>NC_068341.1:5833726-6468487 GCF_014633365.1 Diospyros lotus
TGAGACGTTAAATGGGTTTTGACTGAGATGAGAATTGATACACTAACTTCTTGTGTATCCACTACTGTGTTCCATATTAACAATTTTTTAGTTTTTTTTTTTTCAGTTGTACTACATGTGAAAGAAAATATTACATGAAGTTGTTGTTTCTAGCTGTTAATATTGTATTTGATGTGATGTTTTTTTTTAATTATGTTATATTTGTTGTTGTATGGTGTAGTAGACAATCTTAGTCTTGCGCTTATGTTAGTGCCTCTATTATGTCGGTGGTTTAGGCTCTTGCTGAGTATATATAATCAGCATAGCCTTATTTTATGTTGTCTTTGAATCATTCTTATATTCAAGTAATATTCAAAGCTTTTCTTCCTTTTCCGTTTGTGCCCTAGCCTCTGCCCTAGCTTGTCAATCACATGGTATCAAAGCAACGACCAAGGTCAATGGCATCCAATACAAATCATAGTGCCTCCTCTTTCCTTCCACCTCATTCATCTTCATCTTTGTCCTCTGCCTCACAAACAGATTTTGCTGCAATGGCGAAAACTTTCAGCTATATACCTATTAGGCTTGATTCGAACAACTATATTTTCTAGAAGGCACAGATTTCAGCAACAATTCGAGCATTTGACCTTCAATCCTTCCTCAATAAAGCACTGCCTCCAGCTAAGTACGTGACAGATCCTAATGCTGGCAAAGATGGAACGCCTGTGATGAATCCAGAAATTTTGAGTTGGATGTGATCGGATCAACTGTTACTTGGGTGGCTTTTCTCGACAATTGACAATGAAGTGTTGGCGCAAGTGATTCAATGTGAATCATCTGCCGAGGTATGGTCGTCACTTGAAAACTTATACTCTCATCAAACAATTGCCAAGTCTTTTCAATTGAAGCAGCAACTTAGGTCAGTTAAAAAAGATTCCTTGTCTATAAATGACTACATTCTTAAGATCAAGACTATAGGTCACTCACTTGCTATCATAGGAAAGCCTCTAAGTGATAAGGATTTGCTTCTTATAATCTTCAATGGACTAGATTATGAATATGAGATGGTAGTCAGTCTTATCACCTACCAAATGAATGATATAGATTTTGAGAAGGTCCAATACTTATTACTTATGCATGAGCAAAGATTAAATTCTAAGAATTTGGCACATACTTCATCTGTCAATGTTCAGTCAGTTATGCCATCTTCTATGCATGTAAATATGATTGCATACACACCGAGGAGTTCTGGAAATTCGGTGCATAATAGAGGAGGTTTTGCTCCAAATAGAGGTGATTTTGTAAATCGAGGGGGAAGAGGTAGAGGCAAACAATCAGGAAAGAGGATTTACTGTTAGTTTTGTGGCAAGCCAGGGCGCTTTGTTGATGGGTGTTTTCATCGATTTGATAGAAACTTTCAACAAAATTCTGCTCCTATGTCTAGTCCGAATTTTGGAAGGCCTCCAATGGTTTCCCAATTAGATTCACAAGCATTTCTAGCCTCTCTTAGTGATTCTAGCGAAGATTACATGAGTGATCTAGCTCCTATCCAAGGAACTCATTATAATCATTTTTCTCAGCCTATTGATAATACATCTTTATCACAGCCTTCTTTAACAGATTCGACTTGGTTTGTTGACTCCAAAGTTACAAACCACATAACCTCAAACCTTAACAATCTCTCTCTTCATGCTCTTTACAATGATAGTGATAAAGTCTCCGTTGGTAATGGTAAGCAACTCATTCTCTCTAATGTTGGTCTTGGACATTTGTACACTCAAACCAAACCTATTTCCACTATTTCTTTGTCAAATGTTTTGCATGTTCCTAACATGAAAGAGAATCTAATTAGTATCTCACAACTTACAAGAGACCATAAACTTGTTGCTGAATTTAATTCTAGCTCTTGTTTGATTAAGGACAAGAGTATCGGGGAAGTGCTACTCAAAGGATGTCTTAAGGATGGACTTTATCAACTAAGTTCGGCACTTGATCTTGTTGTTTCCAGTGCTCCAGCCCGGCCTATCGAGTCTAATTCTGTTGCTAGAAGTACATCTTTGTTAGAATGTAATGTTTTTCCTACAAATAAATGTAAGCGGCAGCTTCCATTTTGTCATGGACTGTCACCTGGTGTTCATGTAGCACAAAATGAAAGGATGTATCCTCAATAGCATGCCAAGCTAGGGCATCCATCATCTAATTTACTGCATTTGATTCTTAATAAAATTCATCTTCCTTGTTCTCATTCAAATGTTTCCTTTTATGATTCGTGTAAGATTAGAAAACTTAGTCAAATTCCTTTTGTTGATTGTCTAATTACAGTAAAGAAACCTCTTGAATTGGTTTACTCAGATTTGTGGGTTCCTTCTCCTACTTTGTCTATTGAAGGACATTGGTATTCTATCATCTTTGTGGATGCCTATACAAGATATACATGGCTATACTAGTGTTATTAAAGGCGCACCTTGGGCGCCTGAAAGCCTTCCAGGCAGGCGCAGACCAAAAGGCGCACCTCAAGCATGCTTCAACCCAAGACACCTTAGGAAAAGGCGAGCGCCATAGGCTTTTTATCTGTTTTTCAAGCTTTTTATTTTACTATTTGTTACTTTATTTGATTTTTTACTGTTTAGGGTTTAAATTTATTGCTTCAACTAAAAATTTGACAATAAGTAAAAATGCTAATACTTCAAATGCTCCAATTGAATTTGAACTAGATGAAGATGGATAGGGAGAATTGAACAAATTCAAGGCATGCAATAATAAAATGCAACATTAAGTCACCAAAACAAAGAAAGATGCAAATTCAAGTCTAGTATATTACCTACCAAAAAAATGTATGAAACTATCATCACACTTCTAAACCATAGAAATCATCCAACAAGAGAAGATGATGTGGAGGAAGATATTAGAGATGATGCTTCTAATGATGAAAATATAGAAATGTTTGATCTTTAGAGTGGTTTTTTTTTTTATAACATGCTTGTTAAAATATTATTAGAAGTTAGGACTTATTTTATAACTTTTTCTTCAACTATATTTTTATTTTATTTTATTTTATTTTTTATTAACTTGCGCCTAGTTCCACCAGGCTCACGCCTTACCTTGCGCCTTGCGCCTCAAACTCCAAAACCCTTGTGCACCTTAGTGCGCCTTGCGCCTTTAATAACACTGGTCACTGGGTCATACCCCTTGAAACTTAAATCAGATACCCTATCCACATTTATAACCTTTCATAAACTTGCTGAAGTTCAATTCCAAACCAAACTAAAGGCCTTACAAACAGATAATGGGGGAGAGTTTAAGGTGTTTTTACCCTATCTTCATAGTTGTGGCATACAACCACGTTTTACTTGTCCTTATACTCACCAGCAAAATGGTGTTGTCGAGAGGAAACATAGGCACATAGCAGAAATGGAACTTACTTTGTTGTCTCATGCTAACATGCCATTAAAATTTTGGGTTGAAGCTTTCCAAACAACTGTCCATATTATCAATTTGCTTGCCTCTTCTTCTCTCAAATTTAAAATACCTTTTGAACTTCTCTATCAAAAGCAACCTAATTATCTGATGCTACAACCTTTTGGTTGTGCTTGCTTTCCTTACTTACGCCCTTATAACAAGCACAAGTTTGCCTTTGATTCAACCAAATGCATTTTCATTGGACATAGTCATGTACAAGCAAGTTATAAATGTTTTCATCCTTCTGGTCGAATTTATATCTCTCGACATGTGCAATTTAATCCAAATGAGTTTCCATTCGATCGCTTATTCTCTTCTAGTACTTCTCAGCCTTGTGCAAATGGATTTTCAACTCTCTTTTTTGAGTCTCTTTCTACTCCTGCTTCCTCTACAATAGCACAACCCATGTCTTCTTTCTTATAAGACACTGCTTCCTCACAATCCACAGATTCTTCCTCTATTAATTCTCCTACTCCTATTGTCATTCCTCAACCTTGTTCTAGACCTGCAACTCGTACCACTAAACATACAACTGTACCTCTTCCTTCTATTCATCCCATGCTTTCTAGGTCCAAGGCCAAGCAGCTTCAATTTACCTCTCCTCATGCCCTAACAAGTTCTCTAGTGCCTAGTTTTGTTCAAGAGGCCTTTTTAGACTCACGATGGGTTAAGGCTATGGAGGAAGAGTTCACAGCCTTGCAACATAATCACACTTGGGATTTGGTTCCATTTTCTAAGGATATGAACCTCATTGGCTACGGATGGGTGTATAGGATTAAGTATAATCCTGATGGGACAATGCTTAAGCACAAGACTAGGTTGGTAGCCAAGGGTTTTCTTTAAACACTGGGGAGTTGATTATGTTGAGACTTTCAATCCGATTTTTAAGACTCCAACTATTCGGATTTTATTCACCATGGTTGTTGCTTTTGGTTGAGACATATAGCAAGTAGATGTTAATAATGCCTTTTTGAATGGAGATTTGACTGAGGAAGTTTATATGTCTCAGCTTGAGGGGTTTATTGATGCTCGGTATCCCTCACATGTGTGTAAGCTAAGGAAATCACTCTATAGCCTTAAACAAGTGCCTCGAGCCTGATACACTAAGTTGAGAGTTGCTTTGCAGTCATGGGGATTTGTAAGGGTTGTGTTTGATGCCTCACATTTCATTAAACGTACCTCTCAGTTTGTGTTGTTTGTATTGGTATATGTTGATGATATATTGGTCACTGATTTTGATTCTACAACCTTGGAGCTTTTATTAATGATTGGGACACAAATTTTGCTCTAAAAACTCTAGGATCTGTTCATTACTTTCCAAGGTTTGAAGCTCACATAAATCACACTGGGATTTATCTTACACAATCTAAATATGCTTTGGATTTGTTAAAGAAGGTAGGTATGCAAGACTGTAAACCATGTGATACCCCTATGAATTTTGATGTGTCCTTAACTGATGAGGGTGATTCCTTTGACAATCCATCTCTATACCATACCATCATTGGCTCCTTACAATATTTAACCTACACTAGGGCCGAATATATCTTTTGCAGTCAATAAGCTCAGTCAATTTTTATCATCTACTAAACAATAGCATTAGATAGGTTGTAAGAAGATGCTTAGGTACCTCAAGGGTACCCTTGGTTTGGGCCTATTTTTCTCACCAGCACTTATTGATTTACCATTGATTGTATATATTGATGCGGATTATGCTGGTTGTAACGTTAGCAAGCAGTCTACTAGTGGTGTTTGTGTGTTTCTTAGGCACAATTTGATAGTTGGGAGTTCAAGGAAGCAAACAGATATAGCGCTATTGCTCAAGGGGTGACTGAAATATTATGGTTGAAGTCTCTGTTTTCAGAGCTGGGGTATCAATGTGGTCAAACACCAATAGTGTGGAGTGATAATATGGTTGTTAAAAGTATTGCTGAAAATTCAATGTTTCATTCTCTCACTAAACATATTGAGATTGATGTCCACTTTGTGCGAGAAAATGTTGAAAATGGTGAGGTTGAAATTCGGTATGTGCCTACTTTACATTAGTTAACTGACATCTTCACTAAGGGATTGCCAAGGAGCAGGTTTCGATATTTGTGTGACAGACTCAATCTAAAGGAATCACCTATTCAAGCAGCCTCAGCTTCTCAAGCGTTTATAGAAAAGTAGCCAGTCAGAAAGGAGTCTCAATTGAGGAGGAATTTGAAAGAAAATATTACATGAAGCTGTTGTTTCTAGCTGTTAATATTGTATTTAATGTGTTATTTTTTTTTATTATGTTATATTTGTTAATGTATGGTGTAGTAGACAATCTTAGTCTTGCGCTTATGTTAGAGCCTCTGTTATGTCGGTGGTTTAGGCTCTTGCTGAGTATATATAAGCAGCATAGCCTTATTTTATATTGTCTTTGGGTCATTCTTATATTCGAGTAATATTCAGAGCTTTTCCTCCTTTTCGTTTGTGCCCTAGCCTCTGCCCTGGCTTGTCAATCACACTGCAGTCTAAAATTGCTTCTTATCCAACTTACAGTACACATAATCATTGTCTTTCTTGATCTTATTCAACTTATAGTTTTTATTTTCTTTACTTTGCAGTTATAAAAAGAATTGTAAACATTAGTTTTTATTTTTTATATAACTAAATGAGTACAGCATCAAATTATTATTTGATTGGGATGGAAGATTAAGAAGTTGTTTAGGCTCTACGTTTTTTGTGGTCAAAGGCCAGTACCTCCAACCTTTTTTTGGAGAGCTTATAAGTTTTCTCAAAACAGCTTTTGTTGACCAAGTAAAAGACTAAAATGCCCTCATCCATTCAAGTTATTAGAGTGCAGATAACCTTAACCATTCAAGTTATTGACAAAATCCACCAAAGTCAATTGCAGGAGATTTTGATCATTTGGTTTCCTAATTAAGTCCATCATGATTGTTGTATTTTCTCTGGCAACTCAAAAAATCAAAGCAGATTGTATAAAAGTGGTATTACCAAATGCAGGAAAAAGATAAACCCTTCATGCTTTTCAGTTTCTCATTCACCTAGAGTGATTCCCATATTTTCCCAACAAAATTAATTGATGGCTCCCTTCTACGGCAGTAATTTAAGGAAAACATATGACAAACAATCTTTTCAATGGTATATATCATAAAAATAGTTATAGCAGTTGCACAAAACCATTCAACCAATCGATTGCAACTAAATTATATCGCACCAGATTGCAGTAGTGATCAGTCATCATTGCAATTAACCCAACCACGGAAGCAGTTCCCTCTGGAAGAGATAAGTAAGCCTGAACCATGGTAATAAAATGAGTCAAGAACACTACCAATATTAAACCAATATGAAGCAAACTACACAACTATATATATTCACTACAACATGTGGCACTAAAAACCTCAATTTCTAACTATAAATCCTGGACAGGTGGAAAGTTCAAAGGCCCACCCAACCTCATGGGATTAAAAGCTTGTGGTGATGAGGATAATGATGAGATCGAAAATTCAAAATTGATGATAAATCTAGGTTTTATCAATGCATAGTGAAGTGCAGCAATCAAAACCATAACCAAAATATTGGCAATGATCATGGAAAATCATATCCAATCCAAGATATTGGGGAAAAAAAAAAATCTAGACAAAATTTGAACACAGGTACATTAGAAACAACAACAATCACAAGCCTTAATCACACTAGGCGGGGAACAAAAGAATATAAAAAGAAAAAGTAAAATTCTTTGGACATTATTAATCCACAAGTTCATTATACATGCTGTAAAATGAAAGTATCACATTTTTTAGTAGTCAATAGTATTGTAGGGGAGCTCAAAAAACTAACAAGTC
The DNA here is from genome assembly GCF_014633365.1 of Diospyros lotus. NCBI lineage: Eukaryota > Viridiplantae > Streptophyta > Magnoliopsida > Ericales > Ebenaceae > Diospyros > Diospyros lotus. The sequence goes on from NC_068341.1 coordinate 5,840,998, forward strand.
AAACATCATTTCCTTTTTCATCCTGGACTTCTCAAAACAACTGTTCAACAAACTAGTACAAGATTTCTAGCTTAAAGAAATCAATCCCTAAGTGGTTTTTTAATATTCTTTTATTCTTCAAGCATCATATTAAGAAATAAGGTTCCACCAACATTTTCAATAATATTTAAAGGGAAAAAAAATTTAACTTCATAACTATTTCTACTAGGTCAATCACATATACATATATAATTTTGTAAAAGAAAGATTAAAGGTGGCACTGCGATGGACATTAGCTTAACTTTGACAGAAGAAACCCAAAAGTTACATACAATTCAAATGCCAGCAGTTTCCTAACAAGCAACCCAAAAAAAAAAGTTACCGTGGTTATGTGTTAGATATATTAGACAGAAACTTCTAACTCTTAAATATACTTAAACTGGAAAAATAAAATAAAAGCATCAGCCAACTGAAAGAATATGATTGTTAAAAATTTGGCCCACTTCAGAAATATAATAGAATGCATGCACTTACCCTGTTCATTGTATAAAGGGACTCCACCATTTCCGCTGATCGGTTCCGCACTACAGCAGCCACCTAATCCATATGAAACAAAAATCAAAAGACCCCAAAAGGGCCAAAACAATTACTGATCAATAAGCAGGAGCAGTAATCATGTGGAATTCCATAATCCTGAATATCAGTAGTTCAAACGAAACAATCATATTAGTTCATGGAAATAAAGTGAAATACGAGTTACATGACTTCATTTTTTTTTACCATATAACGTGAGTACAGCGAACGTTACTTGAACCAACCTTTTTCCAATCTTTCCCATACTTGCGGTATGCTTCATAGAAACGCTCCAGTTCTTCCTTGCTCCACTGTGGACCTAACATGTCAGACAGCTTTCTCTTCTGTGAAAAGAACATCATGGTGTTATCCTCTTGTGGATAGTTGCAAAATGCTAAGTACAATAAGTTAATCCCTGAGCAATGGCTAAGACACTATTGTCATAGAATCAAATATAATAGAATGTAAATACAACAAAAACATGGATAAACAACATAAGAATTAACAAGAATAGCAGAACACAGCAAAGTAAGCCAAAAACCCAGATGCTATATCCTTCAAAATTAGCCTTGAAAAGTGTCACATCCATAAGATGAAAGATAATCAACGTGATCAAAGCTAAACCAAGGAAAAAAACAAATTAGACAAAGTGATGGAACTGTGAGAAGATTTAGTGACAACATGAAGTGCATCTTAAATGAAGTACACTTTATATTAGATTTTGTTTGATGTCACGAGTTTAACAACCATCTTTCTAATTTCCAAATTATCAGTGAAATTGAAGCTTCAGCCTATAATGATTTAGGTACATACCACAACCAAGAAGATAGCAAAAGTTTGAGAAGTGTCGGGAAATAAGGAGTAATTTTCCAGTTTATCAGATTTATGAATTATTGTTTTTTCCCTGTAGTTGTTGGTTGTTTTTTCAGTTAGTTTTATCTAGTAGTGGGCTGAGTTATGGTCCTTAACTTGTGTTTTTGTTTCAGATTAGGTGGTTAGATAGTGGTTCCTTGTTTTAAGGAAGTGGGTAGTTCATCTCCAAAACTGTATATATATTGAGTCTACTTTGCTGGAAATACAACAAGTTTTTCCTTGCCTAAATCCTAACAAGAAGCCAATTGTGTAAATTGGAACTAGATATCGGAAGGATAGGGAGAGTTTAACACAACTATGTAAAGAACATAAATATCTTGTGAAGAAAGAAAATACTTACCCGCAGCATACTTTTTTTGGCACTCTCTCCATCTTGAGGGGGAGAGACCTCATTGATGGAAGAAAAACGTTTATTCACACTTCTAGATTTTTTTGTTGGAGCCATGGATAAACCAATACCCTAATCAACTGAGGACACCAACAGGAAAGGCATATGTTACCAAATAATACAAAGAGAACGAAGGAAACCAAATGAAAATCAAAATCTAAAAATAAATAAAAAAATGTGCCTCCACTCAATAAGGATCCTATTTGATTGCATTCTTCCCCAAAGAAAGGGGATAACTAAATCAAAAAAGAAAAAACAGTTTGATCTACTAAGAATTCCAAGCAACACAATCCAAATTCTATAAGCAAATATCCAATTTGCAAGTTTCATCAAGAAATTTGATGGAATCAGGGATTCCCAGCCAAAAACAAAAAATAAACAAACAAACAAAGATTCCCAAACTCCCAATTATTATCTTGGTTTAGTACTTCATCAGTTTGAGGGAAAGGAAAAATTATTCACATGTCCTTTTTAGATCAGCCAATCAGCCATCATTAAACCATTGCATTATATTGTCATAAAGGTTGTAGCAGCAGCCAGTGACTAAATAATAGTACCACCCATCTAATACATATCTCAAGTTAACAGCTTCTAATAATCTGAATGCCACAGGTTAGCTTCAAGTATCCTTCTTTTATGGTCCGTTAAATCAGGAGTATTGCATCTGATAAATCACAGCAGTCAACTCCTTTTTCACAGAGTCAACCCAACACCGTGAAAAATTAATCAACTTCAGGTTCTGAAGATAACCCGTGTTTATTATTTATTGCCACGTAACTAATTTTCTTCACACAAAATCTGTGCTTGTGTTAACATATTCCTGATATAGATTCAGGGATTTTTTTTCTCTTCTGTGGACAAGTAAGAGAAAGTAGAGAATTTAAATCTACCAATTGAAATAGTTCAGACAAAATAGAAACTGTCACAGGAATAATGGATAAGTCATATATTGAAGCTCATCTTATGGGTACTCGTGATCCTTGCTCAGGCAGGAGGAAAAAAGGGAAGAAAAGCCCATCTAAAAAACTAAATTACAAAATGAAACAGTCACAGAATACGCATTGGTTATCGTGCAACTAGTTTTAATGACAGTAGCATATACTTTTTGTTAAGTGGGAGACAAACAAGCTCAACCAAGAAGACAGGCTCATGATTTGCGGAAAGTAATTTGACTGTTCCACCTGAAACTCAAATAAAGGTACTGCTTCACTGAGTACATCATTTACAGGTCCAAACTCAAAATTTCATGAACAATCATAAAGATAAAATTTAAAGCATGAGTTTCAAGCTAAAACTCCAAGCCTGTGTGCAAAATTGGCTTTTCTATCTAACCATATTTCAGAATCATCTTAAAGCCTGCAAAAGCATCAGGGCCTGAATTCCTGAATTGTATAAAAAAAACCTAATTTAAACAGGAATCAACCGTTAAAGATCACCTTAAAAAAATAGATCGAGAATTTTCATAATCAAAGCTTCGGACGTCAGCTGATCACATCAAGAAGCTTCGCCCAGATCCTAATAGGCGTACTCAGCAAAGTCAGCATATGAGTGTAAGCCAATTCATGAATATATATATATACACAGGCACACACACACATGCCCACAAAATCAAAAACGAACTTACCAACCTAAACTATGGGTTTAAACCTCCAAGAAATAGCAGAAGAAGAAGAAGAGACAATTTGATTGCGAAATCGGAAAATTCAAAAATAAGTTAAAATTTTCAAATTTGAACTGAAGGAGTAGAAACTTTAGTGAATGGATATACAATACATTGTGGCCAGAGCCCCCGGACCCCAGAAGGCAGCTCGAAATTCTCAGTCAAAACCCTAATTTAAACGGCGCAAAAGAAAACGATCAGAAAAGCAGCGAGGCAAACAAATGTGGTCTTACCGATCAGATAAGCGATGCTTCGGGCTTGAACCATCGGATGCGACAGTGGCGAATCCAGGCGAGCGGAGAATCGGGGCGGTGGAGCGATTGGAGAAGGGGAAGACGAAGATGAATTTAGCGGATTGCGGGAGAGAAAGGGTGGGAGATTTGGGGCAGAACCGGGAAACTTGAAAACGAGAGACGCCGAAGAGCCACCAAAACCAAAACCAAAGCTTTGTTCAATGACCTTCTTTTCTTTTTAAACTTTTTTTGCTCTAATTTATTTGAAATTGAGTGGAAAGAGTTCCGTTAATTTCACTTCTACCCCTATATTATGCTGTTGTGCCAGTCAATGCCTTTTGACTGAAATTATTACAAATTCCCCCGACTGCTACCAGAATTTTAAGCTAATATCTTGGCATTTTTTCAATGCTCCTTGAATTTATTTTATATTTATTTTAAAATAAAAATAATAATAATAATTGATGTCATTTTTTTATGAAAAATATAACTTCTCTTGTTTAATTATTTAAAAGTCTAAATTACATAAATCTCCATGAAGTAAGGTTAAACTCAATAGTATCCATTCATTTTTTAAAAAATTATAGATATCTCCTTTATTATCATTTTATCTTTATTATTATTTCAAACTATAGAACTTTTTTTTTAAATACAGATAATGGGTGAAAAGTGAACTACATAAATGCAAAGGTTCATTCTTGGTCATTAGCAATAATCACAATGGAAATCAACCACTATCGGTATTTTATTTATTTATTTTTATTTTTTAAAAACATGTGAAATAATAAATAAAATTAAACAAATATATTGTTTAATGAGAGATAACATGGAACTAAGAGATTTGGTTAGGTTAAATTTTTAAACCTATTGACTATTAACTTGGTAAACGAGGAAAATAGATAATAAAAAATAATAAATGAATAAATAATAATAATAATGAGAACATATTGCATGATACACAATACTTTAATAAATATATATCTTGTGAATTATATCTATCAAAACTATAAACTTTAAATATGCATGTCAAAATTGCCGACCACGCCATTAAAATTGTCGATCATTTCTTATGTTTTTTCCTTATAAAATAATCTTTAAGGTAAAACAGTCGACTAGCATTTGTAAACAATCAACCAAAATCATAAATGGTGTCGACCAAATTTTTAAATTGTCAACCTTTTGTTTTACATGTTTTCAATCACTTGTTGTCGATAGCCACTTAATCATTTACAATCGAAAGTTTTGAGAACAATCAACTAATTTTTATAAATTATCAATTGGCCTAGTTACAAAATTTGAAAATCAATCGACTAATTTTGTTTCAGACACTTGAACAATTAACTATACGCGTGCTTTTGCAAGTTAGATTTCTCAAACATTAGACACTAACGACTAAATTTATTGAGAAAGGCTACGAAAATTATAAATAAAATAAATTTTGAAACTCAAAATAGATATACCATTTCATGCTATTCAAATTTCAAATTTTAAAAGCTCTCACATCTCTATGTACTTAATTTGTAGTCTCATTTTTTTGGTCAAATGTTTGATATGTTATTGTATTATTTATTTTCACCCTTGGTTTTAACAAAGTTTTATGTGAAAGTATATTTCAAGAGTATTCCTATAACTTGTATTTGTTATACCTTGTAAAATTTAACTATTATACTAGACGAATTAGAAAAGTTTGCTAGTTGGTAAATATAAAAAAGTTAAAATCTCTAATTAGAAGGTTGGAGCATTAGATGTAGACTAATTTGAACCGAACCATTATAAATTATTATTTTGATTGTATATTTTGTTTTCCATCTTCTTTATGCAGTTCACTATTTTCGATTTTTTTATTGAAAATCTTAATAAGATTTGAAAATTTTTTAAACACCAAATTTACTACCCTATTTAAGCGCATGATAACATTATACTACACACGACTATTTTTTGTGTTTTTTTGGGGGGAATGGGTACTCAAGTGTCATCAATGGAACCAGAACTACACTTGTTAAAATTTACTAACCAGTATCATTTACATATTCACATTTAAATGTGCAATAGTCTCGTGGTTGATAACCAACCAATCACCTAATAGCGAGACAGACTAAATATTTTGTTTGCTATTTCAACTATCACATCACTCAAACTATCACCTTAGTATTTTTCATCAAATTTTGTGAACAAATAACAATATTTTGAAATAGTAAAAATAATATTTCCAGAAGGAATAAAGTATTTTGAAACTTTGGATCGAAATTGGAAATTGGTTTGCATGTTCAAATTCAATCATATTAGGGTAATGTTCAAATTCAATCACATTAGGGTAAAGAAAGCAAATATTGAAGCATAATGAAGTGACAAGAAAGAAAAATCAAAATTAACATATGTTAAACATTGTCAATACCTCTTTTATATGCCATCCAATTATTCTAATCTAAGAGCTTTCAAACTTGAAAGGTAACAACCTTATCATTAAGATTTATATATTAGTTTAAATAAAATTGTTATTGTTGGACTACAATAATGAACATTTATTTATTTTGAAAAAACTCAACAAGTAGTCAAAAAAACAATGAGTGTCAATCACCTTTCCCACATTGTATACCAAATCTAGGGGATAAGAAGTCATTCGGGACAAATTTAGTATGCTAGCTCGGAAAGAGCTCGATTCGTTGATTGGGAGAGCTGTGGAGAAATTTAAGGGATAAGGAATGTAGTAGTGTCGTAGGATATCTTATGTCTTTTGCTTGGGCCCTCATATACTTAAGTTAGACAAGATCTTTATGAAGTGCAAAATGCAAAAGTAATAAAGATGTTGTATAAGAAAATGATGAATGAGGGAAGCGATTGCTAACAATATTAGTTGTGCGCGTTTTTATTTGTCTTGTCTTATTTCGCTTGTCTTTTCTTATCTTCCATTTGCTTTATCTAAAAATTGAAGAGTTTTAGGCTATTTATAGGTATCAAAGGGACAAGGACACACGACGCATGTGTGAGGGTGTGGTGCTCTTTCTCGATAAATGGTGGTACATCTTCCATGTCTGCGGTGTTGTCCCAAGATTAAACTCGAAAATAACCTTTGAGATAAACCATTTCCAAGTGAAGAAGGTCCCTTTAAAAGAGGAGGGCATGGACCAAGTAAGTTGGATTGTCGTGAAACAATGCAGGGGTAATGCATGAAGGGGACGTGTCTCCTTATGTTCCTTCCGATAGCATAGCTCGACCAGCGGAAATGATGACATGCATGTTTAGGAAATTGGTCTCAGACGAATGATGGATGAATAATAATTTCTCAAGGGGTTATGCTCATGCCCTAAGAATGTTCTCCAAAATTATGGCTTCTTTTGGAATTGCTAGCATATTGCCTACTTGACGAGGACTCTCATTTGGAGGCTACGCCACAACAAAAATTGTGTCAATCTTATCATTAATTTCATTGATATGTTAAAGCAATTCATTAATAGATCAAGATGGTAGCTCCAAACAATTGGATCTTTTCAAACAAATTTATAAAAAAACGTAACAATTTGAGCTTGATTAAAATGAGTGGTTCTCTTCCTAAAATAACATGCATATCAAGGCACAAAGTTTAACAATAATCAAAATGAGTGGTTCTCATATTAAAATCACTAAATTTTTATTTGTATTGCTTACATATATATTGACATGTTCGTGATGTGAAAATTGTATAAGCTATGATAATTATCCATGTTCACATAGCCACTGGTATCATTTGAGTAAGTGACATGTAAGGTTGGTTATTATTTTATTTAGTTAAATTGGTGTTATTTATCTTGACCTGAGTATGAAAAGTTGAAAAATATTATTTGACTTTTGGTATTAACTTGCCTTTATATGGTCATGTATATGGGTACCTACTACATTTATCATGCATGAAAAAAAATATATATTTTTTAAACATTCGCTAAATGATTCAACATTTAATGTTACATATTCAAATATGTCAATCGACACCTATAAACCACAAGGGCAAGAATAAGATAAATATACACGACTAATTTGCTAGTGAAGACATTCTATAATTTTACATCATTTTATATATAGCTCATATTTCCAATGTTAATAATGTAATTATAAGTCCTATATTTTATGAATGTATGTTTGAAGTTACATTTTGAATAAATACATACTAGCTATGTATTTTTTTTCACAATATTGTAATTCAAACTACATCCCGTGTATTATTTTTAATTACTTGTCTTAACTTTAAATTTATTGATAATGTTACATTAAAATGAGGGGTAAAAAATGAATTCTGAAAAATTTAGAGACTAAGTGTAATTATAAAAAATGTCAAATTTCCTACATAGTATTCGTTAGTAGTGAAATGACTCAAAAATTTTATCACACATACATATATGTATTTGTTTATAAACTCAAATAAAACTCATCGCATATTTTCATTAAGCAACAGAAGTTAACATAAATATTTATATCATAATTCATTACAACTTAATTTTAAGGGGCAATAAAAACTTAAATACAACTTAAACTCTTTCCTTTCATTCTGCCCTAAAAAACACTCTCATGAATCTTTTGATTGGAAAAACCCTATACACATACTAACTCATAAGAATTATCTCAATTGAACATGCTTGTATCCATGACTTTTTCCCTTATCTAGAATGATGTAAAGCAAATATGAGCCACAAGATTCAACAAGTATAAATGAAGTAAATAAGGGGTAATAGGAAATTGAAGTAAGATAGAATTATATTACCCACTTACATAAGAAATGACTATGCCATAATACACACCACCATATGCTCGTGGTATACTTTACAACACCACGCAACCATGTACATCATACACATCAATCCATACTATGTCTCACAACAATATGCACATATGCTATGCCTCGTGTCATATTTGCAACACATGCTAAAATATATGCATACGGCCCTTAGGACTCACTCATTACCAATATACTCAAACCATATATATACAACTCTTAAGGCTTACAACTATCAATATACGCAAATCATGAATACGGGCTCATTTGCCTAGTAACACACGCTTAGCATACCCACACATCACCGGCATGGTCTACTAGCAGTGTTATAGCCCAATGCAGAGGTTGGCGCCTGTGTAATACACGTCTACCTTGCCAAGCCGTTACTTGAAGCAATTTGGTAGCAGTACCCCCACATATTGTCCGCCAATCATATAAATATCATTTTTTCCCTGAACATGGTCATAATCACAACACAAAATAACAAGTGCGCTAAGTATTTATCATGTATATAACTCAATTTGTAAATATGTATAATTTCATGCATGATCCACATGTTACTCACCCCATTATAATTAAACACATGCATCCATAATTATACTCTTAAACATTTTCAACACATGCTCACATATGGCAATTTTCATGCATAATAATTTTCCCTCATCATTTATCAATTCATAACAATACTATGTTCATACCCTAATAAATGATGTATCATTTTCCATACATAAATGTATATTCCTAAATAATTATAAATACTTTATCAATTTTCTCTCACAACCATACTTGTACTCCTCAAAATATTACATAAAATATTAGCAACACCTTCATCAAATAGTAGCATATTTTTTACACATAAATTAATGACAAAATATTTTTAAACCCGATGATGGGTTGTTACAGGTAGAGTGAGGTGTTACATACACACCCATGATATAATGTTTTGAATTTTTGTTTTAGCTCTTAAACGCAATTTGGGTTCGATTCACCTTGTAGGTTTTTATTTGAAACTATCTTAATAAAAATAAATTTTTACTCAGTAAGTTTGATTTGTGTCCAATTTGAGAAAATACTTAAAGTATCAAGATTAAGTTTGAGAAAGAGATTGGATAATATTCTTGACCTTGAACCTAAATCCACATATATATATGTTATTTATGTATTAACCTTTTAGGTTAATATTTATATTTCAACTCATAACTACGTCATTAAGGTTTTAAATAATCAATATACATTGAAGATGTATTTGATTCAATTTTAAATTTTAATTTTGAAAATCTTATTTTTGTTTGATGTTTTAATTTTAATTTAGAGGTTGGAATTTGTTCATATTTTAATATTTTTTTTCATGTTAATCAATGTTTGGATAAGATCTAAGATGGGGTTTAGGCATGAGTTTAGGGTTGATTCAATGTGGTTTGGGTTGGTAATTTGGGGATCGGGCTCCTTATGGGAATCCCTAAGCTTTATGGGGATAGGATTAAGGTTAATTTTCCTTCAATGATCATGTTCCTATTCAAGTTTGGAGATGAGTTTAAGAGTTCAAAATTGGAATTGTGGATAACACTATTCGCCCCAACCCATCTCATTCCATTTCTAGTTTCCTTTTAAAATTAAAAGAGTGATGATGATGAAAGAAGACGGATTCGACTCTTCTAATGTTACTCATTTTACTTTAATATTAGTCTTTGATTAAAAATGGAGAGTTAAGATTTAATTAATCATTAAAAACAAAAGAAAATTAATTTAATATTAGTCTTTGATTAATGTGTGTTAGGTTTTTTTTATTTTTTAAAATCATAATTAAAAAAATGTTAAATAATAAACAAAAACAATAAATGTATATAGAAAAACAACTCCACAAATTAATCATAATTAGATGTTGATATAAATGTACACACAAAACAAGTTCACAAATTAATTATTTAAAAATTCATTTTTTTTGGAGGATGGGCTTTGGGTTAAAATGGGTCGGGTCCGGTCAAACTCGTTCGGCGCTTGCTTCTTCATTTGGCGATTGAAGATGAATGGTGTGACGTAAGGATAATGATTGATGATGACCGACAATGACAAACGACAGTGAAGACACATGAGAAAATGTGACACAAGATTGGGACGATCTCAATATTAATTTTGTATGATACTAAATTTTATATTAACCTCAATATTATTCAAATCATCGTTTATACTAAACTAATAAAAATTAATAAATATTAATTTTATGGATTAGTATGCTTTTGTATGATTTTTAAAGTAATTTGATTCAGTTTAAATTTAAAATATAATAGAGCCATAGCTTATGATATAATTTCTAGAAATTTTCAAATTATGGGGAATGCACGCCTAAGAGAGAATTGGAACCCAAAGCACATGGCCCCCCCCGAGAAACTGAAAGCAACGTTAGACCCGCAATGGACAAATGCATTGGGCCACCCTTTGGTTATACTCACGTCACTTTTGACATGAAAAAGTAAATTATTATTATTCAAATTCCGTCCAGGAAAATATCACTAATAATAAAATTAACAATTATTTGAATATAAAATAAATAAAAATTCACCTATTGTCTGGTAGTTGTAATTTAATTTTTATTTTTTTTAATAATCTTAATCTATGACCATGTAAATTGACAGTTGCTTAAATTTAAAAATAAAAAATCTAATTTTTTTAAACAGATGTCACTCAAATGATAATAGTGCAAAATACGGTATATTTATCAGAAATTAATAATAATATTTTATAATAAAATACATTATTTAAAAATAAAATATATTTATTAATGATCATGTAATAAATAACTAATAAAATATATTATAAATTTAGAATGATAGAATAAATATTTATAAATCAACTAAATAAATATTTTAAGATTTATTTAGTGGAATTTTTATTTTACATTTTTCAGTGACATGATTACATTATCACGCCGACACGCGGGGATGGATGGGATACGTTCGATTCGAGTGCGGCCAAAAGGGCTGTGCTGCGATGCATCGAATCTTTACAAAAAGCGCCGCCGTTGGCCGAAACCTTGTCCGAGTCAAACCCAAACCCGCCACCGCCACCACCACCGGCAATAGCCGGTCGCCGCGGGGAGAGACATACAACTACGCATGTATAGACTCCTTACCTACTCCGCTGCGTATCCATACCCAGGCTCGCCTACGTCACCTCGGCGTCGGCGGTGGCGCAGCGTCGATCTCTGCCGTCGGTCTGGGGGAATTGATCTCCACCGTCGACTTGTACGGAAACGACCTTCGTCATACGTCAAACCGTTTGCCCTTTATCAACCGACATCGCTGCTACCCTCACGTGCTGACGAGGCGAGTGAGCGGCCTGGAACGGTGGCCGGGAAATTTGATGCGCGCGTGTCGCTTTCTGGTTGGCTCGTGAGTAGCAAGTGTCACGCTTGTTGGGTTTCCGCATGTAGGTCCGGAGATTTTCCATTTTCCGGAATTAAAAATTGTGAGGAGAGAAAGGTATCGAAGCGGAATTCCGTGGATGCCCTTGGCGTCCGCTTGAAGAACAATTAGCCTGTTAATGGAACTAATAATTCTCTATTAGCTTCTCTGATTAAATTTATTGGTAATAATAAATACGTTTTTGTTTTGTAATATTTTATCAATTAATAAAAATATTTTGTGCGATTATCATACTTTATGGTAGGGTTGGCAATTTTTCACATGACCCAATTACACGACACGACTCGACACGAAGTTAGGCGTGTTTGGGTTTAGACTAAATAGGTTTAGGACATAAATGAGTCAACTCATTTACGACACAAAAAAAACGTGCCTTAAACAGGGTCAACATGCCTAATCTATTTAGACACGAAATAAACTTGTTTAATATATTATATTATATATATTAATATTATTGTATATAATATTAATGTTATATTATATATACTAAGTAACTAAACTTCACAATGTTTGTTGCCTAGGGTTTTTACGCATGCCTGAAGCCCCCTTATGATTCCTCTTTGTCTCCTTACTCCCCATCTTTCTTCAGCCACTGTTCTCCTTCCCCCTCGTCTCGCAGCTCTCATTGTTGGTCGGTCTTTTAGTACTTCCATCGCCATTCTTCTTGTCCCTTGTCTCGCAGCTCTCATAATTGCTCGGTGGTCGGTTTGTCAATGCCGGTGGTGCTCGATCATTGATTGGTTACTCCTCATCCCTCATTGATCAGTGCTCAGTGTTCAATTTTTTAGTGCCGTTCTCCTTCTTTCTCGTTGATCGGTGCCAGTGGTGCTTGCTGTTGCTTATAGCTCGTTGATCAGTGTTGATGGTGCTTGCTGTTGCTTATAGCTCGTCGCTCGGCTCGGTGCTTTGCTTTGTAACTAGTGCTTCTTGGTGCTCACTATTACTGGTGCTCACTTGGTTTTGATGGTGCTCGGTCACGGCAATTGATGATTATATGTGTACGAATAAGATTTTGTATGTGTATTGAATAGGTTTTTATTTTTTATGCCCTCAATAGGTTTTTACATGTTATAAGGTAAACGGGTTGGGCGAGTTAATAAGTTAACAAGTGACACAGATTTAAACAGGTAACACGACACGACACATTTAATTAGACAGGTCGTGTTTGGGTTAGCCTGATATGTGTTATACGTGTGTCTCAACCCAACACGATACGACTGATCAACCTGTATTGTCACCCTTACTTTATGGCAATGGTTTATCCTGCATAATAAATATATATTAATTGAAAATTTAGTGTATTTGATATTATAATTTATAAATGTGTTAATGTTGTAGTTGGTGATAGATAGTTTCGTATTTAATACAAGTGATAGTAAAGTCGTGCATAATAAACCATGATTTTTCAATGTAAGAGAAAGATATACGTTAAAATATAATATTTATTATTCTTATTAATTTATCGATGTATCAATTAATGTTAAAATATAATATCGATGTTAGTATCAATTATGTGTACAAGTGCATTGTTAGTTTCGTTATCTTCAATCCTCAATGAACCTTTAAAAGATAAAACGTGAAAATTCATATTTAAACACATATGACCATGAGTATAATCAAATAAGTTGATTGCAATAATTATATTAATTAAAAAGTCAGAGTCACCCCAAATATATTGTATATATAACTCACTCTTAATAAGATAACTTGTATTATAAACGGATAATTTTGTCTTATGCGTGAGTTAAAAAAAACTCGTGACTCATAAGATTTTACTCGACATTGAATTGTAAAACATGAGCTGATATGAGGTATAATGGGATGAACGGAGTTTAATTACAAATTAAATTATTTAAAAAAGACGCATAACTAGTAATAATAATTTTATAATAGTTATTTTAAAAGGATAAAATGAAAATAAATTATAATTATGTATTTTCAAACTCTGCATAGCAAAAATGGAGAGGTCGAGCCAAACACGATTGAATTTATCTCAATTCTGTTGTGAATTTAATGTTAGACGAGACTTGAGTAATGAATCATCCTAACAGTACTAATATTTTAAAGATAAAATTATTCGATTCACACATTTTTCGCTAAAAAATAAATTATACTTAGCATAAGACGCAACAAAATTTTTAACTTGAGAAACGTGCAAAATAACACGATGCATTGAATATGGTCCATAAAACTAATATAAAATTACAAAAATACCACAACCAAGTTCATTTTGATGATACTTTTTGAAAAATGAAAATATTCCAAGAAAACAAAACCTAAGGGGCACACATTGAAAAGGTAGGTGGTGCTTTTGTGATTTTCCCAAATGAAGCAATATTATTTCTAGATATCCCTCTAAAAGAAAAAAGCCATAAATATTCCACTGAAAAGAGCCATAGATCTCAACGCCACTTGATCATCATTTTAACGAGCTCTTGATCAAGGTTAAGAAGGCATGCCAAAAGACGAAATACCCCACTCAGGGCACATCCGTCATTTCGCGCTTTACCCTCCGTTCCATTTGGCGCGTATATAAGCAGACAGAAGCGGGGGGCAAAACAGAGAAAAAAAGCACAGAAAAGATCAAAACGCCTTTGCAAAACAAGCGAACGGAAAACATACTTGAGAGAGAGAGAGAGAGAGAGAGAGAGACTGTGGACGAAACCACACTGATACAGAAGAGAGAGAGAGAGACAGGCTTCAGAAAGTGATCTAAAAGCCCCCAGTTCTCTCTCTGTCTAAGCTCTTGTCCTCTCCCTCTCTCTTTCTCTCTAGAGGTTCATTGATTATGCTTCTACAAAACAGATACATATTTGTACATATACATATATATAAATAGGGATATATACAGATATCTAATTATATATACATATATATATATACCTGATTGTGCAAGTAAAGTTCGCGCAATGGAGGGGTCTCCGTCTGATCTGGTGATGGAATGGGGTTCGCCGGAAGCCGAAACGGGGCTCGAAGGTCAGTACACTGACACTGGCCACTTTGAATTTCGTTTAATTTCGATTGAATTTCGAGTGCATTAGTGTGGATTTGGGTCGAATTTGTAATGTGGAGTGTTGTTTCGTGAATGGTTCTGATGTTGATTTCCCAAATGCAGAGCCTATGTGGCAGTTGGGCCTGGGCGGCGGCGCTGAGGCGTACCCCGAGCGGCCCGGTGAGGCCGATTGTATGTACTATCTGAGGACCGGCTTCTGCGGATATGGCGCGCGGTGTCGGTACAATCATCCCCGGGATCGGGGCGCGGTAATTTTTCGAAGGCGCTATCGGTATCTTAATGCTTGTGTTGGATTAGGGCTTTATTTGGGGTGTCGAAGAATGTTCTGGGTGATCATTTGTATTTGTGTCAGGAATTCGGTCTGATATCGGGGACTAGTTCTGTCTGTACTTGCGCTTTAGTCAGATTTGATGTTGGTTGTCCTGTCTAGTTTGTCTGACTGCTAAAGGGTATCAAATTTTCTATAAATAGGAAAAGGGGATAGCTCACACGAGCAAAATCTTTTGTAATGTGGCTGTTTAGATTTAATTCATTGCGAAGAAAATGCTCGCTGCATGTCTGCCATTGATTTTGGTGGAGTTTTTGTTTTGACATGTAAAACTAGAAAGCATCATCATCATCAACTGCATCTTATCTTAACTAAGTTAAGAGTTAGTGGCACGGCATTCGTAATGTTAATTAAGTTTTGAAAGCATGATTGAGAAATTAATGTGCTTTATTTAAGGCTGATATAATCGCACTGTCAGGTTGTGGGAGCTATGAGAGCTGCTGGAGGAGAGTTCCCAGAACGAGTGGGGCAGCCAATTTGCCAGGTATAGTGTTAGCTTTTACCATTTCCTTGAAGTAAACATTTGAACTTGGAATAGTTGTTGGTTGTTTGTATTGGGCAAGTTACATTTGCTGAATTGTTATGTTATCTCTTCAATTTTTAAACTCTATAAAAAGAATTGAGTTCTGACACTGCTATTAATGGAAAAGTTATTTTATTTTATTTTGGGTAGTCCTAGGCATTGCCCTTAGGGTACAGTAAATGTACATTGTTTTTGTACATGGTGCATTTATTTCACATTGTTTTCAAACACAAAATGATTCTATTTGTTGATGAAATGTTTCAAAATATGATGTATTTATCTCTAACCAATAGGAGTGTTTGGGGGCTGAAAACAAGTGCATTTACTACACCTTAACCATTGCCCTTACCCTTTTTTATTTTGTGGTTCCACATTAGATGAAAATGGCTAGTCCGTGTGATTGAGTATTTCCATTTTAGTGACTAGTGTTCTTTAACATTTGTAGTTTTATATGAAGACGGGACTCTGCAAATATGGTGCATCTTGCAAGTATCACCATCCAAGACAGGGAGGTGGCACTGCTGCTCCCATGGCACTGAATATTTTTGGATACCCACTGCGACCGGTCTGAATTGTTGTTTGTTTTGTCCATTCCTCGGTTTCATTTTGTTTTCTTCTTGTTTTGCATACACTACCTGTTTTACTTACAATTATAGTTACTGTTTCAGGGTGAAAAAGATTGCTTGTACTATGTGAAAACTGGGAACTGCAAATTTGGTGTAACTTGTAAATTCCATCATCCACAACCAGCTGGCATGCAACTGCCATTACCAACTCCTGGACCTTTGCCTGTGCTGGCCCCTGTGCATGCTCCCGCATTTTATCCCCCAGCACAGCCTCCTTCTGCTCCTTCATCTCAACAATATGGAGCGGTTGCTGGGAATTGGCCTGTTGCAAGTCCTGCTCTTGTTCCAGGTTCAAATATCCAAGGGGCTTACAGTCCCATGCTGCTTCCTCCTGGGATGGTCCCTTTTTCTGGTTGGAATCCTTACCAGGTAGGTGCATTAACTTATTCGGAAATCCTCTATTTTTATACTAGTGAGTGGATATACTTGGGCGTCCTCAGCCCTCAGTCTCTTTTCTGAACTGCTTTTTATTGTTTTTGTTTTATTTTTATTGAAAAAATGCTCTTACGTATCAAATTGATTGTTTATTAAGTTGTTGATCTGCCTGTTGCAGGCAACTGTAAGTCCAGTAGCTTCCCCTAGTGCCCAGTCAACTGCTGGAGTAGCTCCTATTTATGGGATAACACAGTTATCTCCTTCAGCGCCTGCATATACGGGAGCTTATGCATCGTTGCCATCTTCTGCTGGTCCTTCAAGCAGTAGCCAGAAGGAGCAAAAATTTCCTGAGAGACCTGGCCAACCTGAATGTCAATATTACATGAAAACTGGGGATTGTAAATATGGATCAACATGTAAATACCATCATCCCCCAGATTGGAGTACACCTTCAACGAATTTTGCCCTTAGTCCAATGGGGCTTCCCCTGCGCCCGGTAAGCATTTTAGTGTAATTTCTGATGCTTATTTGTCTTTTCTATCTGGGCATGAATTCTTAGTTTGATGTTTTTTGTTCTAAGGAAGTTTCCTTAAAATTTAGATTCTTTTCCAGCTGTTATATTTAAAGGGTTGAGAGTAACTGAGTGTTAAATGAGGTTGGTTTTATGCATAGCTGGATGCTTATTTTCCTGATTTCTACTAATTTTGCAAGTCGCAATCATCTCAGCTGCTAAGTTTGTGTTTGTGCATTCTGAACCTAAATAATGACATTATCAGAAAGAGACTATACTGATAGTATGCTTTTTTGGGTGCCAACTTGTTATATTTGATCTCGTAATCATCTATCATGCAGCTCATGCTGGTCTTATTGACAAAACTCTGCAATTTCTTTTTTTTTTTTCTTTTATTGGTCAAAATATATAACATATTTTATTTGGTATATGCAAATACATGACATTTTCTTTAGCAAATGGTGCATGAATTCATTTTAAAAATATTTTTTTAAGTATGACTGGTATGTGGCAAAAGAACAAAGAGAGAAGGAGGAGAGAAGAAGATAAGAAATAGAACAAGAAGAGAAGGAGTGAAGTGAAGAAAATCAGGAGAAGAGAAGAATTAGCAAAGAGAAAAAAATACTAAAGTGGAAGCATAGGGAAGAGAGTAATAACCAGTATTCTATATTATTCAGTTAATCACACAAAACTAAACAAAACCTTTAGATATTAAGATATCTTCATACTTACACAACCCTACCAAACTAGGAAAACGAAAAAATTATCATTCCTTATCGCCACAGCAACAACAACATGCCAAGCCAAGCCTTTATCACACTATGTGGGGCAGTTATTATCTGCTGTAGTTGGGAAATAAATAAAATCAAAGCATTGTTAGGACTATGAAATTATAAAATAGCTAGAATCGAGACATTCTAAAGTAATTAGAATTCATTGCATCTGTAATTCTCCCTGGTTGAGTAGAAGTCTAATTGTGCAAGTGAACAAAATGTTGACCTGTTTGAGCTAAGCAAGAAAGATGAAATTGAGAGTCCCTATAATCGCATGGTTAGTGGAGAATAGTCATTGTGTCAGAAAATGAGATTATTTCTTTTCCTTAAGAAGAGGTTTTGTAGATATTTGAAATTTATGAAAACTCAATATTTAATATTTAAAGGCTGATAATGTTGGAACCCTATTGTTAGTATTTGATGGTCAGATACCTATTGTCTTTATATCTGTGAAAGCTCAAAGGAGAGAATAAGTGGACTCCTTGAGTGCTACTTAAGGCAGTTAGTGCAAAGCAGAAAGACTGAAGCTGTTGGATGTTACTTGGTACTGCTGTAACTTAAGTTCTAGGTCGACCTTCAGCCTCCTTAAAAAGCTTAACGAAACCTAGCCCAATCTACTTAAGACAACCTTAAGGCTTGTCCCTGCTGGTAGGAATAAGAAGTAGACCTAGTAGAAAAGTGGAGAGGAGAGGTAGTCTACACTGTACTATCAGTAAAAATGTATGATCTTCTCTTCAATCATCAGCCTAGTGAATCTTGGTACTCCAAATAAATACTGCTGGCCCTCCCTCCCCCCGGGGGTCCTTCCTGCTGCTGTTTTTTTTTGGCTGATGGTGCTACTGGGCTACTACTGATTTGTCTGGACTTGGGCTGAAATACTTTATGCTGGATGGTTGATAAGAAAATTAGTAATAGGCTATGGATTGGCTAGGTTTGAAAGAAAAAATCTTGGATTTTAAAATTCTTGGGCTTAAGATCAATTGCCTGATAAGGGGCAGGAATAAGTTTTGGTTTATCTTTAATGTGAGATTGTTGACTTTGGGCTAGATTGGTCAGTCTTTGATTGTAGGTTGAATTAGCAACAATTTTAAGTCCTGACAAGGCACCAAGGCTGTTCAGTAAGACTTAGTTGGACAAGTTGGGTCCTGAAGATTCTAATCCTATTCTTCAGTTGTCTATCTTACAACTCTAGCAAAGCAATTAATATGTCTGTAATTTGTGATCAATGTTGAAAAGGGCCTGGATGGTGCAAACAAAGTGTTGGTTGACTATGCAACAAATATGAGATCGACACACACACTGATCCCTGTGAAGATTTAGATTATGAATCTGGTGGATGATGAGGCTGCTGTTGCTTTGAGGTATGCTGGCTCAAAGTTTATGCACAATGATGATTTGCAGCAGTTTTCAGAGGGGATTGAAATGAGGCTTTGATACCAAATTGGTGAATGACTGGAGAAAGAGAAGGGAAGAAGAGAAGGAACAGAGCAAGAAGAAGAGAACAAAAAGCAGTGAAGAGAAGAATTAGAGAGGGGAGATTGGATAGTGAGTGGATATTTATATATTCACATAGCCGTACCAAGAGGCCACATGGCCCTACTAAGAGTCCAAATTAAACTAGTGAATATATTCACATAGCCATACCAAGAGTCCAAATTAAACTAGTGAACACAACCATTCTAAACGTAGAAATAGAGGATTTATATATTTATCTGTGAAACACTGGATCTATCCTTGTATGTGAAACACTGGATATCTCCTTGTATTAGTTACATTTGGAATGGTAATTGTTAAATTTCTATATTTGGTTAATTAGTTTAATTTCTATTTGGAATGGTAATGGTTAAATTTCTATATTTGTTTTCTCCTTGTATGTGAAACCCTGGATATCTCTTTGTGTAGTGATATTTTTATATCTTCACATAGCCCTACCAAGAGTCCAAATTAAACTAGTGAACAAAACCATTCCTAATAAATAGGACCCAAGAATAGCTATAACTATGAAATTCTAAAATAACTAGAATATGAAAATTTTAAAATCATTAGAACTCCTCATCTCCATTGTTTGTCTGTGTTAAATGGAACTCTACTTGCATAAGTGAACTAAGTGCTGTTGATATGTTTGAGCTAAGCAAGCAAGATAAGAGGCAGCACGTCTCTATCCTTATTGTTCAGGAACTCCACTTGCAATTAATATTTTTAAAATACGCCAATAATATAACTGAATCATCTTGCTTAGTTACCAAAGATCGTAAAGGATGTCTGTGAATTTGATTTAACATTGAGCTCCACATATTTCTCTAAGGCAGTATTATTTTGGGCACGGTTAGTAACATCGTGTTCATCCATAACAACTGAACATTTTTTTACAAATTAAGTGAGGAAAATCATTCCATTTCACTAGAAGTTTCTTGGAATAATGGATTATTCATTTACTTTATGGACTTATAAATTTAGCATCTCTTGAAAAAACTAAGTTAGTCTGTTTTGCCAATCATTCATTGGCCCCTTCCTTTCCAAGATTCTTGATTGCTTCAAGACTTGATAAACACATTCATGAGATGCACAGCTAAGTTCAAGTTACTTCTTTATTATGATTTATGAGTGTGTTCACAGAGTGTTTTCTCTAGTACAACAGAAGTGTTGCCAAAACAGGGTTGGCAGTAGGTCGGACTGCAGCTTGTTCATGTATGAAAATAAGAAAATAGGCTTAATGTGGTTATGTTTAGGTTCCTAATTGGTTGCGTGGGAACTGGACTCTGCATGCAATTTGACCATTACCATGAGGTTAGGGCCAAAATAAACAGAGTTGCTTATGAGTGGCTTGAAGCTGGGCAATTTGACCATTACCCGCATTACCCTTCAAATAGTTGCTCATTGCTCATGAGTGGTTTTTAAGCTTGATTAGGAAATGAGCTGAGCTTGAGTTTCAGGGGTGCTTTGTTCATTTGGGCTCATGAACAGGCTCATTTAAGTGCTTGATTACTGGCTTGTTTATGGCTCGATCTGAAATAATGCATGTTTTTTGCAACAAAAACAACATACTAGCATTACATGAGGTGGAGGCAATACTCTTCAAATGGTAATGAGATTTATGGAGTTTTAAACCAATTCTTTGGGAGGTTAGATGTTAGGTTCTTACTACATGTTGGCTGTTTGTACCTGAGCCATTATTTTCCCTCAAAAGGAATTATTTATTTCTTGACTTTGGCATGGAGCATTATTTTACAAAAACTCCAAATGAAGCATTATTATACAAAAGTTCCATGCATGGCACATTCTTGATAGTGATTGTAAGGTTATGTCCTTGAAGGATGGGAAAGTGAAAGGTTACCATGCAAAGTCTGTCAGATTACTGATTATCTGTTGGATTCAGCTGGGTATCTCCTTTTAGCTCATTCTGTTGATAAATGCCTTTAATGCTGCAAGGAGAAAGAGGCCAATGCTAAATGTAGTCTTCTGTTTACATGTTGCTCTTAAAGAAGGCAGCAAAAGCATTTGCAATTCTGGCTTAGCTGGTGGAGAGTGAGCTCTCATATTCTTTCTTTTCAATAAATCCTGTGATGTTTGACTACCAATTATACTTCTGAGAATAGGGCACAGATAGAGTTTGAATGGGAATAAGATTCATGCAGGTGACAGCCAGTAGTTTGACAGCAATATGTTATGTTTTATCAAAGTGTCATTTTATTTTAGCTGCTTCCTCCTTGTTATTTGAGATTCTGTTAGTGTGTTATTTTGCATTTTGCTTCTCAATTATTAGGGAATCTGCTTTCTCTACTTTGAAGTTTTTGATTATGCTATCTTGATGGGCGTAAAAGTGTGCTGTGGTCTTTATTTCATTGCAAACAATTTTCTTTTTAAGTGGTCCATTTATTTATACATTTATTTTTTTGATAGGTGATGGGGTTTGAATCCTTCCCTCCGCTCCATCATGGCTCCCCAATACTCGAGTGATCCATTTATAAGAAGTGCATATGACGTAGCTTGCATGGTCATGCTTTTTGTTTATTAGTCTCCTTTTCATAATGGTCCAAAGTATTAGAAGGCTAATTTTACTAGCACTGCATGTTTGGCTTTGATAATCATGGTTTTTGTTTGCTGGTTTCGTAAATGTGGTGGCTGTTAAGTGTCATAACTGGAGTGTTCCTCCTCTTCCCCCTCCAAAGGAAAGTGAGAGACAATCAGAATATGTTAGTTTCTGTTTAATTACTGCAGTGGTACAAAATAAGGACATGACTCTGAGAAGAGATGACTTGTGGTAAAGGATTCATATGGCCTCCTAAATGCTTCAGACTGAAGCTTTATTGAGCTGATGTTTAAATTATATTGGTTTGATTAGCTTGAATGGTTTGTTTTTTATCGTCGTTTGTTACACTTAAAGATGAAAATGGTTTGATGAGCAAAGTTATACAGCGTTTCACATGGATGTTGGCTTGATAATAGCTATTAATTTGGTTATTGCTTACATTTCAGCCAATTTTATGAAATTGTGTGATGTGGGATGATGTTGAGAAGAAAATAGTTAATTAGAAACTTGATGTTTAGTTGGGAACTTGTCTAATAATGTTGTTTGGTTAACTCTGGTTTTCTCTCCATTTTATCAGGTTTATATTACTCTAGCATAAGTTTGGAATATTTGATTGGTTCTCGGCCCTAGGTATGGTGGTGAGGTCTTTGTGCTTGATCTTAGTAATTTTTGAACGAGTGAAATCTCGAGTTTTTCTGTTTTGGAGTTTGACTCTTGTATTCCCCCACTAATTGGGAACAAAGGCTTTTCAAGTTGAGCCTGAGTAGTAGGAACCAGCAACATAATTCTTCTGCTGCTCTGCTGTTGTATAACCTATATGTATAAGATGTTGGGAATGGCTTGTTCCGCTCATAGGAATGGGGTTCTCTTCCCCCAACCTGCCCAATTGGCTTTATTTTTTTAGACCTTGGCTTAATTCAACTAATTATTCTAGAACTAGAATTCATTGCTTTGTACCATTTTTGGGCTTTCCACCACAATTAACCTTGGGGTGCTATCATGCCAAAGATGAGATACTCAAAGCATTTAATATCTATTTTGCAAGTCACTTAATGGTGTTAAGTGTGTCACCCTAGTTCCACAAGCTTAAACCAGAACCAGAACTGATAAGAACTGAAGAATCTAAATAGTTTAAGTTCTGGGTTTATATGGAACAATTGAAACTGCATTGCTGTTTCTCTAGCTTAAACCTGAACCCTATTTTGTGCTATCGAGTGACTGTCTTATATACGTCTCCTAACTTTTGTACAAAATAGTTTTTATCCATTCTTGTGCTGGCGCAAATTAGTTATCTTAAGTGAGATTCTAGATTGTTTTCAAGGCCTCCCAAATTTCTTTCCTTTTCCACCTTTATGGTTTGTTCAAGGAGATTCAAGGCTAGGCTATGCTACTTAGTTCGTAAAATAAGATGGCTAATTTCTTGGAAAATTCTATGACTTATATTTTGAAGCATCATGGATCAATTCTTTTCTACGGGTAATGGGATTCTTGACTTTTGTGCGATTGTGAAGCTGGTTTGTATTATTTTTCTTGTTCTTTTTGTTGACTTGTTTTGAGTTTTTAGTTGGAAGCTTCCTCATCTTCTTCTGCCACCTTTAGCAATCTGCTGTTCCATTATGTATTTCTGTGTTTTGACCAGGGAAATGCAGGTTGCTACTTGTATTTTCAATTGGTATGTCAATCACTTGCACTTGTTAGTCACAAGGAACATGTTGGTGTTTACTTGATACCCACACGGGCTAGTATCTGTACTTTTACACATCCAATTGGTAGTTTCTTCTTCTTCTTCTTCTTCTTCTACTTTAGTTATTTGTTTATTGAGCTTGAACTTCAGCTTTTGATAATCTGTGATGCTTTTGATGCTTACAGAGATTCTCAATACTTAAAGCTTGCTACTAGTTCAACTCCCTCCCCCCCCCCCCACCCCCAAAAAAAAAAAAAAAAAAAAAAAAAAAAAAAAATTGTAGGATCTTTCTTTAGTACATCTACTTAGGAACTGATGAACCGTACATGAACATGTCTTTTAAGTTAAACAAGAAGTCAAGGGAACACACTAATCTAACCCCACTAGGTATGGTTTGACTAAATAGATTCTAGCTCACAAACAATTTTTATCTTTGACCATATCTTTTGTAAGACCATTGTAACCCATGTCCTACATAAGAGTTCACTTGCTATGGGAACCCTTCCTTCTAATTTTGTCTTTTCTTATATGGCTATACACACCATAATGTTCTCATTTCAGCTATTTATATTTTACATGTGTTGGTGCTTTATTGTCCAATATTTTGTGCCATAAAATAGAGTTAGTTTTGTACCTGTGTGATAAAACTTTTCTTTTATCTTCAAAGGGATTTTACAAACATTATGCTTTAATTTTTTCAAGTGACATCTTCAAAGAACACATGATTTAAGATGTTTGAATTGATTTTTTTCTTAGAATGACTTAATCTTCAAGTTTTACCATAACATGTTCGCAATTCTTTTCTTATTAATTTTTTTTCCTCCATATATTCGGTTTTCAATCTGTTCAATTTGAAGCTTTTAGATTCTAAGGTATTTTTCTATATTGCACACTTAGTATTCACATTTTCTTTTATCTCATCTACTAAGACAACACCATCTATTAAGAACATGTAACAAGCACCTCTTCTTGGATGTGTTTGGTAAGTTAATTCATCACTAGAGCAAAGAGATAAGGGCTATAGTAGATGCTTAATGTAATCTAATTGTAATTGAGAAACCCTCAGTATCTCCTGTACAAGTCCTCACACATGTTTTGGCTCCGTGGTATGTGTCTTTGAGAGGGTTTTTGTCTAGACTCCGTGTTATTGTTATTATTATTTTTTTTAACAATTTTATCTGAGTTTGGGACCTACTGTGATATGGAGTTATATCTTCTACTCTAGAAAGTATAGGGGATTACTTAATCTGTAGGCAGAACTATGTAAATTAAGTTCCAAAGAACTAAATTGAATTGCTTAGTACAACCTCATTAGGGGAACTGGTGCCATTATTTGATTAAGGGAGATATTTGTCTATAGACTGGAGGCCCTAGATGATACTTGGATATGCATATATTTTTATACTAGATATAGAGAATACTTCTTGGATGTATTTGAGGATAGTGCAAGTTCTGTTGCGGCCTCTAAAGAAAATAGATCACTTGGATTCAAAGAAATTTTATGGAAAATGAATAGAAATTCAATATTTTGTGAAGTTGTAGTGCTAAATGGGTATCGTTTGACCATTATTTCTTACAATGGAGTATGGGGTAGTGGTTGTTATTATGACATTCCCTTGCAAATTTAGTATTGAATCTAATTTGAGTATACCTAAACAAACCTTATCAAATGCTAGTTCCTTGGTACAGCAAAGCAATCTTTTAAGAATAAGAAATTAGTCAATTTACCAATGCAACTTCACTCTTTACCTCAATTATACAACATAAGACCACCAATACCATTAATTACTAAGAAATTTTATCCATAAAACATCAAATGCTAATTCATCTAACACAATTTCGAAGAAGGTTGAAACAAACCCTAGAAGCATAGTTGTGGAAGCAATGGTGGATCTAGGACCCAAGCTTAGTGGGGGCGTTTTTTTAATTAGAAAAGTTATAAATCGTTTATTTATAATTTTGCTAGGCTCGGGTTTGAGCTTGGCTCATTATATTAAACAAACTTTAAACAAGCTTTATGACTTTATTATGAGCTCTAAATCCAAGGATGATTTAAGCTATGGTTTTAGACTTGTTTATGTACAACACAAAATTAGTGTATATTTAAATTGACCCATATCTTGTATATTTTAGGTGGCATTTTTGAAAAAAAAACCCATAAAATCTATATAATATGTGCAATTTTTTTTTTTAAATTGACCTATATGTTGTATATTTTATAGGAACATTTTTGAAAAGAAAACATAAAATCTACACAATATGTGTGATTTTTATAAAATTGAGGGTGCCAATTGCCCGCATGCACATGCCACTTCATGGAAGTGAATAGAGGCATGGTAGGGATCCCAACCCACGCAAATTAGATATATTTTAAAATTACTACTATAGATAAAAAATTATGAAGTTGCTATGTCTCTGAAATTATTTAACAAACTATTACTGGTTGTTGCAAGTCAGCATATTCTCATTGGTTGAACCAGGGTTCTTTCAAAAAAAACAAAAAACGAAGCAAAAAACGCTGGTTCAACCAGCAGTTGTTACTTGGAGTTGTATAGTTGTATTTTCTAGTTAAGTCAGTTTGAATAGTTTTATTTAGTAATATTTTTTATAACTAGTTCTATTTAAGAAAAAACCTACAAATTAATACATGTGTTTTTAAGTACAAATAAAAGTAAGAAATATTTGTTTGTTTTTCACATTAGAAATATAGTTGTACTATGTCAAAATGGTAAAAATTTTACATTTTTTAGGTTATTTTTGTTACTTGTAATCGTGGTATGAATACTTTACCTCCCGGAGCTAATCCAGTATATTAAGTCACAATTTTTGTCTTGGCTGGATGCCAGTGGTATCAAAGACCCTTAAAAGGGACGCAGTTGCAGCCCTACAGTAAGGACACTTGGGTTCCAAGTGTTACAGAGACACAAGCATCCCTAGTGTCATATCATCGATTATATAATTTTAACTTTCTGTATAATCTATATGTTGATTTGAATGCACCGCTAAATTGTTAGTTTAAATTATTTGTTTTTGTGATAAGTCAACACACATTTAGTGCGCGCCATTCTTTTATTAATATATATATATATTCTAAAATACATTCTCTGTATATTTGGGAATGCATTGTTAAGATGTCGGGGACATGTTGCAAGGTATGTCTGCAGCATGCTTAGGTGTTATAATGCAATTTTGAAAGCTTTTTTGGGGTCATTATATAAAATATAAAAAATTTGGAGTCTAATTAGATTAATGAAAAATGTGTTTTTGTGGTTTACTATGGCATGTGATTCTTATCTGAGTGGTATGAACTTTTCAATTTTGAAATTGTTATATTGCATTTTAATTATATTCATGTAAATCTTTATCCATATATGAGACGGTATATACGGTTTTGCATCTCCCCAGCATGTTGTCTCTGGTATTTTTTCTTTTTTGGTGAAAATTTTTGACTCATTGCATTCTCTGCCCGTGCTTTATAGCTCTCTCCTCTTTTATTTTTTTTATTGATTTTCTAGTCCAAAGTGTACACATAAGAAAAGTATCATATGCAATTCCATCAATATTGTCAGTACAATGACAGGTACTTAAAAATTTGCCCTATTAATTTTATACAGAAATTGTGTCTCCACTCCTGATTGCTCCCTCTCAACTAGACTTCAGGCTTTGCCTCTCAACTAGACTTCAGGCTTTGCCACTGATCCTAGATAATAGTATGCTTTACTATGGACCCCTGCTGTTACCATTGTGCTTGAGTAGAGAGCTCAAAAGAGAGTGAAAGTAAGGATGGAGATGGGTTGCATTTTTGGTTGCAGGGACAGGATGTTTTGGTTTCATCCATAAAAAGAGATATGTTTCGCAATGGCAAAAAGGTTAAGGAAATAATAGGTTTCCAAATGTATCACTAGTCCTGCCAGCCAGTTTCCCTTATAACAGTAGTTCCCAAGCTTCATAGAAAGAAGCTGAATTTTCTGCTTAAGATAATAAAAGGGTATTTTTTTTGGTAAGAAAAATGTCTCATCAAACAGTTTATGCATCTACAAAGGTTGTAATAGGCAATAAATCATGGGTATTGGATATTTTCTGCATAAAGTAACATAAGTCATCATATTTGAGTTTTTAAGTATTTGATATAAAAAATTGTGGTTGTTCTTTCGTCAAGAATATCAAATGGCTGCTGATGCCAAATTACCAAATATTAGAGCTTGGCATGATATAATTCAATCATTATTTCTGAGCTTCTGGGATGTGGAAGTCAAAAATTCTGATAATGTGTGTGCTGATGTATATGTCTTTTTTGGGTCAAAATAAAAAATTTATGAAATGCTTACCATTTAAAAATTTTTATATTTGTGAAAATGTATCTGTAACATTTCAATTTGAATTTCTCACCTTCATTATCATATGAGCTTTGTCTCAGATGGTTTCTGCTGGCTGCACTTGTGAAGTTCTATGTATATACTCAGAATGAAGCCTTTTAAGTTCTTTAGTTAATACTTTCATAGAGGTCTTGGTCATTTGACCTGCATGTTTTTTTTTCAACAAACTTTCCCTTTTTCAGCTGCTGAATGGTTGCTAAATGGATAATTCAATTGTTGGGGTTTTTTATTTGTGCATTATTGACTTAGAGGGCACATTAAGGATGGAGTCCCCAATTATTGTTGTTCTGGTATAGCGACAATGGTATTTCATAGTACTTATTAAATGTCGTGGTTACTAAGAGATCAAGTACCTGTGTTGTAACTTCACTTATTTTTCTCTATTGTTTTCCCACTAGGTCTAGGAAGAATCTGCCATGTCTTGATTGCTAGCACTTATCTAATCTTGTTATCTCTGCAACTTCTGCCTTTCACCTCCAAAAGTTAAATTGTACATTAATTTGCATCTGGAATCACCTCTCTTCCTGTTGCCTGATTTTACTTTTTCTGAAAACATTGCCTTTGATGTATTCCATCCATACATATATCTATTTATTTGTATATATATAAATGGAATATAATTGCCCTAGATATCGATAGCAATTGCGACATTTTCCTGTCCAAGCTTCTGGTACATGATCCAATGACTAAACAGGATCTTACCTGAATTAGAAAAGGCAAAAAGAAAGCCTTCTCCTGTTGCAATGGCAAGGAAACAAATGCCTCAAGTTCTTTTCTTGAGGAGTTTGTCCAATGCACATAGCTTGTGGGTGATTATGTGCTTCCTTGTGGTGGCAAGGAAACAAATGCCACAAGTTTGATTCTTGCTGAGCTTGCACAGTGCATGTAGCTGTAGGTGATTGTGTGCATCCTTATGGTGTAGTCCTGAGTTGAAATGAGGTTGTTAAGATCCTGCCAGGAAAAGATAAAATCGATGTATGGATGTGAGCAATATATAAAATTGGTTCATCATTGGATACGTAAGGAATCTCTTCCTCACCTTATTTACACACTAATGTTCCTTAAGGATTATGATGTTAAGAAAGTGTAGGTCCACTCGCGATGTGGTAGAATACCTTGATATATATATGTTGAAAGATAAAGATGCAACAACCAATCCTAAAGGATTGATCCGTGGATGAGATGAGAGGAATAAGATCCTCATGCTGATCTTATATATTTTTAGATTAGTTAGAATTATTTTATCTTGTTATCTTGTGCTAAAGTTTAGGAGTTTATCTAGTAGCTAAAGTTTAGGAGATAAGTTTCTATGAAACTAGGAGTCTTGTATATTTAATTCTAATATGATAATAGAAAAGTTGAGTATGATAGTTTTGATTAATCTATCGGATTTCTTCATGGTATCAGAGCTCGATTTTGAGTTTTTGTGGTCACCAATTATTTAGAGTTCTAATTGTAAAAGAACTCTCTAACTTGCGCCATGGCTGATGATTAAATAGCAGGGACTTCTATTCCTCTTCCAACAAAGAGCAGTCCAATCCCTGCAACCTCGTCACATTCTTCCGCAGCCTTCAATGGATCTTCCCTCCAGATTACTTTACACAAGTTGAATGGAACCAACTTCTGAGAGTGGTCCCAATCAGTTATGCTTGTGATTAAAGGAAAAAGGAAAGGTAGGCTATCTAACTGGAGAAATCGTAAAGCCTAGCCAAGATTCAACAGCCTATGGAGTATGGGAAGCTGAGAATGCCATTGTCATGGCATGGCTAGTGAACTCAATGGAGACAAAGGTAGGAAGAGCTTACCTCTTTTACAAAACAGCAAGCGAGATTTGGAATGCGGTTCGAGAGATCTATTCAGATCTTGAAAATACCGCCCAAAGCTTCCAAGTTCGATCCACCATTCGATCAACAAAGCAAGGTAACAACACGGTAACCGAGTATTATAATACCTTGACTGAATTATGGCAAGAGGTTGATCTCTTTCATGAGATCACATGGGAATGCTCGGCTGATGGAAGGAAGTATAACAAGATGGTGGAGAAAGAGAGGATATTTGACTTCTTACATGGTCTAAATTCATATTTAGATGAGGTAAGAGGACGATTGCTTGGAACTAAGCCCTTTCCCTCTTTGAGAGAAGTATTTGCCGAAGTAAGAAGGGAGGAGAGTATGAAGAAAGTGATGTTGCCTAGTGGTTCAACAAACGAAGGAATGTTACAGAATTCTGCCTTAAACATATCCCGTGGTCGGTAATCTATTACGGCTAAGGGAGAGATGCAGGGAGATAGGCAATGGTGTGACCATTGTAACAAGCCCTATCATATTAGGGATACCTACTGGAAGCTGCATGGGAAACCAGCCAATTGGAAACCAAGGAACCAGCGAAAAGGTGTGCAGTCCGCCTATGTGGTGGAATCTGAAAAAGGGAATTCAGCACCAGCACCAATTTCTTTCACCCCAGATCAACTAGAAGCCCTCCAGTAGTTGTTGAATCAGCAATTGCTAAATCAAACCAAGGTGCAGAAGACAATTGAAAGTATGGACAACAACAACAACCAGGTGGTATCCTTAGCTAAACAAGGTAAGATCAATCATTCTTTGTTCTCCAAAAGGCTGACCATAGGTGTTTGAATTATAGATACCGGTGCATCATATCACATGACAGGTGATCTTGAAATTCTATCTAATTTTAAATCATGTGATCATAATATTATTGTATTTATGGCTGATGAAACTAATACTTCAGTCCAAGGAAGGGGCACAACTTATGTAGTAGGGCTAAGATTAGATTCAGTTCTTTATGTGCCAAATTTGAGATGTAACTTGCTGTCAGTAAGCAAAGATTACTCAAGATAATGACTGTTCAGTGATATTCTCTTCTTCTCATTGTGTTTTTGAGGACAAATCTTCGGGGAGGACGATTGGCAAAGCTGAAGAGAAGGGAGGTTTATATCAAATCGTCAATCTTGATTACCAAAAGGAGTGTAGGTCATTTATTCAATCCTCCTTAGCTGCAGTTTCAGATTCTGATTTAATGTTATGGCATCAAAGATTAGGACACCCTTAGCTTCGAGTATCTTAAAGTCTTGTACCCTTCAATTTCCATAAATAAAATTCAGGATTTCTATTGTGAACATTGCATTCTTGCAAAACAAACTAAGAGCACTCATCCAAAACATTCCTACAAACTGTCTCAGCCATTTCATTTAATCCACAGTGACATTTGGGGACCAGCTAGACTTTCAAATCTAACAAACACTTGGTGGTTCATCACCTTCATTGATTATCACACACGAGTTTGCTGGGTCTTCCTCATAAAAGATAAATTTGAAACCTATATGGTTTTCAAACGGTTTCATCTCATGGTTAAGAATATTTTTCAAACTTCCATTCATATTTTAAGAAGTGACAATGGTCGAGAATACTTCTCAAATGACTTTAACCATTATCTAAATGAGCATGATATTGTTCACCAAAGCTCTTGCCCATACAACCCTCAACAAAATGGGGTAGCCGAGAGGAAGAACCAGCACTTACTTGAGACAGCTAGGGCTCTGATGTTCACTCAATCGGTTCCACACTCTTATTGGGGAAAGGCTAGTTCTTACAGCATCCTACCTCATAAATCGTCTTCCTTCAAAGACCTTGAACTATAAAACTCCCTTAAATGTCTTCATTGAAGCTTTCCCTCACTATTCCAAGGCCTTAAACACTCTTGTTCCTAAAGTCTTTGGGTGTACCTCCTTTGTACATCAAAACCAGTTAAATCCATCCAAGCTTGACCCAAAAGCACTTAAATGTGTGTTTGTTGGATACTCTCCTACCCAACAAGGCTATAAGTGCTATAACCCAACAACCCGCAAATTCATTATTTCTTGTGATGTCACCTTCCTCAAGAATCAACCATTCTTCCACAATACTACTTAAAATGAAAATCCAGTCCACAATTGGAGTACAGTCATCTCCGTGCCTATCAATCCCCTTCCTAGTCTTACCTCTACTGAAACTCATCAAAGGGAGGAGAAAGAGGAGACTGAAATCTAGCAGGGTGATCAAGACCTGACTAAATCTCTAAGGGGGCGTTTGGTACCAGAGAAATTTTAAGATTCCTGGGAATGTTAGGTTGGGAATCTGTATTCCCATGTTTGATATAATTTTTTTATAAAAAGAATCCTGGGAAATAGGATTCCCCGGAATGAATTTTAAGCAACTTTCCCACAAAAATATTTTCATAGGGGGGGTTGGGAATCCAAGTTTCTCATGGATTTAGGAATGTTTTTAATAAAAAAAGAGTAAAACACCTCTTACCCTTTTATAACCCCATACAAACATATTATATATATGTAATATATTTATATTAAATATATTATATATACATATATGTATATATATTTATATTAAATATAAAAATATATATTATAATATATTTATATTATTTATTATAAAATATTATATATATATTAAAGTAGATATTCATATAAACATAAATATTATGTATATATATTATATATATACACATGCATATATATATATACATAATGTGTAAAAAAGTGATATTTTTTTGACTTTCTAAAGATGTTATGGGTCCCAATATTTTATATAAAAACAACATATCCAGCCTTTATCCCACTATGTGGAGTCGGCTACATGAATTCTAGACTTCCATGTATTTCTGTCTTTTGTCATATCCTCATTTAGATCCATATGTTTTATAAAAAAATTTTAATGTCTCTCCCAAAGTCTTTTTGGGTCTACCTCTACCTCTTTTTGTGACTAATTGTTCCATTTCATCAACTCTCCTCACAGGAGCGTCTCTTAGTCTCCTTCTCACATGACCAAACCATCTTAGTCTAGTCTCTTTCATCTTCTCCTCGATTGGCACTACTCCTATCTTATTACGAATAACTTTATTTCTAATTTTATCCTTTCTTGTATGTCCGCACATCCATCTTAACATCCTCATCTCCGCTACACTCGTCTTTTGCTCATGCTGGTATTTGACTGCCCAACATTCTGAGCCATACAACAAGACTGGTCTTATAGCTGTCCTATAAAATTTTCCTTTCAATTTTAATGGGATTTTACCATCACATAACACCCCCGATGCATTTCTCCATTTTAGCCAACCTGCCTTAATTCTATGTGCGACATTCTCGTGGATTTCTCCATCTTTTTGAATCACTGATCCCAAATATCGAAAATGGTCTTTTCTTTGTAAGATTTGGTCTTCTAATTTTATTATAACATCATCCACTCTTGCATTTTTACTAAATTTGCATTCCATATATTCTGTTTTCTTTCTACTTAATTTAAATCCCTTAGATTCTAAATTGTTTCTCCACAACTCAAGCTTAGTGTTCACTCCTTCTTTTGTTTCATCCACCAACACTATGTCGTCTGCAAATAGCATACACCATGGCACATCTGTCTGAATATTTTTAGTGAGTTCATCCATTACTAGGGCAAATAAGTATGGACTTAGTGCAGAACCTTGATGCAGTCCTATTGTAGTTGTAAATGGTTCAGTATCCCCTCCGCATGTTCTGACCCTTGTCTCTACACCATGATACATGTCCTTAAGGGCTTGTTTATAGGCTATTTTGACTCATTTCTTCTCTAAAACCCTCCAGAATACTTCTCTAGGGACCCTATCATAGCCTTTTCTAGATCTATAAACACCATATGTAGGTCCTTCTGATGATCTCGGTACCTTTCCATTAGACGCCTCAGTAAATATATAGCTTCCATTGTTGACCTACCAGTCATGAAACCAAACTGATTTTCTGACACATTTGTTTCCTTTCTGAGCCTTTGCTCTATTACTCTCTCCCAGAGTTTCATGGTATGACTCATTAACTTAATTCCTCTATAATTTTCACAGTTTTGAACATCTCCTTTGTTCTTATATATAGGAACCAAAGTACTCTTCCTCCACTCATCTGGCATCTTTTTTGATTTAAGGATGGCGTTAAATAGTTGCGTTAGCCAGGAGATGCCCTCTTCTCCCATGCATTTCCATGCTTCTATTGGTATATTATCTGGTCCCACTGCCTTATGATTTTTCGTCTTTTTTAATGCTTGCTTTATTTCATTTGAACTTATGCGTCGATAGAATGTGTAGCTCACATTCCCTTCGGAGTTACTAAGATGTCCCAACCTAACTCTTGTGTCACCACCATCATTGAATAATTTTGTGAAATACTCATTCCATCTCTCCTTAATCGCTCCCTCATTTACTAAAACATTTTGATTGTCATCTTTTATGCATTTCACTTGATTTAAATTCCGTGTTTTTCTTTCTCTTGCTTTAGCTAATTTATATATATCCCTTTCTCCATCTTTTGTATCAAGTCGTTTATATAGATTTTCATATGCTTTTGACCTTGCTTCACTAACAGCTCTTTTTGCTGCCTTTTTTGCTTCTTTATAATTTTTTTGATTTTCTTCATTGTTGCATTGATATACCGTTTTATAGCAAGTTTTCTTATTTTTAATTTTCGATTATACCTCTTCATTCCACCACCAAGACTCCTTAAGGTTAGGGGCTCTACCATTTGTCTCTCCAAAGTCACCTTTGTCGTGCTTCTCAGAGCATTAACCATTTCTTTCCACATTTGGTTTGTCTGTCTTTCTCCATTCCATTCCCTTCTACCCCTTAAATTTTTCTTTGAAGATTAGTTGTTTCTCCCCTTTTAAATTCCACTATCTGATTCTCGGATTTTGTTTTATGTGATTTTTTCTCTTCCAATTTTTTACTTTAACGTCAAGTACTAGAAGTCTATGTTGAGTAGTCAAACACTCTCTCGGTATCACCTTACAATCCCTACAACATAACTGATCCTCTTGTCTCATGAGGAAGTAATCTATTTGGGTGCTTGAGGTGATATTTTTATATGTGATTAAGTGTTCATCCCGTTTTTTGAACCTAGTATTGGTTATAATGAGCCCATATGCCATAGCAAAATCTAGGATAGATTTACCCTCATTATTAATTTTCCCCGAATCCATACCCTCTATGTACCTCTTTATATCCGTTTCCGTCTCTACCCACGTGCCCATTTAAGTCACCTCCTATAATCACTTTCTCTCCTCTTGGTATAATTTGTATGAGTCCCTCTAGGTCCTCCCAGAATTTTGCTTTTATCTCATCACCTAACCCCGCTTGTGGTGCATATGTACTAAAGATATTCATAGTCATTCTTCCTAGACTAATCTTCACTATAATAATCCTATCCCCTATTCTCTTTACATCCACTATCTCATCTATTAAGCTTTTATCTATAATAATCCCCATTTCATTTTTCGCTCGATCAGTTCCTGTGTACCATATTTTATATCCAGCTTCTGATAAAGTTTTTGCTTTTTTCTCTACCCATCTCGTCTCTTGAAGGCACATAATATTAATTTTTCTCCTAATCATCACATCCACCACTTCCATAGCTTTGCCTGTTAATGTTCCTATGTTCCATGACCTAATCCTTAATCTATGATTTTATTTTTGGCCTTGACTTTGGATTTGATTTTGTTTTTGGCCTTGACTTTGAATTTGATTTTGTTTTTGGTTTTGGTTTTGGTTTTGATTTTGATTTTGATTTTGGTTTTGATTTTGATTTTGGACTAGTTTCTTTACCCACATCCGTCCAAGCAAATGCGGGAACCCTTGTTCATTTATCACTACATCCGGGCGCCGATACAGCGGCCCTAGCTCACTTGTCACTACACGGGGGCAGTGTAGCGCGTCGTTATGAAGGGTTACGCCCACGCCCAAACGATTTTTCATAATTTGTCTAGAGTTCATGTTTTGGATCCGACTAAGTTTTATGTTGGCTGTCGGCTACCTAACACAACCCTCCTCCTTTATCCGGGCTTGAGACCGGCAGTGGATAACATCCCCAAGCGGAGTTCCAATATTTTATATAGTAGAAGGAATTTATCATTTTTAAATAAAAAATTAAATAAGGATAATTTGGGAAAAAGAATATAAATTTCCAAGAATGTTACATTTAAACCAAACATAGGAATGTAAAATTCTCATAAAAGAATACTCAACATTCCTAAGAATGTTTAAAGCTAACCAAACATAGAATTGCATAAATCCTAGGAATTAAAGATTTCCAAGAGCATTTCCAATAATCATGAATCCCAGGAATTTAAAAATTTCTCCCGTACTAAACGCCCCCTAAAGATTTATTCCAGAAGACCTAAAGCTGCTACACTTCAGCCAACCAATCTGTCCAATCTAGAGGTAAGTCCAAGTCCAAACAAGACAGTTCATACTAATATCAATATACAACAACAGTTTGCTGATGACCTAAGTGTCCCAATTGCGTTGAGAAAAGGAAGAAGGATGTGCACCAAGCATCCTATTAATGATTTCATCGGGTACTCAAAATTGTCTCCCTCCTTTAAGGTGTTTACTATCAGTTTAAACAGTATAGCTGTCCCTAGAAATGTTTATCAAGCATTGTAGGATGAAAACTGGAAGGTGGCTATTATGGAAGAAATGATAGCCTTGGAGAAAAATGATACATGGGAAATTATGGATTTTCCGGAGGGAAAGAAGGCAGTTGGCAGCAAGTGGGTATTCACTCTAAAGTATAAATTAGATGGAAGTCTGGAAAGGCATAAAGCAAGGCTTGTAGCTCAGGGATTTACTCAAACTCAAGGTTTGGATTATGAAGAAACGTTTGCTCCTGTGGCCAAACTCAATTCAATTCGGATTCTACTGTCCTTAACCGTAAACCTGGACTGGAAACTGCACCAATTGGACATAAAAAATGCCTTCCTAAATGGAGATTTAGAGGAAGAGATTTACATGAAGATACCACCGGGGTTTGAGAAAGACAATACAAGAGATAAGGTATGCAAATTAAAAAAATCTCTATACGGCTTAAAGTAATCACCTAGAGCGTGGTTTAAAAGATTTAGTGATACTCTATAGAAGCTGGGATATAAGCAAGGACAAATGGATCATACACTCTTTACAAAGATCAAGGAGGATGGTAGGAGAACAATTCTAATAGTCTATGTGGATAATATCATTATCACAGAAGATGATAACCAAGAAATTGAGAAGCTAAAAGAGTGGCTAAGGCAG
This sequence comes from Diospyros lotus, assembly GCF_014633365.1. Lineage (NCBI taxonomy): Eukaryota > Viridiplantae > Streptophyta > Magnoliopsida > Ericales > Ebenaceae > Diospyros > Diospyros lotus. The sequence goes on from NC_068341.1 coordinate 5,878,208, forward strand.
GCCTTTGAAGTAAAAGAGCTGGGGGAACTGCGATATTTTCTTGGTTTGGAAGTTGCAAGAAGTAAGAATGGCATTTTTATATCCCAAAGAAAATACACTCTTGACTTGCTAAAAGAGACCGGCAAATTAGGGTGTAAACTAGCAAGCACACCTCTAGAACCTAACTCGAAGAACAGAGAAGGAAAAGAAGAGCATCTAGTGGACAAAGGCATGTACCAATGATTGGTAGGCAAACTCATTTATTTGTCTCACACAAGCATGTACCAATGATTGGTAGGCAAACTCATTTATTTGTCTCACACAAGATCGGATATTACCTATGCTTTGAGTATTGTTAGCCAATTCATGCATTCACCGACTGGGAGACATTTGAAAGCAGCTTATCACATTCTTAAATATCTTAAGGGAACATTGGGTAAGGGTCTTCTATTTACAAAAAGCCGAGACAGAGGTATAATAGGCTATGCAAATTCTGATTGGGCAGGTGTTGTGGAAGATAGCAAATCTACGTCAGACTATTGTACAAAATTATGGGGTAACTTGGCGGAGCAAGAAACAACAAGTGGTAGCTCGTAGTAGCGCTGAAGCATAGTATCGCTCAATCGCTCAAGCAATTTGTGAAATGGTATGGGTGGAAAGACTGTTGAATGATTTGTTTATACCAATATTATCTCCTAAGTTTCTTTATAGTGATAGCAAATCAGCTATCAACATTATCAACAATCCGGTGCAGCATGATCGGATGAAGCACATCCGAATTGATCGCCATTTTGTCAAGCAGGAACTTGAGGATGGCAATATTAAGCTGACTTATGTTCTAACAGAAGAACAACATGCAGACATTTTAACCAAAGTAATGGGAAAACAAAGTTTTGAATATATAAGAAGCAAGCTGGGAATATTTGATATATATTCCTCAGTTTGAGGGGGGGGGGGGTGTTGAAAGATAAAGATGCAACAACCAATCCTAAAGGATTGATCCGTGGATGAGATGAGAGGAATAAGAGGATAACTCTCCCGAGTTATCCTCATGCTGATCTTATATATTTGTAGATTAGTTAGAATTATTTTATCTTGTTATATCTTGTGCTAAAGTTTAGGAGTTTATCTAGTAGCTAAAGTTTAGGAGATAAGTTTGATAAGTTTGTATCAAACTAGGAGTCTTGTTTATTTAATTCTAATCTGATAATGGAAAAGTTGAGTACGATAGTTTTGATTAATCTATCGGATTTCTTCAATATATATATCATGGGTCCAGTATCTTCATAGCTTAACCTTTTCAAATAAACAGTATCCTTTTTTAAGCTCTGAACCCTGTTCGGTCATTTTGCATGCTTGTTAGGTAGGCCCGGGTGTCTGGATAATTTTATTTATATTTTTTGGCCACTTTCCTAATCTAACACTGTTCCGATATAGTTTTCATTCATATTTTCCCTATGCACAACTAGAGACCTCCTGTCAAAGGGTTTGCTCGTTGAATTGCAGACCTGCCTCTTTACGGGTTCTGCTACTTTTGTGCTTGGAGGCAAGATGTGTTGGTTTTTATTTTATTTGGGTTCAGATCATACCTCTATTCTTGAGTTTTTTTTTTTTTTGACATGCATGAAAATTTGCTCAAATGGGCTCAGCCCTACTTTGGTACATTCATCATTATTGTTAATCTGGTCAATAATCTCTTTTTCTATTTGTTTCTCAGGGTGCACCGCTGTGCATGCATTATGCTCAAAATGGAGTATGCAAATTTGGGCCCTCATGCAAATTTGATCATCCAATGGGAACACTGAGTTATAGTCCATCTGCTTCTTCTCTTGCTGATATGCCCGTGGCTCCTTATCCTGTGGGAACTTCTATGGGTACTCTGGCCCCGTCGTCTTCATCATCAGAGTTGAGGCCTGATCTTATTTCAGGGTCTAACAAGGATGCCTTTTCATCCATGAAATCATCTTCCATGAGCACATCCGGTGGCAGGCCTGCATCTCATCTTTCTGTTCAGCAGTCTGGTCAGGCTTCTGCCCTTTCAACCGCCAGCAGTAGCACAAGTCATGGAGGTGAGACTCGGACATCAAGCTAGGTAGAAGATTCTAGCAAACTCTCCAGTTGGCCTCCAAAATTCATGAATCGTGCTTTTTTTCTTTTTTAGGCAGACGGCCTCTGATATAATGAGGCTTGTTTTCATTCTTTACGATTCCACTATTCCAATATAGCCTGCTAGCACTGATCATCTCTATGGTCATATAATCATTATATGGCCTCCTTTTTTTCATTTTGAATAAGCCACACCCAACTTCAGAAATCAAGCAAACCGTATACCTTTCCCACGTTTCTTTCGAATAACCAAGAAGAAAAGGCCCCTTTTAGTAGGCAAACTTGCACCATTTCTCCAGTTTTGGAGTTCGTTGTGTTTATTTATGCTGCAGTCTTTTTCGGAACGAAAAAGATCATTCCTTCATGCCTCTTCCGTCCACATATACTGTGTTTGTCCATCTTTTGCACTCTCCAACCCTGGGAACTAGCTTCCAGTTTGACTTGAACAAAATTGGAGGTGTTCCTATTCGCTCTTTTTTGGTCCAGGCATCATTGTGGTAGAGTCAGAGGCACTTCAGAAACTCCAAGCAAGGGTTTGCAGTGCTGCCTCATAATATATGTTCTGAAAACTTGTTCGCTTGATGGATCTTGATAAATTATCCTCAAATATGAAAAACAGGAGGAAAAACCTGTGTAAAAGTACTTTATACTATTTTATCCATTGTCTATTAGAATTGACTCTTCTTTCTCCGAGCTTTGCTTCTACATACCAAAATATGGAACAATTTTGGGTAAATCCTTATTGATTCTGAGCATCGTGTAGTTATCACAGGTGATTTTGGTAAGCTGAGGTACACATAAATGTCCTACATGCAGCTGTTGGATTTTTAGCATCCATTTAGAATTTGGGTTTGCCTAAAAATAAAAGGAAAATGAATGTTCTTACGTACATAAGGTTAGAAAATATGTATGTTGGAAGTCTGCAGCATAAGTTTGAGCAGCCTATTTGCAAAAGTATGTACGTTGGAAGTGTTTTATTTAATATATTATATGTGTATATATATATATATATAAGATAATAGAGTTATTTTGTTATTCACAAAGCTTGACGGGACAGGAGCGTCATATGTCAAGCTGAGGCCTGAAATTTGAGTGACAGTGTAGTTCTGGTTTGATGGATGCATGACAGAACTGAAGAAGGAAATGCTTCTTGCAGAGAGTTTTGAACTGTTCTTTTTTCTTTTTTCTCAGAAAAACAAGTCTTAAGAGGTAGCAAGCTAAATGTAGAATGGAGTGCTGTGCTATGGAGTGGTAACTTGAAAAAATATTTAAGTATACTGGCTATATGAATGGATTTGCATAAATATATATAAGTATACTACTCGGGGTATGAATGGACTTATAAATTTTAAGATCAAGATTTGGGCATGTTATTCAATACATTTGAATTTGATTAATTTTAATTTTATTTCACTTTTAAAAGTGTTTTGAGTGAAATATGGTCAAATCTCAACTTTTAAGTTTGTGCGTCCACTCAACATGAGTCTACTGTCTACCTCTCAAGTATTTTCCAACAAATTTGTGGGTGGTCATCAACTCCCAGGTTCTTCTTGTACTGAAAGTTCTGAGATTGCATAGTACTTTTTGTGAGAGGTGGGAATAAAAGCTTTGCACTGTTCATTTTTGGCAAACTTTCATTTATTATTCTAAATGCGTTCCCTTTTTTTTTATATATAAATACATGTATTTTATTTATTATTCATTTATAATTGTAGAAGTATCATGCCAAATTATTTATTTCTATAATATCTTTATATGGAAGTTTTAACTTGATAACATGTTACATTGGATTGGTTTTTTTTTTGTACAGAACTTGAATCTTAAATGAAATTCCTTTTTTTATCTTCACTCATAATAAGAAGCTAAAAACACTTCATCATTAAGAACTGTGTTTGAATTTTGGAAAGCAAATGGATAAGACAAATTAAGGTAGGAATATTAAGGAAATGAAATAAGAACAGAAAAGAAAATGAAATGAAATATCAAAGTGAACCAGATATAATGGTTTCTGATAAATTGAGGACTTGAACTTGAGGAAGCAAAGTTTCATTATCTTATAAACCCTAAAAGGCTCTCTCTCTCTCTCTCTCGCGTAAATTACAAGAGCAAACAGAGTTGCATCAAGAAAACTAATAAGAACACAAGGAAAACTGGTGCGAGTGAGTCAGTGGACTAGCAATGCAACCTTACGGATGAGGATGATCAACATTTTCCCCAGCAATCAGAAGAGAGAGTACCCAAAATCAACTGCATCACCGAATGCAGGAATTGATGGTGAACAAGTTGAAGAAGAAGTGACTGGGGGAGGCATCAGCCCATAGCCTGGATTCTCATTGGTTGGGTACAAAGTTCCCATGCACCCATCTCCCACCTTCAATGGGTTATTCACCATAGCCGAGAGCTCACAGGAATTCAGCTCCCATGGCTGCTGCTCACCACCCCAAAATCCACAGTTCAGTCCATCAAAGTAAGCAACATGACCTCCTGCAGGGTTGGAAGCCATTGCTGCTGTACTTAAACCACTGTTGTCACAGTGTGACTGGCTGTAGAGAAAACTTGTGTTCTGGCAGAAGCTCTGATCATGAGAAGAACTGGTAGCATTGCCATTCATGGAGTTGTTATTGTTGGCATTGGGAGGCCTCAAGCAGCTTTCTGGAACTATGCAGCCCAAGTAGCCTGAATTGGTATCAGTTGGGAAGAAGAAGTTGTTGTCATTAGGTGATGATCCATATGAAGATTGAGAGCAAGAGTCATTGTCAGTCTCTGTCAGGGAAACCTCAGGCTGAAATGAGTTGTTTTGAGAAATGGGTTGTTGTTGCTGTGCAGTCTGAGTCGTGGTGGTGGTGGTGAAGAAGCTCTGTGGTGGTTGCAGTACGGTTGGGGCATCAAAAGGAGCAAGAAGAGAGTGGAAAGCTGTGTTGTCTGAGTAGACAAAGTTGGTTCTTGCCTGAGTGCCCTTCATGGAGAGGGCTGCCCTATCATAAGCAAGAGCTGCTTCATAAGCAGTATCAAATGTGCCAAGCCAGTGCCTCTCCTTGGTTGTGGGGTCTCTGATTTCAGCAGCATACCGGCCCCAGGGCCGCCGCCGGACGCCGAGGAACCTCCCCGGCTCAGCCTGCTTCCTCCTGCCTCTCCTCTCACCACCACTTGGTGGTGAGTTTGTGTTCCTTCGGAGTGTGGAAAACCCTGCATGAGCCAAGCTAGGATCAAGGCCTTGGAGGTGCTTATCAGATACTTTGGAACTGGAAGTGGACATGGGTGGAATTTTAGTGAAGAAGAAGATATATGTGTTTGAATGAATCAAAGCAAATCTTAGAGGAGATGACTGACACTTTATATATATATATATATATATTGGGGAGCTACAGTTAGTAGAATGAAAGAAGTGAAGTTCTTAGAGTTTGAATGGAAGCCTTTTGTGTAGGAATGGCAGTGTACGAGAGAGAGAGAAAGAGAAAGAGTCTTTTAAAGACTGATTTGATCAGAGAGAGAGGACAAGGGAGAGATGTCCTTCACTGTAGAGGAATAAGCTGCTTCCTTTTTCCACCCACTTTTGAAATCTTTCTTTCTATTGTTTTTCCCACTTGGGGCTCAACTCAGGTCCTTAGCTCCATGATATCTCAAACAAACAATAATAATAATTATGAGCAGCTACTACAACTTGTAGGGGAAACGAAAGATTCCCAAAAGTAGTCAAAATCTTAAAATCGGGTTCCTTTGCCTAACTAACCTTTTCACTTCTTGTTACTTTACAACCCTTAACTTTCCTCCGGATTTCACTTTTACTCTACTCTGCTACGACTGTCTCTACATACAACATATATATACATAATATATATATAGCTCCTCTTCCTAATTCTGTAACCCCCCCCCCCCCCCCCCCCCCTCCCTCCCTTTCTTCTTCTACCTCTTCTGCCTTCAAAAAATTTAGAAAGAAAACATAAGAGGAAAAGAGGAATGTTTGATCATTTTAATGTGAAAAAGTTAACATTCAGGATTGAATCTAATTAAGAGCAAGATAAACCCCAAAGTGGAAAACCAAGAATATATATTACAACGGTTTAAATTGTTTGCATGATGCTCCTAGGAAGTCCCAAACATTAATTTGAAGTTGAATTTACTACTAGTACTGCATTCATTAGGTGTATTACTGATCACATGTTTATCCGCGTTGTCGGTTAAATTTTCCTCTTAAGTTCTTGTCTGCTTCATGATTTTCAAAGGGAGCAGTTAAGATTTTTCTCTTAGTAGACTCAATGCTTAAGAAATTTGGTTTTTTCTTTAAGGTTTCATTGTCCTGTATAATGGAAACAACAAACATCAAAGACAAGAGTTGCTTCATTACAAGTCAAAGTGAATCCATGTTTTGTTTGTCAGTTTCATAGCCTTCTTTTTTTACTATATATTATTTGATAAGATAAAGAATTATCTAACCAATCATAGTGGTTAATCATTGGAGCAGTGTTTGGTAAAAATCTGTGGTGTTCAATGTACACACACACGCACACGCACACACACACACACTAATGCTAAATTTCACTTATAATTAAGCATGTTCCTATGGTCAGAATACATTTGCAGCTCTAAATACTTAATTATTTATGGATTGCAAAGATAAAAAAAAATATTAAAACAATGTTTCACTCATATTATCTTGGTTGTAGTGAGCTTGTCTTAATTAGGAATACCTATGAATCAACTGCGGATTAGGCCAGCTTCACTGAACCTTATCAACATCACTTAATCTTATCAACAATCTTTTTTTCTTTCTTTTTTTTAACGAAAATTTCTCTCCAAATCTCATACCATTTTATTTGTATTATTATAATCAATATTTGTCCCATTTAAGTGCAAAGTTCAAGTCACTCACATGGTTATGAAATTCTAGTTTAACATATGTGAGATATCTTTGTCTTCCTAAAAATATTAGGATCTTTTCTTTTAATCATCGGAGTTATAGAATAGTGATAGGTGATAGCATTAGTAAATTAGAGATTTCAAGTGGGTATTGTGAGTTTTAGTTGCTTTCTCACTAAGTTTTGGGTGATGTAATTTTTCTCATAGAAAAAAATTATAAAAAATATTTAATTAGGTTGTGTTAGAAAATAAAAGTAACAATAACATATATATCAAGTTTTTATTTCATTATATCACTTACTTTTTGTATAAAAATTCTTAATGGTAACGTAATACTTATACTATAATAATGCTTAAATTACGAGAATTATTGTAACGTGAACTAAATATTAGCAATGAAGATTAAATATAAGGTTTGTTATTTAACATGATATTTTGCTAATTAATCTAAATCAAAATCAGAAACAAGCAATGTTATGTTCAAAGGAAGAGATTGAGGGAGAGAGAAAAGTATTTTCAGGAAGAAGGGGTCTTTGTCTCTCAAAAGTGACCCATAAAAAGGCTATAGTCAAAAGGGGGCAAGGAAAAGCTCTCATATACATATATATACATGGGGCACTTAATGGAAAGCCATAGGGACCAAATGCCCTAAGAAAAGGAATTAAGTGGGGCATTGATCCATTTAATTAGGAGTTCCAATAAGACATCCATATAACTTTCCCCACCCTCTTTGATTGAGCTTCACCTTCACATGACCAAATGGCATTGGAAACTACATTAACTAATCATCACCCAATTTGGGTCAACCTCCCTTTCTTGTTTTTAGCAATTTGAAAATTTCATAATTAGTATGTGAGTTGGCATGCTACCCAATTATATATGGACAAAGTTTAAATAATTTAGTGGGTTTCTAAATTTATTAAGAGTTCAGTAAATTTTAATACTTAGTAATTGAATGAAATTTTGACACCTTAATTAAATTTGAGAACCCACTAAGTTTCCAATCACTATGCAATATATATTGCCTCTCCTCTAATTCAAATAATGTACCCAACAATCTTATTTATATGAATATATTCATATATATATATATATATACAAAGGTGAAATGTATTAGAATAGATGTAAAACAAATAAGAGTCATGACATCTTTAAAATAACATGGTAATGATATTTTCTGAGTTTTTTTTTTTAAATTTATAGTCATTAATGAGTGATATTGTGTTGTATATAAAGTTTAAATAAAATTTCTAATTATTAATACTCTAATATAATAGTTGTTTGTAGATTTGTCTTCTTTCTAGAATGACAGAATGACATGGACTAAGAATCTATGACCCTTGACTAATCCACTCAACATTTCAGCACACAAATGAATGAATTATATATAGACATCATTATCATCATTTATTCCATTTTCCAATAAAATATTCACACCAAATAAAACTTCTAGTGATATGATGTTTTTGGCAGTGTCATAAAAATTAAAGAAAATAATAATCAAAATAAATTATAATTATAAAAAATATAAGATGACGACGATGGATAAATAAAATTTTCATATATAAAAAATAAAAATAAAAAAAGCCATTATCACATTATTTGTTAATATTTATTATTTACAATAACAATAATATTGAAAAAAAACACACTAACAACATTATTATTTTTATCAAGGGAAAAAAAAAAAAAAAAAAAAGTATCCCTTGAATGTAAGGTAAGGCAGAGGACCTTTCTAGTGGAGTTTGAAAAGGATGAAGGGGTCATCAGTCAAGCCTCCAAGACATATGAAAAGATGTGATGAGCCACATGGGTGTCCACCATTGCAGTTTCATCACAAAAACTTTGTTAAATCATTAATAATTTACTTAAAATGGATGTGGGGCTGCCTCATAACTCATGAAATAATGGATACAAGAAAATCCCATTTGAAAGAAATAAATGCAGATTGAGATTTGATTAATTTTAATTATAATTACTTAATAAAATATCTAAATTTATCTAACCTACAAAAATACAGTCGAGTTGAGTTTAAATCTTATATCATACTTAATAATATAAGTCGAGTTAAAAGGAATTATAAATTCACTAAACACTTTATTGATTGTGTTGGACCATATACTAACTCAATTCATGTTGGGTTGAGTCTGCCTTTTGTCTCCAAAAGCAAACTAAACATAACATAGATATGATATCCTGCACCCAGAGAGAGAGAGAGAGAGGGAGAAGACAATTTTGATATTGGGGTGAGATGGGAATTTGAGAGAGAGAGAGAGAGAGAGAGAAGACAATTTTGATATTGGGGTGAGATGGGAATTTGAGAGAGAGAGAGAGAGAGAAGACAATTTTGATATTGGGGTGAGATGGGAATTTTGCACGCTCTTCAAAAAACAGGCACACACCTTTGGTTTAGTTTATAAGGTGGCCCGGGATTTGGGGGAAAAGGATTGTCTTTCTTAGGACTTGACTGAGACTTTGACGCTACATAATGACACAGAGAGAAAAAATTTCATGATTTTTCTTATCATTAATTTTGTTGTATACAGATAAACATTATGCATAATAGCTGTGTACAGAATGAATAAAAAAATAAAGATTGATAGATTTGTATAAGTTGGGTGCATGTGGGCATGTCACGGATGGAATAATAATTTAAGAATGAGAAGCTATTTTTTTTTTTTTTTTTTAATTACGTGACTCTTGTCGAATCTGTCCCTGAGTTATCACGAGTTATCACAAGGGAGGTAAATCGTGAAATATGTCTTAGTGACCAGAGTTAGACGCTGTGTCCACTAACACTTGTCAATGATCATCCCTAGAAAGAATTATTTTCCCTAGAAATTGATCACAAGCTAGCAATCTTCAACATGATTGTATTTTTAGAGTCCCCTTCTTTATCACTTGGCTGTGTCCCGGGACAAAGAAAAAGAGAAAAAAAAAAAAAAAACTGACTTAGTCGAAGGCTCCTTTAGCCATTTAGAAACTGTATTTTATGTTTTATATATATTTCATATACATGACAGTGGCTTTCTTCTGCAACAACTCCTACAAGATAATTTTGAAGAAGAATGCAAAAATCTGGAAATTATATTATTTGGAATTTTAAAGCTAAAGTGTAATTCTTAAATCAATTGTGGTTAAATTGAGAATTTCCAATAATATATATGATGATGGCCACTGCATTTCATAAAATGGCGATTTTGAGAGCCTTTGGCTTTGGCAGCTCAAAGTAATTAACTTTCGGCTCAAAATTTGATGACCAAGATGAACTAGTCAGTCGTTAACTGATCTGAAAAATATTCCAACTTTGAACCCAAATGGCATTTGATTGGGTTCGGCTTTTAAGTGGAACAGAAGAAGGAGCGTTGGTATCAGAGTAGAGACGGCAAAGAACACTATATATGATATCAGATGTTGGGTTTATATCGACGACCATGGCCAGCAGATTTTAAAAGGAACTGTGCTCTAAAATCTTCTGATGATACAACGAACAGCTCGGACAGGGCACCCTCACTCTCAGCTCAATTTTAGTCCAATCAGTCTTAAATCGGATCAAACCGATTGACGGGTTTGGTAGATGGCACTGAGGTGAATGGAGGTCAAGAACAGTTCGATTCTTCTAATTTTTTTTAATATAATTCGATTCCTTAAACTGGGCTTCCATCCAGTCAGATCAGTGAATCAGAAATTGAATAAATATTTGAGTGATTTGGGATGAGAAGTTGAAGGAACGTTGGAACAAGAATACAGAAATTTCGCGTATTTATATGTGTGAGAGCATATGTATATACGGTGTATATACCCATGATTGGTGGCCGGAAAATTGGAAGGAAGGCCTTTGTTTTTCCTTGCCGTGCACGGAAGGGTCGTGGCAGTAGTTGATGGAGGAGATGGGTGTGACGGGAGCAGGTGGAGATGAGAGCAGCGAGAGGGAGTGAGCCAGAAGAGAACTGGAGAAGAAGAGAGGAGAGTGAGCAAGGGAGAGAAAGCTCTCGCCGGGGAACCAGCGGGCTTGAACAAGGACGCAGCAGCGGCAACTGGAGTGGAGAAGAAATAAAGAGGGAAATAGAAGAAGAGGGAATAGGCGGCGGCGGTGCAGCGGCGAACTTCTCGCCGGAGAAGAAGGTAGAAGAAAAGGAAAGGAAAGAAAATAGAAAAAGAGGGAAAAATATATAAAAGAAATAGTTAAAAATTTATAGAAAATAGAGAAAAGGGATTTAATAAGATAAAGAGTGGTTCTTTCCAAAATCTCTTTTTAATATTATTTTTATTATTCACATAAAATAAAGGAATTGGTAGTCTAATTAATTAAGTGTGCCAATAATAAATCAAAATATTAATATTTCTTGCACTAAATTCACCATTTTGTTTTTATTTAAATAAAAAAATATATTTTAGTCTTTATTATTAGGGGTGAGTAATATGTCAATTAAATTAAAATAGCTAAATTGAATTGGTTAAAATTGTCGATTTAATTTTTTTTAACTTATAAGTCGATTCGATGTAGTTTCAAAATTTGATAATTTCGGTTTGATTTGATTTTTATATTAAAAAAAATCAAAATAATCTAATCTATTAAAAATATGCAAAAACAATATCATTTTTATACTTTTTTATTTCAATTTTTTAATTTTTTTAAATTGTTCAGTTTGAAAAAATTTATTCAATTTGCTTGGTTCAATTTTTGACATAAGTTTGATTTATTCAGTTTGACCAATTCGATCAATTCGATTCAAACTGTCTGAATGTTCATCCTTAACTTTAACATAAATTATTTATTAAAATACGCATAATTTAGAAACAATTATTAGGTCACAACTTATATACAAATTTACTCAAGTTAATAATAAGTTGGATAGAAAAATTTAAAAAAAAAAAATCTTAAACACTACACTATGAATTGATTTTGTCTTACCACTCCACTTCATTTGTCAATCTTCTGTTCTGTTGTTTCAATATCTGATTCTGATTCTAAGCCCCCTCACCTCCCCAATAAGGGGACTACAATTCAATCCAAGGCAAAGACATGCTGAATGTTACAATCAACTATCATACTATTAATCACTGGGTGTCAACCAAATAAAGTGTTGTTACATCAACAATCAATAATCTAAAATTCATATAGGCTACTGCTATGTTCGGAATTAATGAATTTGAAATGTGACATTCAATTGAAGCATCTTATTAGAATATGAAATTTAATTGAAATTCATTTACAAATTCCTCCTAATATGTATTCTATGAAATTAAATTCTTATAACTGAAATCCAAATGAATTTCACAAAGGAGGATGTACATGTCAAAAAGCGGAACCATGAAGCATCATGGCGTGTGGTTAAATGATGATTCCAGGTCAAGGTCTCAAACTCACTGTTGGGCTTGGATATGGCGGGAGAATGTAGATATGATGCAATAACTATAGCAAGTAGAATAAAAGCAAATTTACTCGATAACTTCTCAAAGTTGGTCAAAGTGCAAACAGATATATGATTTCTCTAATTATAAGATTAACGGTTAAAATTGATCAAAAACTCATTTTTCATGATTTCCTTATAATTGACAACTAAAATTGAACGAAGACTCGTTATCCATGATTTTGTTCTCACAAAGGATGACATTTGATCCTTCTCAGCACACAAACAACTGTTTGGCTGGTGGAAAAGAAACTAAAATGAGAAAGGAGAAACACACTCCTTAGTCAATTATTATAAAAAAAAATTGGACTAGATGAATTACACGAATTCTAACTCGACAATTATCTCTATCTATGTCTATGCCTTTGGCTCGACTACAAACCAAAGTTCTCATAAATGTGTGGTATACCGATATAGTTATAGAAGCTCCACGCATTGGCACCCCGTGAACGTACAAAAGCACATGCCTTCGCCAGGAAAACTGCACAAAATAGAGGCAAATTTTGAAACTATGTAGTTGTTTAGACATAGTGAAGATTGTGGGACTTGATAAATTGATAAGCATGAATTCTAAGCCGATCCTAGATAATGGAATTAAGGCTTGATAAGTTATAGAGGTAAGTTGAGAAAGTTACAATACCAAGATTGTTAAAATGGCACTCCTTTAAGTTAGATGACTTGAGTTCATCTTCCGAGGGCAACGAGGAATTGGCAGTTGAACAGCATGGTTGCATTATGTCCACCGCGGCCATTTAAATGAACCAGCTGAGCCCTTCCTCAAAGCTGATGCCGAGGGGTCTGCAGAATCGTGCCAGACCATCTCCATCTGGTGGGCACGGAAAGACGCAGCAAAGCGTGTTATTGAAACTACATATTTGTGGTAAACAGCAATTGATTGGCAAAAGATAGATGAGCTGTTGATAAACATTGTGCATGTGAGATATGGGATCTCTCAATCGGTCTATCTATTCTGGGAGGCGCATGCAGAAGTTTTATCAAGATTGATCATCACAGAGACCTCCAAACAAGGTTACCAGTATATGTTCAGCTCTACCAAAAGATAGGAATCATATGGCGTGGTTTGCATTGTGTTAGACTATCAAAGCTCTATGCATATATTCTCATGTGTTTCGTCTTTGTTCCTTTAAGTTTTGGTCAGGAAAAATAATGAATCAGGAAATGTAAGAGAAGAAAGTCGGAGCCAATGACGATTAGGAGAGAGACCAGATAGAGAGAGGAAGAAAGTTGATCTGATGTAAATGTACCTCACCAACAATAACAGTGTCGCCCTCCTTGACACCAAGTCTAACGAGAGACTTGTATACACCACATGCCTCCAAAACATGCTGGAATCTTCTCTCAGAATCTATGTACCTGTTGCAAAAATATACATGTAACTAGCTGGATGTTGCAACTCAAATGCAACAAACACAATTTCTGGCTGGAAACAGTGGTGAATCAGAGGGCTTGTAGCCAATTCAAACTCCATGATATTTTACTAGTTTAACTTGTCCAAATAGATGGGGAACCATAACTTGCAAATGGACATCAAAGAATCAACTCAATGGTAATTCCAGGTTTTGGCCGAATTATGATACAATTTTAAAAACAAAGGAAATGATAACTCTCAGAAGTAAGTCCTGACAGAATAAAAGTTGAGTTAGAGCTGTCTGTCTTACAAGAAAAAGAAATTGTGAAAGACCAGCATCTGCTGCGCAGGATAAAATTCAGAACAACAAAGTGATAGTCTAATGGTAACCAAGCCTAGTTAGGGGCATTTAAACTGTCCACACATGCTGCCAAGCTTTACTTATAAATAGCTAGGTTTATGGAGGGTCATCGGGGGAAAAATATAAAAATTATAACAACAACAACAACATATCCAACCTTTATTCCACTATTTGGGGTCGGCTACATAATTTTAGACTTCCATGTATTTATGTCTTTTGTTATATCTTCATTTAGGTCCATATACTTCATATTAAACTTTAATGTCTCTCCCAAAGTCTTCTTGAGTCTGCATTTATCTCTTTTTTTGACTAATTGTTCAATTTCATCAACTCTCCTCACATGAGCGTCTATTGGTTTTCTTCTCACATGACCAAACCATCTTAGTCTAGTCTCTCTCATCTTCTCCTCAATTGAAACTACTCCTACCTTATTACGAATAACCTCATTTCTAATTTTATCTTTTCTTGTATGGCTACACAGTTATCTTAATATCCTCATATTCGCTATGCTTGTCTTTTGCTCATGCCGGTATTTGACTGTCCAACATTCTGAGCCATACAACAAAACTGGTCTTATAGCTGTCCTATAGAATTTTCCTTTTAGTTTTAATAGGATTTTACCATCACATAACACCCCCGATGCATTTCTCTATTTTAGTCAACCTGCCTTAATTCTATGCGTGACATTCTCATGAATTTCTCCATTTTTTTGAATCACTGATTCCAAACAGAGAAAAACAAGGTTTACCTAGAATTCCTGCCTAAAATTCCCATTCAGGACTGAACATGGAAAGTTCACATAATTAACTTCCTAACATAATAACTTTGTTTTGAAAAAAAAGAAAAATTACACCAAAGATTATTTGTCAATTTGTAACTAAATCAAATAAGCATTTTGGCATGATCCAAATGGCATATTTTTGTCAAAAATCTGGGATGGAGACACCCAAACATAAGGAATATGAATATCAAATCTTTGGAATTACTATCTCTGCGCCTGTGATTCATAATCCACATATATGTATATATAACATATATCTGACAAAACAAGAAAGGAGGACTCCCCACAACAGAATGGCAGTAAAATAAAGGAAAGGGATAAAGACAACTGCCAAAGACAGCATACCGCCAATTTGTCATTTGAACAAAACGTTGTAACCCAGAGCCAACAACATGCCATGTGTTAGTACTGCTGTCATGAGATATCTCAAATTCATTAATGGGGGCTGTTCGCTGCCTCTGCACCATATCAGCCACATGATTTAAGCTTACTGGATCAATCCAACCTGAGGCAGATGGAAATTGTCAGCACCCATCATAGAAAAGAAGTAGAAGAAAGTGTGTATAAACAAATATACACATATATAGTTCAAATTTAAGGCTCTGATTTATTAATTTCCAGTATATAGGTGTCCCCCTCCTTACCCATCTCATTTCATTCTTACTTTATTCTATTTCTATCTAGTATTTTTTTCCATCTCTTTTGTCATGTAATTCTGTAACTCTCTCCCACCATAAACATGAGGTGATAATAGCATGGAAGATTCAGAAGATAGGTCACGATTTCTTTCATGAAGGAAATAAAGAAAGACAAGATCAACATCAATGAGAACACAAATCAACTTAACATGGAGGTGATGGACACGAAAGGCTGACAAAAGGACAAATTTTAATGCAGGATGATCAAAAGGCATAAATTAGAACTAAGATATATGCCAAGGCAGTGGAGTGACAAGAAAAATATGCAGCCGAGCCCAAACCAAATGCAAATAATTAGGTCCCCTAATTGTTTTGAAGAGCTATATAAATCTAGAAGGGAGAGAGAGGGAGAAAATAAAAAAGGAGAGGTTCAATAATTCAACTTCCTTAGTGATGTAGAAAAAACACAGCACTGGAAACTGAAAATTCTATCATGTTAGGGAAGAAAAACACTTGCATCCGCTAAAAAATAGAAATGCTGTTATTGTTCTGTGCTTCTGAATGCACATTGCATCTTTAATATAGGATTAGATGACAAAATATTACCAAACAAAAATAGAAAAAAGATAAAAAAAAAAATACAAAAATGAAAAGATTTGTATTGAGACTAGATCTTCCCTTCTAGAATTGAAAAGAAGCCTGCGAAAAAAGAAAATACAACCAAAATTGGATTCTCTAAGATAAGAAACCCCTAAAATAAGAATTGCCAAAAATGTCAATTTCCTATCGAGGCCCTAAAATGAAGAATTTGGCTAAAATCTGTTTTCTTTTTTTGGATAAACCAAAAATTCATTTTTTTGGCTAAAAAAAGGGTTAAAAAACCATAGTTTTTACTACTAAAAAGGTAAGCTTGTTTGTTAGTCCACCTTGGATTGAGCCACTAAATTTCAACCCGTTCCAAGCACGCCCTTCCAAATGACCATTTTACCCTAGGCTATGTTTCTACACTACTTTTCAATCCACCACTATCGAATCACATTTTATGTGTCCTACATTAGGAGACCATATTTAAGTTGTATCGCTTATGCAATAATCAAGATCGAAAGCATCTTGAGCAAGTCCTATAATCCTTACTGTAACACTAGATTTCAGAACATGAACTTTTTAAAACTGCAGTTTCTAGAAAAGATTATGTGAACCACAAAACTATAGAAATTTTATGTTAAAGAGTACTCCCAGATTCTGATTCTGACAGGCGATAGTTCTCCTCAATCCGAGAAGAATTGGGGAATATATTTAGGAAGAACAAGAAAGAATTGGAGGGAGAGAAAGAGAGAAGTGAGAGAGAGAGAGAGAATTGGCGGGAGAGAGAGAATGAATGTATTGATAATTCCCTCGATAGCTCGGGATGGTGGCATTAGAGCTATATATATTGCTCTTGCTCACCCTTAGGTGCCAAAGGCCACTTGCTCAATTTACAAATATTTGAATTCAACTTGCCTAACTACCTAACCAACATTCCTGCTTATTCTAACAATCAACTAATTACAATTGAGCCCCCTTATTTCAATCATTCCTGTGACAACTACCCTCCCCTTCAGCAACTTCTTGTCCTCAAGAAGTTCACGGTAGGCCAACCACCTTCGGAAACTAATTAAGTAAGTTGGGAAGGTACTCCCAAGTGTTATTCTCCGGATGGAGATTGGACTATCAAACCAAGGCTTGCATCAACAAGGCCCCGTGTCGGTGTATGATCCGCCTATCCACAAAAGCCACAGGCTCCGAAGCCTATGTAGGATCTATTAAGAGGGTTGGTAGGGTTGTGTTGGTTGCATGAGCTCTTGTAGACCTCTTCAGTTGAGAGACATGGAACACGAGATGTACTTGGGACTCCGAAGGTAATTGTAGTTTGTATGCTACCTTGCCTATCCTCGCCACAATAGGATAAGGGTCAAAGTATTTTGGAGTCAGTTTGGAGTGTTGACCTGGAGCCAAGGTTTGCTTGTGGGTCTTTTTGAACTTTAGATAGACCATATCCCCTACTTCAAATTCTCGGTCAGTCCTCTTTCGATCAGCAAATTGCTTTGTGCAATTTTGAGCATTAGCCAATTCCTTTTGCAACAGACACATCACTTGTTGCCTTTGTTGCAAATAGGATTCCACTGTCTCCACCATGACTTCCCCTACTATGGCCAGCAGTAGAGGGGGTTTATACCCATATAAGGCCTCGAATGGGGTCATCTTGATGGCACTGTGGTGGCAAGAATTGTACCACCACTGGGCCAAAGATAGCTAGCGATGCCACCCCTTAAGCTATAGGAAACATAGGCATCTCAAATACATCTCTAGGCATTGGTTCACCCTTTTAGTCTGCCATCTGATTCCGTGTGATATGCTGAGGACATGTGTAACTTAGCTCCCAAACTCTTGAACAACTCTTTCCAGAAAAGGCTGGTAAAGACTTTATCCCTGTCCGAGACTATAGATCGGGGAATGCCATGTTGCACCACTCTGTCAAGGAAGAGACGGGCCACCTTTTGAGCTGTGAAAGGGCGAGTTAGGCCAATGAAATGGGAGAATTTAGTGAATCTGTTAACTACCACTAAGATGCAATCCCGGCCTTCAGACTTTGGTAATCCCTCCACAAAGTCCATGGATATATTGGTCCATGCTTGGGTGGGGATGGGAAGCGGTTGGAGTAGCTCGGGTTTGGCTACTGTTTCGTGCTTGCATCTCCTGCATGTATCACACTTCAACACAAACTCCATAACGTACTTCTTCAACTTAGGCTAGAAAAACATCTGTCTTACCCTTTGATAAGTGCCTTGCACCTTGGAATGGCCTCCAAGTGGAGAGCCATGCAGTGTCTCCAAAATCTTACCTTTTAACTCCTCATGATCTCCCACTACCAGCCTTCCTTGATATCTCAGTATTCCATTCTTCAAAGTGAACCCAAGTCTTGAGGTAGGGCTTAAGGTAAGCTGCTCCATTATTCCCTTAGCCCATGCATCCCATTCATAGCTAGGACTGACCTCTTGATACCAGTCAGGTACAATTATTGTGATGGTGGTCACTATTGCTTCTTCAATGCATCTGGACAGTGCATCCACTGCCTTGTTCTCCTTTCTTTTTCGATATTGGATAATGTAGTCCAACCCTATTAATCTCGCCATCCCTTTTTTTCTGGAGATGTGTGTGTAGCCTCTGTTGCAAGAGAAATTTGAGGCTCTCACAGTCTGTTTTGATGATGAATTGTCCGCCTTCCAAGTAGTGACGCCATTTATCAACTGCAATTAATACTGCCATTAACTCCTTGTTATAGACACTGAGCCCTTGATGCCTAGGGCTCAAAGCTTGGCTAATAAAAGTCTGGGGTCTCCTTTCTTGGGATAGCACTGCTCCTATCCTAGTGTTGCTAGTGTCAGTCTTCAGAGTGAAAGGCTTGGAAAAGTCAGGGAGCCCTAGGGTAGGGACTTCACTCATCACCTTCTTGAGCCTCCCAAACGCCTCTTTTTCCTTCTCATCCCACCATAACTCTTCCTTCTTCAGCAAATTGGTGAGGGGCCTACTGATTGCTCTATAATCCCTTGTAAACCTCCTGTAGTACCTGTGACGCCTAGGAACCCTCTCAGGGCCTTTACTGATGTAGGCCTCGACCATGATAACATTGCAGCTACCTTTTTGGAATCAATGCTAACTCCTGCACTAGATATGACATATCCCAAATATTTCACCCTTGATTAGGCAAAAGAACACTTAAGAATTCTTAATAAATAGTTGATTGAATCTCAGGACCTCAAGGGCAATTTTCAGATGGTCTAGGTGTTGTGAGAATGAAGGGTTGTATATAAGAATATCATCAAAAAAGACTAACACAAATTTACGGAGGTAGGGTTCAAAGATGTGATTCATTAAGGCTTGGAATGTAGCAGGGGCATTGATTAGGCCGAAGGGCATTACCAAAAATTCATAATGTCCTTGATGAGTAGAGAAGGTTGTTTTGGAGACATCATTAGGGTTCATCCGAATTTGATGATACCCTGATCTTAGGTCCAATTTGGTGAATACCTTGGCATGTTTTATCTCATCAAGGAGGTCTTCGATTATAGGAATAGGGAATTTATTTTTTATGGTTTGGGAATTGAGTTGGCGGTAATCTATGCAAAAACGCCAGCTCCAGTCTTTTTTCTTGACTAATAGTATGGGTGGGGAGTAGGGACTTTGACTTGGTCGAACAATTGACCTTGCCAACGTATCTTTGATCAAGTTCTCAATCTCTACTTTCTGTTTAGGGGGATATCTATAGGCTCAGACATTGATAGGTTCGGTGTTTGGTTTTAGAACAATAGAATGATCAAAATGTCTGTAAAGTGGCAGTGATTGGGGTTCATCAAAAAGGTCCTTAAATTCAAGCAATAGTTTATTAAGGGAGTCTATTTCGTGTACTTGCCATTGTTGTGGTTGGGTGATATTCTCTGCTTCTACTTGCTCTGTATCTCCTTCTCCATGTTCCACTGCCTCTATTGAAAACTACTAGGCTACTTGAGTCCATTTGGGCTTTAGGACTTTCTATAACTTTCTCCCAGTGATCATCTTACAAACTTTCGTTTCAGGACTTCTAGTAAGGGTCATTCTCCTGCCATCATTTTCAAATGTAACTTCCATTGTATTGAAGTTAAAGTTGATAGGGCTCACACCCTTCATCCAATCCACTCCTAGGACTATATCATAGCCCCCTAACTTTAACAATCTCAGGACAGCTTCAAATGGCTCCCCATGCATCTCCCAAGAGAACCCTTCACATGCAGATCAACACATCACCTTGTTACTGTTTGCTACTGTTACTGACAGAGGGTGAGTCCCTGTGAGTTCACACTTTAACCTCTTGGTCGTTTCTTCATCGAGAAAGCTATGAGTACTTCCACTATCTATTAAGACCATTAGCCGATGATCCTTGGATTTCCCTTCCACTTGTATGATTTTGCTGTTAGCAAGTTCTCGGAGGGCATGGAAGGATATCTCTACGCTTTCTTCCCCTTCTTCACTACCTTGGGGAAGCGATCCTTCCTCTCGTTCCTCCATCTCTTCATCTTCTTCTATGAGTAGGAGTTGCCTTCTACGCTAGTGTTTAGGGGTGTACCGATCCCTGCAACAAAAGTAGAGCCCTGCTCTCCTCCTCTGTTCTGCAAACCTTCCCCTAGTTCTCCTCAATCCGAGAAGAATTGGGGAATATTTAGGAAGAACAAGAAAGAACTGGAGGGAGAGAAAGAGAGAAGTGTGTGTGTGTGTGTGTGAGAGAGAGAGAGAGAGAGAAAGAGAGAGAGAATGTATGTATTGATAATTCACTCGATAGCTCGAGAGGGTGGCACTAGAGCTATATATATTGCTCCCGCTCACCCTTAGGTGCCAAAGGCCACTTGCCCAATTTACAAATATTTGAATTCAACTTGCTTAACTACCTAACCAACATTCCCGCTTATTCTAACAATCAGCTAATTACAACTACAAATAGGCTTTTATACATGATAAGGTCAGAGTGGTGTCTATTGAAAATAAGATGCAAAAGATGTGATGATGATAGTCTGAGCATGTGATAAGAAGACCAAGATGCACCTGTGAGGCAAGTTGATAGAATGGAAGAAATTTGTAGGGAAAAAAAAAAAGGAAGACAACCAAAGAAAACTTAGTAGGGAATGGTTAAACATGATATAAGGTATAATGGCCTTACAAAAGATATCAACATGGATATAGATAGTTGGAAAGCTAAACTTTTTGAAGCCAACTTCACCTAGTGGGCTATAAGGCTTGAGATTGCTATTGTAGAGTACAAACAAAGTTGATGACTTGTTAACAAGCCTTAACCAACTATAGTTAAATTACAAGTCGTGAGTAAAATTAAGATTACAATGACCACCATGTTCTTAACTTTTATCATACCTGCAAGGGACTTTGAAGTTTGTTTCAGTGTGCTCAATGCATAATCTTGTAAAGTAATACAAATTTGAATATTTCCTTTTCTCTAATTTCCTTTTTTATAAGAAAATAAAAAAAATGTAAATATGTTGTTAATCAACTATGGTTTGAGATAATGGAACATTCCCATTAACAGTTGA
This sequence comes from Diospyros lotus, assembly GCF_014633365.1. NCBI lineage: Eukaryota > Viridiplantae > Streptophyta > Magnoliopsida > Ericales > Ebenaceae > Diospyros > Diospyros lotus. The sequence goes on from NC_068341.1 coordinate 5,899,826, forward strand.
ATAAGACCTAGGGCCGTCTTAAGAATATTTGTGGCCCTAGATAAAAGTTATTTTGGTGGCCTCTTAATAATATAAATAAATATTAAAAATTATTTAAAATGAATTTTCTTTACTTTTTGAGATGCATAATCACTAATTATTTTTTTGTATTCAAATTTATAAAGCAATTTTTTTTTTTTTCAATTGACAATATAGACAAAAGGAAAAGATCTGGAAACGTAAGAGTTGAATAAGCAAAAAATGTGGAGAGTGCACGACCAAATCCTGCAAATTAAAAAGTCATTGATTTGCTTTTGCTTCTTTTCTTTAATGTTTAGATTAGTGTGGATTCTCTATATGAAATTTCTGTCGTCCAAAGAAGTATTTTATCAAATTGTTCTCATAAAATAACGCCATTTCTTGCATTTTTGTTATTGTATTAATTAGTGATTTACACATCACTATTCATTACCTAACATTGGAAAATGATCCATGGATTGGGGAGTTGGGAGGCCTCCTTATTTAAATGACACCTCATTATTTATTGCTTAACAGTGGAAAGTGATCCATAGACTTAAGGAGTTAGGGCGCCTCCTTGTCCTAATGACACCTTACTATTCATTGCCTAATATTAGAAAATGATTTATGAAGTTGGAGAGTTGGGGGGCCTTCTCATTCAAATGGAATAACAAAATAAATAGAACATGAATTCAAACAAAAAACTGTCATAAAATAAAATTAGTGATTTTGCATTTCAAAAAATAAAAAAATAAATTTTAAATAATTAAGTATCAAAATTAATGATTTTGGGCCCCCTATTTTTTTGGAGCCGTAGGCATAAACCTTAGTGGCCTATGCCTTAATCCGGCACTGATACGACCATCAGCATTGAATTTAATGGTCAGATGCATAACATGGTAGAAGTTAAATAAGAGAGGGGAAAAACAAAGAAAATACAAGATTAAATTGCCAAATGTAATCATTGAAATCTACTAGAAAAAACAATCGTTAAAGGAAGTAGAGCATGGAAACCACAATTTCAAGAGAGTTACTGAAGATAAATGTAAAGACTACTATAATGCACATTCATGCACTCAATTGGTACAATCAGAAGGCTGGCAACTCCTCCATGCATGGCAATGTACACAGAAGCAAGACCAAGACACATGCTACTCCAACTAAATAAAAGATTCCAAGATGAATTTAATGAAAAAACTAAGATAAATTACCTTCTTCCTTTTTGTCCTCCATTCTCTTCCGCACAAGCTCATATGCAGCACAGATCACTTCATTAGTACCCTCTCTCTTCACAGCACTCATACAAAAAATATCAATGCCGCGAGCTTGCAGCCTTTCCTGGAAAGATCTCCACCTTTCAGATGCCTCTGGAAGATCCATTTTATTGAAGGCAACTAAATAAGGCTTCTTGGAAAGTTCAGGACTAAACAATTCAAGCTCAAGACGAACAGCATCAAATTCATATTCTGGTTGCTCTGATGAACCATCAACAACATGCACCTATGATTTCATATCAATTATGGTTCTATCAGTCTACAAGACCTTGGCCCAATCCAATCCAGAAATATAGTAGAAAAAGGACAAAGGTATTCTTCCTCTACATCTTAAGTAAGAATACAGGTCCCAGTTTCAAAGAAAATTTATAGACAAGAAACAATAACCACAGTTCACATCTCTCTCTGTAACTACTCTAAAATGCCAACCACATGAAAATTTCTGTGACATTAATCAAAGCAGGCAGAGCTTTGAGAAGGCTTATACCAGAGCAGAACATCTTTCAGTGTGCCGGAGAAACTCATGGCCTAAACCATAACCACGGTGTGCTCCTTCAAGTAAACCTGGGAGATCTGCTATGACCATTGTACTATCATAGTCAAATGATACAATACCAAGATTTGGAAGTAAAGTTGTAAATGGATAATTCGCAATAGCTGGCTGAGCAGCACTAATAACACTAAGAAATGTGCTTTTTCCCGCATTTGGAGCACCAACAATTCCAACATCTGCCACCAATTTTAGCTCCAACTCCAACCACCTGATCAAAGTCACCACTATTTCAGATGAGCATAGAAGCAGAATGCACATAGTATTAATGATTAATCGAAAGACATTGCTAGACATAGTGATGCAGAACCCAAAAGAAAGAATATGAGAATAAACTCGAAAACACAAATCAATATCAATAATCAAGGCTACTTAATAATAATACATCTAAAAAGGATTTATATAGACTATAGATCCTAGCTATTAGGAAATATATCAAGGATCAAAATTCTATACTAATTAGCACCCTAAATCTTGGAAATGCTATATTTCCAAAACTAATTAGGAAATAAATAAACAAAAATATTATAAAACAAATAACAAAATATATTAATAATATCTTCAAAAATATTTCCTATCATGTCCCCCATCACTTGGCATTTCTTTCATGGGGCTTTCCAATTTATTCAACAGACTGGACAAGTATCACTCTTATAACTATCTATGTTAAATACTTGAAATTAAAAAAAAAAATCTAAACAAAAATCTATTGCCACTGAAATAGATCAGGATCAAACATGGGCTATACTTCCTCCATTCCTCAACCAAGCAAAATTCTTCAAGCTGCTTTACTATATAATGATTACAGCCCTGAAAGTTTTCTATTCAAAGCGCCTTTGCTGTCTACTACTTGAGTTCTACAAGTCTAATAAGAATTGTTGTACAATCATGATTAATTTTAAAAGAAGATCGTAGATGATCTAACCTGTCTAACCTGAAGTCAACTATTATTTTTCTATGATTTGTGCCTCTTGAACAGATTTATTGGCTTCATCCCCGAACTTGTGTACTAAAAAAAAATTAAATAAGAAAACTACAAGAAAGAATTTAAAATATCTTGATGGACTTGCCACATTTTGTAATGCTTACTGTGACACCCCGAAGAATTATAGAACCAAAATAAGCTAATTGGGTCAAACAATATGAATTGAGGACCCCAGGAAGGAAATAGAGGGGTAAAAGGTTAAAAAAAGGCCCTTGGGGCAAAATGGTGTTTTTACACCTGCCTGGACAGGATATGTGATAGAGAGGTTCGAAAATGCCCTATACTGACCAAGGAAGGCCCCAGAAATGTATTTAACTTCAACTGAGGCTTTGAAGTTTGAAGTGCCAGAATTTGAAATATTTCAAGGTGTTTGATGGAATGCATAAAAAAAGTCTAAACCGTCAAATTGTCATGAGTAATGGTCGACAGTCTTTGCCAGACTGTCAACAGTTTAGGAGGAACAGTCGAAAGTTAGATAGACTGGATTAACTGTCTACAGTTTAGAGTGAATTGTTAACAATTAAGTGAGATTGTCAATCTAGGAAACAGCCTACTCATAGGAGAGGCCAAGGTCTAGAATACCCCAAAAAACCTGGAGATGATTAGGGTTGCAAGAGTGGCTATTTTGGAAGCCTTAGATAGTTGTATAGGCGAAAGAAGTTGTCTATGAGTTGAGAACTAAAGTTACAGAGTAGAACTGATCTAATGGCTGTAAAGAAGTGAGCTAAAGTTACAGTGTAGAAGTTGTTTCCAATGGCATTTTAAGTTTCGAGATGGGAGTTTTAAGCATTCAAAAGATGACACCAAAAATTTGTTCCGTTTCAATGGATGCAAATGAAAATACCAAATGCGAGTAGCAACTATTTCAAAATGGTCCAATCCATACATGCAACTTAATTGTTAAAGATAATTAAAAGAAAAACCATATCATTAGCCCAATTAAGAACAGGGAACACTCACATTTCTGGACCTTCCTCTCCATTCTCTGCAATCTTAGGCACCTTATTCGACCCAGACTTGAAAGATGCATTGCCTCTCCCCCCTCTTCCTCCAGGCAACAACAAAGCCCTTTGCCCCGGATATAACATCTCCAACAGCACCTCCCCTTGCTCTCCATCCTCCCCGGCCTCCCTCACAACCGTTCCCGGCGCCACCTTCACCACCACATCCTCCCCCTTTGCCCCAGCCTGCTTCCTCCCCTGCCCGTGCCGCCCCCTCCCAGCCCGGAAATGGATGCTCTGCCTGAACGGCAACAGTGAATTCATCGATCCATCCACCTCCACATACACATTCCCTCCCCTCCCTCCGTCGCCGCCCGACGGCCCACCCAACGGCACGTACTTCTCGCGGCGAAACGCCACCACGCCGTTCCCGCCATCCCCGGCCTTCGCATAAATCTTCGCCCTGTCGAAGCAACGCATCACCGCCGGCACTCCCTTCTCCTTCTCCATCACTTCTCCTTCCTCAATCCCATCACCGCCAAAAACTTTCTCAATCCCTACCACCTCATCACCAAATCCATCATCATCTTCGTCCTCGTCCTCCCCCCAATCGGAATCAGAATCCACCTCAAACAACTCATACTTTCCGCTATCGAACCCTGACCTTACATTAAACACTTCCTCCACAGCCTCGCGCTCAACGGCGTAATTAGAGGCCTTCTGATCCGCCTCGTTCAACTCGGAAAGCTTGACCTCGGCCGAAGGTTGATAGGAAGAGTCGAACAAAGGAAGGTAGAAGTCGTCTTTGGGAGGAAGGCGGGTGTAGGTGGTGGCCTCGCCGCCGGATAGCGGCGTCGCCGGGAGGTCATCGAATGTGGTGCGAATCGTGCAGTTGTCAGGGAGCCTGCGTTTCGAGTTGGTCTTAGTAGAGATCTTTCTGGGGAAAGGCTTCCGAGGGTTTCTACTGTTTGGGCGAGCTAAGGCTTGCGGCGAGAAGCATATAGATACTGACGAAGCCATTGTCGAGTTGCAGCCGAACCAGAGAGAGACCTTGATCCTGGCAATTGGGAAGGATAAGGAGCCACGTCACGTGTCCTTTATGAATGAAGATAAAAAATTCTATCTGAGAGCTTATCAGACTCTCAGTTGTCCCACATCGGTAGCCGTAAGATGTATGGTTCCAACAGAAGCAGTATAAATCCGGAGAAAGGACAACCGGAAACGTTGCCTTAAACTAATGAGTAAGGAAAACAAAGCGGGCGGTGAGAGCCGGCCGCGGCGCCCGAACCGTAAGGTGCGCAAGAATTTATGGAGGGGTGATAGGCTGGCCGAGCGTTGACGCTGCTTACTTTGCAGAACTCGCTCGCGCGGGCCTCCCAGCCCACCCGCCCCCAAGTCTGAGTGCTAACAATTCAGGTCAAAACCACTAAATCAATTGGAAATGTGGTTCTTATTTGTTAGTTTTTCTTCAATGCTTAAAGAGATCTCGACACTCAATTTCACGATATCGTTGAAGAATTTTTAAGCTGTCCGTGGCTTGGAAATTGTGTGTGATTTTGGAAATGTAATTCCTTCGTTCTTCTTCTTACATTTATTATTTTATTTTGTTCACCTCGTTAAAAGGGTAAAAGGGGTGAACAAAATGCACTTGGCCAAATCATGCAAACAATTTAAGAGATAATCTTTTTTATCAATTTAATTTCTTAATTTATAATATAATAATAATAAGATTACAACAAAACTTAATAAGAAACATTAAGTTACGAGTTCCATAATTGTGGGAGGTGAAAAATCGTTGTTGACAACCACCTAATTTTCAAAATTGCACATCAATCTTTCATGCCCTAATAATCTTTCATGCCCTAATAATAAGAGTTCATTAATTTTAAGAATTGCATGTCTAAGTTTATCTTTAAATATACTTTCTATTTTATTCTCTATTATATATTATAAATAATTCACTCTCAAATCTTTTTTATTTCTAAAATTATGCTTACTCTAATTACATTCCTTGTTCCTTATTCTGTTATCTATTTAATTTCTTGTTTTATTTATATATTAATAAACTTTAATTTTGATTTTGTTACTTTACTTGTAATTTTCACTTCTATAAAATTTTAATATTTTTTTAAAGTCAATTTATTAATATTTTAAATAAAATTATTTAACAAACTTTTTAAAATTAATTCCATAATAATAAAAATTTGCAGGAAAACAAAATAACAACCACTGAGTGAAATACGAAAAAAAATTATAAAAATACAAAACAATACCTTGAAGATGGAGATGTTAGGATGATTAAGTGTCTTACTTGCGTCAATTTGTCTCCTCATCTATAATGATTTTTCGTTTTATCTAATTACGAATATCTTTTTATTTTTGTTGTTATGTTCAACTATTTGATTTAATAGTTGTTTTCAAAGTAGATGACAAATCAACTGCAATGTGTTTCATCTTTTTCGACAGAACTTTGTTCTGAATAATGATGATTGCCATTGTTGTGACGATGATCGTTGTAAAAAAAGATAGTAAAAATTATAATTAGTGATGACAATAATTAAAGACAATAAAAATTTTGAATTTCACTATTTAAATGATAAGCAGAATTAACAAATGGTAAATTACATTAAATTAACTTATTTCGTTCGCTTAGCTAAAATTTTAAATTTATCATTTACTCACCAATTGCCCACTGACTGTAGGCCGTGGCTCCGGAATGAAATAAATTATAAAAGACACTGTATAATTAAATTGTTATCACAATTTAAAATATAATTAAATAAATATGTAAAATTTGAAGTTAAATGAAACGAGTCATGACTCATGAGATGTGAAATAAATATGTTTTTTAAGCGACGAAGGAAGGAGGGTGTTGACGACAAGAGCAGAGCTGGTGGGCAGGTCCGCGTCTTAGAAAGTATCCCTTTTTATCAGATTCAGAAGAGTGAAAATGGTCTGAAAGAGGAGAGTAGTAAAATTGTGGGTGCAATTTCACACTTCTTCTCTTTCCAATCCCAAATGCTGTGAAAAATAGTTGTTACCTGTTCAACCCCTCCACCAGCATCCGGGAAGGAGCTAGGGTTTTGAAATTGTGGAGAAATGTGTCTGGATATAGGGGTTTTGGAGAAGAGATCCGGCCATTTCTGAGGGTTTAAGCGCGCAAGATTGGGATCGGAGGCCAAGTTTAAAGGCTTTTTCGAGCAATGTACAGTGGATCGAGCGACGGCGAAGGCCACGAAACATCGGCGCCTAGGAAGATTCCGCCGGCGTCGTCCATGTTGTGGGTGCGAAACCTCCGCCGCTACATCGGATCCGGCGCCGGCCTTGGCTCCGAAGCCCTGATGGGTTCGTATTTTCTCCGCTTACTTCTCCTTTTTTTATTTGCGTGCATTTTGTAGTTTTAAGTTCCTGAAATTGGCCGCGGCTTCGTGAAATTGGCTGTTTTACCAGTTTGTAATTGCGTTCGTTGCTCTGATTTATCTGGGGATAAACGCCAAAGACAAAACACTTTACTTGTTTAAGTTTGATTAGCATACGGAACGCCATAGATTTGGAATATTAGGAAGGTAGTCTCCAATTCAAAATCCAATGCATGAATTTTATCGTGCCAGAAACATTAGTAATTTTAAAGTGAAATAGAGTTACTTATGTGTATAAACTCTTCATGGATGAGCGAACAATTTTGGTTTTTATCAGTGTTCAAAAACGCGCTAGGCGGGCGCCAGGCTGGGGCCTAGCGCCTAGGCGGCGATTAGGAAAAATGATTTTTTTTTTTTCTAAAAACCTTTTGATGTAATTTGATATTATTTTCAGGTAAATCAAAGTTGAAAAGACAAGTGAAATAATGGAATTAAGACTCAGAAAATAAACTATTATATTAGTTATAAGTTCAAGAAGGTAGAAGTAGCAATAATACATCATAAACCATATCTGAAGAATCTAAGTCTAACTATCTAATTGGTCTTCTTCCTCTCCATATTCTTCCAATACACGATCTTCATCGGACTCAAAATCAAATTTATTGATTTCTTGCTCATCTTCTTCTTCTGATTGAAAATCATCTTCATGAAGCTCTCTCATCCTAGAACTTCTTCGAGCTTGAAGCATCTCGTCTGCTCCCGATGCTTCACCAACCACTTCCCAAGTGAGTCCCGTACCAGGCTCAACTTCTTCATCATCTTCTCCATCAACGATCCATCCTTGTGCATTACTAGCATCACTAGCAAGTAACACATCAACATTCCTTTCCTTCTCCCTTTTGTGCTTGTTCATCAATTTCGCATTAAATTGAACATAGACTAGATTGTTCAATCGATTCACGTCTAGTCTATTTCTTTCTTCGTATGTATCTACATAAATAAAACAAAAGCAATATCAATATAAATGATAACTGAATAAGGATAACTAATTGATAGTAAATAAATATAATTCATATATACACTAACCCCTTCAAAAGTGCTCCAATTTCTTTCACAATCGGATGAACTAGCGGTTAATGAGAGAATCTTTCTTGCCATTCGTTGCAAGTTTGGAGTTTGATTTCCATAAGTCATCCACCATGTAACTACATAGGTCAAACAAGTATAAAGTAAACAAATTTAATTTATACACTAATACACAATAGAAAGAATTAAAAGAATTTTATACCTGGATTATAATTGTCATCATTTTTCACACACCCTTGAGTTGCCCACGATTTTCCAAAAGCTCCATCTTTACGAGTATACTTTGGCAACCCAACATTTATAACATGGCCTTGCAATTCACCATCATAATGATAAAACATCTCCACACAATTAAAAAGCCTATCCATCACTTCATTATCAAGTTGTATATCCATATCCTTGAAAAAGTAGTAGGGATTCAAAAGGTAAGTTGCAAAATGTAGTGGACTATCTAGCCTATCTTTTACCCTTGCTTCAATAATCTCCATAATAGGCTTATAGTTCTTTTCAAGATTATTTAAGGCCTCCTTAATATCTTCCTTTGCTTGCTTAATCTTTCCACATAAAAAGCCCATAGAAGGCTTTCTATCCGCATCAACAATTCGAAGCACTTTCACCAAAGGTGCAAAAACTTTAAGGCATATAGTCACACCATTCCAAAAAGCAATGCTCATCACAGTAGCATAGGCTGCTTTCCCTTTAACAATCTTTGACCATTTGCACTTCTCCCATTCAGAGTTGGTAAACATTGCCCTCAGTTGGGCCTTTTTCTCCATCAAACTTTGTAAAGTCAAGAAAGCAGAAGCGAATCTAGTGACTCCTGGTCTCACTATATCCCTCTTCTTTGTAAATGACCTCATTAAGGATAAGGTCTTATGGTGTGCATAAATGAAGATTGTGAAACTCTTGGCCTGATCAATGACTTTCTTATACTTCGACAGATTTCCAATACTTTCAAGCATCAAATTGATGGTGTGAGTAGCACATGAGGTCCAAAAGATATTTGGCCTCTTCACCTTCAATAATTTTGCCGCTCCCATATTATTGGCAGCATTGTCAGTTACTACTTGGATGGCGTTTTGTGGCCCAACTTGCTCAATGCATTTATCCACATACTCAAAGATAAGTTCACTTGTATGTGCTTCATCTGAAGACTCTCTAGAAGAAAGGAAAGCAGTACCTGCATTAGAATTAACACATAGGTTCATGATGCTCCTCCTTTTTCTATCTGTCCAAGCATCTGTCATAATGGAGCACCCAGTTCGTGCCCACTCTTCTTCATGCTTCTTCAATAACTCTTTTTTTCTGTCAACTTCCCCTTTTAATAGTGGTTCCTTTAATTGGTATTGACTGGGAGGTTTGAAGCCCGGCCCAAATTAACCAACCGCCTCAACAAACAATTTGAAGCTATCATTGTCAATCGCATTGAAAGGTATACCAGCTTCATACACCCATCTAGCACAATATTCACGAACAGACTGTGTTCTCTCTTTAAATAGTGCTTCACTAATAGTTTGTTGCCTTTGGGTCATTCTCGCACTCAAACAAGTTTCAGGACTGATGGAACTTGCAAACTTATCCATAGGGCCAAGAGTACGGGACGTTTTTCTACTACCTAACTCTTGCAATTCATCTTCATCATCCCCTTCCACTCTTTCGGAGATATTAACAGTTGATCTCATCAAATCTTCCTCCTCCTTCTTATTTTTCCTCTTATTCTTTGCCTTGGCAATAGCGTTCTTACATTTGGCTTGATCAGTTGGAGAAGATTTTGGACATGCAAAAATATTTCCAGAAATGTGGCCAATATGTTCTTTTACTCTGTAAACACCTCCAGACATAATTTTACCACACGACTTACATTTAATTTTATCCATATTCTTCGGATCAATTAACATTCCATACTCCCATCCGACATCATTTGACTTCCTTTTAAGAATTGAGGAGGCCTCGGACGATGCTCCCGTACTTCCAGTCCTATCCAAATCATTAATTTCACTTCCTGTTTTTCCCTGAGTATTGAATAATTTCAATAATATACATTAAAATTTAATTAAAACTCATCTAATGAAATGAAATCAATAGCTGTTGCTTGAAGCAGCAAGTTGACGCAGCAAGCCTGCTTGAAGCAGCAAGCAAGCAATACGCAAGCGAGCCACGAGCAGCTTTGCGTTGCTGCTGAGTTGCTACAGAAAGGCAAGCTTGCGTTGGCGGAGGAAGATGGATGGTTGGATACATATCGCAGCAAGACGCGAACGGCGACGAGAGAGAACGACCAACAGGCAACAGGTGAGGTCGGCAGCAACGAGAGAGCAAGACCAAAAGAAGAGATCAATGGCGGTGGCGAACAACCAAGAGGAGATCGAAGGCGAGAGAGAGAGAGAGGAGCCGCGATGAACACAACCAGAGAGAGAAAGGGAAAGGGGATCGGGAAATAGAGAAAGGGAGGGGGAAAAAAGGTCGGCCCAAGACGCACACGACCTAGGTGGCCCAGGTCGTGCGCGACCCAGGCGGCCGCCCAGGCGGTTAGGTGCCGCCTGGTCCGCCTAGGCGGCGCCGCGGCCCGATTAGTCGGCCATGGCGCATAGGGCTACTGAGTAGCCCTAAATCGTTGCGGTCGGTTGCCGCTCAGCGCCTAGGCGGCCGCCTAGGCCGAATTTTCGAACACTGGTTTTTATCATTACCTAATCCAACCAACAACAACATATCCAGCCTTTATCTCACTATGTGGGGTCGGCTACATGAATTCTAGACTTCCATGTATTTCTGTCTTTTGTCATATCTTCATTGAGGTCCATATACTTCATATCAAACTTTAATGTCTCTCCCAAAGTCTTCTTAGGTCTGCCTCTACCTCTTTTTTTGACTAATTGTTCCATTTCATCAACTTTCCTCACAAGAGCGTCTCTTGGTCTCCTATTCACATGACCAAACCATCTTAGTCTAGTCTCTCTCATATTCTCCTCTATTGGTACTACTCCTACCTTATTATGAATAACTTCATTTCTAATTTTATCTTTTCTTGTATGGCCGCACATCCATCTTAACATCCTCATCTTCGCTACGCTCGTCTTTTGTTCATGCTGGTATTTGACTGCCCAACATTCTGAGCCGTACAACAAAACTGGTCTTATAGCTGTCCTATAGAATTTTTCTTTCAATTTTAATGAGATTTTACCATCACATAACACCCCCGATGCATTTCTCCATTTTAGCCAACCTGCCTTAATTCTATGTGTGACATTCTCGTAAATTTTTCCATCTTTTTGAATCACTGATCCCAAATATCAATGATCCTTGAATCATTGTGTTAGCAATTAAGTAGGTTTAGGCTCAAAATACTGCTCTGAGCCCATGGGTGCACTCTATTGGCCAAGTCTTGTTGGCATGGTTGTTAGATGGACAACATATACTTTCAGAAATAGGCTGGAATACAACTTAGGGAATTTTAGTAAGTGCAGTTCTACCTCCTTCAGAAGAATACCAATGTTTCCATGAGGCTAGGCGTGACTTCTCTGAATAATCTCATCCCAAACTGCTTTTATATTGTATCTCACTCCCAACACAAGCCCAAGATAAGAAGAAAGAAGAGAATCAATACCAGATCCTAAGGGATCAACAAAATTTTTAATATTTTCAGCACCTCCTCAATTGGAATAATAACTTTCTTGAGAAGGTTATTTCTGTGACCATAAGCAGCCTCAAAACAAAAGAGAATGATAGATACCGCAAAAATAAAATTGTTACACAAAAAAGAAAAGGGACTAATAGAAGAGGAAGAAAGCTCAGGTAAGTGGCATAATTGTCTTACTAGTAAAATTAGTTTTTCCCATCTTGCTGTACCCTTTTTCATGTCTAAAAAAACAACCTTCATGATTTGTATGACCTAGCAAAGCCCATACTTGACTTTTAGAATCCTTTTCTCATCATGCCATGCTTCTTTCCTGAGCTTTCTTTTTCTCTTCTATTAGTTCTTTTTTTTTTTTTTTTTGGGGGGGGGGGGGGGGGGTGTCTTGGCAGTTTATGTAAGCACTGTGTGCATATGTAACACTATCATAGTATATGTTTTCTTTTAAAATATAGCTATACATGTTGTATTTTCATTTACAGAGCTTGAGACCAAGAGAATATTGCTTGACATTTTTAAAGAGAAGCAGCAAAAGAGTGCTGAAGCTGGCACAATTCCAAGCTTTTATAAGAAGGTAAGCATTATCGTAGCCGCTTAGGTATTTGAGCATAGGTCTTTTGTGCTGACAGCCTGACAGAAATGGTACACTTATGATTTTGCCACTGTCTTCCTTGATGCTGTTTTTTCTTCCTAAAGCCCCTCCCCCCCTTCCTCCCTCTCCCTGCCTGATATTTAACTGCAATAGAAGCTACTACAATTTCTAAGGCGGGATGTTTTGTTTGTTTGTTGTTTCTATTGTGTTAATTTTTTGCTTATTGGAACTTGTAACTAACCATTATTTTGTTGGCTTCCAAATTTTCTGTTTCTAGAAACCTGAAGAAGGGTCTATCAGTCACCGTGTCCAGAGGCTGGCTAAATATCGCTTTCTTAAGGTACTACTTGTGCTTCCTTTCCTCGTCCGTTATTTCCATTAGTTATCTTTTTTTTTTTTGAGAGGGGGGGGGGGGGGGGCTCATAATACTGTCATTAGTTATCATCATGTTGCATGTCACCTTCTTTTGGAGATTGACTTGATTTAAAGTTCACAGTAGCAACTACAGTAGCTTTTTATTTTGTTTGTTGTATATTAGAACTGCATCTTGTTTGTCTTACCTAGATAGTGTAATAACTTACTGGGTTCTATTGGAAATTCAATTGTTTTTGTAGCTATAATGCGATTGGTAATTTGGTTTTATATTTTGGCAAAATTTGAAATAATTACTTCTAGTTGTAATTTTGCAGAAACAATCTGATCTTTTGCTAAATGCCGATGATTTGGATGCCATGTGGGTTTGTTTAAGAGAAAATTGTGTCATTGATGATGCCACTGGAGCTGAAAAGGTCTGTGAACTATTATTTTTTATTCTTATTTTTATTTTTAATTTTTCTTCTACATTTTCTTTGGTCATTCTTAATGAAATTCAATATCTTTTTGTTAATTGAATTATCTGACATTTTCTACTGGTGTTGATCCTGAAGCTTAACTAGCTAGGTCTTGAAGTTACTGTTAGGTCCATCTGATCTTGTTTTTTAGAAATTTAATATTTCTGTCATGTGGCTCTCATTTTCTTTCCTTTAACATCTCTGATTATGTTATGTGTCTAGTATAGTTATTCTTATGATTATAACTGCTCTTTTAGTTAGTGCATGCTAAATGTAATGATGCTAAAACATATTTTACTTGTGTCTTTTTAGATGAATTATGAAGACTTTTGCCACATTGCCTCTGTATGTACAGAACAAATAGGCCCTAAATGTCGACGCTTCTTCAGTCCATCAAACTTCATGAAGTTTGAGAAAGATGAATCAGGAAGAATTGCCATTCTTCCCTTTTACCTTTATGTGATGCGCACGGTAGGTCTTGCTTTTCTATGTTCACAAGTATTTGTTTTCTTTTTATGAGTCTTTTATATTTTTCTCATGGGATTTGTGTTTATATGCTGTGCTGCTGTTTGCTTGTTTTTTTTTTTTTTTTAAATTTTTTTTGCTAAGTATTTGCTTGTTTTTTTGGGCTAAGTATTTGCTTGTTTTTTGAAATTTACATTTCCTGCTGTAAAAGGAAGGAGAAGAAAGAAAATAAGAGAAAATCGAGAGAAAAATTTAGGATTGAAGACTGAATCTCAAAAGATACAATGAGACCTATTGACTTTATGTACTATTCAACAGAATCTCTAACAAACTAACTGGTACTGACAGCTGGCAGTAACAACCTGAGCAAACATTGCTGTTTGTTGAAACAGAACTAAAACTACCTAGCCACATCGGCAACTGGAAATACACTGCCTACTACTAATAGTAATCACATCATTTTCTGTCCTGTCCTTTTCCTTTATAAGTGTCCAGCATGAAGTGGATTTATCCTTCATACTCGCTGTTTGTTCATACTATAATTATTGCCTGTTTAATGCAAATAGTTATTTTAATATTTGATTAGTATAAGTAACTATAGCAATGACAACAATCTTACATAATAACAATAATGCTGGCCATTTGTAATTGTTGCTCAGACAATAACCTCAATAACCTCTTTTTTTATTAGTATCAGTAACTATACCAATGATGATAACAGCACATAATAAAAATAATGCTGGCCAAAAGTAACTATCTCTCAATTTTGTTTGAGCAATGTGGAAGGCACAGACAGTGCTGTCAAGTTTCTAGAATCATGGTTACTATGAGACCAAGGATAGATTTGTCACAAGTAGGATTTCATTTAATGTAAAGGTAATGCTATTTTAAAAAAAAAATGAAGGAATAAGTTAGATAAGATAGCGTGGATGACTTATTAGTCACAGTTGCAGAAGTATTGCAACATAGGGAACTGCTTTCATGTGGAATGAATTTTTAACTGGCCCCTACTTGCCAGCAAGCTACTCTAATATGATGTGGCAGGGCAAATTTTGCCACCATAGGCGATAGCAGGAAGGATGTGCCAGAAAGGATTTCATAGTAAAAAGGAGGGATTTGATAAATGGGTAAAAACAGGCTGTTTGAGAGAGTAATTTTGCTGTCACTCAAATTGGTGCTTCTTATGATGTGAAGAATCTAGATTGTCACCAGGGATCTTCTTGTTGGCCTATTTTGGGAAGGGGCTGTTTGAGGTGAAATCTTTTGTGGATCTTTGATATTCTATAGATTGAGGGATTGCTTTCACCTTGGAAAGGAAGAGCTTTTTCAAATATGAATCAAGAGAAGATTTTCACTGTTAATAACTTGTCTTGTGGCATCAAACCTTCCTAGTCCCCCATTTTCGAGCACATCTGTCTGTGGATGTTACTCATAAGATAATTCTTCTATCAGCCGTTTGATTATAATGCATAAAGTAATAATTGATTGTGCTTCTTGTAAGCATGATATGTGGCTCTTATCTTCTCATATAGCTTAAGACGGTGAGAGATCTCATGGTCTTCATTCTAGTAATTTATCCTGGGTAGTTCCCTTCAAATTATTATGTTCTACATTGCCATAGTGGGTCATTGAGAAAGAGGAGAATGGAACACCCTTTAGCTGCCATTTGCCATACATGGATGATTTTGGCAGAGCAGAACAAAGAATATGTAGAGTGGGGATTTTTTATTTAAATTGACACCTTTTTTTTCTTTCTTTTTTCTTTTTGCTGCTGGGTTTCACGAAATACCTTTAAACCTGGAACAACATTTGAATTTTGTTTTTCTTTAGAGATGCACGAGCATATTTTGTTTTTCATTTGAATTTTGCTTTGGTGTATTTTGTTTTTTTATATATGGTTGAATCCAATTTTGACAATCTTTTCTTGATGAATTTCTGCTTATGGAAAGAAAAAAAAATTCTATGAAAATTTCTACTTATGGGAAGGTAGAAGTGTGAAAAAGGGCGAGAATTCATGTAGCAGGTGATGGGAACAGTTGCTACTCCACTGTGTGTTAGGAGTTTGATTGAGCTTATATGACTAAAAACTGATTAAGAGAATTGAATTTTCCCTGATTAAATTAGAACCGACTCACTGCAGTAATGTTGTTGATAGTGTAACATTTTTGGTACTGCAGTTGGATATTTTGATTTGCCAATGGCAGTCTTAATAGTAAACATTAGATTGATGGTGCTAATCTCTCTTTCTCTCACTCTCTCTTGTTGTCATGCAATGCTACTTCTATTTTTGTTCAGGTTTCACTTACACAGGCCAGAATTGATATGAGTGAGCTCGATGAGGATTCTGATGGTTTCCTACAACCTCATGTATGGTTCTTTACTGTTCTAGTTCCCTTGTCCAAAATTAGAGAGTAGGTCCTTTGTTCCCCGGCCCCCAAATATAATTAATATACTGCACGTATTTGCATGTAAAAAATGCATTTTAATGCTTGCAGGAAATGGAGGCCTATATACGAGGTCTTATTCCTAATTTAGCTCAACTTCGGGACATGCCTGCAGCCTTTGTTCAAATGTACTGCCGCATAGCTGCGCACAAATTTTTCTTCTTCTGTGATCCTCATAGACGAGGTTTGTAATGTTCTAGATGTTATTTACTGTGCTTAGAAAGAAAAGAAAAAGAGTTGATTTTTTATGGCAAGGTTTAAATGGAAGTTGTAGTTTTGCACAGCTTTTCACTTCTCATTTAAATGAGTTTGTGCCAGTATGGATGTACGCATATGTTATTGTGCTTAATATCACCTCTTTTCTCAACTTACCGTCAGAACTATTAGAACTCTGTCTTGGCATGCTTTACTTAGAATCGGTGGTTCTGCTCAATATTTATCTTTGATTTGATGATGCTATACTGTTAACATATTGTTTTCTGCTAGCTGCATTTTTTTTTATACTTTGTTTTGTTATATGTTGCTTGCATTTGTTCCAAGAAGCATTTCATCTGACCTTTTTGTCTGTCCTGCTGGTTCAAGGGCTTCCAGCAACCATATCTATGTGCCTCCTTTAGCTGCAGAAAAAGAACTTAGGCTTTGAAGGATGGTATGCTGATTTATTGCCTAATCTGAATACTGAAAGGTTGAATTTGTTGCTATCATTGAGTTCTTTTTTCATTTTTTTTTAAGCAAGGAGAAATCTTGTTAGGGAGGTGATTGTTTTATGGGTGGTATTATTTAAGAATTTTCCTTTTTGTTGCTGGGGTAGGGAGTCCAGGGACTGGTGAGATGGCCAAGAGTCAAAAGGAGGGCGTCCACGATGCACAAGGCTCACCTCTTTGCCAGGGTTGAGGGAGGGTCATTTCTTTACACAAACGTACTCTTGTTTTGCAAATAGACTGTGTTTTCACAACTTAAACCCTTGACTTTCTAGTCACAAAGGAGCAATCTTACCATTGCTACCTGGGCTGAGAGCATTCCAAGAGCTTTTTGTATAAAATATCTTTGTTGTAATTAAGTTTCAACCTTTTCATTTGAACTGCTTGTTGGCTATCCTTAAGGGTATCATTGTTTATCTAGGTAAAATAATATTTACTGGAATGACTTGGAGATATGGGCTTAGGTGGAGCAGGCTGGTCTAGTAGCAGCATTAGGCTACTTATGTTGGTGGATTTGGTTTTGAGGTTTAATGTTGCCCCTTGTAGAATGGTTTTACTCTGATATGGTGACGTGAGGAGTGTATATCTGAATTGACATGCAGTTTTGGGTAAACAATGCAGATGGGCTGCAACTTGCCAGCAGTTAGTTCAAATTTCGCTCCCCTCCTACTTAGACCTAAGACATGCCTAGTTTCAAGCAAATTGAAGGGTTTAATAGCATATTTAACCTCTATCTACTCATTACCTAACTCTATTTACTTATCATAAGAAAAGGAACTTCGGCCGCACAAATCAGTAACTCTATTGATGCTTCTAGGACATCAAGTTGCAGTTTAGATAGTAAACTCTGAGATCCTGGGCCCTAAACTAACGCCAACTTGGGATGCCTAGTGACAACTGCTGTGCTCATTTCTTTCAACTGTGACTTGATGTCATTTATTTTTGGAGGGCATGAGCAGACATCTACAGCAGAAATTATACTTTCCAAACCCAGTTTGCACTAGTCCTGGTAGGTCACATTTCTACATGGTTGCCTCCTCTCTAGATACCTATATATGTCTACTAAAATTAATGTTTCAAGAAGTGAACAAATCAATATCAAAACAGTTTATTCTTAAAATTTGCTAAAACCAAATTTATATAAACTGGCTATTAATCAACTCTATTCAACAAAGTCTTGTGCCAAAACTATTTGGTTCAGGCAACGGGAATGCTATTTTGTGATCCCTTTTATGTAGAGCTTTAGCTTCAATTCTTGAATGTTCTATGGACGGCATAGCTTCAGAACAATCTGGCTTTTTTTGATAGATGAGCAACTCTCTTGTTAGGATTCTCAGCTTTCTATTTGACCCTTGGATGTTCACATGTTTAGTTTTAAATCTACCTTTCAGGAAAAGCATGCATAAAGAAGATTCTTCTTAGTAACTGTCTCCAGGAGCTAATGGAACTACACCAGGTAATTTGTGTGTGCTTGTTTCCTAATTGCCTCCAACCACGAGCAGCCATCTGCAATAGAAAGTATTACATCATCTTTAGGTTACTTTTCTGGTATCCTCGGCAAATGTGTTAACCTTGTCCGGACTTGTGACTGTATTGCTATTTTCTGATTTATTATAGACTTAAAATAATCACATATGCTATTGATTTTCATGCTTGTAAACTAATCATCTATGATGTATGAAGCATTATGTGCATTATTGTTTGTACACATGGAATAATAGTTGACTTTGGAACTTCCCTTTTATCTATGTTAGGAAAGTGAGGAAGAAGTCACTGACACTGAACAAGCAGAAAACTGGTTTTCGTTGACGTCAGCACAGCGTATTTGTGGTGGGTACTTAAATGTCTTGAGTTCTCTTTCTTTTATTTTTTTTCCTAATTCTCATGGTGTGGTGTTATTTGGGTTGATCTTAATCTATGCAATATATTTTCATTTATCAAAAAAAGCTTGTACCACACTGCTAGCATTGAAGTGCAACTCCGATAATTTCAGCCTTCTGTAGGAGCTGACTTATTTTTCTCTTTGGTTAGTATTGTGTGAGAATACTAATGTCAGCCTGAGACAATAGAAATGCAAACTGAAATTTGAAAATGAAGATAGAGAACATTGGATATAAAACTAATTGACTGGTAAGGATGTCAACGAATGAAGTTTAAAGCTAGATGATTGGCTAACAAATAGAAAAGGATAAGGAGCCAAGAAGATTGGAGCCGATTAGAAGATAAAGCCTTATTTATTTTTAAGTTTTTAATCTC
Organism: Diospyros lotus; assembly: GCF_014633365.1. Taxonomy (NCBI): domain Eukaryota; kingdom Viridiplantae; phylum Streptophyta; class Magnoliopsida; order Ericales; family Ebenaceae; genus Diospyros; species Diospyros lotus. Next base: position 5,918,934 of record NC_068341.1, read on the forward strand.
TTATGTAAATCTGTAAATTGTAAAGTTATCTAGTCCTACTAATTAGGATTGCAATCTGTTCCTAGTTTCTAGGAGAGTTATTAGGAGATTTCTTGTATATTTATTAGCTTACACATGGAATGAAAGAATCAAGGAATTCTATTCTCTTCAAAGTTCCTTTTAACATGGTATCAGAGCCGGCCTTCTAATGGGCTTCTTTTTCTGGCCTCCAGTGCCCCCTTTACCTCTGTTTTTCACCCGATAAGACCTCTTTGGCTTCCTTTTCTTACCCGATCTTTGATCTTTTATCCCTTCATCCAATAGGATAGGATGTCTATTACCTCTAACACGAATCCAACACCGGAGACGATGGAAACCAGCAGCACCACGGAGGTTCTGTTTGCTGGAACAGGTAGTACAGGGAATGGAGGAGAGTTGCAAAATCTCCAAGCGGCCTACCTGTTGAATGGGAAAAATTATTTGAAGTGGTCCTAGTTGATATGTACTTTTCTCAAGGGAAAAGGGAAACTAAGTCATCTCTTGGGGACTGGTCCTAAGGAGGAAGATTCTATATTTGCAGCATGGAATGAGGAGGATTCCTTAGTGGTGTCATGGCTATGGAATTCAATGGTACCAGAGATAAGTGATACGGTGATGTTTTTAACAACTGGGAGAGACATATGAGAGGCAGTCAAGCTCACCTATTCCAAGGTGAAAGATGTTGCACATATTTATGAAGTAAGGACCAAGATTGCTACTACCAAACAAGGGGTAAGATTTATCATTGAGTATGCTAATACACTGTAAACTTTATGGCAAGAATTGGATCATTACCAATGCCTCAAGATGAAATGCGGTGAAGATGCAGCATTACAAAAAAGGTTTGTGGAAAAAGAAAGAACCTACGATTTTTTGGCTGGACTTAATATGGAGTTTGATGCAGTAAGAGTTCAAGTTCTTGGTAAGGAAGATTTACCCCCTTTAAATGAAGTAATTTCTATAATCCAGGTTGAAGAAGGAAAAATGGGAGTGATGCTAGACGACTCTCCAATAGAGAGATCAGCACTAGTATCACTCAAGGCTCCTAATAGGGGTCCTAAAGAAGAAAAGAAAGCTGGGAGTCGACTCTCTATGGTGTACTTTTTGTAAAAAACTAGGCATACCATAGAGAGATGTTGGAAGTTATATGGAAAACCATCCAAAGGAGGACAACTAGGGGCCAAAGGAGGATAGTTCAGGGGGCTAAAGCCAAGCCTATATGGCTAATATGACTAGCAGCCAACATCAAGCAGAACAAAAGGATTAGAACAAGGAGAATGCTTGGATCTCAATGGGGCAAAAATCGAGAAGTTAAGGAATTTTCTAGAATTTCTTGACAAGAAAGAAAAATGTACCTGTTTTCTTACACTTATAGGTATTTCCTCCCATTCTCTTACCCTACATGCTTCGGGAATAACCCAACCTAACTCTTGGATCCTAAACTCTAGGGTAACATATCACATGACCCCTCTTTCCCATTATTTCATTACCTACAGCCTGTGTTCAAGTTTTAAGAAAATAACCTTGGCGGATAGGTCTTTAACCACCGTTACCATCCAAGGAGATATCATTCTCAATGAGTATCTTACACTCAAGAATGTTCTCCATGTTCCTAAATTATTCATTAGCCTTATTTCCATTCAAAAACTGGTCCTGGACAACAATTGCAGTGCTAACTTTTATCCTACTTTTTGTGAAATTCAAAGACAATAATCGAAGAAGATGATTGGGCTTGTTAAGTCTAGGGTTGGTCTATACTATCTTGAGGGACCAAATGAGCAGGAGAAAAAGGAAAAAGGTGAATTTTGTGTCGTGTTTGGTGCAATCTAGTAGAGATCAGATCTGGTTACATCACTATTGCCTTGGTCACCTATCATTTTTTTACTCTTAGGGTCATGTTTCTAGCTTTATTTAGGGGTCTTGATGTTAAAAATTTTCAGTGTTCAGTTTGTGAATTTGCTAAACATAAGAGGGTGACTTATCCTTCATCGAATAAAAGAACTTCTATGCCATTCTCTCTCATTCACAGTAATGTTTGGGGTCCTGTAACCGTTCCCAATATTTTTGGAGCACGGTGGTTTTTAGTGTTTGTGGGTGATTGCACCCGAGTGATGTGGTTATTCCTTATGAAAAATAAATCTGAAGTGAGCACTATTTTTCCTAACTTTATAACAAGATTAGTACTCAATTTGGAGTGAAAATCAAGAGATTAAGATCTGATAATGCCAAAGATTTCTTTAACCAAACTCTATCAAATTTTTTCCAACAAAAAGGGATTATCCATGAGTCATCTTGTCCCTATACTTCTCAACAAAATGGGGTAGTCAAGAGGAAAAATGAGCATCTATTGGCTATTACTAGAGCACTTCTTTTTCACCACAATGTTCCTAAACAATATTGGGGAGAAGCAGTTCTAATTGCCACCTTATCAATCGGTTGCCTTCCCAAACGCTTGACTCTCCCTGCCCCATGCAACTCCTAACCAAACACTTCCCTAATATTCATATTCCTAGTTGCTGGAAACCAAAAATTTTTGGGTGTATATCATTTGTCCATATTCATAATCCTCATAGAGGCAAGTTAGGTCCTAGGGCTCTAAAATGCATCTTCATCGGATACTCATCTACCCAAAAAGGCTATAGATGTTACCATCTCCCTTCAAAAAAATTCTCTGTGTCAGCTGATGTGACTTTTGTGGAAAACATTCCTTTTTGACCATTCTTATAACAGCTAAATAGTCACAGACAAGGACCCAATTTCACCTCTGCCTGATCTAGATTTTTCTTATTTTTTGCCTTATTATGATCTGGTTAATCCTAATGATTCATCAAATATGACTCAGGAGGACCCTACTTCAAGTACTCCTCCTCTACAGGTCTATTCAAGATGGAAGTAGCTGGTCTCTAGCCCTGTGCATGTCCAAAAATCCAATTCATCTCTTGAACCTGCTGCTAAGAGCATTGACAGTCTCCTTGAAATCTCATCCGGTAAATCTCTTATAACCAAACCTATTAAACATGTGAGTGAGCCTGACATCTCTTAAAGTGATCTTGAATGGCCTATTGCCCTTAGAAAAGGCACTAGGACTTGTACTAAGCATCCATTGCATTTGTTTTTATGCTATTCCAAATTATCTAACTCACAAAAAACCTTCCTGACCAGCCTATATACCATACCTATTCCCAAACACTTTACCGAAGCTATAAGGGATGAGAATTGGAGGAATGCCATGGAAGTCGAGATGGTAGCCCTCGAAAAAAATCAAACTTGGGAGCTAGTTCAATTACCTAAAGGAAAACACCCGATGGGATGTAAATGGGTTTACATAGTCAAATATAATTTTAATGGGACATTAGACAGATATAAGGCCATGCTAGTGGCCAAGTGATACACTCAAGTATATGGCATAGATTACCTAGACACATTTGGCCCTGTTGCAAAGCTAAACACAGTTTGAGTTCTCCTATCTCTAGCTGTTAATCTAGGCTGGCCATTGCTGCAGTATGATGTAAAAAATGCCTTCTTGCTTGGAGATCTAGAAGAGGAAGTTTACATGGATTTATCACCTGGATATAGTCCAACTACCCAAGATAATGTAGTTTAACAAAGAGGACTTCCTTAAAATGGAGCAGCCAAGGCAAGAGTTAATATACTTGAATGTGCTGAATAAGGGTTGACAGGAAAGAAATGAAGGGTCAATGAAGGGATTTACAAAAGAAGCAAGGCCCCTTACATTATTGTGGTGACGAGCCCATTATATGGAGAATCAGCTAATGTGGGGAATGCGATTGCGGGGAAAGCTAAGGATTCCTTGGTTTGGGTTAAAATAGGCAGCGAGAAGGTGGAGACAGCACTAGTTGGAGGATATCTTACCATCGACATAAAAGACTCTAGCATTGAACAATATGATGGTGTTGCTGCCATTTTAGAAGGGTTAAGCCAGATTGCAGAAGATGCTGATTTCTCTTCCAGCCAAGGGAAGTTTTCTGCGAATTATGACCTTGATAGTAGTTCTATCCACCAGCAACAAATTCAAAGTGGTGAGAAATTCTTGAAACCGGTTGTAGCTAGGGAAAAGCTAAAGGAGGCAGCTGAAGAAGTCAAAGGTTTTGTCAAAGGGAATAAAACTTCCATTGCTGTCTTGGTTCTTCCTCTAGTTGGCAAATCCGAATGCTTGTCTATTACATTGAAGGACGAATAGATGGCTGGAGAACTAGTTAGTCAACCCTCTGTATTCAAAACAACACACAACGAAGATGATGAGAAGAGGGGAACATATGTGGTAGTTTCAGAATGATCAACATTTGAAGGCTGTAGGGTTACAGATTTTAGCTACTACCTACGACAAGGAGCGGTTAAATTCATTGAAGGCATTTGATGTGGACACATTGACAGGTTTTGGCATTATATTAGATCCCCAGACTAAGGGTACTAGCGACCTTAATTTGGTAGCTATTGCAAACCCAAAGGAAATAGTGTGTTACTCTTTGGAGGAAGATGTAGCCTTGTCTGCAATGATTATCATTTTTGTTTCAATTGAGAACCTAAAAATGAAGAAAAAGAGACCTAGAAGGAGGAAGAAGGAAAGAAGGATGAACCAGATAGTTAAGGTTGGAATTGAATGAAGAGCCATGGCCACTTGTTACAAGTTCTTGGGGACAAGAACTCTCTTAAGGAGGGGGGAATTGTCATGATCTAAGGATCTATAGAAGGGCAATACAGTAATATGTTGATAATAGTTGTTAGAAGATATTTTAGCATTTGGTTAGAAACACATAGGTGTTGTTATGTAGTTAGTTAGGAGCAAATATGCTTATATAAGGCTATGTAAACGGATGGAATTTTCATGCTTGAATTGAATGAATGAAACTCTGATTCTCTTTAAGATTTCTCTCCATTCTCCCTTGTCACAAGCCTAATGGCTTAAGTGTAATAAACTATAGATGCATAGGTATAAGAGGTAATAGCAGAATGTAATAACATAATGCATGTGATGGGCGGTTCCGCCTAAGCCACTTGTAGGAAATTAGTGGCAATAACAACCAGATGGGTGAGCCTATAAAAGGCAGTGTATGTGAGGATGGGATCTATCAATGAATACATTTGGATCTTTCTCTCTCTAATTTCTCTCTCTTTTTCTCTCTCCCTCTTCTTAATTCAAATCCTCCCTGCCTTTCTCTTTCTCAAATTTCCCGACTCTTCCAGAATTTCCCAAGCCTCACACTCGAGGCTTGACAATTGGTATCAGAGCTAGCGGCCTCGGCAGTGTTTGTGGAAGGAATTTCGAAGCAGACGATGGCGGAAGGAACGAGACTCAAACAATTGGAAACCAGAATGGAAGCGTTGGAGTTCGGAATGTCGCAGACACACGAAGCTATCACCCAAAGTAGGGAAGATGTGGCTGCAATGCGAGAAGGAATGTGAGAGGAACTGGCGACTTCTCGTGAGGATATGCATCGCGAGCTGGAAAGGCATGGAGAAACGATGGATCAGTTTGGTCAAAGGATCAATAGCATGTTTAATATGCTATCATCCTTACCGCAATTCCGTTTGCCAATGGAATTTCCCCCGCGATCTGGAGCTAGACCAAACTTGAATGGATCTTGAATATTTTCGAGACCTCCAGGAGAAGCGGAGTCGGAAGGAGTGTAAGGAATTGACACGGACCCTCAGGTAAGGGAATTTCAATTACAATTTGGTACTCACACGCCAATGCCAAGGCTGGAGATACCATTATTTGATGGGACAAGGCCAGGGTGGTGGGTCCGTCGGAGTGAACGTTTCTTCCAATACTATAATGTGGCTGAGACACAGCGAATTACATTGGCCACAACCTATCTTAATGATACGGCTGATTCTTGGTTTCAAGGATGGTTTAAGTACCAAGGAATTGGGGTGAGATGGATTGAATTTGCCGAAGAATTGTGTAGGCGATTTGGAGAGAAGAATATGGCAGATGTGATAGAAGAATTCAATAAACTTCGGCAAGAAGGGATTGTAACGGAGTATTTGGAGAAATTCGAAGAGTTAGGAGCTTTAATGTGGAACGCTCAACCAACACTTACTGAGCAATATTTTGTGTCCAGCTTTATTAGTGGGCTTAAGGATGAGTTGGGATCCATGGTGAAGATGATGATGCCAATTACGGTTAGGCAGGCAGCATAAAATCCCAGATTACAAGAATTGACGTTAGAAGCCATCTACAAAAGGAATAGGGCCTCCTCTTGAACAGGACCATTAATCAGTTTACCTCCTAGTGGTCATGCGAGGGAGATAGGAGCGACAGGGGGTACAGGTCCATCGAGAGGAAGTCAGCAAGCCTTAGCGATTAGAAATCCCACTATGGAACAGAGGAGACATATGAGGCTTTGTTTCAGATGTGGAGACCCTTATAGTCCTGGTCACCAATGTAGAAGGCAACTACTGAACATGGAGGGTGGTGAGGAGCAAATACTAGAGAAGGAGCAAGAAGACCTCGAAGAAACAGAGAAGGAGGTTCCTCAAGGTGATTCTGCCGGTGAAGGAGGGGAAATTTCATTTCATGCACTGAAAGGGGAACATGTGGGGCAAATCATTAAGGTTGAAGGGAGAGTGGGCAAGAGAAGGATGATGGTGCTGATTGACAGTGGTAGCACCCACAGCTTCCTCAATGAAGCAACTGCCACTGAATTAGGTTGTGCCTTAGTGAATACTTCTCCCTTATCTGTAACTGTAGCTAACGATAGTAAAATGTACAACAATTATAAGAGTGTAGGGTTTAAATGGTTGATGCAAGGGGAAGAGTTCTCTACAGATCTAAGAATTCTGGAGCTAGGAGGCTGTGACATCGTCCTTGGGGTGGATTGGATGAGGACAGTTAGTCCTCTGACTTTCGACTTCAATAAATTGGAAGTCACACTGGATTTGAAGGGACGGAAGCTGATTTTAAAAGGGTGCCTCGAGGCAGGGGAATGCAAGATGATTATAGGGAAAAAATTATAGAAGCTGTTGAAGAAGGGAAAAGGGCAGATATCCCAGCTATTTTCCATTCAAACGATGGAAAAAGGTGAGTAGGAGAGCCCTCTCACCACAGACCTCTTTGCAAAGGTAACCTTCCCTACTGTATTACGTCCATTGCTTATGGAATTTCAGGAATTATTTGTGGAACCACACACCCTACTCCCAAACCGCTTGTTTAATCATACTATACCTTTGAAACCCAATTCTGAGCCAGTAAACGTCTGAGCCTACTGTTATCCCCCTTACTAGAAGGCTGAAATTGAAAGACAGGTCAAAAGTATGCTCCAAACGTCCATTATCCAACCGAGTCAAAGCCCTTTCGCCTCTCCCGTTCTTCTCGTCAAAAAGAAGGATGGTACTTAGTGCTTTTGCATAGACTATAGGCAGTTAAACAACCTTACTGTGAAAAACAAATTCCCCATTCCCTTGATTGAAGACCTATTAGATGAGTTAAATGGGGCTGTCATCTTTACTAAACTAAACATGAGGGCAGGGTATCATCAAATCAGGATGAACCCTGCCGACATCCATAAAACAGCCTTCCGAACACACCAAGGCCTCTATGAATTTCGGGTGATGCCATTTGGACTCACCAATGCCCCAGCCACTTTCTAAGCCCTTATGAACCACCTATTTGCCCCATACTTGCGGAAATTTATCCTGGTATTCTTTGATGAGATTTTAGTTTACAGCCCCAATCTCAAACAACACCTAGCCCACCTTCAAACCACATTTGAAATCCTGAAATTTAATCAATTGTTTGTTAAACTCTCCAAGTGTTCCTTTGCAAAGAATGAGGTGGATTATTTAGGGCATATCATTTCTGGCCAAGGAGTCAGTACAGATCCTAGTAAAGTTGTAGCAATGTTGGAATGGCCTAAGCCTTCGACTATAAGGGAGCTAAGGGGATTTCTTGGCTTAACAGGGTATTATAGAAGATTTATACAGAATTATGGAGTGATCAGTAAGCCATTGACTGAATTACTCAAGAAGGACAATTTTGGATGGAATTCCTAGGTTGAGAATGCTTTCAACACTCTTAAAAATGCAATGACACAAGCCCTGGTTCTGGCTTTGCTGGATTTCTCTAAGGCTTTTATGGTGGAGACTAATGCATGCGACATCGGGGTAGGAGCAGTGCTGACACAAGAAGGGAAACCCCTAGCTTACATTAGCCAAGAACTGGCTGCTCGACACCGAGGGCTAAGTGTGTATGAAAAAGAACTATTAGCCATGATCATAGCTATCGACAAGTGGAGACATTATTTGGAAGGAGCTCCCTTCATAATACGGACCGACCATGATAGCCTAAAACATTTCCTACAACAGAAGTTGCATACACACCTGCAAAGGAAGGGAATATCCAAATTGTTGGGCTTGAATTATGTGATATAGTATAAGAGGGGAAAGGAGAACATTGTGGCAGATGCTTTGTCATGAAGATCAGAAACAGGGGAATGTAAGGCTATCACCGCAGTGGTGCCTGATTGGGTCAAAGAAGTTACTGAAAGCTATGAAAAGTCTGAGTGGACTAAGTCCCTACAAACTCAATTGGCCGTTCGGCACACCAATGAGCAAGGGTATTCTATGTCTAATGGGTTGATCAAGGTTAAGGGCAGATTGGTCGTAGGCAATGACAAGGAACTAAAAGGCAAGATCTTACAGGCACTACATAGCTCTCCACTCGGCGGACACTCGGGGGTTAGAGCTACTTATTACCGGGTTCGACAGATGTTCTTTTGGCTTGGCCTCAAAAAAGAAGTTATGGAGTTTGTGGTAGCTTGCATGACTTGCCAACGCTGCAAGCATGAACAAGTGGCTTATCCAGGATTGTTACAGCCACTGGCTATACCGGACAGAGCATGGGAGGAGATATCCATGGATTTCATCGAGGGCTTACCCAAATCAGAAGGCCGAAACGCGATTCTAGTTGTGGTCCACAGGCTGACCAAATTTGCTCACTTCATTGGCCTCACTCACCCATTCACAGCCCAAGAGATTGCCCGAGTGTTCATTGATACAGTGGCCAAATTGCATGGACTACCTAAATCCATCGTCTTGGATCGAGACAAAATATTTACCAGTCACTTCTGGTAGGAATTGTTCAAGAACCTAGGGGTGAGTCTACACATGTCATCAACATACCATCTTGAGTTAGATGGGCAGACCGAAAGAGTCAATTAGTGCTTAGAATCTTACTTGCGATGTATGTGTTTTGCTCGACCTAAGAGTTGGGGTAAGTGGCTCTCTTTAGCTCAGTGGTGGTATAACACAACTTACCACAGCATTATCAAGAAGATTCCCTTTGAGGCTTTATTCGGTTACCAGACACTTACAATGCCTGCCACGACAGGTACTAACAGGGCGCGAACTAACGCAGCTGAGTATTTGCAAGACCGACAAGAGATGATTTCACTACTCAAACAAGAGTTGGCTACCGCTAACAACAGGATGAAGCAAGTCGCAGATCGCAAACAAAGTGATCGGAACTTCAAAGTAAGCTAAACCCTAGGTACATGACACTAATTTACCTAGCTAATACTTGGCCAAATATTGCATATGCAGTGGGGGTGGTTAGCCAATTCATGTATAATCCAAAAGAAACTCACCAAAGGGTAGTTTATGGAATATTACATTATTTGAAAAGAACACTAGGAAAAGGCATTATATTCAAAAAGGGAGAATGCATGACACTTGCAGATTATGCAGGGTTAGTGGTGGATAGGAGATCTACATCTAGGTATTGTACCTTCATAGGGGGTAACCTTGTGACTTGGAAAAGTAAGAAACAAGGTGTAGTGGCCCAGTCAAATGCAGAGACAGAATTCAGATCCATGGCTCTAGGAGTTTGTGAGTTGCTTTGGTTGAAAATACTATTAGATGACTTGAAAATCACTTTGGTAGCACTTATGAGACTATTGTGACAACAAATTAGCAATAAGTATTGCTCACAATCCAGTCCAACACGATAGAACTAAGTATGTTGAAGTGGACAAACATTTTATTAAAGAAAAATTGGATAGTGGCTTGATTTGTACCCCATATATATCATCTTGTGAACAGTTTGCAGATATTCTAACTAAAGGGTTACCCATAGCCATTTATCAAAAGATGACTAGCAAGTTTGGAATGGATGATATCCATTAGGGGGAGTGTCAACGAATGAAGTTAAGCTGGATGACTGGCTAACAAATAGAAAACGATAAGGAGCTGAGAAGATTGGAGACAATTAAAAGTTAAAACCTTATTTATTTTTTAGTTTTTAATCTCTTATGTAAATCTGTAAATTGTATAGTTATCTAGTCCTACTAATTACGATTGCAATCTGTTCCTAGTTTCTAGGAGAGTTATTAGGAGATTTCTTGTATATTTATTAGCTTACATTCGGAATGGAAGAATCAAGGAATTCTATTCTCTTCAAAGTTCCTTTTAACAAGAACAAATGCTTAGATTGGATGGACCGAAAAAGTTATTGGTTTATTGAAGTTCGTAAGAGAGTAGATCTGAGAAATATACGTGCAGAAGTAATTAATTATATTGGTGAATACTGTTTATTGTTACTGTATTTATATTTTCCAATTCGTAAGTACCTGAGTTCTATGGATGATAGGATTTTGACAGGAAGCTTTCTCCATCTATGGTTCATTTAGAAATTCAATTGTGAATTTGGCGACTTTCCTCCCCCCCCTGCATAATTTTAGCTCCCTGAGATTCCACCCCACACCCCCCCCCCCCAAAAAAAAAAAAAAAAAAAAAAAGAATAAGGGAGAAATAGCCACCTAAAGAAGGAAAGAAAAACCAATGTTTGTACCCTAAGACTTTATGCAATTTCCCGCAAAAGTTGATGGGAATGACTACAAATCATAGTCTATTCTTGAGAAAGTGGCATGTCTATTTCCTATGCTGTTGTGGGGGGGGGGGGGGGGGGAACATGTTTTGGCTTTTTGCACAATATGAAGAAAAGACCAATGAAAAGAGAAGGATAAGGAAGATAGGGTGGACACTTGTCATTCCTGATAGGTTGGGCTGCTCATTTCAGTGTACATTAGTTCTTTGTCAAGCTTTGGGGTATTTTGTTTTTTTCGCTTCTCTTCTCTTCAAGTATTTTGTTATGCACTTATTTCTTCACTGCGAAGTTAAAGAAATGATTCTGATTTCTATACCTAGCTTATAATTAATGTCTTCATTATTGTCATATTTATGGCGATCATGTTAGTTTTGCAGATATGTTTCTTGCACTTGATAAAGATATGAATGGAACTTTGAGCAAGCAGGAACTTCGAGAATATGCAGATGGAACTCTCACAGATATTTTCATTGAGAGGGGTTAGCTCTCTATCTCTGTATTTCCTTTTGTGATTACTCGAATTATTTCCTCAACCCCCTTCTCTCTTCTCTCTCTCTCTCTCTCTCTCAACACTAGCACTTTCCAGTGTAGACCAGTTCTATCTCAAATGCCATTAGGCATTTTCTGAGGTATTTCTCTGTATTTGGAATGGTAGGACATGCAGGTTGCATGACAGAGCTAACAGCAAAGACTCCCACTTTATTTTCATATACTGGCTTCTCTTGGATTTGTTGTACCTCTGTTTCCCTTGGCCGTCAAAGCTTTTGCTATCTCACTAAGCAATAGCCCCCATTCTCTAATTGATTCTTATAAATATTGCTTCAATTGTTGGCTCATGCTACTCACGTTTTTGTTGCACATATTAACTTTGCTATTTAATTATGTTTGACCACAATGCTGGTCTCTATTTAAATTTATATCTTCCTCTTCTAAATCATGCAAGCTATGTTGTTTGTCTGTATTCCTAAATGCTTTCATCTTAAAGATATACTGGTTGTCATTGTAATATTTCTTGCGTTGCTTTTACTATTTTGAATGTTTACCAACCTTAGGTATTGGTAGGTACTTTTCTTTTATTACAATATAAAATAGAATGCCATTTACATTGCTCCAAAGTACCAACCCAAAAACCTCATTCCCTGGTTCACCAGCTTCGTTTTAATATGGAAATTCCTTATACCTGATGATAATTGGATTAGATTAAATTGTTTTCTAGCATATTGTTTGTTTAAGCTTTTGTTCATTTTCTGCTTTGTTTCACTAACAGCATTTGATGAGCATGTTCGTCGTGGCAAAACTGGAGGAGGTAATGCTCGGGAGATGGATTTTGAAAGCTTCTTAGATTTTGTCTTGGCCCTGGAAAACAAAGACACTCCAGAGGGTTTAACTTATTTGTTCCGATGTCTCGACCTCCAAGGAAGAGGATTCCTCACTACTGCTGATATTCACACGCTTTTCAGGTGAAAACTATTATATTATTCAACTTGAATCATTTGGCAAGTTTCTTCATGCCCAAACTTTCTTCGAGCCATAGTTTGGTGGCTGTGGTAATAATAGGAAGGGTGCTCCTTTGTGACCAGAAGGGCACACAGGTTCAAATTGTGGAAACAGCCTCTTTGCAAAAAAAGCAAAAGGAGGGCTGCGTTCAATTCTCTCTCCCTTCATCCTTGTAAAGTGGAGAACAGAACCTTGTGCACGGGGGATGCCCTTTTTAAAACAAACATTAGAAATTTGGATTTCCTTGCCCCTGCTTGGCAACAGCAAGGTGGTAACCTTACATGAAATGGAAGAAAAGAGGGGGAGCATCCATAAACTGAGATGTTTCCTGATAGAATCTTCCTATAGAAAACTCCTGTAATTTCCTGCTTGTGCTACTCCAGTAAATTCTACAAGTCTCAAATTACAAGATACATGAATCAAACCATGTCTGGGGACCTTGTTGAAAGCTTTTAGACTTGGGAAAAAGTATGCAAACATGGGAACTAATGAGCTTTTGAGCTCTTTATGCAACCTCAATGCACATTTTTATCAGCTGACAGAACTCTCTTCTCTGGGTGTGATACAGAGATGTTCACCAGAAATGGATTGAAGGAGGGAACTATGAGCTATGCATCGAGGATGTAAGAGATGAAATTTGGGATATGGTGAAACCAGTTGATCCACTAAAGGTCACCCTAGCTGACCTACTCGCTTGCAAACAAGGTGGGACCGTTGCCAGCATGCTTATAGACGTTCGCGGTTTCTGGGCCCATGACAATAGAGAGAATCTTCTTCAAGAAGAGGAAGAGCCAGAAGAAGAATGATATATACATGGAGATGGAATTGGCCACTAACTGTGATGAATTTTCCTTGTTTATTGTGTGTTTTTGGTAGCTGTTGTGTCCTGAATGTCCTTAACAGTGGCAATGGTCGGGGGTCAGATTGGATCCTTTTCAAAAACATGATGCAGCAGGTTGTGTTTGACAGATTTTGTAAACCCTGTACTGAATGGTTCAACTAGTAAATAGAAATGCTTGCCTTCTAGCCATTTCATCTTCCGAATAACCTGCAAATGATTCCATTTCTCTTTAGCATGAAAATAAGCTGTTGTGCGCTTTGGTATAACCGGTCTCATGTCATATGATGGAATCAATGATTAACAATAGCGTCTAAGAGCAGCTGAATGAACATCCAGCATCTGCAGGCTGAATGAACATCCAACATTTTGAAGAATAAGCCAACTTCGCACATTCTTTCTACCACAACAAAGTGTTCATTATAATTCATTTAACAGGGGGAGAGATGGCAAGTACATATCAAGGGTTTTATCCCTTTGGTTTGAATCTGTCACTTTACTCATTGAAATTGACTTCAACATGTATCAGGGGTTGGTTCAATTGCCAAAACTCAATTTTGCAATATAGCAACATCATGAACTCCCCAAAACATTGGGTTGATCTCATTGTTTCATGCTGCATATGAATACAACAGCAACATCCATTTTAATGTTTAAGGCACCAGGCTAAGATCATTGACTTCGATTCTCTCGACAGGTAAAGATGACGACCTTGTTACATTCACAGCAGGAGAGATTCGAAACATTACATATTTACTGCAACATCCTTGCAGCTGGATTCTGTTATGAAGAACATGGACTCCTCAAGTTCCGGCTCAGCCAACATAGCGCCTCCTTGATACAACAAAGGAACAAGGTTGATTTATTCTTGCCTTTTATATTCAACTATTGTGTCATATGCCTCCATGTTGAATTGACTTTCTGCAAAACATCTAATGAAAACAAAGTTACCTGCTCGTTAAACAAGTGATATGCCAGTAAACAAAATAATTAGATCATTATCACCTAAAAAAATGCAAATCTATTGAAGAAATGCATATAGGATTTTCTTATTTTGGCAATGGCAATCTAATCACATTTGAGTGTAAGATGATATACCTAAGTTCATGCCAAAACATATGGGTCCTTTCATGCAGGAATCGTTGCAAAGGTTCAAGATAGTTATCCTCAAGAACAGCCTGTTGAGCAGGGAACCCATGCTTCTCTTCAAGGCTTGACAGGAACAGAGAGGAAGCTACATGCACAATTATAGATGGATCGGGATCCCCAAGGATTGCTTGCAGTTCCCTGCGAATCCATGGCTCTATTTTTTGGAGTATCCTTTCTCTGGCAACATTATTTGCTGTTATGTTCTGAGAATCAAAATCACGAGTAAACTCTAAAAAATAACTTCTTAAAAATCAAATTCTTTTTCTTCCTCCAATCCTGAAATCAAATGCAAGTTCACATTACAAAGTTAACATTTAGCACTTGGGGGGTTCATAAATGATGTACAGAAGTTAATAAAAACGTGTGCCATATAGAACATTTTCCAAGAGCTCCCTGCGCCATGGGAATTCGAGGAGCCTTCCCACAGCATATGTGGGGAAGACATTACCGTACAAATTGCAAGAGCACATCAATTAAGCGCATGACACATTTAGAGTCAGTGTCTTTCTGACATGGGACACTAATTATGGGTGTTTGTGCATTAACATTACAAGGGAATTATGTATCCATAATATAACCTCGTTCATGAAGCATCCAAGGGACAAAAACTTGTCAGAGATTCCACAACAAGAACCCACTTACAAGACAGATTTTGCACGCTTGTAATCTCAAATGAAGGGGCTCCACCTCCACAGACAGAAATCTATATAAATATTAGTTGCAATTGTTTTATGACAACTGGCAACAATTCAACTGTCGTCAGTGGCAAAGAAGGGCGTAAATGGTAAACATAAAAAAGAAAAATGAGGCAAAACCTCGGCATGCAGCTTACTTTTTGGGACTGCACATCTGTAAAACCTTTGTGTTTTTCAAATACATGATACAAGATACACACCTATATACATTTGTACCAAGAACTTTGAGAATACATGAACGAACATTTATGTCCATTGCTCTTAACACTTAACAAATGTACCTTTCCAAGACAACTTTGAGGAAAACATGGAACAGCCTGCAACTGCTGCTCGTATATGCTGCAAGGTAAAAGTTCACATTAGCATAATCGTTTAACCAAATCATAACTTATAGACAGTACGTGAACATACCAAATAGTAACAATAAATAGTGGTTTCAAAATTGAACAGCTAAAGACATTAATAAGAAAAGAACTGCAAACAATATTTACGTATTTACAGATGACAAATCAAATAGAACTTGGAAACCTGAAAGGTTTTACCTAACACGCCACTGAAGAACTCTCTCAGCAACAGCATCGGAAGGCTCTGATTCCGACCTTCTAAACCATCTTCGTCTAGGCAACGGTCTTGTTTGCCAACTTCCACAATTAAATTCCTCTCTTGATCTTCTCAAAATCCTACGAACAAATTAAATTTAAAATCATAACCTGAAGTATATACAAAACTATCCGAGGCCTAAAGATATCAGGAACCCAACTTTTAGTTTACATATTCTTGTTTAGATGAGCCAGCCAGGCTTTCCTTTCTCAAGCTACAATTTCTCACCAAGCGAACAAATGAGACTAAAATATAAGCACGCACCTCACTTCTGCCCAGTGAAGTGTGCCTGTGGCAGCTGAGTGGAGCTCCATCGTTTACCTTTCTATGCCAGTTTTGCCTCTTATTGCTTCATATTTTCTAGATTTACAAACTACAAATTTTCTCCTTTTTCTGAAAACTGTCATTAACCAAACAAACAGACAATAGTATCAAAAATCAACTTCACTGAGCAGAAGCATCTCTATGGCCCTTGTGTAACGCTTCGTTTGGTTTATTATCCTCCGTTCAACCCAGTTCAAACAAGGAGCTACAAATCTTTAATTTGTTTACCAGCAGAACAAACCAAACCATAAAATAACATAAAAATGAAAAAATTTACTCCTTCCCGTCTGGTTCCATGGAGGAAAATAAAGGGAAGGAAATAGCAGACGTCACTTCTTCTCATTTTCTTTAGCTTCTTTCCTCCTCTCCTCTCGAAACCAAAATCAAACACGGAACAAATATATTCTCTTCTTATTTATGTGGAAGAGTAGCCGATATTGTTTCTATCTTTTGTTTCTTATTTACTGTTGTGGTTGGCTATCAGTTAAGGAGGTAGTTTATAATTTGGTTTGTATATAAGGACAGTCAAGTCCTTAGTTGTTTTGATAAAACAATTTCTCTATCCTTCAATAACATTTTTCTCTCGAGGTCTTATTCATCTCGATTTTTCTTTTCTGTCCGACTTTCATGGTATCAAAACCAATTTGACTCGTGTTGATGGCTTCTCTTCACACCGTTA
This sequence comes from Diospyros lotus, assembly GCF_014633365.1. NCBI lineage: Eukaryota > Viridiplantae > Streptophyta > Magnoliopsida > Ericales > Ebenaceae > Diospyros > Diospyros lotus. Next base: position 5,935,580 of record NC_068341.1, read on the forward strand.
GCTCCTCTTCATTGCCTCACTCCAATTTTGTACTGTCATCGACATCACAGTCAGACTTTACAGCAATAGCGAATGCGTTTAATTTTGTTCCGATCAAATTGGATTCCAACAACTATCTGTTCTAGAAAGCTCAGGTTTCAATGACGATTAGAGCGTTCGATTTGCAACAGTACATAAACAAGGCTCCAACACCTACGCAATACATTCGCGATCCAGAAAATCCAGTTTGCGATGCTTAGGTGCTCAATCCCGATTATCTCAGTTGGATCAGGTCAGATTAATTTCTCTTAGGCTAGTTATTTTCGACTATGGAGAAGAATGTTTTAGCGCAAGTTATTCACTGTGAGTCTTTATTTGAAGTTTGGAGTGTGCTTGAAAACTTATACTCACAACAAACTGTTGCAAAATCATTTCAATTAAAACAGTAATTAAGATCTATGAAGAAGAATGATCTATCAGTCAATGATTACATTCTGAAACTTAAAAGTATTGGACACGCCCTAACTGCTATCGGAGAGCCGTTAAGTGATAGAGAACTGTTGATGGCCATTTTGTATGGCTTGGATAGTGATTTTGAGACTATCGTAAGTCTAATTATATACCAGATGGATGATATTGACATAGACAAAGTCCAATACCTTCTATTAATGCATGAACAACGGCTTGCTACTAAGAATGCCTCTAGTGTTTCTTTTGTCTATAACATTGGATCTGCCAGTGTTAATTTGACCTCACAATGGACAAAAGATGATTCTGGAGTGTCTAGAGGTGGTGTTGGTTCTAGAGGTATGCTTTTTAGAGGTGGAAATTATAGAGGATGAGGACGTCGCTAGTCCTTTGGACATAGAATGTATTGTCAGCTTTGTGGAAGCCCTGGTCATTTGGCTGACCGTTGTTACCATCGGTTTGATCGGAACTTTCAGAGGAGCTCATCATTATCTTCTAGTCCTAATTTTGGTTCTCAGTTTGATAGAGGCAGTGATTCTTTTGTACATAATCCTCAGTCATTTGTGGCTCATCCCATCGGCTCTAATGAAGCCAACTTAGCTGATAGTTCTGAGGCTTACCATGGCAGCTTGCCCTCACCTTCAAACATTTCCTCTTCATTTTCTGCCCCTCAATTAAAATCTGATGCCTTAGCCATTTTTAAAACATTTACAAGCTTGCAGAACTTCAGTATAATGCCAAACTCAAAACTCTTCAAACTAATAATGGTGGCGAGTTCAAAGCCTATATCTTATATTACTGCTTGTGCCATTCAACTTAGATTCATTTGTCCTCATACACACCAACATAATGGTGTGGTTGAGCGTAAACATCGCCACATAGTTGAAGTGGACCTTACCTTATTAGCTCATGCTCAAATGCCCTTAAAATTTTGGGTAGAAGCGTTTACTACTATTGTCCATATAATTAATCTTTTGCCGGCTTATACCTTAAAATTCTAGTCCCCATTTTTAGTCATTCACCATAAAGAGCCTGATTATATGCAATTACAACTATTTGACTGTGCTTGTTTTCCCTTCATTCGACCCTATAACAAACACAAATTTCAATTTCATTCAACCAAATGTGTATTTCTAGGCTATAGCCACGTGCATGCTGGTTTCAAGTGTTTGCATCCCTCAGAGTCTATATTTCTCGTCATGTCAAGTTTAAGTCAGAGGAATTTCCTTATTCTACATTGTGGACTTCCTCCTCAAATTGTACCGCTCTGTCTTCTGTTTCAAATGTTTGTTCTGGTCAATCTACTTCTACTCTTCATTCCATGTCTTCTTTTCCTGTCCGTCCTTTCTCTTCGGTATATCCTCAAGCAACACAGTCCTCTCATTTGTCCTCTGTTGTTCCTTCTTTTATACCTGATAATCCTTCTGCTCAACCCTTACCTAGAACTCTAGAGTGTTTGAGATCTACTCCATCTTCTCTTCAACTTGGTCACCCTAAACCTTCTAAATCTAAGCCTAGTCCTGCTCCATCCATTCATCCTATGATCACCTGATCCAAGGCCAAACATCTTCCAGTTTCCTCTCCATATGCTTTAGTAAGCACCTCATAACCAAATTCAGTTCAAGAGGCTTTCTTAGATCCTAAGTGGGTTAGAGCTATGAATGAAGAATATACTGCTCTTCAACGCAATCAGACATGGGTTTTGGTCCCATTTTCTTTTGATATGAACCTGATTGATTGCAAATGGGTGTTTCGGGTGAAATATAATTCTGATGGATCTGTTTTAAAACATAAGGCTCGGCTGGTTGCAAAAGGTTTTCTTCAAAACCCTGGTGTTGATTACAGTGAGACCTTTAGTCCGGTGGTTAAGGCTCCTACTATTAGGGTTTTGTTCTCCTTGACACCTTCAGTTGGGATATTCAGCAAGTTGACGTCAACGATGTCTTTTTGAATGGTGATCTTGATGAGGTTGTTTTTATGAGGCAACCAAAAGGGTTTGTTAGCCCTGAGTTTCCTACCCACGTTTGTAGGTTGAAAAAGTCCTTATATGGACTGCGCCAAGCCCCTCGTGCTTGGTATAATAAGCTGAAGGGAGTCTTACAGCAGTGGGGTTTTAAGAAGGCAGTTTCTGATGCCTCTCTTTTCATTAAAAGGACTTCTCGTTATGTGTTGTTTGTCCTAGTATATGTTGATGATATTTTGGTGACTAGTTCAGACTCCTTGGCTCTTCAGGAGTGTATTCATGATTTGGACAAGAATTTTGCACTTGAAACTCTTGGGTCGGTTAACTACTTTCTTGGGTTTGAAGTGTATAGAAACTCCAGTGGTCTCTATCTCACACAATCCAAGTACACCATGGATTTGTTAAAGAAAGCAGTGATGGATAACTGTAAACCTTGTCTGACACCTATGACTTCAGGCCTATCTTTGACTGATGAAGGTGTTCTCTTTTTTGAGCCTTCATTTTATCGAACCATAATAGACTCCCTATAGTATTTGACTTACACTTGGTTGGATATTGCATTCACAGTAAATAAGTTGAGCTAGTTTCTTTTAGCTCCGAAAGTTCAACACTGGCAGGCTTGCAAAAGACAATTACAGTATCTTAAGGGAACTCCTCATCTGGGGCTGATGTTTACACCTTCTTCTCAAGATATGTCTCTAACTATTTTTACAGATGAGGATCATGCCGGGTGTAAGGTGACCCGCAAGTCCACCAGTGGGCTGTGTGTGTTTCTTGGTTGTAATTTACTGGTCTGGGGTTCTAGAAAGTAATCGGTGGTGGCTTGATTAGTAAGAGAAGCAGAGTATCGAGCAGTGGCCCAAGGAGTTACAGAAATCTTGTGGCTGAAGTCGTTAATGTCAGAGCTGGGATATCCTTGTGAGAAGACTTCTATCTTGTGGTGTGACAACCTGGAAAATAAGAGTATGGCTGAGAACCCTGTTTTTCACTCTAGGACAAAGCACATTGAAATTGATGTGCATTTTGTCTGTGAGAAAATTGAAAATGGAGATGTTGATGTTCGGTATGTACCTACTCTTCATCAGGTGGCTAATATTTTTACAAAGGGTTTATCAAGAGATCAGTTTGTATTTCTGCGCAACAAGCTAAGGCTTCAACAGTCACCTGAGTCCCTCTCAGCCTGTTGTTTGTGTTGATCCTGAAGTATAGTTGTTATCTACAACAGCTGCAGGTGGTTCAGCAGGCTTGATGCTGCCAAGGGAGCCTGATTTGAGGGGGAGTGTGGAAGAGTAGCTGATATTGTTTCTGTCTTTTGTTTCTTATTTACTGTTGTGGTTGGCTATCAGTTAAGGCGGAAGTTTATAATTCGGTTTGTATATAAGGACAGTCAAATCCTTAGTTGTTTTGATAAAACAATTTCTCTATCCTTCAATTAACATTTTTCTCTCCAGGTCTTATTCATCTCGATTTTTCTTTTCTGTCCGACCTTGAAGCTCTGGGCTTCAATTTAGACCCTTTTCTCTTTGCAAACCAAACAAGCGGATATCTCTACTTACTGTACAGTTTCTCCAAAACAAAAAACCAAAAAAAAAGAAAAGAAAGGAAAAACAGAACCTCACCTTCGTTCCGAAAGAGGACATCTTCCTATCCCGCGGGAACCTTCTATTTGGACCTTTCTATTATCGGCTAGAGCTGGCAATCGCTGCTTGACAAAAGTTCCAAACCGGAGATCGATCTTGAAGAACCAAGCATCGAATTTCGCGTTGCACACAGGGCACTTCCGCTTCAAATCGCTCCATCTTCGAATGCAATCGACGCAATAAGGATGCAGGCACGCCGTGATCACCGCCGCTCTGCGATGGTCGATGCGGCCCAGGCATATCGGGCACGATTTGTCCCAAATTGCTGGTTCGATTCGCTTCAGTAAAGATTTCCGGCTACTGGTTCCACTCGCACGTGGGAGTAATGATCTTCGCGAAGACGCAGACTCCATCGACAGTTCTTTAACAAGAAGGGAGAAAGGAGGAGAGAAATGGGAGCATTTTATATATGTTGGATTGTCGGTTCTATACGGGTTCGACCCGATTCAATTTGGAGTCCAGAAGGAGTGAAGGACCAGAACTATGATAAAGCGAATAAATAATTATAATGATTAAATATAATAACTAATTTATTATTTCGTGTAAAGTTAATGCTTAATAGAATTATCGGAAAAAAGAACATTTTTTAGAACATTTAATTTAACTAGTGGTTCACCCATGCGATGCATGGGTATTGTAAAAAAAAAATAATTATTAAAGTGAAAGTTATATAATTTATTTGGTAGTTACAATAAATAAATATTACAATAAAAAAGTAAAAAATAAATAAAATAATCATATTATAATCATGAAAATACAACAAAATGATCACATATTTTGAAAGATTTCCTTATATGCATTCAAGGGTAGACGAACAATTAAAAGCACATAACTCTATTTTGAAACCATATAAAAAATAAACTTAAATTAACATGTAATATAATAAATAATGCATAAAAAATAAAAAAATTATACAATAACAGGAAAAAAAAAAGAAATAAACGATAACCAACCTATTTATTCTAAAATATGTATTCAATGATAGATATTTTTTTTTTTTTTAGATTTTCACGTGTATTTGTCTCATATGTGCTTACCATACAAACCCTCAAGGCCTAATTTTTCTTAGTTGCATTTACATCACTCACTTGATAGAATAATGGTGCTATGTTACACCAGAAGACCAAATTAAGTAAAAAAATACGGTTAATTTTTACTAAATAAAAGTAAAGAATAATAGAAAATTTGAGAAAAAGAATCGAGAAATGAGAAGAGAGGAAATGGAAGGGTTGAACGGGAATTGAGAGAAAGAAGAATGAGATATTTGCTTTCTTTTATTAATTTATCTTTCTTTAAGTTATCCTATTTCTCTTAATTTATCAAATTACATGCAACCATTAAATTTCTCTTTTTTCCCACGCTTTGCTACACAATTCGAATCTTACTTACTTAACAAAATTTTCAAAACACAAATTTAATTTGCATTTAATTTCTCTAATTCCAACATATAGCATATCTTCAGAGTAGACTAAGGGGAAAAATGAGAATTAAATAAATGACAATAATCAATTAAGTTGAAAAATAAAATTATGACATTTAAAATTATAAAAAATAAATTTAAATTAATTAAATTGTAAGTAAAATAAAGATAATTTAAATAATCAATTAATTATATGAATAATAATAATCAAATTTTCTAAATTGATTATCCATACATGACTTTACATATTTCTCCTAACAATTAATTACCACATTTAAGACTGGTCAAATTTTTAAGGAAGCAAAAAAAAAAAAAGAAGTTAAAAAAGAAAATTATAACATTTAAGTTATATATAAAATTATAATATTTAAAATTATAAAAAAATTAATTTAAATTAATTAAACTATATATAAAATAAAGATAATTTAAATAATCAATTAATTATATAAATGATAATAATCAAATTTTCAAAATTGATTATCCATGACTTTACATATTTCTTCTCGCAATTAATAACCATATTTAAGACTGGTCAAATTTTTAAAATATAATAAAAAAAAGTTAAAAAATAAAATTATAATATTTAAATTATATATAACATTTAAAAATATAAAAAATAAATTTAAATTAATTAAACTATATATAAAATAAGAATAATTTAAATAATTAATTATATAAATGATAATAATTAAATTTTCAAAATTGATTATTCATACATGGCTTTACATATTTCTCCTGACAATCAATTACTATATTTAAGATGGATCAAATTTTTAAGAAAGCAACAAAAAAAATAAAGTTAAAAAATAAAATTATAACATTTAAGTTATATATAAAATTATAACATTTAAAATTATAATAAAATAAATCTAAATTAATTAAACTATATAAAATAAAGATAATTTAAATAATTAATTAATTATATAAATGATAATAATCAAATTTTTAAAATTAATTATACACACATGACTTTACATATTTCTCCTGACAATCAATTACCACATTTAAGACATGTCACATTTTTAAAAAAACAACAAACAAAAATAAAGTTTTATATAAAATTATAACGTTTAAAATTATACAAAATAAATTTAAAATAATGAAACTATATATAAAATAAAGATAATTTAAATAATCTATATATATATTATAACAAAACAGCCGTCAATTTTTTTCCCGCCCATTTTCAGTTACTATTTTGATATTTTATTATATTTTTTTAATTTGTTTGCTTACCCAAAATAGAATTTTTATAGGTCATTAATTAAGTCTATATTTGTGAAAAACATGTAGTTCTTGGAACATGTAAATGGTTTACAAAATAAATTTAAAATAATGAAACTATATATAAAATAAAGATAATTTAAATAATTAATTAATTATAATAATCAAAATTTTAAAATTGATTATCCATACATGACTTTACATATTTCTCCTAACAATCAATTATCACATTTAAGACAAATCACATTTTTTAAAAGATAACAAAAAAATAAAGTTAAAAAATAAAATTATAATATTTAAGTTATATAAAAAATTATAACATTTAAAATTATAAAAAAAAAAAAAAAAAATTAAATTATATATAAATAAAAATAAAAAAAATTTACTTGGCAGTCGGTATTCGACGGTATAACCTAATATATCAAGATTTCTCCCGATTTAAAAAAGTCTCATTTTTTTGTAATTTATTTTAATTAAAATTTTATGTTAATATTTGAAAATTAATAATATAAATAAATTAATAATATTTATCTTGTCTTTTCATATACCAACATGCTTACATATTCTTCAAAACATTATTCAATCATGAAAAAAACCATTTACATGTTCCAAGAACTACATGTTTTTCACAAATATAGACTTAATTAATGACCTATAAAAATTCTATTTTGGGTAAGCAAAAAAATTAAAAAAATATAATAAAATATCAAAATAGTAACTGAAAATGGGCGGGAAAAAAATTGACGGCTGTTTTGTTATAATATATATATAGATATAGACTAGTATGACATACCTAACATCCAAACACGCCCTTAAGGACACAATAATAGCGGAGATCTACGAGGGCGGAGGGTTTCTTTTTTTTGAAATAGAGAGCGGGTTGGAGGAGGTTTCACTTTCACTACTGTTGATCAGTGGCATTTCTTCGAGCACCTGCAACGCAGGAATGGACGTCCCCAGAGACCAAATCTCTACGCTTCTTGACAATGGACTCTACAACTCTGCTCAGATGCTCGTAAGTCTCTACGTCACTTAACTTCATTTCACCACGTTGCTGTATTTGCTATTGAACACAAAGCGCGGATTAGTACCCTCCTAATTGTCACTAGGGTTTGTCTTTTGTTTTCGCTCATTAATTTGGATCCAACAGGGTTGTTTTCTTGTATCGTCTTCCGCCGTAAATGGTGAGACCAGTCCACAACTCAAAGCCGAAAACTTGGTATGCGAGTCTCAAGTTAAATTTATTTATGTGGCCTCCCTTCTAAAACTGATTGCTCATGAGTCGTTTTTTGTTCTTTCAGGTCCTCCTTGGCGATGCCCTGTTCCGAGAGAAGGAGTATCGCAGGGCAATTGTAAGATCAATTCACATGCATACAGATATGACAATTGACATAGATCCACCTTTCAGCCTTGTTTATGAACAGATAATTGCAACTGATGAATGTACTGCTTTTTATTTCTGTTGGATTCCAGTTCTTGTTACTTCTGACTTTATATTATTGTAAAATCAAAATAATTTTTAATTGAAGTTACTCAATTGGCAATTAAAATGGGGTTTGTTGGTGGTTCTGATGGGTGTTTAGTGTGAAGATTTGGCCATATTGGTGATTACTGTGAAGTGCAGTTTCTGGGATGCTAAGCCATTGCCATTATAAATTTGTCTGAACATAAGGATGAAACACAAATCTTTATAAGTGCTGGGTCTCTCTGTTCTTGTTACTTTTCCCTACTTGCTTGCTCTATGCACATGTAGCTTAGCCCCACCATGGGCATGCTTTGCTCCTTGTGGGCCTTTAGGGTCTCCATCCGGGTGGTGTAGGACTTGCCAAGAAGACCAAGTTGGGTTTTGTAGATGTTGAATATGGAAGAGAGAGAGGGAGGGAGTGGGGAAGGGGTATGATGAACCGGTGCCACTGCCGCAATTTTGGCTCCAACACCATGGATGAGAAGCAATCTCAAGTAGGTGACAGGGAAGGCGTGCTTTTTCCTCTTGATCCCAGTTCTGCGATGTCATGAAGCTTACACACTTGAGGAAATTTTACCATAGATTATCTATTGAATCTAATAGGCTGAAGGCAAGGAATATATCTTGTAAATGTCCAATGGAAGTGCATGACGAGAAGGGCCAATATAATCTTCAGGATACATCTTTACCAAATTTAATATAATGTTTTGTGTCAATAGAGTGCCAGTAAGAACATTGCATTGCAATTAATAGACTACACGGTATCTCTGGAAGCATCAAAAAAGAAAAAAAAAATGGAAATTATTTGATGGAAGGAAATTGTGGTGGAGAATTGGATTTTTTTTTCTTTCTTTTGGTTTTTTCTTTTTCTTAACTGTTTTGGACTCTCTGTCTCCATGTCAGGTTCTTTAGAAACATTGGTTATTGTTGGAAGCTCTAAATTGCTGATAGTGGCTTTTAAGTGCTTAAAAAGTCCATGGAGGAAAAACTTGCAAAAATATAAAGCTATCAACCAGCTAGGGATGTATTTACATTTATTTTTGTTGGTGTTAAGTGAATATTCATTACTTCTTGTAACAGAAAAAGAAGTCAAAGGCATTAGTTTTCTTAACGATGCATAATTAACTTCAATACTAGTTTTAAAAAACGTTGTTTCTGGAATTTTTGGTTCAAAAACCAATACAACCAAATGTGTGATTCTTGGATTCTGTCTCCTAAACTTGTGATAAAATTTGCCAAAACTGTTTTCGGCAACACGAGACAGTTTTTGGAACCAACTCTAAGATCTAGTTCTAGAATATAAGAACTGAGATAAAATCCAAATTAATTCACATAGTTGTGAAGGAAAAAAGGCCAATTTGTCCTTGAACTTTTCAGTATTGGTCAATCTGGCCCTGGAACATATTTATTTATTTATTGAGCCCCCCCCACACCCCCCCCCCCCAAAAAAAAAAAAAAAAAAGTTCAGGGGCTAAACTGACCAAATCAAAAAGTTGAGGGGCCAATTTGGCTTTGGGTCAGCTTGTACTTGTCCTTCTGTTCTATAAAATTATTGTTTGGGACATTGAATATCGTTTGGATGTTGTTGTAAAGCTTCTTAATCTAGTCATTTTGTTAGCTACCATTGAAAGTGCATAATCAAGATACAATTAATCTCCCTTCCTTGTTATATACTGTTTTTCTGTCTTGACCTTTGCCATATCATGGAATGGCTGGTACTAGTGCTTCATTTATTCACTGCTTGTTTAGCTTATTTTTCTGTTGCGTGACAGCATACATACAAGCAAGCATTGCAACAGTGCAAGATTATTCCTAAACAGAGTACAATGACTAGAAATTCGTTATCTGCATCGAACAGGTCATCTTCTCCAAATTCCTTTAATGTTTCAGGGGTTAATGAAAACGAGGTAATTTGACAATGTTACCTTATCCTTTTTTCATTTTTTGTTTAGTTAAATTGTAGCAAGAGGTTTTTGTTTTTCACCTGAGATCTTGGATATGTAATTTCTTGTAGTTGTTTCTCCTACATCTTGGTGCAGGTGAAATTCAAGATTGCATCTTGTCACTGTTCTCTCAATGAGAACAGAGCTGCCCTTGTTGAGGTTTCGTTTCCCAACTTTCTATTCTTATTGTTGTTTCTTTTATCAAGTTGTCAGCTGTAAGATACTTTTTGATGACGTATTACTTTGGTATATTATTGTGGTTACAAAACGTGCATTTTCATTTCTGGGTTGTAGATTTTGTAGGAAAGATTTTGATCATATTTGTTTTGTATGTTACTGTTATATATTTTGGATTTACTGTATCTGCATATTGTAGGATAATGGTTCTGAGCAACTTGGGTTTATTTTGTAGTTTCTATCATTTTAAGGACACACTTATCCTGTGTCTACAGATGGAGGGAATTCCAAGCAAATCTAGAAATTTACAAATGAATCTATTGATGGGAAAGCTTTGTCGAATTTCTCGACATACTCGTGCTGCTGTTTCTTGTTATAAAGAGTGTTTAAGGTTTGTCATGTTGGATTTCTCAATGCCAATTGTCATTCCTTGGATAATAATTTCAATTTGGGCATTGCAACTTTTTTCCTTTCTCTATCATGCATGTGTTTCTATGATTTCATTCTCCACGTGGCAACTGAAAGTGAGCTGTTTTGGTGCTGTCTATGAGCCTGAACGTGAAATATTCAAACATCTTGTATGCATGGTGAGGGTATATGAAATTTCTGGTATACAAATTATGTAATTAAAAGAAGCACTCAAGAATGATGGTTGTGGATGAGAGAATTGCCGATATAACCTGAAGTATGGCAGTAGTATAATGAAGAAAAAGTACAGCAAGGTTGAAGAAGAGCATGGCAGTTGTACATAAGCTGATACTAGGCAATGGCAAGGGATATTTCTAGAAGCTGATATATGCTGTAGTTATCATGTTAGTTTTGCATTTTTTTTTTTTTGATAAAAACAAAAACTAAATACAGAAAAAAATTTGAAAACTGAAACTAAAAAAATTATCAAATGCCCCTAAATAATGTAGTTACTGCAATAATTGTCTGAGCCCAACAATGATAATGAAGAATCAATGGGCTGTCATAGCAATAATAATTGAGGCACACCAGTCCAGCTGCCAAATAACAGCTGAAGTAATTAAAAAAGTCCAAAAAAAAAAGAGAGAAAAACTTGTTACCTCCTTCAAACATGTCTAACCTGTTTATCTATATATGGGCGCTAGACTTATTGTAAATAATTTTGTTAACCACTCTACAGTTGGTAGCTTACTTGACTATTTATCTTCTATGATTGTTGTCTAGTTCTCCAGTGCTCCCCACCCCTAAAAAAAAAAAAAAAACCACCACCACCACAGTGCAGATAAATAAAAATGTTTAATAGAAAAAAGGAAAAGAATTGAATTAAGGAGGCAAAGCTTGTACAAAAGAACTCCATCTGATAGAACTAAAAGACAGACCAAGACTCCAAAGAGAAAGGTCTCTTGGTTCTCAACAACCAAAAAGGGAATTGAGAATGGTACCTTCATAATAGCTAATAGATGTACTCCAAAGAGAAAGGTCTCTTGGTTCTCAACAACCAAAAAGGGAATTGAGAATGGTACCTTCATAATAGCTAATAGATGCTTTAACTAAAGATTTACAATCCATATGTTTTGCACTCCTTCAAAATAGACCACATCACAAAAAGAATAATGGCTTGCCAGATCCTACTAAATCAGCATATCAAACACCCATTAGACCAAGAGTGTATCGGGTCTGACAATGACGCATTGAACTCCAGAGAAAAGAATAAGAGCCCCATTTTTGGCTACTTAACTGTAAAGAAGATGATGATCGATTGACTTCCCCCTCCTTCTGCCCATATAGCACCAAAGTCTAACTTGTCTCTTTTTTCTCAAGTTGTCAGCTGTGAAAATAGTATTGAGAGAAGGCAACCAAAGACCCTGTAAGGTGCCTTACCTTTTAGATATCTTTCTGAGTGAAGTGAGACTCCCTCAAGTGACCTGTAAACAAGCAAACAGAAAACCCCCTTTCCTTCCTTAGCCAAAAAAAAAAGAAAAAGAAAAGAAAAGGAAAGCATCCTTCCTTGTTGGGAGTCAAGCCAATTGGTTCTCGCTTGGACTAGTAGGGGATGAAAAAAATTATTTCTACTCTCTGTGACTGAACTTGAATTATAATTCTGTCTGAACTAAATGTCAAAATGTGATTACGTCATAGATTCAAATCAGAATACCAATATTACCTGTAGGGCTTCTATTATTATTACTGTTGTTATATAACAACATATTGATCATTATAGCAGCACTGCTATCACCATATTATTTTTGTTATTCTTTTTATCATTATTGATGGCATATTTTAGTTTCTTATTCCATGCTCATATTTCATATGCTTTGCTTGTGGCAGAAATTGTCCTTGTGTTATTGAGGCTATCATAGCTCTATCTGAACTGGGAGTTGGTGCCAAGGATATTATTTCCTTATTTCCTCAGGTTTGTTAGTATTTGGTAATATCAAAATCAAATGTCTGCTTCATTCATTCAAAGTGCATGTGAATATGGTGCTCTACCATCATTATGTTTTCTGAGAAGTATTTATGTTTTGATATAAATTTAAAGTATCATGCTTTGTTGGTACTTGTTAATTTAACACTATGGAAGCTTTTGGAAAAGCTGAAAAAGGGGACTCCAAAAAAAGTTCAGTTTGCTAACATTCTTGTGCTAAAACCACCTGAAGTGTCAAGGTTGAGGTTGACACTTGAAACCAACCTCATTCTAGATGAAATATTCGAATGATATCTATTAAATTTTGTTAACTACCATCTCATCTAAAAGGTTAAACGATTAGACGGAAGATTTACTTTATCTTTTATATTACTATTTTTACTCTCAAGTCTCAATGATATCATTGCCATAACAACAATAAAAATCGTATGCCATAATCCTACTAGGTAGAGTTAGATACACGAGTTTTAGCTTTCCAATCATTACTATTCATGACCATATCTTTTGTAAGGCTGTTATACCTCATCTCATGTTTAAGGGTTTATAAATGATATCAATACTGTATTAATTACTGTCTTTTGACAATTAATAAAATTTTATTCATAAAATAATTATTTTCTATTTTTGATAACTTAAAAAAATTTAAGTTCTTTTGATTGGTTATAATGTTTTCTTCTTTATCAGTTCTTCAACGTAGTTGTGTCTTTCATAAATTATTTTATAGGGGGGTTGATGATCTACTCAACTCGAGGTGGTTGGTTTTGGTTCACGTATTGAAAAGAAATAGATATTGATGTTTCTCTGTATCTCTTAGCCTGTGATTTTGTAAGACAGGCTTGAGTCAAGCCAATCTTTTTGACTCATCAGATCCATCCCAGCTCGCTTGGACATCCTTGAACCTGGTCCTTGAATCAGCATTAGATTTGGACTGCAGCATTGTGTGTGGCATGATGTAGTTTGTCCATGTCTTAGGTCATGATACTTTCATTTAGACAGTCTTTGCCATTCCTATCGTTGCCACAGATAATAATTTAAGAAAGAATATTAGGATTATTTTTTAAACTACTACTATCTATAAAATAAAATAAAAACTAAATTATTAATTAAACCAAATTAATTAGCAATCTACTACTCCAAGCAGCAAGTGCTGGTTGAACAAACATTCTTTTGCCTTTTTTTTTTTTCGAAAGAGCTGTTGGTTGAGCTAATGGTTCTTTCAAGAAGCAATGATTCAAGCACCAGATTTATGCTGATGTGGAACAACGAGTAGTAATGATGCGGTCACCAATCAAGACTTGGCCCAAGGCCAACCCAACCAAACCGGAATAGTATCACCAAAATAGTAGTGCCATAATGTTATTTTAATACTTCTTAAGTTTTAGAATTCTACTTGATTTAGGATTATATTTTATATTTCTACTTGATTTATGATTCTATTTCATGTTTCTACTTGATTTAGGACTCTACTTCATGTTTGATTAGGGTTTTATTTTTATTAGGATTCTAGTTGACTTTTATTTAGGATTTATTTCTATTAGAATTCTAGTTGGATTTTGTTTTCCAAATATTAGATGGATTTGGATTAGCCAAACACTATAAATATACCTAGGATCTAGAGTTTGTAATCAAGTTTTTCTTAATCAAATTTCAGCAACCTATTTGGGTTTTCTTAGCAAAACAGTCTTGTTTTTGCGTCTTCTTGAAAGCCAAGTTTCGGCCATTGAAATTTACTCTTTTAAGGGTTTATTTTGGTGTGTGTTTTCACACACGCGCTACACGCTACGTCAGGTGGTATCAGAGCTGTTCATCAACCAATCAGATGGCCAATCTTGAAGGTAACGATAGCAACCAGCCTCGTGACGGTGATTGGGGGCTGCCCGCGGTTTGGAGAGCAATCGAAGAACAACGGAAAATAACTCGTACAATGGAACAGCAATTGGAGCGAATCCGCAACCAATTGGGCATTTTACAATGAGTTAAGGATAATCGAAATCGGATTAATGGCATGAATCAAGCCGATTATGTTAAACCGGGAAGACCAGTCATTAATCCTGTCCTCATTAATCCTAGAAGACCAATGATGGATGATAGCGACGATGAGGATGATCTTGGTCGTATGATAGCCAACCCTAGTGGTAAAGGGGTTAGGAAGAATGCGCAGCAACACAACTATTGGGGAAACAATGAGTATAAACTAAAGAATGGCTTTTCGATGAGTTTGGAGCTTGATTTCGAAGATTATGTTGTCCCAGCAACCTCAACGTCTACAAACTCAGGTCTGATTTATGCTGCTAACATGACAGAAACTCCAAGGTTATTGACTCATACTGGGTATTTTCCAGTCCCGAGGGCTCAGGCATTGTTTCGCAACCCAATGATGGTGGCGTTTCTTCTGATTGACTTGCGATTGTAAAGGAGATGGAGGTCATGGTAGCAGATCCTTCTACAGTTTATTCAAGTTCTGGCATGGTTGAATCTAAGGCAATAAGAACATATTCACCTTCGCAATTGTAAAAGCAAGATGGTCACATGGGTCTCTTTGTGGATAGGGGTGTTGGATCTCTTAGGCTAGTTAACTCAACTGCTGCTATAGTTGATCAAGTGTTTAGACCAAAGGAGGATTCAAGCATCAATATTTTAAGTGATGGAGAGACTGCTGGTAGTCATGGAATAAGCTTTTATTCGAAACAGTTGCACAAGAATGCTTCTCCTGACAAGAAAAATCTACGAATGAATTCAGAAACCGTTGAGGAGTCAAAATCAAGAAAGCTTATGATAGAAGAAGGGCCTGTGATAAGATCTACCAGATTAGAGAAACGCTCAAAATGGAATGATCAACGTCCTCAATCTAACAATAATAATACAATGGAGGAAAAGGGCAACAAACATGGTGATGGTTGGACTCATGCCAACGAAGATAGGGCTAAGAGGGGAAGGAATGTCTTTGCTCATGTTCCCTTAGCAGAAAAGTTCAAGCGGTTCAGGAAGATATCAAACAAAAGTTGCACAAATAAAAAGTACAAGGCGACAGCTGACAAGCATAGAAAGCACAAGATATTTGAGCTTGAAGATGAAGTCGTGATATTCTTGAAGAATGAACGGATTCCAGCAGGAAAGCAAAACAAGTTCAAGCCAAAGAAGATCAAAATTCGAGGTTAAATTTTTTCTCAAGTGAAGGTGAATGATGCGGTCACCAATCAAGACCCAACCCAAGGCCGACCCAACCAAATCGAAATAGTATCACCAAAATAGTAGTGCCATAATGTTATTTTAATACTTCTTAAGTTTTAGAATTCTACTTGATTTAGGATTCTACTTTATATTTCTACTTGATTTAGGATTCCATTTCATGTTTCTACTTTATTTAGGATTCTACTTCATGTTTGATTAGGATTTTATTTTTATTAGGATTCTAGTTGACTTTTATTTAGGATTTATTTTTATTAGAATTCTAGTTGGATTTTGTTTTCCAAATATTAGATGGATTTGGATTAGCCAAACACTATAAATATACCTAGAATCTAGAGTTTGTAATCAAGTATTTCTTAATCAAATTTCAGCAACCTATTTGGGTTTTCTTAGCAAAACAGTCTTGTTTTTGCGTCTTCTTGAAAACCAAGTTTCGGCCATTGAAGTTTGCTCTTTCAAGGGTTTATTTTGGTGTGTTTTTTTACACACGCGCTACACGTTGCGTCAAGTAATTTGTTAAATACTTTTAGAGTAGTGGTAGTTTAGTATTTTTTTTTTTCATAAATAATAGTTGTTTTAAAAGAAGTTTGTTTTATTAGCTTTAGTGGACCTTTTAGGTAATATTCTTAAAAAGTTGCCATTCCAAGGAACATAATTTAATACACTATATTTAATGGCTGTCTAGATTTTTTCTTCTATTAAGTTAATAATCTTTTTCTATATATGATCTTATAATTTTTATAATTGTAGACAAATTTTAAAAATTTATATAACACATTATAGTTATCTCATTAATCCTCTTCGAGTACAAAATTTAAAATCAGAGACCTTACATAGAATTAAAGTTGACTGGCTGGTTAAATCTGTAAAACTGGTAACTGGTCTAGTGGAAAAAATGGGGTGGTGTTTAGGTAAACTAGGCAGTCAAACGGATGTCTAGGTGATCTGCCCCCCTATGCAATGGAGAATAGCATCGATACACATGGCAGAGAATGAAGAAAGAATTGTAAAGATGGGCCATGATGAGAGATTGAAAATGGCCATCTCTCTCCTTGAAGAGTACAGGCTCCTATTGGTGTTAAAACCTTATGTATTCTCAAAACTCAAATTTATTGTGTTTTATCTATGGGTCTAAACTCATTTAAACTCCTTCGAATAAATTTATTTAAACTTATTAAAACTTATTTAAATAAATTTATTTAAACCCTACAATTCCTTTCAATAACAAAAATTGAAAAATAAATAAAAACTCATTTAAACTCACATATCACATGAACAGAAAATATTTTGTTTTATTTATGGGTAATGCTAACAATTGCCCTAAGGGTGATAAATGCACTTTGTTTTTCGAAATTGCATTTATCATCAACCAATAAGAGTGTTTAAATATTAAAAACAAGGTGGTGCAAATGTAATGAATGTGCCTTGTCTAAAAACAAGGTGCATTTATTGCTCCTTAACTATTGCCCTTAGGGCAATGATTAGCATTACCCTTTATTTATTTATATATATTCAAATAAATTTATTAATCTTCATTAAAAACTTTACAAATTCCTTTAAACTTCTCTAACCCTACAAATGCCCTTGGCTAAATTTAGAAAATAAAAAGACATATATTTAAACCCACATGCCATATTGACGTAGTTGCTTTATGCTCCAATTTATTTATTAAACTCATTTAAAGTCCTTCAGATGAATTTATATGCAGTCGTTAAAATTTTTTAAATTAAACGAATTTTTTTCAACCCTATAAGTTCCTTTGAATAACAGAAATAGAAAAATAAATGAAAATTCATTTAAACTCATATACCATGTAAAAAATAATGTTGCTGTGTTTCCAATTTCTTTATATTATGCTGATTTTCTTTTTGATTCTTATTAAATGTTTAATTTGTAGTTCAAATTATTTAAAGAACCTAAACCTTGTAAATTTCCAAAACTCAAATCTATTATGTTCTATTCCTTTTTAAAACTCTTTGAAATAAATTTGTTAATATTTATTAAAACTCTACAAATTATTTTGAATTTATTTAAACCATATGAATTCTTCTAGTAGAAATGGAAAAAGTAAAAGGACACATATTTAATTTTAAACCACATGCTATATTGACACGATTATTGTATCCTTTGATTTATTAGAACATTTTAAAACTCAGTTTGATGAATTTATTTATACTCATTAAAACTATTAAATGAATTTATTTAAACTTTACAAATTTCATTGAATAATAGGAATGGGAAAATAATAGAATACTCATTTAAATCACATGTCATGTAAACAAAACACCTTAACTCTTTTGTTGTATGCTTTTATTTGTATGTTTATATATAAAAATATGATATGATATAATTGATGCTTAGATTAGAACATACAAAATTACTCTTTTGTACAAAAACATATACTGTGTTCTTGATTCAAATTTAAAACATAATTTAACATGTCATTAATAGTAGGATTGCTTTTGTAATTATGTCGTTGTCGTTCTTTATTTCTCTAAGCTTCCATTTTTTATATAGGAAACTAAAAATAAAAAATTAATTACAATAACATATCTCTTTTATTGTAAAATAGCCCGGCGCGTTTTAGAACACTGGTTGTTATAGTATTGATTTAAGAGTCTCCCACCAAATTTTTCTTGAGTTTCCTCTATCTTTTTTGCTAAAGAGTTGTTCCATTATATTGTTCTTCTCACTTGGGCCTTTATTGGTCTTCTCTTTACATGACCATATTATCTTACTTGTGTCTTATGCATTGTATCTTCAGTAGGAATCACTCCAACTTTATTATAAATCACTTATCTCTAATTTTTTCTTTGTCTGGAATGAGTTTAGAAAAAATTAATTATAATTCATTAAATGGTAATGTCATGTGGAAAAAACCTTATCAGTGTAATTGAGTATCAAATAGATATAAACTCAATACTTTTAATCATGTAAATGACAAAAAGAAAAATAAATAATTATCAACAACAACATATCCAGCCTTTATCCCACTATGTGGGGTCGGCTACTTGAATTCTAGACTTCCATGTATTTATCTCTTTTGTCATATTTTCATTTAGGCCCATACACTTCATATCAAACTTTAATGTCTCTTCCAAAGTCTTCTTGGGTCTGTCTCTACCTCTTTTTTTGACTAATTATTCTATTTCATCAACTCTCCTCACATGAGGGTCTCTTGGTCTCCTTCTCACATGACCAAACTATCTTAGTCTAGTCTCTCTCATCTTCTCCTCGATTGGCACTACTACTTTTTTTACAAATAACCTCATTTTTAATTTTATCTTTTCTTGTACGGCCGCACATCCATCTTAGCATCCTTATCTCTACTATGCTTGTCTTTTGCTCATGCTGGTATTTGACTGCCTAACATTCTGAGCCATGTAACAAGAATGGTCTTATAGCTATCACATAGAAATTTTTCTTTCAGTTTTAATGGGATTTTACCATCACATAACACCCATGATACATTTCTCCATTTTAGCCAACTTACCTTAATTCTATGAGTGACATCCTCGTGAATTTTTCCATCTTTTTGAATCATTGATCCCAAATATCGAAAATGGTCTTTTATTTGTAAGATTTGGTTTTCTAATTTTACTATAACATCCTCCACTCTTGCATTCTTACTAAATTTACATTCCATATATTCTGTTTTCCTTCTACTTAATTTAAATCCCTTAGATTCTAAATTGTTTCTCTACAACTCAAGCTTAGTGTTCACTTCCTCTTTTATTTCATCCACCAACACTATGTCATTTGCAAATAGCATATACCATGGCACCTTTGTTTGAATGTGTTTAGTGAGATCATCCATTACTAAAGCAAATAAATATGGACTTAGTGTAGAACCTTGGTGCAGTCCCATCGTAATTTTAAACGGTTCAGTATCCCCTCGCATGTTTTAACTCTTGTCTCTACACCGTGATATATGTCCTTAAATGCTTGTATATAGGCTATTCGGACTCCTTTCTTCTCTAAAACTCTCCATAATACTTCTCTAGGGACCCTATCATAGGCCTTTTCTAGATCTATAAACACCATATGCAGGTCCTTCTGCTGATCCCGATACCTTTCCATTAGGCACCTCAATAGGTATATAGCTTCCATTGTTGACCTATCAGGCATGAAACCAAACTGATTTTCCGAGACATTTGTTTCTTTTTTGAGCCTTTGCTCTATTACTTTCTCTCAAAGTTTCATAGTATGGTTCATTAACTTAATTCCTCTGTAATTTTCATAATTTTGAACCTCTTATTTGTTCTTGTATATAGGAACCAAAGTACTCTTCCTCCACTTATCTGACATCTTTTTTGATTTAAGGATCGCGTTAAATAATTTTGTTAGCCAAGAGATGCCCTCTTTTCCCATGCATTTCCATACTTCTATTGATATATTATCCAGTCCCACCGCCTTATGATTTTTATCTTTTTTAATACTTGGCTTATTTCATTTGAACTTATGCGTCGATAAAATGTATAGCTCACGTTCCCTTCGGAGTTACTAAGACGTCCCAACTTAACTCTTGTGTCCTCACCATCATTGAATAATTTTGTGAAATACTCATTCCATCTCTCCTTGATCGCTCTCTCATTCACTAATACATTTTGGTTTTCATCTTTTATGTATTTCACTTGGTTTAGATCCCTTGTTTTTCTTTCTCTTGTTTTAGCTAATTTATATATATCCTTTTCTCCATCTTTTGTATCAAGTCGTTTATATAGATTCTCATATACTTTTGATCTTGCTTCACTAATAGCTCTTTTTGCTGCCTTTTTTGTTTCTTTATAATTTTTTAGGTTTTCTTCATTGTTGCATTGATATACAGCCTTATAACAAGTTTTCTTATTTTTAATTTTTAATTGTACCTCTTCATTCCACCACCAAGACTTATTAAGGTTTGGGGTTCTATCATTTGTCTCTCCAAGTACTACCTTTGACGTGCTTCTCAGGGCAGTAGCCATTTCCCTCCACATTTGGTTTGTCTGTTCTTCTCCATTCCATTCCCTTCTATCCCTTAATTTTTTTTTAAGATTAGTTGTTTCTCCTCTTTTAAATCCCACCACCTAATTCTTGGATTTTGTTTTATGTGATTTTTTCTCTTCCAATTTCTTACTTGGACGTCAAGTACCAAAAGTCTATGTTGAGTAGTGAAACACTCCCCCGGTATCACCTTACAATCCCTACAACATAACCGATCCTCTTGTCTTATGAGGAAGTAATCTATTCGGGTGCTTGATGTGACATTTTTATATGTGATTAAATGTTCGTCCCGTTTTTTGAACCTAGTATTGGTTATGATGAGCCCATATGCCATAGAAAAATTTAGAATAGATTTACTCTCATTATTAATTTCCTTGAAACCATATCTCCATGTACCTCTCTATAGCCGTTTTCGTCTTTACCCACATGACCATTTAAGTCACTTTCTATAATCACTTTCTCTCATTTTGGTATCATTTGTATGAATCTCTCTAGGTTCTCCTAGAATTTTGCTTTTATCTCTCCTCACATAACCCCGCTTGTGGTGTATATGTACTAAAGATATTCATAGTCATTGTTCCTAGACCAACCTTCACCATCATAAACTTATCCCCTATTCTCTTTATATCCACTACCTCATCTACTAAGCTTTTATCCATAATAATCCCCACTCTATTTTTCGCTCAATCATTTCTTGTGTACCATATTTTATATCTAGTTTCTGATAAAGTTTTTGTTTTTTTCCCTACCCATCTCGTCTTTTGAAAGCACATAATATTAATTTTTCTCCTAATAATCATATCTACCCCTTCCATAGATTTGCCTGTTGATGTTCCTATGTTCCATGACCCAATCCTTAATCTATGAATTTGGCTTTGGCCTTGACTTTGAATTTGATTTTGATTTTAGTTTTGGACTAACTTCTTTACCCACATCTATCCAAGCAAATGCGGAGACCCTTGCTTATTTGTCACTACATCCGGGCGCCGATGCAGCGGCCCTAGCTCACTTGATTCACATATCACATTGTCTAATTTTGGATTTTGTAATGTTAAAATTTTACAAATTTTATTAAAAATAGAAAATAAAAAATAATTAAAATTCATTTAACATTTTTTAAATGATAATGATTTATAGTTAAAATTTTACAAATTTCAAAGTAAATAAAAAAACTAATTAGCTGTTATATGGACACTAATTGCAATTCATTAACATTCTTTAATAATAATGCTTTACAGTTAACATTTTATAAATTGCATTGAAAAATAAAAAAATAATTATAGAAAATTAAACTCTTTTGCAACAATTCTACTCTTTAGCGAACGATAGAATGGACAAAAAATGTTACTCCATTCTCTATGCTTTCATTTCTTATATATAATATGATTTGAGATTTGCAATTTGATTTCTTTTGAATATAATTTTGATGATCTTGGATGGTGTTACAGACGCCAAATAGAAGTGGGAGACCTCCATTTGATCACTTTGACTCAAGCCGTTGGTTGCAGGTAACTGATTGATGTTATGATGAGGTTCTTATTTTTACATCCTTTGCTATGTTATGCTATATTTTGCTTCATGACTTGTCTGCATCAAGATCAATTGTCACGCCCAAGCATACACGTCTTTTGTACCTAGTTAGCTTGTTTCAATGGTTCCAAATTCTCCTTGTAGACTGCTCAGACTGTCAACTAGCATTTGTTTGGTTGCTCTAGGCTTTCTTTTTCTGTGCACATCCAATAGATGGTTGCTGGTGCCTTTTGATAATCAATATAACCATTCGTTTACTCACAAAATAAAGTAGAGGTGCTTCTCACAGTAGGTTTTAGAGTGATAATGGTAAAAACATGGATTGTGAAGAAGGGACTCCCTGCATTCCTGTTATTTTAGCAAAGAAGGGGAGGGAGCAAGGGGCGTGTTTGAGGAATGATCTTGAGAGATCCTCTGATGGAATGGAAGGTGGAAGGGACAAAAACTCAATATTTTGAAGTTGCGGCTTTCCTGAGTGTTTTTCACTACAAAATACTTTCTGTTTCTTGTTTTCGCTGCTGCAAGCCACACTTCCCCGTTTCCTTTTTCTGTGGTAAGAATGCTGTTCTCTACCGAGCAGTACCTTAATTATTTGTTTTCTCTGTGCAGCGTTATGTTGAGGCCCAGTGTTGCATTGCTTCAAATGATTACAAAGGTGCTAACTCTTTTGGTGAAAGTTCTGAACATGTATAAATTTAGTGTTGTTATTTCTCTGCAGCCACTTTTGCACGTGCATGTATATTTGAGGATCATTCATCTTATTTAGTGGGCCGAATGCAAAAACATGCATATGTCTATTATCCTCAGTAGGATTATGAAAATATCAACCTGGAGCACGTAGATGATCTAAACTAGCTTTGTGATGCTGATCTGCCAGGGAAAAGTTGAAATCCAATTGCTTTGAGCCTCTTATTCTCTGAACTGCAAGATGGCACAGTGAATGCATGGTACCGCATGACATTATGGCATGCATATGGTTTAGAATATCCATGAGGCTCTCTATAGATAGATAACGAGAGATATCTGGTCTTTCTTCTAGTATGCAATGCCCATAATCTGGCAGCTGATCTCTACTTTATAATTGCTGAATGCTATTGGCTGTTGCTTGTGGAGCATCACCTCTAGTTGTTTCAGGGGTCAGCATCAATTCAGAACTAACTGGAAGGAGGGAAATAGAAAAAGTAAAATCTCAATTGCCATTGAATCATATCTGGATATAGTACTCAGAATCAAGAATTAGTTCTTACTTATGTCATGTAAAAAACAACATATGAAGACCTTCAACAACCATTGCTTCTTCTAGATTAATACATTGTTTCAAGGTTTATGCTACTTGACTGTGCTTTCCATGTCATTAGTTTTGGTTCTGAATGTTTGGTTTTATTTAATGGTTCTTAACATGCATGTTTGTTTCTGACTGGCAGGTAGTTTGGAGCTTTTCACAGAACTTCTACAACGTTTTCCTAATAACATACACTTATTGCTTGAAGTAGCAAAGGTTAGGAATGGTTGTTCTTGAGTGAAGTCAAGCTTATTATGCATGTGCAAAAGATGTCTTGAGGGCTAGTTTGCACAAAATCTGGTTTTGTTAAATGGTGGGGCTGGTGCAAGTTAGTTTCACTTTCACTTATATACAAAGATGAGATGTAGTTGCCTGTGTACTTGAACTAGTCATGAACTACTGTCCTAGTTCCACATTACATCTGTGCAATACTAGAATGAATGCTGAAACTGGGAAATATAGTAACTGCAAGGAAAGGTGACAAAAGAAATTAGTTAGTTTCACTTATATGCAAAGATACACAGGATCTAGTTTCCTTCATACTTGAATCAGTCCTGAAGTGGTGTCCTGGTTCTGTGCTACTGAATGGTGACATTAGGGAAATATAGTAGCTACCTTATAAAATGGAAGGTACCACCGTAGGCTTATTTGGGATTTTGTTGAAGAGGTTCTTATAAATCTTGTTTCCTTTTTATCCCCTTCTGGCAGGGACCAGGTTGGACTAAAAAATCAAATTGCTTTATTTATAAAATAATGTTGTATGACACAGTTACCATTTGCTAACAATCCTTTATTGACCTGAAGAAGGTGTTAATTTTGTGTTGAAATGATTGCAAGATTCTTCAAAGAATGCTGCTTGCAGACTTGTGGTCTTAATCTATTTCTGTGTTTAACTTGCACTTTATATCATCTTCTGAAGGTTGAAGCCATTATTGGTAAAAATGATGAAGCCATCATGAATTTTGAAAAGGTATTGTTCATTATTACAGTTGATTCTGTAATCTATAATTTGGAAGAAACAAATTTGTTGATTTGTTGGCAGGTTCGATCAATTGATCCGTATGTTATCACCTACATGGATGAGTATGCAATGCTTCTAAAGCTGAAGTCTGATCATTCAAAGTTGAACAAATTAGTGCATGATTTGCTGAGCATTGATCCTTCTAGGCCAGAATTATTTGTGGCTTTGTCTGTTTTATGGGAGAGGAAAGATGAGAGGGGAGCTTTATCTTATGCTGAGAAGGTTTGGTTTTATTACATTTGGTTGGACCAGATTTTACCCCTTTTTGAGTGTTATCTTACTGTTCCAGCATTTCTTTGACCAGAGCATCCGAATCGATGAAAGGCACCTATTGGGTCATATAATGAAGGTACTGTAAAGTCTTATTTGTAGTTAAACTTGGATGTAGCTTATATTGATACTGGTATTTCAATCTAAATGTTGTCTCAGTTTTCTGATGAAATTCATGGCAAATTGGTGTAAGCCTAGATATTCTCTCGAGCTTTCAGGGTAACTTGTTCTTATCAATGAATCGGCCAGAAGCAGCTGTAGTTGCTTTTAGGGGAGCCCAAGAATTGAGATCGGATCTTCGTTCTTATCAAGGTGAGTATTAGAAGGGCTAGGCACATGGTCAGTTCTGATTTCAAAGACATACACCCTCGTAGATTCACCTTAGCTGCTGCTACTTGTGATGCAAATAATCTGCAATTGAAATTTATAGTAACAAGATGAGGAGAAGCATTATGTGACTGGGACTATATATAATTCCAGGTTTAGTTCGTTCTTATTTGGCACTTTCAAAAATCAAGGAGGCATTACATTCTGCAAGAGAGGCAATGAAAGCCATGCCTCAATCAGCGAAAGCTTTAAAATTAGTTGGTGATGTACATGCTAGTAACTCTGGTGGAAGAGAGAAGGTAAGTTTGTAAATATCACCAATTTTGCACTGTGTATTTTTGGGTTATAAACATCCATTTAACTATTTAATTCATCTTTGAGCACCATACTATATCAAATTTCGAATACAGAAATGATAAGTGAGAATGGGTAGTGCTATTAAAAAAATGATGAATATGTTGTTGTTTGGTTCAAGATGACAAGAGAAGTTTGTAGCACAAGATGGAGAGGAAGACTTAAAAAGAAAATTTGGTGGGAAACTCTAAAACATGACTTCGGATATTGTTTGCCTTGCAGAGGGTATTCCATCGAGAGAAATGGCTGGAGGGCTAGAATTCATGTAAGCCTTTTCTCTCCATGGTTGGAGGGTATGCCATGGAGAGAAAAGGCTTGCGCTTGTTGTATTGTTGTTGCTTCAAGATGAGTAGGATTGCTAAATAACTGAAAAGATGGCTATGTCCTAAAATTATTATTATTTTTTTATAATCATCCTAAAATTATATTCTTTTTTTTGACAAAGATAAAATTATATTCTTATGATGACACTACTTTTACATCTGTCATTATTTAGTGGAAGTCTAGATGACTGCTTGCTGAGCTGTATCGTATGTAGGTATATAAACTTTCTTTTTTTCTTTGCAGGCAAAAAAGTTCTATGAGTCAGCCCTCAGGCTGGAACCTGGTTACCTTGGAGCTGCATTGGCATTGGCTGAGCTCCATGTCATTGAGGGACGCAATGGAGATGCTGTTACTCTCCTTGAGCGATATCTCAAAGATTGGGCTGATGATTCTCTTCATGTTAAGCTGGCTCAAGTATTTGCAGCCACAAATATGTTGCAAGAGGCCTTGTCACATTATCAGGCTGCACTAAGGTTATTTTATATTTTCAAACTGTTTTTGCACCCTTGTTTTTCCCTCTATTAACTGACAAATCAGTCCGGTGGTGGATTATAACCATGGCCTGAATGTGCACAATATGCTGCTTTCGTGCCATCATCTTTTCCTCGTAATTTCATGGCACTCTCATTGTAATTGTAAATGCTTGCTTCAGGATAAACCCACAGAATGAAGCTGCCAAGAAAGGATTGGACCGCTTGGAAAAACAAATGAAGGTCGGTCTTTTTCTCATATGCTTCATATTTGCCCTTTGCCTCGTTTTCCCTACCCCGCTTCTACGTGTCAAGAACTTTGCATCCTTTTGGTATAGAATCTTCTTTTCTCCGATCTATTTTTTGATTGGTAAGACATACAGTGTAGAATCATAGTGCTTGTTTATAATGTTGGTTTTTTAGGGAGTGGATCCCGATGCACCTGAAGAAGATGAAGAAAATGAGGTTGAGGATGCTGATGGAGACCAGATAGAGGTTGAGCTTTTGTGATGTGCTCAGGTGGAAGAATACCATTTCCTGGGGCTAGACCGCCTGAGTACAGCTTTAGAAATTATTCTGGTCTATTTGGGTGCGGCCTATTTTCTGGTGGATTGATTGCTTTGTAAAGCAGAAAATCAGCTGCCCTCTTCTTCTATCTTATTCGACGTGGTGTTGTGGAGCAATGACATATTCTTGATGTTGATTGATGCTGATGCTGATGACGGTTACAAGGAGCAAATAACATATCAGCCTTCTGCAAGTATGCAGCTTCAATGGAAATGTATCATCATCCAATTCTTATTGTTGTACAAGTTAGTTTCCTTCGGATCTGTGACTCTGAAAACTGAGACTGTAATCTTGACGGTTAGTTCACGTGTATTGTATTCTTAGAAAACATGCACTTCGTATTGGTTCATTGGTTTAAAAATTTATATATGAACTGTAATAAGATCATTTTTAGGTTGTATACGAATAATAGTTCACGTTTAATAAAATATTAAAATAACTTACAAACATGAATCACTATGTAATTATTTATATTTAATTAATAGAAATTAATTATAAACACAAATAGGATAACGATATTTGGTTCAAAGTTGGGAGGCCAAACTGTTGAAATTACCATGTTCACTGGGCAAGGTAGTTGCGGTCATTTTAGCAGTTCACCAAAATTTTGGCACCCCATCTCGAAGTGCACATCAATAATGTTTGTAAAACAAAAATTGAGTAAGATGATTTAGAGAAATAACTGAATTATTTTCAGATCTTCATTTTTTCATTTTCTTTAAACTTCAAGCTATTTAGATATAAACGAACAACTAATTTTGTGTGACAAGGGTAAAATCCAATAAAAGTCTTTTTTCTGATTTTCCCAAATTGAACCAATTACATCTGAGGTTAGAACAGGAGCTTGGTGGTGCGAGGATCAATGACAGTATACAGATCTATATTCTACAAAAGAGACTGAAAAGCTAAAGATAGATGATTTGAGTGGTAGGTAAATCGTAAATACACATACAAAAGAGTAAGTCTCAACATAATGATGCTAACGCATATACATGTACAGAAACATCAGACACAATGGACGCCTATACATGAAAAGGTTTCCTCGGGGTTGGTGCCCGGTTTTCCAGTGATTGCAATCTTTGTTTCAGATGGAAAACTTCAACCTGCAATTTGTTTCATCATGGTGCACATATATATATGTTCAGGATACTAACAAAATAATACTAATAATTTGGCCAGCACATCACAGGCAAGTTCTGAAATAACAGATATAACGGAATTGCCAGGCATATATACCTGTAGTTGGAATGCTCTTGCCCTTTCTCCTGCAAGTACTCCTCTAGTAGAATGCAACTCCTACAAAAATCAAGGATTAGATGAGCATTTGACGCTATCTGATGACCGATTCAAACTTGCTATAAATTGTACACATATCAGATTGTGCAACACCTTCTGCGTATCATCCAAAACTGCCTTGAGGAAAGCAACATCGTGCTCAAGTCGTACATTGTCAGAGTGGACCATATTTGACAGGTTGTTGGCCTCTTCCTGCGCCAGCTCAACTCCGGCCAATTTTTCTTTCAGCAATTCCATCTCCTTCATGCTGTCAGAGAGTTTTTTCTCCGTCTCTTGTCTGCTTTTGATAACAGAAGATAAGTTCCTCTCTGTAGCTTCACGGCTAGCCAACGCAGCTGCCAGCTGCCCTTCCAGAATTCCGTTCTTTTTAATTAAGGCGGACATTTTTGCTTCATACAGTTGATAGAAACTCGAAGGAGCTGACTGCCCTACAGACTTATCAGTTTCCAGTAACACAACTACATCATCACCATCAGGTGCAAGATCTACATTTACTTGTTTATCATGAGCACTCATAGTTTCAGACTCAAGTGCTGGTGTTTCTTCAGCATTGGCTTTGACTCCATTATTGTTAGTATGAATACCCATATCAAGCTGTTTTGTTCGCAGCTCCACTACCTGAAAAAAAATGGCATATCTTGCTCAATGACTTATAACTCTCCATTGGCCATCAAATAAAACCTGGAACGAGGTGGTTGAAAGACTGAGACTAGGTCTTTAACAACAGATAATTAGCTGTGTGCTGATGTTTGGTCTTAGGACGGATCATCATAAATGAAATCTTTTTTACTAAAATTAGTTTGTCCATCAGACATTTTGGTTTCTAAAGATGGATAACTGGGAAAAGTGACCCCTGCTGAAAATTCTAGGGAAACAGCTCCTACTGTCCCCTCAACAATCTAGAGAATATCCTAGTGTGTGAAATTCAAGGCATGCAGCCCAATTTAGTCAGCATTGAGCAATTACACGACAAAGAACATGCAGATTGAACTTCCATTCTCCTACATATACAATTGCTGAAAGTTAGATCTATTAAGGGATATCTAAAATTAGGATTCAATTAAAGTTGAAATGCCATATCCAGTGATAGGGAATTTTGCATTTCACCTGTATAGGACTTCCATCTTCCGAACTCTTTGCCATCTTCGGATTCATATTGTATTCGTCACTATGAAATTGCTTGCGGAGCAAGATATTACCAGAGGCAGGATTTGGATCTGCAAGCAAGGACTCAGACAAAGATCTCCTACCAGATCCATGATGCTCAATTGCAGATGCCAGATTCTGTTTTATAGCAGTGTCAACTGCATCAGGGAGGACACTATTACTTAGTTGTGACATGCGGTTATCAGAGACTGAAAGTAGTGAGCCTTTAATGGGAACTAGTCTCCTGCTCATTGATGATTCATTCTTTTCCATAACCAGCACCTCAACCTGCACCAAACAGGGAATTTTTTTTTTTTTTTGTAAAATGTAACATCAAGTATGAACTGATGCATTAACAAGAAACATTTGAGTTTTATTTTTTACCTGATTTGAAGGTTCCTTCTTGGATCCGCCAAATGCTAAAAGGAAATCCCTTTCCTTGTGTGGGACCAGAACAAGGCTAAAGCCCTGTGAAATAACATTTCAGCAAATTTGCAAAAGAATAGGGGAAACAATTATTGATATAGTGCAAGCAGAGTATCAATTAAGATTCTGAAATTGAGGGAAGAATTGTCTTATATAAACATAAATATGTTGAATAGTTGCTGTCAAAGTTCTACGGGATGTAAACATACAACATCTCCTCTACAACATACAGGTCAACAACAATCAGTCAATCACACCCATATCATCTGCTACGCAGTTATACAACTCTAAAGAATATGAAGATTTGACATTCAAGCACATTTGCACTAATAAATCATAATGCAGATAATCAGCAGTAGTTCCGTATTTCTCTCACACCCAACGACATGGGAAAATAAGTTTGTATTGTGTGATGTTGCTTAAAATTGCAGACATTAACATGTTTCCCTTCTCAAAACAACAACATATCTAGCATTAATCCTTCTAAGTAGGGTTGGCACTTCCCTGTTCAAAGTTAAATCACATTGTCCTGACAACTTGGCACTAGCCATCGCTCCCATCGTAAATGCCAGCAGATTCCCCATGTCTAATCCATACAAATATAAATTGAGTATGTTCAGAAAAAAGAGCATCACTTTGTCATGACCTGAGGAAGGTCATGACAATGTTGGCACTTCCCTGTTCAAAGTTAAATCACATTGTCCTGACAACTTGGCACTAGCCATCGCTCCCATCGTAAATGCCAGCAGATTCCCCATGTCCAATCCATACAAATATAAATTGAGTATGTTCAGGAAAAAGAGCATCACTTTGTCAGGACCTGAGGAAGGTCACTCCCCCAAGTAGGTCATACGGTACTTACACAAGCCAAGCCCCCATGGTAGTTAAGCCAGCCTAAACTTTGTGCGTCTTTAAAGAATAACCAAAAGAGAAAGTAACCAAGCGAGAGAGAGAGAGAGAGTGACGCAGCGTGTAGCGCGTCTGTGAAAAAACACACTAAAATAAATCCTTGAAAGAGCAAACTTCAATGGCCGAAACTTGACTTTTAAGAAAACGCAAAAACAAGACTGTTTTGCTAAGAACCCAAATAGGTTGCTGAAATTTGATTGAGAAAAACTTAATTACAAACTCTAAATCCTAAACATATTTATAGTATTTGACTAATCCAAATCCATCTACTATTTGTAAACAAAATCCAACTAAAATCCTAATAGAAATAAACCTTAAGTAAAAGTCAACTAGGATCCTAATAAAAACAAAACCCTAATCAAACATGAAGTAGAATCCTAAATTAAGTAGAAACATAAAGTAGAATCCTAAATCAAGTAGAATTCTAAAACTTAAGAAGTATTAAAATATTGTTCTGGCGTGGTCGGGTCGGCTTTGGACTGGGTCTTGATCGGTGACCGCATCATTCACCTCCACTTGAGAAAAAATTCGACCTCGAATTTTGATTCAGGTAGGACAAATCCACGTTCAGGTAAGTACAAAGAGAGATTAGCCACATTAAATGTTTGGAAATACCCATATGATTAGGCAAATCCACAACATAAGCATTATTATTGATCTTCTTTGTAATCTTGTAAGGATCATACTTCTTTTGCTTGAGCTTGTTCTGTTGTCTTGCTAGAATCCGTTCTTTCTTCAAGAATATCATGACTTCATCTCCAATCTCAAATACTTTGTACTTCCTATACTTGTCAGTTGTCGCCTTATACTTCTTATTTGTGCAACTTTTGCTTGACATCTTCCTGAACCGCTTGAACTTTTCTGGTAAGGGAACATGAGCAACGACATTCCTCCCCTTCTTAGCCATATCTACGTTGGCATGGGTCCAACCATCGCCGTGTTTGTTGTCCTCTGCCTCCATTGTATTATTACTGTTAGATTGAGGACGTTGAACATTCCATCTTGAACGCTTCTCTAATCTGGTAGATCTTATCACAAATCCCCCTTTCATCAGTTTTCTTGATTTTGACTCCTCAACAGCTTCCAAATTCATCTGTAGATTTTTCTTGCTTGCAGAAACATTCTTTTGCAACTGTTTCGATTTAAGGTTTATTTCATGACTACCAGCAGTCTCTCCATCACTTAAAATATTGATGCTTGAATCCTCATTTGGTCTAAGCACTTGATTAGCTATAGCAGCTGCTGCTAAAGTATTCTTAGTTTCAGAATCTAATTTCAGATCAATACCGAAAATAGTTACACTACCCGAGTTAACAATCATGGGAGATTCAACACCCCTTTCCACAGAGACCCCTGTGATCATCTTGCTTTTGCAATCGCAAAGGTGAATATGTTCTATTGCCTTCGATTCAACCATGCCAGAGCCTGAATAAACTGTAGAAGGATCTGCTACCATGGCCTCCATCTCCTTTATAGTCGCACATCGATCAAAAGAAACACCACCATCCTTGGATAGCAAAGCAATGCCTGACCCCTCGGGATTGGAAAATACCCTAGTATGAGTCAACAACTTTGGAGTTTCTGTCATATTAGCAGCATAAACCAGACTTGAGTTTGCAAACGTGGAGGTTGCTAGGACAACATAATGTTCGAGATCAAGCTCCAAACTCACCGAAAATCCATTCTTTAGTTTATACTCATCGTTTCCCCAATGGTTGTGTTGTTGTGCATTCCTCTTAACCCCTCTACCAAGATTATCCTCATCATCGCTATCATCCATCATTGGTCTTTTAGGATTGACGAGGACAGGATTAATGGTTGGTCTTCCCGGTTAACATAGCCGGCTTGATTCACACTATTAGTCCAGTTTCGATTATCCTAACTCGTTGTAAAACTCTCAATTGGTTGCGAATTCGCTCCAATTGTTGCTGCATTGTACGAGTTATTTCCCGTTGTTCTTCAATTGCTCTCCAAACCGTAGGCAGCCCCCAATCACCGTCATGAGGTTGGTTGCTACTGTTACTTTCAAGATTGGTTGATGAACCGCTCTGATACCACCTGACGCAGCGTGTAGTGCGTGTGAAAAAACACACCAAAATAAACCTTTGAAAGAGCAAACTTCAATGGCCGAAACTTGACTTTTAAGAAGACACAAAAACAAGACTGTTTTGCTAAGAACCCAAATAGGTTGCTGAAATTTGATTCAGAAAAACTTAATTACAAACTCTAGATCCTAGGCATATTTATAGTATTTGACTAATCCAAATCCATTTACCATTTGTAAACAAAATCCAACTAAAATCCTAATAGAAATAAACCCCAAGTAAAAGTCAACTAGAATCCTAATAAAAATAAAACCCTAATCAAACATGAAGTAGAATCCTAAATCAAGTAAAATTCTAAAACTTATGAAGTATTAAAATATTATTCCGGCGTGGTCGGGTCGGCTTTGGGCTAGGTCTTGATCGGTGACCGCATCAGAGAGAGAAGAGGGGGGGGGGGGGGGGAACGATCATTCTATTATCTTAGAGAACACTTTAAACTCTAGAGAATGATTAATGGGGGGAAGGAAGGCATATATAGCCATCCAACTCCTTAACCGAAGGCTAGAATCTAATCAATCCGACAGCTCCTTTCATATACCAAGAAAATTTTAGAGAATTCTAGAATGTGTGCATGCAGCTGACTCATGCTGCCTGTATGGATTTTAGCTGCTGTATTTTAGTGTCTGATAACTTGCTCCCTTAGATGAGAACAGAAATCAAATAGGCAACATCACATTAATGAAAATTAGTGTTAAATAAATGAAAAATGATGCACAAACCATTGCATAATGGATTTATCTATAGGCTAAGATGAGGATAACAAAATATTATGAACAATTACCCCCCCAACCCCTGGGGCACCCAACACAAAAAAAGGGGGGAAAAAAACAGACATGCAATAGATCAGAACTTGAAAAGTATCCACAAATGACTTGGGTATATGGCTAACTATACTTGCTATTACCCATGCACGTGTGAGCAATTTGTCATGGGAATAAGACAGGAAGCTGCTTAGAGAAGCAAAGGAAAATATAAATATATGATGATCAAAAAATACTTTAGTTAAATAACAGAAATATATTGCCTACAGCACTGTTGAATATTGTTAAATAAGAATTGAAACTCAATCATGCAAATAATGCAAATCAATAGCCTAAATCAGTAGCCTTAGATTTAACATTACGGGGATTTATATTTTTGTCATTTCCTAATGAATGGCAAAGACAAACAGGTCCTTGTCAGTGATGTAAATAAGAAAGTCTATACACTTTGTTGTAAAGATGAATTTGGCCTCTTAACAAGCAACAAAATCAACAAACTGCACCTTGTTGGTGGTGACAGATGATGGAGGTGATGCAACAGCAACAGACCACTCATGCTTTAAAACATCAAATATCAGAGTTTCAGCATGCCCTGAAAAGCATGGAAAATACAGTACAATGAGAAGTCAGTAGTCACTCCTGAGAGCAAATAGAAGTGTGGAACTTATATTAGAAGAAAGGCCAGTCCATGATTCATTAGCCTACAAAATTGTTCTCACGATTCCCTATATGTCTAAATAAAGATTAAACGATAGAGAAGAGAGCCCCCAATCCATCCAAACAAACTATACCACCAATATTGGAACCATGCCATTCCAGATTTAGCACCAAAAACTACTAACTTCAGTCAATTTAAAAATGGGATTGATTTACCAAATTTTAATAATAAAAAATGTTTGTCACTATTGACTATAGCTTTTCCCTTGAATAAAGTTCACTGAGAAAATAAGAGTTTGTAAGTTACTAGTTTTCTTCAATGATGGGCCCTTTAAAAGTGGAATTGATATATAAAAAGAGGCCCGGGGGGGGGGGGGGGGGGGGGGGGGGGGAGATGTTGGTGAACATCTTGAGAGCAAAGCTTTGGTAACAACGCTAAGGTTGCTCCTTTGTGATTTCCATTCCTAGGTTTGAGTTGTGGAAACAATCTCTTTGCAAAGTAAGGTTAAGGTTGTGCACAAAAGTGATCCTCTCCTGACCCTTGTGAAGTAAGGAGCCTAATGTACTAGGGATGAAAATTTTCCTCTCACCCTCCCCTTGTTCTAGTTTAAAAAGGGGTCAAATTAAGAATGTTGGGCAATGGCGAGATTCCTTGTCACGGTTGAGTTGTGGAAGAAATAGATATATATTTGATTGTGTTCTCAGATTGTGAGACATAGTGACATACGTCTTTTCCTGCTACCACCCCCAGCAATATACCATTTAGTTCCACACAAAACTCCACAGCAGCCAGCTCTTGGTGATGGATGGAAACCTCGATTCTTAATTCTTGACCATTCCATCTGAAGAGAACATCCATATTCATGCATCAGAACACTGCAGCTAAGATACAATTTTGTATTACTACATAAATAAACGTTGGTCACATAGTGTTGTACAAATTACAATACTTCAAAAGCAAAACATACTGTCTCAAAGTCGAGTGAGTATAAGTCATTCAAAGTCCTGGACTTTGATACTCCCCCAAAAATTAGAAGCGTTTTATCATCGTAAAGAGCTCCCACATGGTTAGATCTTGGTGATGGTCCTGGTCCTCTGCACACATGCATGGTGCACCAGGGCACCCTGTTAATAGCTTCTGAATTCAATGTGATACAGAACTCATAAACAATAAAATTGTTCATTTATATTATCTGGGCAATGGTTTGAAAAATCAAGTGTTTAAAAAAATTAATTGGCGAATTTTGAAATGATATCCAGAGACTACTCACGTGCAATGAAGAGGGAGCCAAGTCAAAGACTTTAGATCAAACATATGTAAATCATTGAGTTTCCTCCTTTTAGCACCCTCGCCTCCAAAAAGGATCAAAACAGAGCTTGCCCTGACTACGGTATGACCACTGCGAGCAACCTGCAATGTACGTCATCTTGGTTTAAACTAGGTTAAATCAAAATTCTGGTTTCTGAAGGTGCACAAAGTACAATAAAATAACCTGACGTTAGAATCTTCAGAAGAGGAAACATATTAACAATTTTTCTTTCCCAGCATTAAGAAATGAGTAAACTAGGTTAATGAAAGCAAAAAGTAAGAGAAAGAAGTCATATTATATGACAAAGGGGAGAAATCATATTATGATGAGCATGAGCTCCAAACCAATTTCTAATCCAATAGGCAGAAATTGCTCACATCACATGTGACTTAAAATATTGTTTCATTTAAAAGAATTCTAAGGCCATCAAGACACAAAGGATTTCCTTTTAAGGATTTCCCTAAACCCTAAACCTTAAAATCACCCTTCCCCATCTCAGGAGATAATTTCACATTTAATGTCTCAGGAACCCAATGACAAGAAGTTGCTCGTATTTTGAAATCCTTGTTAAACCAAAAAGAGTACCGGAATATCTCCCTTTGCTTCCATAAGTGACCAGCACTGAGATTCTGTGTCAAATGCCCAAACTGCCAAAAGCAAAGTTTGAAAAATTTAGGTTGTGTAAGAGAGCAATAGAAGAAGTAAAACAACTATAAACATGATTATCAAATAGAACTGCAACCTGAAATTTTGTCGCTTGCTGGGTCAGTTTTCCCTCCAACAAGGAGCACCTTTTTCCCCCAAGAAACCTGGAGCACAGGCAACAAATATAATTTCCAGCATGTCTATAGAATGGAGTTCCCATTCACCATAACTAAAACGTAAAACAACATATCACTAGGCTTAGCTTAACAAACAATGATTTTGAGATAAGTAACATGGGAATGGGGGATGTTCCAATATCCTATATTACATTCTGGTTCTAACAATTAAACAAAATGACATTAGAATTCATAAAAGGTGCATCATCAAGTGTTCCCTTACATTCAAGAAGAAATTTAAATAAGCATACACATAATTATTTAGTTGATCCAAATGCAATTAGATGTATGAAAACTGAAAGTATTCTTCATTACTTCATACATACAAAATACAAGTCCTCTTATAGAGATGAGAAATGTACAACATAGGAAAGATTACAAAAGCTAAACAATGGGAAAGATTTGACCATACACAAAGAGGAAGTTTCCTAAACACTATAGGAAAGTTTCCCAAACACTGATTTAGAAATTTTCAAAAAACTGAAGATATGATTGGCTTCTAAACTAAAGATAGTTTGACTAACAACTCCCTTTGAGATGCCAGCTAAAGTTTCCTTATTTCTTTTCCGGGAACCAACAAGATGGAATCCCAATAAGTAGTAAGAGCAAACTTAGTAATTTAGCATTCAAGTTTTAAGCACTCCCAACTATCATTGAAGTCCTCTCAACTTTCAAATGATTAAAGATCACATTCAACAGCTCACAGCTCTTTTGTGCTTACGTGACCCTTTTTCCAAACAATCTCACCACTCTAGGTTTAAGCAATTAAAGATCCTACTCAAGAGAAGATGGCACTTGCATAAAATAACTATCCATTTCGTTGCACACCTTTTTTCTTATTTTTTTCCTTTCAATACCATCTTCAATTGCCAAAATTAGGGGTATGAACATTATAAAATACAATTCATAAAAATATAAAATTAAAAAATCTATGCGTTTTAACTTGTAAATTATAATCAACTTGATTGTAATAACAGATTTCAAATCTTTATGGTTGAAATTTTTTCTAAATTATATAACTTTTAATGGTATATTTAGATTTTTCGCTACTTGAAAATCTGACCACAGGACTCCTAGGCTACATATAGATGCATTTTGTGCCAGAAAATGGGAGTTTCAATTCATAAATACACTGGCCATGGCAACTTGGTATCTTTCATTGCCATCTTGTAATGTCCCTGCCTGCATGTAATTCTTGTATATCAACGCTATATGGACCATAAATTTTTCTTAGGAGAAGAGTCAATAAACACACAACCAATTCCAGCACCAAGGATTAATAATCTTATTGTTAGAACCAAACTTATAATTTCTTGCAAATCAGTTTAGCCAACATCCTTATCTGAAGACTTGACTGAATATCTATACTCCTAAGTTAGGCGGACAAACTCTAATTCAGCATATCAGTTCCAGTTTCAGACAAGCATTGTGCAGAAAAATATAAAACAGAGTTATGATTCAAAGTCACACCAAACAATGACCCTTGCATGCAGGAATCTTCAGTGGTAGGCTCCTTGGCGAAAGGTAAAGCTTTGATGAAGCTGTGGTCCATGAGAATCCGTCAAAGTTCAGCACCTGCAAAGAGAAATAAAAAAAAAGAAAAATAAAGTTAGAATATGGAGGCCACATTATTTCAACATATAGATTCATGCAGCATAATACGCTATTTTGATGCTATAAGCTAGGATTCTCATCTTCAAAACAATGCTTGCACATGATTGCTACCAAGAGTAGCAAAGAAACTAAAACAACTAGTATTCCTAGGAATTAACATTATTATATTCAAAGAACTACCTGCACATCTTCTAAGAGTCCATTTGCAGATTCACCACCAACTATGACCATCTTGTTTCCAGTTACAGCTGCTGCATGCTATTTAAGGAAATAGTAAAGCTTCTTTTGATAAACCCTGATCCTATTAAATGTAACAACTCATAAAATCCCACACAGCACTGAAAGTGAATAATGATTTACATTAAAGCGAGGCGTAGGCTTGTCCCCAGAAATTGACAGCACCATCCAGTTCTCAGCGTTTCCAGAAGTGCAGTGGTTAAGCTCCGGTGCAGCAGATGGACATTGACCATTGAGTTTATCAGCATTACTGACTGAAGGAGCAGCATCACCCTGTAATATATGAGGCATTTAACATGCATAGTTAAAGATACAGCACCATAATGCAAGTGGTTTGGAATCATTACGTTGGAAGTGCTGCTGCGTCTTGGATGTCTTATTGGACTTCTAGTTCCCTGGGCAGTGTCTGAAAGCTGAACCTTCAATCTGTGGCAAGAC
Organism: Diospyros lotus; assembly: GCF_014633365.1. NCBI lineage: Eukaryota > Viridiplantae > Streptophyta > Magnoliopsida > Ericales > Ebenaceae > Diospyros > Diospyros lotus. Next base: position 5,974,288 of record NC_068341.1, read on the forward strand.
AAATTTCATCATAAAAGTGGCATTTGAAATAACTTATAATTTGCAGTCTCATCTGCCAACCAGAAATCCAAAGACTTATTCAATAATCTAGTTTCTCAATCAGGTCAAAAATCTAGTTTCTCAATCAGGTCAAAAATCTATAATTTCTTATGCAATTATCGATTAAGAATGTATAATCTCTTCCACAAGCAGAATTCCTGCAAAGCAAAAATGAAGCACATCCCAATAGGAAACTTTAAGGGGGGAGGGGGCAGTTAAGCCAATAATCATAAATGCCACCACAATCATAATTTCATTACTGCCTACACACTTCCAGCACACCCACTCTTATCAGTTCTTTCCAACCGTTCCCACATCACTGCAGCAACTGCCAAACCATGCTTTGGTAAGGTAAAACAAACCCTTAATAAGGTGCTGCCAATCAATGAATTATGAATAGTTGAATACTCCTCTAGGCCGCTAATGCCCAGGTCTCAATTTACGTTCCAACGTTATGTGTATATCCACAAGTAAACCCTTGAACTCTGACCTATGGAAACCAACCATACCGTAAAAGTATCAAGTTCCCCAAAAAAAACTACTAGAACATATGGGGTTGTTCCTCTGAGAAACAGAATTTTAAGAAAAATCTAAACAGAATAGGACACAAGGGGAACAGTGGCAATGTCAAAGTTCATGAGAAGTGAAGAATGTCCTATTCCAACTAATTTAACTGGGTCAAAATTCGTAGAGTTTCTAATTCTTCAACTCCGTAGTATACAAAATTCCAAATTCCATACCTTTGTATATACGTAGATGTGTGTTAACATATGTCCGTGTTCATGTGTAGGAATATTTACCTCCCAAGCTTCATCCGTCTCCGAGAGAATCCAAACATATTCTTCCAAACAAAGCTTCCTCAGCTCAAAGCCTCTATAGCATTCACAAGAGTGAGTCACACTCACACATCAAACAAGGAAGAAATGCAGCTACAATGTCCTCAACAAAAGAGCCTAAAAAACTCTCCCCCTCTCTCTGAAAGTCCCGAAGAAGACCAAATACACATTATCATTACCTACGAAGCGAAATCTGAAAGCAACAGTTAGGGTTTCACCGCAGCAAAATGCATTGAAGTGTCAAAGCAATCCATCTATCCAAGAACAACAAGACGCCTCCACTGCGAAATCGAAAGCGACGCAGAACACTTGACAATTACACTCCAAACCTGTACGAATGCGTAAACGATAATTACCGTGAAAGCGAGCAGTAGTTTTCATAGAAGGTGCGCACAGTAACAGTGGGGGGTGCGCACGATAGGCCCTTTGTCGGTTTCTTGTTGCTGTCCGGGTCACATGGCGTACGTAGCTGACAGCGAGGCCAGGGAGGGTCTAAGGTGCGCCGTGGAGCGGGGTGCGCACCGTCTGCTTTGGCAGTGAGGAGATGACCGTTGGTGATTCGTTCGAGATTGGGAGGCATTTATTGCGCGCGGCAAAGGTGGGCCGGCAGATGGGCCCGCTTTTTCCTTGGGACTTGATGTGGCCAGCCAGAGTCTCTCCCTCTCTCTCTCTCTCACTCACTCACGTGTGAAACTCAAAATAAAAAAATGGCCTCTTGATTCGGCCCATTTGCAGACGGTTTTTAGCCCAATAGGCCCAATATCAATGGCTGCTCCGATTTCAGTTTCTGAAGCGTTGGGAGACCACTCAATGCGTGCGTAATTCATCTGGGCTGGGTTTGGGCCTGGTTGAGCTAATGGGTCTTCTAATAGAGTCCATTATTAAGAACAATAAAAAATTAACTTAGAAAAGAAAAAAGTTGGCTTTTAGAAAATGATAATAATATATCCCTAAAATAATGCCCTTTTTCTTTTAACTTTTTGAGCCTTTTTATATTTTTTTAATCCATCCAAAATATTTGCCCTTTTAAGCCGAAAGGCAGTGCCAATAGACCCTTTAAGTCTAATTAATTTTGTATGGCCTCCACTTGGGCCCAAAAGAAGAATTATTAATATTTGATCATGTAAAGGTGGTTGGTTGCTTTCTCACTTAAACAAATTTTAGAACTTGTTACTCTTTCGATTGATTTGCCATTGATTTAGTTAATTAATCTTTGTTTTTGGTTGCTTCAGTTAATGTATTCTTTATTAATTTTATGAACTGCTGCCACAGCTTTCAATTTTTTGCAATTATTGCATTTTCATGGTAATACTTTTATTTAAAAAAATATCGTACGTATTTTTCTTTTCTCTATGAACAGTCTGGAACACTAAAATGATGATCTACTGATGGTAATGTACCATATGCACACGTACGTACGGGCAGTGAAGGGTTACTCTTTAAATTAAAACCATTAATTAATTAATTTATTAAACAACTGAAGTACTTCTAGCTCGGGCTTATGTACTATATATGTGCGATCTAGTTGACTACTTATGAGCCGCCATTACTTTATATTTAGCTTTTGCATGAAGCTTGATAGAATCCATGCAACATTTTTCTTTTTCTTTTTCTCTTTTCTATTAATAAAGGAGGAGGAGTTCGATCATATATATGCTCTTTGAATATATAATTCCGACATTGATCGATGTCTTTAGGGTGCGTGCGCTGCCATTGAGTCAAGATTTCCGCATTTTCTTTTGCTGCAGTGCAGTATCCATCGATCGATCAATTTGGTCTTATGAGCTTTTAGTTCTCTCATGAACAAATTAGATTAAATTTGAAGGATATATCTATTCGGAGAGCTTTTAATGTGCTAATTAAGTTGTTGATTCATGAACAGGAATATAAACCCTAGACGATGATTTCTGACTGAGAAATTAACAAGAAACAAAGAGTGTATAATATTATAAACTCATCTTTTTATTAGGAAAAAACGAAACCCGCGCGAGGAGATGACACACGTTACAGAAAAAGACTCGATATTGGCGACATAAATATATAGTTATTTAGGTAGGGTTATTAACGACACTAAGACGTACAGTCATGCATGCAAGCCCTATAAGATACTAAACTCAAACCCTAATGTCAAATGCATGCCAAGCAGCTACTTAAAGTAGATGTTTATTATTCGGATAACATGCATAGTCGGTACGTACGTAAGATCAAACCCATAAAGCTCCAGCCTGTTTAAGCATCGGTTTCAAGTCCCGCTTAAGATGAAGACTGTTAACCTCACTAAGTCCCCCCACGAACTCGCCCCCGATGAACACAGTGGGCACGGTAGGGTTGCAGCCAAACCGCGATAGAGCCTGCTCGATCTCCCGGCCACGTGGTATCTCATCGAGCTCGTGAACAGACGCGTTCACGCCCATATCGCAGAAGAAGGTCTTGATGGTGTGGCAGAGGCAGCAAGTGGTTTTGCTGAACACCACCACCGGCCTCTCAGCCACCATGCTCCTGATCCTGTCCATATATATATATATCGTTATAAAATCGACTGCTGAAGTGAGAATGGAAGTTTGAAACAAGGGAAGGGATGAAAATGGAGCAAATTTGAGATTTGAGATTTGAGCTTTGAGCTTTGAGCTTAGTGGAATGTGAGAAGACTTGGTTTTGCTGTGGAGAGGATGAGCTGGTGTGGGTGCACTTATATAGGGTGTGGTGGATTGTTCATGAAGCGACTTTTCAAGAGCAAAAATAAAGGTGGGGGTAAAAAGAAAAAATTCCATTAGATATTTTTTGTTCTTCTTCCTGATTTGAAGTTACCACTTTGATCATTATTTGATAGCGATCAATGCAGTGTTGCACACAGAATTAAAGTTGCAGGAATCTTTGGCATACGGAAATCGCGACGTGTCCGATGGTACGGCTTCATGTGGAAAAGTTACAATCACGTTTCGCTGCTTCTTCTTCTTCTTCCTTCGTCTTCTTTTCTCCTTCTGCTTTTTACGAAATTCCACGTACGATTTCCCTTAACATTAAACCATTTTCATAAAATGTCGGATTGGATCCATCTCCAAGTCATCTACTCTAAGAAAAGAAAATTAGGGTTTATATGTGTGAAAAATAAGAAAATAATAACATCAAAAAATTTTGGGTATATAAAAAATAAACAGATCGATAATATACAGATATAGATAACAAATTGCAAGGCATGGTGGAGTTGATCAGCTCATTGTTTTGCTTACTGGGAACCTTCGGATGTATCTTTCCCTCTAGGGGCCGGGCTGGGGGGGCATCTTGCTGAGTTGGAGAAAGGAGATGGATTTATCCAATTGGGACCTCCTTTTTTCTGCAACAAGATTCGCATCCTATTCACATTGAAAATGGGAAACCCAAAAAGGATATATATAACCGATGATCGGAATAATGTGGATAAAATTTTTCTTGATTTTGATAACACATAAACGCATGCTAATACTGTTTGATCAGGAGAATAATATGATTTTCGATCCCATCTTTTCCTTGGGTTTCCTGTAAAGAAGAAAAAAGAGGAATTAAGAAAGCAAAGAACAATTTGATACATTATTCATGTGGAATAATTGGCACAACATATATATTATCCCAAGTCTTATCCATAATGATTATGGATCTACACCTGCTCAATCACAATTCATCATGCAAATGGTTGAAGTTGTTCTTAAGCACAGTTTTAAAAGTAAATGAGTCGTCTGTATTATTTTATGAGTTTTTGACTGTTCATATAACTCTAATTGAAGATAATCACTCTAAAACATGTCAACTAACCCTACACGCATCCTAATTATAATCCAAGCTGCATTCTACTTTGTGTAACAATTTGATACATTATTTAATACCAAAAAAATTAAATATATATATATGGTTCAATCAAAAACCCTATATAGCCCATGCAAACATGATCAACCGTACATGGAAAGGACACCTATCCTTACAAGGTAGCATTATCTTCTCCACTTTATGCTAAGTACATTTTTGATTTACTACCAAAACAAATCATTCTGATAAGATTGACGTTGATTACTTGCAAATCCACCAGATTCTGATATAAAACGAATAATTCTTGCAAGATTTGTAACATCAACTTTATGCTTTACTAATTAAATTGAATTAAGTTGTATATAAGGTGTTTTAAGGTTTTATTTTTCTAAATTTTTCAGTTCTACTTAAGACATGAAAAATTGTTGTTGCAAAACCTAAATGAAAAATGCTTTCGCAGCTCCTTTTCTCCTTAAGTTGTTGGAATTACCATTAAATTAAATTGTGAATATGTTTATAATAACACCATCAAATTATATCTTTATTTGTGACTATATATTATTTTTATAAGGCTGATATTAGGGTATAAATAACAGTACAGTTTTGGTCCTTCAACATATGCTCTATAACAAAATAGCAACAATTAACTTTTCAATCTTGTTACAATTTTGTCTCTTTTTAAAAAATTTGTATAAATTCATCATAAAATTATCACTTTGTCAATATATAGATAAAATAAATAAAAATAAAAAAACAATGATTGCCAACTGTTGTTGCTTAAAATTTTTGAAGATTATTTACAAATATATTTACACTTAATTCCACATATATATGAAATTTGTAGAAAAATTTTGATAGACAAGAAGAATCTCTTTAATTTTAGCAAAAAAATTTCAAGAAATTAAAGGAAAACAGATTTGAAAGAAAACCCAATCATTTCTAAAGAAGAAGAAAGAACCCAGCGACGCCTTCTTCCATTGCGCTGGGTTTGTAGCAATGGTTATCCACAACGATGACTGACAATCGCTACTTCTTTGTTTTTTGTTTTTTATTTTATTATTTTATATATATGTTATATCATAATTTTTTAATTAAATTTTTAATAAGAGATTAAAAAATAACAACTAAAAATTTAATAGTTACTATAAGACAAATTGAAATATAAGGATTAATTTATTACAAAGTATAAAATTTAAGACTAATAATCTTATTTATCCATTACTATTATGAACATAAACAATTATCCCATCAATTGTTCTTTAGTTTTCTTCTACTTATTTTGCTATAAATTTTCCCCGCCTTATATCTCATCTATTTATCTTTTTTTTGTCACATATCGTTAATCACATTTTTATTATTTATAATAAATGGTACACTTCAACTTTATTAATTATAAATAATCTCATTTCTAACTTTATTTTTTTTATGACCACATATTTATGCACATTTTTGTTTATACAGTACTCTTTATCTCGATGATGTAATAAAATTAATATTTTATGCCGTAAAATAGAATTTGTCTTTGAAATTTTAAAGAATTATAGAGTGGCAATAATAATAATAATAATAAATGTGGATAGTTGTTGGAAAGCTCGAGATCGATCACATGGGAATGCTGGGAAAGTTGCATTCAGTTGAAAGCTACTTCACTTTTTCTGGGCTTGTCGTCACCAATTCGAATCTATTGCATGCATGCATGCTGCCTATACAAAAGTATATATACATATCTTGATAAACATGCATGCCTATACATATACACACATATATATGTGCATGTGCCCTTCTGTAATGGAACTTTAGTCTCGTATATATGTGTGTGTGTGTGTGTGTGTGTGTGTGTATTATCAAGTAGCTAGAAAAGGGCAGTACTGACTGACCTCTAAGAATTTTGTGTAGGAATGATGAGTGCCCATTATTGGCTCAGATAGAACCGAAGAGCCAGTTCATAACATATATAGGAGGGTTACTTGACCTTATAATAAACATAAATATATATACATACATATATATATATGTATATGCATGCATGGTTGCTTCAGCTATGGTTATCACATGCATTCTTGATAAATACATGCTTCAAAAATGTTGATATATACACTGCACTAACATCATAAAATCCCCATTAACCATGACTCTAAGCATAACATTTTATGTCACGCTTAGGGTTTGCTTGACACTAAATCTTTCAGATTTTTTGTTGAAAAAGAAGTCAAAAGGGTTTAGTTGGTAGCTTTGTTGTTTAAGAAAAGTAAATTTTTTGGACATAAAAATGCACCAAAAACTCAAAAGGTATAAAAAGTTATAGAAATTAAAAATAATATTTTCTTTACTTTTCTTTTTTATAGATAAGACACAAGCTCAAGACCCAATACTTAGTGAACCATAGTCCTAGTTAGATATATACAAGGCAAGATGTCAAATAAGAAAAATAAGTATATAATAAAAAAAAACAACTCAAAAAAAAAAAAAAAACCAATAGAAATAGGAAAGCTAAGGTTGTTCTCCTCCTGTTTTAGTTTTCAGTTTTGGATTTTGAAATTATTTTTAACTTTTTATTTTGAATATATTTTGAGATTGTTGAAAATGCATTCTTTTTATTTGAAGAGTTTTTCCCATTTTGAAAATTTTGAATGTATTTGCGATGAAAATAACTAAAACGGCTTTTTGTTGTTTTGAATTTTTTTCTATATTTTTTTGTTTTTAAAAATATAAAAATAAATATATTTTTACTATTTTAAGAAAATAAAAATAATCTAAAAACAATAAAAAGAACCGGATCTAAATCTCTCATTTTTTACTTTCGTTGTAATGGTACAACAAAAGTCAAGAATGGAGTAACCAAGAGCCAACACTCAATTAGCTAATGGGAAGAGATCAATCATGCCTCCAAATGCAACTCCATTGACATTTATAGAACAAAATCATGGACCAATGAGTCACCAAATAGCTAGGGTTAAGAAAGAGTTCTCTTATCGTAAACCCAGTAAAATCTTCTTGGATCCCAATGTTGTACCTTACTTAATTGAAGTCCTATATATAAAGACCGCAGGATTGCACAGGTGCCACTCTTGGATCCCAAGGTCATACCGTTACTTGAAATGCCATAAAGATCACAAGATGGCACAGGTGCCATGTCATAGAAAAATAGTGTTTTGTTTATTTTTTTTATTTTGTTGTAAAAGATATTATATAATTTCTTTTTATGATAAAGTATTGAAAGGGAAAAAAATCACAATACTAGATTCTAACTATTATGGTATATTTTTATAAAAATATTATTATCACGAAATTTTATGGTCGTATTTTTATAACTTATACAAAAATATTACAGTATCACATTATTATGGTTAATTGTATTTTCATACAAAAATTATTTGGCAAAAGGAAAGAAAAATGACCACTTTCCACTTACGATGGATGCATGGATATGACGAATATGTATCTATATATAGTCATTTATGGCAGTTAATTAACTAGCATACATGCATGAAAACTTATAGGAGGTACAAGGAAAAAAGTGAGCCTAGCTAGCTAGATAGATGCATCTACATTAGTATGGAGAGGGAGAGAGAGAGAGAGAGAGAGAGAGAGAGGGGATAAGGTCCATGGAAAGAAAAAACCAGGAGAGTGGGACTGGCCTACTTGGAGAAAGAATGGAAGCTTTAGGCAAATAAGATACAAGAATTAAAGGAGGAGGCGAGGGCGGTTCTTGGCATCACACATATTGCAGTTTGAGTTGGTGAGGTACAGGGAATGTACAATTTTGCATCCATCATCTATCCATGCTATTATATATATATATGTATGTATATATACACACTTTCTCTCTAATTACACCCACACACACACATATGTATATATATATATATATATATAATATTCCTTCTTACAAAAGAGAATGCAAAAGCGAAGGAATATTTTACCTTCTTGCATGCACCTCTCTTGCTTTTGCAAATGTGATAGAGAAAGAACACCTCCGTCCAAAACTACAAAAGCTAGCCAAAGAACAAAAAATTCTGCCATATTAGTGCCCTATCGTTTTAGTTTCCCAACAAAATGCCATATGCATGTAGCCAGCCCTAATTTCCACCCGCTTTAGGGTTGAAAATCTTAGTAACAATGATTGAAGTTTGCCTACGTGATTCGGGCATTTGCATAAAATCCCAGTTATGTCAGCCTTAGATCCTCTTGTGTATCACATGCATGAACTTAGAGTTCTCCTAATCTTGGCAATTTGGTTCCTCTGGATTGATGTTTATCACAACATTATCTAGAAGTGGAATGCTTTTTTCATATGGATGTATGTAAATTCCGGGTATCAACTCATGTGACAGATACCTAGAAAGCACTCCAATAATCTATATATGTATGTATCACATATGTATATATATATATATATTGATCACATTTCCTAAGGTTTTGAATGCATGCTTCAAATTCAAATTAAGTAAAGAATTGGAGGCAGTCACAAAAAAATTGACTATATGTATATATGTAGCAAACTTGATGATGTGACGAGATGATTTCAATTTTTGGAGTCATCAGGATAGAAACTAACCCTTATTATTCAGAGTGATATAGTATCTATAAAGTATTTAATTACGTTTCTCTTCTCCTAATTAAGTAATTTAGATGATACAAGACCTAATAATCAACCAAGTTCCTATGCACCCAATAATTAAATTCATTCAAAGTTAAAGAGAGAGAAAAAAAAGAAGAAAGAAAAAGTGTTTGCATAATGCAAGAAGGAAAGTAAAATCACTAAGATATGGATGGATACGTTGAAGAAAGACAATATATATATATATAACATATATATATCACAAGATGATCACAAGGAAACAGGTTGCTCCTGTCAATTGTGAAGAATTAATGCTCAACTTTGTTTTTGGAATAGGCGGCTGGCTTTTTCAAGAAAAAAAAAAGGAAAAATAATAATAAAATAAATAAAATAGAAAAGGCTATTGAGAATGCGTAATAGAGATGCACACTGAAGATCAGTCTTTATATACGTTGCCATCAAATAATTAACATCCATGAATTAATTTATTTCCTAATTCCTATTAAAGCAGGCTTATATTTATTCTTCTTTAATCAGTAATTACATGAGTTCACAGATTTAGTGATACTATTTTTAGGGATAATCTGTTAAATTAGTTCTACTTTTAGGTTGACCTTTTTGCTTTCAAAACCAGAAGGGACTATACAATTAATTAGAGGCCACTCAATGTTTTAATTTCCCTCAAGGTTCAGAATTTTCAGAGTACTTTATTCTACTTCAATGCGATGTTTTCCTTTAATAGTGACCAAAATCTAGATTGATTTTGCAGCTGTTCCATCCAAATCCAGTAATCGCATCAAACTTTAAGCAGATAATTGTTAATTATTCCATGCTTCGCAAGTTCAACTATGTGACACAGCCAGCTATATTGATTTCGAATAGTCTCTTTTATCTTCATGAACTAACCATTCATACTTATGTTCTCACTCTCGTTCTCACCCTATATCATCTTAAGTTGACATTCCCTATCCACTCCTTGCATAATCTTTCAAGCCAACCACGTACGAGTTATGCATTTCTTGTTCAGTGCGATCGAGCTAGTGATCCGTACAAGGCCACATTCGATTTTATGTGACTTTGCTTTCGGCTGCATTTTGGATTACCAATATATATACATAGTTCCATAGATTCCCAGCACAATAGGGAAATGGTATGTAGCAAGCCACACAAGTCTCTATCAAATCAAGAAGGCTATGTGTTTTTAGCATCTATCCAAATATCTGAAGGAACCTTCACCTTTTCATCTTCTTTTCCTTTGCTTTGCATTAAATTACAAATGGGAATATGTGAATCACCACCACCTTCACTTTCCTCTGTATATATATAGCTAGCTCCTCAATACTCTTCCAGCACCATATATCACAACACCCAATTAATACATCGAATTAAAGCTCAACATTTTAACCAAAAACTTTTTTGCGAGTTGTTGTTGCATATATACATATATATATATCGAGAGAGAGCGCACATTTTTCGCTCATCGACATCGATAAGCTTGTGAAGACGGGGATGGATCGCGTAGCAAAATTGGCATCACAGAAGGCTGTGGTGATCTTCAGCAAGAGTTCGTGCTGCATGTGCCATGCCATCAAGAGACTCTTCTATGATCAAGGCGTGAGCCCGATGATTCACGAGCTCGATGAGGATCCAAGGGGGCGGGAAATGGAGTTGGCGCTCATGAGGCTCGGGTGCAACCCGGCTGTGCCGGCTGTGTTCGTTGGGGGCAAATTTGTGGGATCTGCTAACACTGTCATGACCCTTCAACTCAATGGCTCACTAAAGAAGATGCTCAAAGATGCTGGAGCTCTATGGCTTTAGTTAGTTAATTAACCACAAAGCCCTGAAATATTTTGCGTAATAAATGAGACCAAATGATGATCAATTATACCGAAATATTAAATCTCCCCCCCTCCTTAATTTAGTACTGGCGGCACGAATGTATACCTTGTGTTGAAATGTATTATCTATGGAGTTTACCATGATTCTATAAAGAGAGAGCTATATATAACTAACATTAACCAACAAAGGGTTTTGACCTTTCTTTCCTCCCTTTTCACTTTGTTAATTATTAACTTCATAACGTTTTATATGTAAAGTTAGCTTAAGGATGATCATCTTTCAAACAAACAAGCTCTAATTAATTTCGCTATGTAAAAGATCACAATTCAGGAATTAATTAGCATAATTAATCCACACTGGGCAGTCCTAACCATTGGCTCGAATTGCTGATTAAATGAACAGCTTGGATCAATGGCCGCCTGTAAAAATGAGCACTAATTGAGGAATGAGGTGACAATGAAGATTCTGGATAACCTGAAAGAATTCCACACACATGCTGCGGAATAAACTTTGAAGTTCCTCTGGACGCACTAGTAGTGACGTTGACGCGACGGCCTGTCAACGAGTTTATGTGGCAGCGTCATTTCAGGTTTGGATTGCATATATTCTTCAATCACTAAATACCAAAATTACTTTGGATCTTATTCTTCTTAGTGTTGTTCAATCTTGGATGAACTTTTAAGGCTCCCTAGAGCTTATTTTAGTGATCGGCCTGATCAATTTAATTTTTAAGAACTTGTCTCTTCAGCACTCACTCTGGTGCTGGTTCTTGCATTACGTTTAGCTCCCTAATTAGTTGCGGAAGGAACCAAATCTGCAGATAAAGTAAGCCTGCCATTGTCCTATATAGTATCATCCGTATATCAAGTATGCATCCTTACTTTATCATCCAATACTGTGAATTGATGCCACTAGCTTTGAACAAAACTGGAAATTAGCAGATTTTGTTTTAAAAGGTTATTCATCATACAAGGATTATATATATGGTCACCATCTCAGGTTTTCCATTGCATTTCAAGTTTCTAATTATTAAAACAGGAAAACTATAGTAACTAAACTCTTCATATATATATATATATATATATTGCATTGGTTAGCACAAATTAACTAACTAAATCCTTTTTATCTATATCTCCTAATCCCAAACGTTGCCTTCCAATTCTATATATTACAGCTGCCCGATTAAAGGAGGAGAGTTGTATTAGGTATCCGGTGGATCAAACAATTAAAATATGTAATTGGCCGACTTATTATATATTCCCAAAAGAGTTCTTGCCACGTCCAAGTTTTCCTGCCTTCTCCTAGAGTTTTTGCAAACTAATTAACTAAGCAATTTAAAGACACAAACTTCACAATTATATCAAACCAACAATGTTGTCTATTATCCAAAATTCTAGTGATTATCTATGTGTGCATGCGTGTGTGTGTGTGTGTGTTGGATCGATATATATGTAGTTGTAGACTGAAGATGATTATGTGGAATATGTACGGATTTTGTCCCTTAAGAAGGTCAAGAAGCCATGGAATCATGGCATACATGACCTTGGCCGTTGCAATAGAATTGAATTCGAGACTACTTCCATAGATGCAAGCAAGGAGTGGCAGACCAGCGTAGAGTATCACATTCCACCGAAAGCTATATTGTGTGTGTGTGTGTGTGTGTGTGTGTATTATATTATATATATATATGCCCTCTGGTAAATTACATGTTTTCTCTGAATTCTAAGCGAGAATTAATGTAAAGGAGAGGATGGTGAAAACATGGGAGAATCTTGCCACCGTTTCAGAATGTTCTACTTTTATGGTATCCTACAGCCCCAATATATATACATTTATATATAGTAGTTTTTAATTAAATAAAAGGGCATTATTCTATACATTAAACATCTTTTCGGGTGATTTGGGAACTCCATATGATATATACAGTTTGCCGAGCAAAAATTAATCCATTATTCATCTTTCACAACTCTTTCTGTACTTCTCTTTATATGACAAGCCAAGTTGTATAGAGCTCGTACAAGAAACATCTAATTATTAAGTTGATGTCTACTTGTGTGAACATGCTTGACCTTGTCTTTGTCTAATTTTATGGGCTTGAATTAGGTTTGGATCTAATAATCTCAGAAAGAATAATAGGATTGTTTTCTAGCCCACTACAACCATGCACAAGGCCATGAAGGTCTTGTCCATTCATTCTCTAGCTTTTGCAACAATTCAAATGTTCATTCTGCAGGGTTTGTTGTCACTCCATATATATAAAAAACTGGACCTTTTTCCTTAAAATATTTTCATTTTTGTATTCTTGAGAATTATTTGAAATTTTTTTAATTTCCTTCAAAAATATTTTAGGCATTTAAATTTGTCTTGATCCCAACCCGAGTGCATAAAATTATTATTTTACCCCTCTCATTGCTACTTAAACGAAGAACACCCACATAACATGCTATCATCCTTATGGGTTTCTACATGGATCTCTAGTTATCATCTTGTGGGTTATTTAGGATCAATGAAATATATAGAAATTATGGATTTGAGGCACAGTAACAGTAGTAGTGTGATTAACTAATTAAGTTGATAGAACATGCATATATATATATATATATACTTTTGTATATATGCGATTGATTGATTCTCTTAATCGATACAATTAACCTTAATTAATTTTCTGGTAGATACAGTTCATGAAGCCCAATAACAACAAATATTATACCATCTGATATGCACTAAGTGGATGTGCATGGTGCAGCCTAGAGAACAGAAGGGGTGGATCCAGCAATCTAGGGTGGGGTGGGCTGAAAAAAAATTGAGCTGGGTTGGATTAAAATTAGACTGGGTTATTATTAAAAAATTAAAATTTTTATTTTTAAAATTTAAATTTTATTGTGGGTTATCCTGCGCCTAGGATAGCTCACGCATAAATTCAACCCTAGAAGAAGGCATAACATAAAAGGTTCCCTGAAGGGGTGCTGCCTTTTATTGCATCTGCAGGCTAGGGCAAAGGGCAAAGGGTAAAGGGTGTTCGTCAAGCATTAATTGGGAATGACATGCAAGCAATGGCATGCATATATCTATCTATCTATCTTGGAAGATAAATTATATATATAGCTTACCTTACCATCCATAGCTAACTTAAGTAATTTACACTATATATTGGTCCAATTAATTCATTAATATATATATATATCAAGATAATTGGGCTTCCTATCAATTTTGAACTTCTTCTTCAATTTACTCAACAAAAAAAAAAAAACTCATTTTCGATAATTTTGTTTTGTGGTCACATTCATATAATAAAAAATTATTGTGTGCACAACATCTGAAATATTTAGATCAATTATTTATTATGATTGTACGTCACATGTTAATGTTGTATGCTATAATCACTCGAATAAAGCTCTCAAATTTACACCCATACACATAAATGTTATAAAATATAAAAAACAAAACAATAAAAAAATTAAGAACAAAACAAGAACTCACAAGACACAATAGATTATCCTGCTTCAAATCATTATATGAATGATGACCCTATGTCTAGCCTTTCAACCGAGAGCAATTCTTCCATTATTCTTGAACAAACAATACACAGAGCATCACACGAGCACGCTCATAGAGATTACAAAGACTATCACTTTATAGGTTTTCCTCTCTTGATTCACTCGTTTGTTTTTATGTCACCAATAGGCAAAGACCTGACATTTATTTATAGAAAGTAGATGCAAATTTTATAATTTTATGTCACCAATAGGCAAAGACCTGACATTTATTTATAGAAAGTAGATGCAAATTTTATAATGTACTCAACTTAGTAACCATTAGATGACAATTACGATTACTACTAACTAACTAACTGAATTTTGACTATTTTGAACGTACCTTCTGGCTTACTTAATGTAAACAAATAACATCATCAAATAGAGAGCACCCAATCTTCAAAAACAACTGAAATGGTAAGTTGGTATAAAATTATCAGTTTAAACATTCTCAGATCACTTAATATGTATGGACATTAATTATTTGTTGTGTAAAAGAATAAAACAAAAAATAAAAACCACAACTTTAGTCCAAGCCAAGTCACACAATGCATCTAGTCAATAACAGTGAACAAAAACGCGACCTAGGCGGCCGCTTAGGTGGAGCCGAGGCGCTAGGCGGCTGTTGGCCGCCGCGATTATGGCCAAATCGGCCACCTTAGGCACCGGCTAGTCGGTATCGGGCGGCGCCTAGCCGCGTGAATCGCCTGGCCAAGGCGGCCAAATCGACTGCTGGGCAGCGTGAAGCATTTAGTATAAATTGATTAGGGTTTTGTTTCCTTACACGTTACCCCTTTCTCTCGTCGATTTCCCCTTCTCTCTCGCGCACATCGCCACCGACAGTCTATTGTTGAATCGTCGTCACCGTCGCCTCTCTCGTGTTCACACTCCGCCACCGTCTCTTGTAGTTGCAGAGTCGTCGTCGACCAGTCGCCACCGTTTCGTTCTCGCACACCGCCATGCCACACTCTGGTTGTCTCTTCTCTCTTGCAGCTTCACCTTCTTCACTCGCCGTCGCCACCGTCTCGTGCTCACTGCTAACACACCGCCACCCCCTGGTTGACGGTTGACGGTTGTCTCTTGCTCTTGCAGCAGCTTCAGCCTTCATCTTCTTCAATCTTCACTCACCCTTCGGGCCTTCGCCTCCTTCAGTAAGTAGTAGCCAGCAATAAGCAAGCAGCAGCCTGCTTACTGTTGCCTCTCCCTGTTTTGTTTTTATTTTTATTTTTCTGTTATTTAATTTAGTATTTATATTAATATCTGATTATTTGTTATTCAAATATTTATTAATTATTATTATTAATGTATTTAAAAAATTAACATTTGCAACTTGCAAGCAAGCAACAAATGTAGCAAGCTGCCTTTATTGCTGCTTACTGGTGCTGGTGCTGCTTGGACTATATATTGTTAGTTTTTGGCTTTGTTTGTTAGCTAGTTAGCCTAATTATCTATTTTAATTCAATCATTCAATGTCAATTTACTCAAGAAAAAAAAAGTCATGTCGGATGGAATTGGGAGTACGGAAGCATCGTTCGATGCCGCCTCAGTTCTTAAAAAGAAATCAGATGACGTTGGATGGGAGTATGGAATGTTAATTAATCCAAAGAACATGGATAAAGTTAAATGCAAGTTGTGTGGTAAAGTTATGTCTGGAGGAGTTTATAGAGTCAAAGAACATATCGGCCACATTTCTGGAAATGTTTCTGCATGTCCAAAATCTTCTCCGGATGAGAAAGCTAAATGCAAGAATGTTATTGCTGAGGCAAAGAGTAAGAAGAAGAATAAGAAGCAAGAGGAAGATATGATGAGATCCTCGGTTAATATTTCTGACAAGGGGAAAGGGGTGGATAATGAAGATGAATTGGAAGAGTTAGGGAGTAAAAAAGCGCCTCGTACTCTTGGCCCTATAGATAAGTTTTGCAAGCTCCATTAGTCCTGAAATTTGTTTGAGTTCAAGAATGACGCAAAGGCAACAAAATATTAGTGAAGCATTGTTTAAAGAGAGAACACAGACTGTACAAGGATATTGTGCTAGGTGGGTGTACGAAGCTGGTATACCTTTCAATGCTATTGATCATGATAGCTTCAAATTGTTTGTTGAGGCGGTTGGTCAATTTGGGCCGAGGTTCAAACCTCCTAGTCAATACCAGTTGAGGGAACCGTTATTAAAGGAAGAGGTTGACAGAATGAAAGACTTACTGAAGAAGCATGAAGAAGAGTGGGCACAAAATAGGTGCTCTATTATGACAGACGCTTGGACAGACAGAAAAAGAAGGAGCATCATGAACCTATGTGTTAATTCTAGCATGGGTACTGTTTTTCTTTCTTCAAAAGAAGCATCAGACGAAACACATACAAATGAACTCATATATGAGTATGTGGACAAGTGCATTGAGCAAGTTGGGCCACAAAATGTCGTCCAAGTAGTAACCAACAATGCTGCCAACAATATGGGAGCGGCAAAATTATTAAAGTTGAAGAGGCCAAATATCTTTTGGACATCATGTGCTACTCACACCATCAATTTGATGCTTGAAAGTATTGAAAAAATGCCAAGATATAAGAAAGTCATTGATCAGGCAAAAAGTTTGACAATCTTCATTTATGCACACCATAAGACCTTGTCCTTAATGAGGTCATTTACGAAGAAGAGGGATATAGTGAGACCGACAGTCACTAGATTTGCTTCTTCTTTTCTTACTTTGCAGAGTTTGATGGAGAAAAATGCCTAATTGAAGTCAATGTTTACCAGCTCTGAATGGGAGGAGTGTAAATGGTCAAAAAATATTAAAGGGAAAGCAGCATATGATACTGTGATGAGCATTGCTTTCTGGAATGGTGTAACTTTATGCCTTAAGATTTTTGCACCTTTAGTAAAGGTGCTTCGAATTGTTGATGCAGATAGAAAGCCTTCTATGGGTTTTTTATATGGAGAGATTAAGCAAGCAAAGGAAGATATTAAGGAGGCCCTAAATAATCTTGAGAAAAACTATCAGCCTGTTATAGAGATTATTGAAGTAAGGGTGAAAGATAGGCTAGATAGTCCATTGCATTTGGCGGCTTACCTTTTGAATCCCTACTACCTTTTCAAGAATAAGACTATATATCTTGATAATGAAGTGATGGATGGGTTTTTTAATTGTGTGGAGAAGTTTTATCATGGTGATAATCATTTTGAATTGCAAGGTCATGTCATAAATGTTGAGTTGCCAAAGTATACATGTAAAGAATGAGCTTTTGGAAAAGTGTGGGCAGCTCAAGGCTGTGCAAAAAATGATGACAATTATAATCCAGGTATAAAATTCCTTTAATCTTTTTCTTAGTTCCTAATGTGTATTAGTGTATAAATTTGTTTACTTTATACTTGTTAACTTATGTAGTTACATGGTGGATGACTTATGGAAATCAAACTCCAAACTTGCAACGAATGGCAACAAGAATGCTCTCGTTAACCAGTAGTTCATTCGGTTGTGAAAGAAATTGGAACACTTTTGAAGGGGTTAGTGCATATGAAAATATGAACTATATTTCTTTAATATCAATAACTTATCTATCATTTAAATTGATATTACTTTTATTTTATTTATGTAGATACATACAAAGAAAAGAAATAGACTGGATGTGCATCGATTGAACAATCTTGTCCATGTCCAATTTAATACCAAACTGATGAACAAGCAAAAGAGTGAGAAGGAAAGAAATGTTGATGTGCTACTTGCTAGTGATGCCAGCAATGCAAAAGGATGGATTGTTGAAGAATGAGATGATGAAGAAATTGAGCCTGGTACGGGGCTTACTTGGGAAGTGATTGGTGAAGCATCCGGAATAGACAAGATGCTTCAACCTCGAATAAGTTCTAGGATGAGAGAGCTTCATGAAGATGATTTTCAATCAGAAGAAGAAGATGATGATGAGCAAGAGCTCAATGAATTTGATTTTGAGTTTAATGAAGATCATGTATTGGAAGAATATGGAGAGGAAGAATTCCAATTAGATAATTAGATATTTAGATTCTTCAAATATGGTTTATGTTGCATTATTGTTGCTTTTATCTTATTGAAGTTTGAACCTAGAATTGATCTACAACAATTATTTTCTCATGCTTAATTCTATATTTCACTTGTCATTCCATTATTGTTGTATTATTGGTTTATGTTGCATTATTGATGTTTTTCAACTTTGATTTAATTGAAAATAACATCAAATTATATCATAAAGTTAAAAAATAAAAAAATAAAAACAACAGTTTTCCTAGGCCCCCTAGGCGCTAGGCCCCAGCCTGGCGCCTGACTAGCGCCTAGCGCCTTTTAGAACACTGGTTAGTAATATTAAATGTGGTAAAAATTAAATTCTTGTATCATGAAATGCTTTAAAAAAAATAAATTTGTATAACAAAAAAATCATAACAAATTACAAATCTATATAATAAAACATAACGATTTTTAAAAATGTTTAAGATACATTTTGATCCTATAGTCGAGATGAATTTTGAATGTTGATCAATGGCTAAGATCAAATATCAACATATTCCCCCCCCCCCCAAACCATCACATTCTCCCTCACTGCCTCTCTTTCTCTCCCTCCCTTTCTTACAGACCTACCCACTCACTCATTCACCCAATGTCTCTCTTTCTTTCTTTCTCTCACATACCCCCACCCAGGCCATCCCCCCAACACACACATATATATATACACACACATACCCACCCACCCACAATGGCCGACCCCCTCTCTCTTTTTCTATATATACATATATATATAAGCAAGCTGTGGGCGAGGGAGTTGAAGGTTGAACGGTGGCCGATGGGGTCAATTGCAGCAGCGATGGAGTCTAAAGCAGCAAGCGGCCAGAGGTGGGCTCGCGATGGAAAGCCGATGCAACGCCTGGGTGTGTCGGTCGAATGCGGAGATGCTTGGTGGCCAGAAGTAGTAGGGTCAAACGGCGATGGCAGTCCATGCGCACAAGCAGAGGCGCAGAAGCTGGCCCAAGGCGGTGAACGATTGATGGCGGTAGTGGCATAACGATCTAGGACGACCGGCGGAGGCCAGACCAACTGGTGGCTAGTGTTGTGCGCAGGCGATGGCCGTGCGTTGCAGGAATAAGAAGCGAGAGGAAAAAGATGAAGGGAGAAGGAGAAAAAAATAAAAAATAAAAGAAAAATATTTAAAAAATAGGAAAATTTGAGAAAATGTCAAAAAAAATTAAGAAAGATTTTAAAAATCGATTTGGGCCTTAAAGAACATGCCAAAAGCTTGAAAATGGGAGACCCTTGGAGCCCCCGACCAATGGCGGTCGGGACTCCAATTTATTTTTAAATTTTTAATTTTTAAAAAAATTAATATATAATTTTTTAATTTTTAAATATCAATACTTAATTTTATTTGAAAATTTTTAAATAAAAAAACACCAAAGTGTAATTTTTTTATACTAGGGACACTTTTTTAATTTTTTTAATTTTAATTTTTAAAGTATTTTAATACTTAATTTTTAAAATTTTTAAATATCAACAGTTTAAGTTTTTGAAATTTTTTGAAATATCATATAAGTTTTAATACTTGATTTTAAATAAAAAAACAACAACCGTATAAGTTTTAATGTATAAGAATTTTACATGGATGATTCAAATTCCAAAAGACATAAAAATCTCTTTTTTAAATCATTGATGATCAAATGCTATTTTTAGTATAAAACTTTATTCAAAATATGAAGGTTAATTCAAAATTTAATATTTTTATCTTTAGGTGTTGAATCTTTGAGACTTAAAGAAATGTAAAATTGGTTAATCTATATATCCTATTGAGTTACTTAAAGATACAAATATTCAAAAATAATTTATTTTTTTTAATTTTATTTTTATTTTAAACATAATAATTTTTTAATTAAAATAATATAAAAATCAAAGAGTTTTCGACCATGCATGATCAAAGAACACAAGGTTCAAAAATAATATAAAAATCAAAGAGTTCCCGACCACGTATGATCGGAGAACGCAAGGTTCTCGACAACTCACGGTCAGGAACCCAAGGTTCGCCAACCCTGAACTAGGGTTCCCTCCCCCTAGTTGATGGCCGAGGCCATGACGACTGATGACAGCTGATATGTATTGTTTAATATTTAATTTTTAATTTAATTTATTCAAATTATAAAACATTTACTGATATATTTTATTTTATAGATTTAGTAATTTTTTTATTATAAAACGTTAACAAATATACAATAACTTTAATTTCTATTTTTAATTCACTATTTACAAATTTTTTTTACATACTCTTATATTATATTTTAATTTATAATATTAGTGAACATTATATTATATTGAGTTTTGTAAAGTATTTAATAGAAATAAAATTATTATAACATAATACGTATCAATTATAATTATATTTTAATTTTAATATTATTTACGGGCATGGGCATACGCTAGTGATTCCATATTCTACAATGTTATTTAATTTTATGATTCATCTAAACTCACTTTCTATCCCATATTTTTACTTAAAATAATAATAATAATAATGTTAATAATTGCCCTTAACATTAACTCTAAATAAATCTCATATTTTCATAATCTTAATTATACATGCACTTTGCTTTTAAAAAAAAGAAATATATTTATTTTATATTATTTTCAATAATTAATAAAAAATATATCGTGCTTTAAATAATTTAATCAACTAATAAAATTATTTAATTATTAAAAATAAAATATAATAAATACATATTATTATATATGAATGTCTAAATATATTAGGTTACACAGTAACGTAACGGCGCCTCCTGGCACCGACAATCCAATAAGAAAGCATTGACCCAAACACAGCTTTATTTGAAATTTACATTTTTATCCTCTTCATTCAGGGTATTTAATATAATAATAATAATATAAAAAAAACATTAAATGTATGATATTATTTATTACATTTTTTTTTCCATTGTCTATCTTCAAAAATATATATTATTTATTTGTCAATGCCCAGCTGTTCTCTTAATTAATAATTAATAATAAATGGATGATATTCAAATACTAATAAAAATTAAGGTTATATATAATATTGCAGCAACACGTGGGATGTGGGGCATTAAATAAATGCTATGATCACAGTCAGTCACAGTCACAGCTCATTCATTAAAAAAAAAATGGGAACACTCATTCATCCTTTCCTTTCCCTTCCTTGCGGACGTTACAAGCAAAATCCTTCTTCTTCCTCGTCATCATGATGCCACATCACAATGGCATCCCCGTAAATAACTGCTATTACAGTGGCATTCCCAATCCCCATCTTAAGATATCGGTGGTGGTGGTTCCTCAAAAGCTGCCCACTGCCCCAAACTCATTTGATTCAACGCGGAGAGAGAGAGAGAGAGGGAGAGGGAGAGATATCAAAAATAGAAAACATGGGGAAGCCGACGGGTGGTTCTCTCGTGATTTGTGCACTGTTAGTACTGATTTCAATTTCGTTATCGGGTGTGAGTTTTGCTGCTGCTGCTGCTGACGGCGGATACAGCCAGTTCCAGGTGGGGTGGTTTCCGGCGCCGGCGACGGGGGAGTGCCGGGGATCAATGGCGGAGTGCATGGCGCTGGAGGAGGAGGAGGAGGAGTTCCAGATGGACTCGGAGATCAACCGGCGCATCCTAGCGGGGAGGCGGTACATCAGCTACGGTGCTCTGAGCAGGAACAGGGTACCCTGCTCCCGGCGCGGCGCCTCGTACTACAATTGCCGGCGCGGCGGCTCCGCCAACCCATACCAGCGCGGCTGCAGCGCCATCACTCGCTGCCGGCGTTGAGGTTTTCTTTTTCTTAGCCAATTTTTTTTTGTTTTCAAAATTATAATATTACTGAGTTTTGGTTTGTGGGCTACGATGGGATTGTATCAGTCTTATGTAAAAATGGGGCGAATACTTATTGTAATTTCATCACTGTTCTTCAGTGTATTATTATTATATTGTTTTTAATGTTCTTCTACAAAACTACTTTATTTTAATGATTCTATGCTATCAATAAAAGCCCTTTCTGTAAGCTAAACACTGTTTAGTTTACTGTTGCATCTTGTTCTTTTTTTTCTTTCTGAATCTGTAACTACTGTAGATTTATCTCGTCAAATTTATGCTTTGAGAAACGAATGTGTTACACTTTCCTTTTACTTTCTGTGGCTATTCTATGGCTCAAGTTATAGTTGGATGAGCAATATACAGTGTAAGTGAATTGCAACTTCAATCCTCGTCCTATATGACCCAACCGACAATTTACCTCCCTGACATAATAATGCACGTACACTGAAAAGTGCACAATAACAGTGATTTCGAAATATGTATGTCTCACTTAGTGAAAGAGGGGTGAGAATTCTCTTTTTTATTTTTTTTATGTGTTGCATATTAAATGTCAAAAATACTTTTTTGTGATCACATATTAAAGACACGTTTCCACTGTGTTACACGAAAACACTTCATAAGAGTCGTTTTCTTATTTCGAAAACGTTTTTATTTTCGTTTTGAACCCTATTTATGTTTATTTTATTAAAAAAATATTTATTTTCACGCGTTTCTGGTTTCCATTTTCGCGTAACATAACTTTTCTATCCCTTTGATTTTTTTATTATTGTTTTGGTCATGTTAATTTCTAGATGTGTCTTGCTAGCTAATTCAACAACTTACTTTGTTTTATTTATGTGTTGGAAATTAACGTAATATGTGCAAGCGCAAATTTAGGAATTATGAGTTCTGTCAATGTGGAATGAGTTGTGAGATTTGATATTTGGGGTTACAAAACGCGGTGGGGGGTGGGGGGGGGGGATGCTTCCGTGGAAAAGGAGAAGATAGGACAGAAAATTGGGAAGGTTAAATTTGACTTTTTATCCATTGACTTGGTATAATGAGTTAAAAAATAAATGCTTCTTCAATTGATCGCTCAATATTTTTTTTTTTACCCACGTGAAACAACTTGGTGTTTCAGAATTTCTAAGGTACGAACATAAACATTTATTAAATGGGTGAATAAAGCGATTCACTACCGTTCATGTTACATGCCTATTCCAGCAAATTCTGACATAAAGAGTTGGCAATATATTAATATATATTTTCTTTCTCTTGTGTGGGACGATAATTGATAATGTTTATTGGGAGTTGCCAAGACGTGTCTCTATCTATCAATTTCGGACAGCCAATACCCCCAATGAATTGGCATCCTACCACCACTTGGCAGTTTCAGCATCTTCAAGGCAAGCAAAGCCACGCCTCACGCGTCTCCATCATCATCATCATCATCACATTCATATCAACTCAAAAGGCTGCGTGCATACGCAGCAGCTTATTTCATTTCTTTAAAAAGACTAACACCCAACACACCCACCCACCCACCATTTTCCCATCTCATCACTCCGACCATAAAAAGAAAAATCAAAGCTGCATCCTCAATTGAATATGAAATTCATCCGATCAAGTTGCCATCATTTCCTCTTGTGATTTGTACCAAAAATGCATAATTTGAAGATCCAGTTCATTGGCATTCAGAGTCGATGGTTTTAAGAACCCGAAACCAAAACTACGGCAAATTATCACCAAACCTCGCAACACATTCACAACAGCGGCAATGCTCTATAGAGTAAAGGCACCAACATATAAGTCGCTCAAACGCCTCAACCACAATCGGAGTACAAGAATGAAATTTAGTTCCAAAGTTTAAAAAATATTGTAAGAAAACAAATCTGGCCAGAGAACCCAACACACAATGCTGTCAATCATCTTTATGCCGAATCATCAGCTGCCTTGGGATCTTCCTTTGTCTTCAGGGGAGCAGAAGGAGAAGGAGACCCTTCTTGCCCCATCTCTGCCCTCAATTCGTTGATGCTCTGCTCCAGCTCGTCTATCCTGTTCCCCATCTCATCAAGTGCATCGCAGTTAAGGAATCGAATACCTCAGTATCATTGTGTATCAATAAGGGCAAAAAAGAAAATGTAATCCAGCAATTATAAGCGTACAATCTCTTGGAAATATTCCGGTTGGAAGCCAGTTTTCTATTTTGCATTTGGCATTCCCGTTCACCTCGTATGAGAGAGAGAGAGAGAGAGAGAGAGAGAGAGAGAGTACAATATTCTCGTATCATTTACATGAAAGTGCACTTGAATTATTTAGCATCCCCATCCCCACATAGTAACTGTAATAGAAATAAATGAAGTCGTTGCCAGAAAAATAGTACTCCATCTGTCATGGAAAAACATTAAGTGATGGGTACCGATCTTTATGAGTTCCCCTTGGTGGCCCAGACACAGTATGGAAGAATTTTATGAATCTTTTAAAGCAGATGAACTGAAGTGCCACAAATGGGGGAAAAGGACAAGCGAAGTATTAAATGCGTAGAAACACCAAAGCAATCATTATAGTTCCTGGGGTCATCAAGCACTGAATTCACTACTATAATGAAGTTAACATGGACAGATTAAAAAGGATATTCTTTGAAATGATGGATTCGGACATTGTCTGAAACCTAGATTGCTGCATTAAGTTCAAGTGTCGGCAAATAAATTGAGTTCAATGGAAGTGGAACTATTCCAAATGGAAAGCCTCAAAATTTTGAGAAGTAACATACTTACCATTTGCTGCAGAAGATTTTGCACCTGAAAGAAGCAATAAAAAAAAATTCACTTAGTGCTGTGGCTTATTATCTTTAATTATGCAGCAACAACTTGGAAAAAGGAGAAAGAAAAAAGAGACCCCACATAGTCGAATTAAGGTTTGTGATCGTTATTGTTGTGAAAAAAAGGAAAATCATGGCTATTATAAAATTTGGAACAAATGTATTTTTTATTACATTTTCATCCATAAACAAACCAAAGTAGGTTGAACTCAAGTTGTTTTCCCATTAGCAGGTCTTCAGCGAGCCCACAGCTTCCCCCAAGTTAATTCATGTAGACACCCATAACCACATGAACAAGAAAATCTTGACCTCCCACCCTACCAAAGGAACATCCCTTTACTTTGCCATTCTTATAGCCGCATAGAGGTGGTTTTCTTTAGTAGTGTTGATTCTAAATAAGAAACAATTGGTAAGAAACATAAACTACAAAAAACTTTTGCATTTTCTCATGGCAATGAAACTTACGAATATAGTCATATCAGCAGTACTCTGTTTGGGATCATCTGCATCATGCCCATCCTGCTGACAAAAAAGTGAGTATTAAGTCAAATGTTGCAGCATGTATACAACTACTGGATGTGCACATACTTCTTGTTAAAACATACACACAATAAAAGTCAAATGTTGCAACATGTATACAACTACTGGATGTGATATGCACTTCTTGTTGTTAAAACACACACACAATAAAAGTCAAATGTTGCAGCATGTATACAACTACTGGGATGTGCGCATACTTCTTGTTAAAACGCGCACACACAATAGAAGTCAAATGTTGCAACATGTATACAACTACTGGATGAGCACACGCTTCTTGTTAAAAACTTCATTCTCAGTCAATTGAAAAAACTCAGATCAGTACACAAGTTAAAGCTTTCAAGTAAATCAAATCAAGGAAAAAGTACTTATTTGCAGCTTCTTAACACCCTGTTGACATCTTGCAGTGGAAAAGTTACAGTTCAAGACCTTTATAGCAGAAAATTCAAGAGTTCTGACTAGTTTGGTTTTGATATGCTAAAACATATCGTGAACAACCAAACATGAATGAAATAAGAATGAAACAGTGAAAACAGGACATATTTGGAAGGTCCTGAACATTTTCTAAATCTGGGAGAGTGATCCATACAACAAGAGGTAGAAAATGATTTCATGTGAGGAAAATATTTTCTGGATTTTTATTATTTAGTATGGATTTCTCTTAAAACAATGTTTAATGATTTTTTTTGGAAACACATCCTCTCATCTTGGTGATGAAGATAGAAGCTAAACTGCATAAAGTTTGTAAGTTTGTACATTGAAACATATTTGAATCCTATTCTTAAGGATTTTAATTTTTTGATATTTTATTGAATTCAAATGGGGGCACTTCCTTATTTACATGTATGACTTAAGTAATGTTACTTAAGACCTACATGTAAATAAGAATGAAACAGTAGATAGACAAACTAGATTAAAATCTCAAGCATTCTGAAGCCTTTAGTAGATCCCTACAATCGATTCTCCAAGTGGACAGCAGTCAGTCAGCTATCAGACTCTAATGTTACATTTTTTTTTTTTCCAATTTAGACCAGAAGCCAAAAATTACTGATTTTTAACGGAAATGTTGGGCAATGACTAGAGGAGCATATCCAATAAATTCTAGCTATAAACAAACCATTCTTAGCTGATGATTTACAAGCAAAATCACAATAAATCAAACAAAAAGATTAAGAGAAAATTCTAAACATTCAAGTTCTTCATTTTTATTGTTTTCATATTCCTAGGCTCTTCTACAATATCCTTATATTGAGTGAGCTTCATTATTTTTATTAGATCTTTTGGGAGACCATTCATCTGTATTCTTTACTCCTAGTAGTGTGAGAGTTCATTGGGAGGATTTTTGCAAGTGCTAGCAACAAATCAACTAGCAAGGATTTTTTAAGCATTTCTGTGATGAAACTCTTGGGTATATTTTTGGAGAGTTTTTGGGATAGAAAAACTATTGTTGGTGAGTCAACACCAGATTAACTGGCGGTTGTATCTCGTGGTTTCAAGATAATGCATTGAAATATGTAGTTGGAGATAGAAGAGTAAACACAGATTAGGGATTTGCCAAACCATTATAAATCACCATGTTTTCTCTCTCTATCCCAATATTCATTTATTTTATATTCTTCATTCTAGTTTAAAAACATTAATTAAAATCTTTATAAACCCAATTCAAAGAAATAGGCTTGCTAACCCAATGAATAAGGAACATTGTTGATGCTAATGTCAGGTACTCAGATCTGACAGGTAAATTCTCTGCTAATTGAGAGAATTTAGGGCAGAAATTAGCAAGAACTTGGAGAGAGAATCGGAAAACGAGAAAGAGCAGAGATTGGCGAGAGAGAATCAAGAGAGAAAGACAGAATGTTCTTTGAAAATGTACTCCGATAATGCTTGCATTCAGTTAAGTTCAACATAGGTGGTAGTTAAAGATTTGGCACTAATGAGGCTGCCATGTCAAATATACAACCTTTAGTAGCTTACTACAGTACAACTACTATAACTACCAAGCCAAATACCCCTCATACAAATATTAAGTTCCTGACAATTCCCCCCCCCCCAAATTTCTTGTCCTCTAGAAATGGAGAGAAGGCAGGCAGCTTGAGGGAACTGAATGATATATTCCCAAATATTGTTGTCAGGATGACAATGTGTCCATTGAACCAAAACTTGTGTTAAAGGAGAACCATGTCTGTATATCACCCTTTTGTCCACAATTAAGGCAGGTTCCCCTGCAGGAGAAGCATCAAATGCAAATGAGGGCAAAGACAGACTAACCGGCTGTGTTCCCACTGATTTTTTAAGCAGTGACACATGAAATATCGGATGAATATGAGTGTCAAGAGGCAGCTGGAGTTTGTAATCCAGAGTCTCAAACTTAGCTAAAATGGGAAAAGGGCCATAAAATTTAGGACTTAAATTGGAAACTTGCCCATGAGAAAGAGCCCATTAATGGGAGTGTTTCAACTTACGATAAACAATATCTCCAACTGCAAACTCCCTTGCACTGCTTTTCCAGTCAGCAAACTGCTTCATTCTATTTTGAGCAGTTGCTAATTCCCTGCATGTCAACTGCAACAGCGGCAACTGAGGTTGGTTCCAAAGTAGTAGGTAGATGGGGAGACTTATAACCATATAGAGCTTCAAAAGGGAACATTTTAACGGAGCTATGGTAGCAAGAATTGTACCACCAATGAACCAAAGAAAGCCATTTGTGCCAAACCCGCGGCAGTAGAAAATAGAGACAATGGAGGTAAGTCTCCTAACATTCGTTGACCCTTTCCTTTTGTCCATCAGATTCTTTATGATAGGCAGTAGACAAATGCAACCTTGTGCCCAAAGATTTAAAGAGCTCCAGCCACAATAAGCTTGTAAAAACCTTATCCCTATCATAAACCATGGAATGGGGAATTCCATGTAACTTGACAATATGATCCAAGAACATACTGGCCACTTCCTGGGCTGTATGTGAGAGACTGAGAAAGTGGGCAAATTTAGCAAATTGGTCCACCAAATCCATGGATATACTTGTCCAAGCTTGTACAGGTGTCGCCAATGGCTGTAATAATCCAGGACTGCCACTGTTTCATGCTTACAACGTTGGTAAACATCACAAGCCAACACAAAATCCATCACATTTTCCTTTAGATGTGGGAAATAAAATAGTTGTTTCACCTTATGATAAGTATTTCTAATACTTTAATGTCCTCCCAAAGGTGATCCATGCAATGCTTGCAGAATTTTATCCTTGAGTTGATCACAATCTCCTATCACCAATCTGCCATGAAACCTGATTAAGCCATTAACCAATGTGTAAACTGGTCTACTAGAAGAATCAATATTCAATTGCTCCAGTAAGTCCCTAGACCAGTCAGCTAACTCATAACTAGCAGTCACCTCCTGTAACCAGTCAAGAACAATGGTAGTAATGGCAGCATTGGTCCCTTCTTCAAAACATCGGAATAGAGAATCAGCAGCCATGTTCCCCTTTCCCCGTCTATATTGAATAATATAATTAAGGCCCAACAACTTAGTCATCCCCTTCTTTTGTAATTGAGTATACAGTTTTTGCTGTAATAAGTATTTTAAACTTTCATGATCAATCCTCATAATAAAATGACTTCCTTCCAAATAGTGTCTCCACTTGTCCACAGCTATTAAGACAGCCAACAATTCCTTATCACAAATGCTTAACCCCAAATGTTTAGGGGCTAAGTCTACGCCTATAAAAGCTATTGGCTGACCTTCCTGCATAAGAACAGCCCCCACTCCCAGTTT
Source organism: Diospyros lotus (assembly GCF_014633365.1). NCBI lineage: Eukaryota > Viridiplantae > Streptophyta > Magnoliopsida > Ericales > Ebenaceae > Diospyros > Diospyros lotus. The sequence continues at coordinate 6,003,812 of NC_068341.1, forward strand.
ACTCGCATCAGTCTCCAATACAAATGGTTTATTAAAATCTGGTAGGGCCAGGACTCATGGCTGTTTTCAGCTTTTCAAAAGCTTCTTCTGCCTGAGGATTCCAATTAAAATTGTCCTTCCTTAGCAATTCTGTGAAAGGCTTACTTATAATTCCATAATCTCTAACAAATAAGCCCAAAAATCCCCTTACAGACTTTACATTGGTAAGTCTCGGCCAAGAAAGCATTGCAACCACCTCTTTAGGGTAAGCGCTCACCCCTTGATCAAAAATTATATGCCCCAAATATTCCACCTGCCTTTGAGAAAAAGCACACTTTGACTTTTTCATATACAATTAGTTAAGTCTAAGAACCTCAAACGTAGTTTTAAGGTGGTCAAGGTGTTGAACAAAAGTAGGGGCTATATACAAGAATATCATCAAAGAAAACTATGATGAAATCTCATAAATAGGGCTCAAAAGTTTGGTTCGTAAGGGCTTGAAAAGTGGCTGGAGCATTAGTTAGCCTGAAGGACATCACTTTGAACTCAAAATGACCTTGGTGGGTGTGAAAGGCTCTTTTAGGAATGTCTTCCGATCTCATTCTAATTTGATGATAACTGAATCTTAAATCAAGATTGGTAAAAATAGTGGCATGTTTGAGTTCATCCAAAAGGTCCTCAATAATATGAATGGGAAACTTGTCTTTGATTGTTATGGCATTTAATTGACGACTATGCAAAATTGCCAAAAGCCTTCTTTCTTTTTTACAAGTAACACTAGTGAGGCAAAAGGGTTACGGCTGGGTTGGATGATGGATTTTTGTAACATGTCCTTTACTAATTTCCCAATTTCGGTCTTTTGTGTTGGTGGATAATGATAGGACCGAATATTGATAGGTTCAGTATGAGGTTTAAGTGGAATAGCATGATCAAACAATCTTTTAGGCGGTAGGGTTTCTACAAAGAGGTCCTCATACTCAACTAAAAGCATGTGTAAAGAATCAAGCTCATGTACCTCCCATTTTTGCAGAGAATGGCTGCTGACAGTCACATAAAATTCACAGGATTTCTCCTGCAACTCCATTTCTTCAAAGGCTTGCATGGAGAATAACTGTGCCAGCTTGTTCTTCAGCATCTTCTGCAGTCTTTTTCCTGTGATAATCTTGCATAAGCCTGTGTCTAGGCAGCAGGCTGCCTGCAAGAGTCAACTTCCTCCCATCTTTCTCAAAGGTGACTTCCAATTTGTTGAAGTCAAAACTGATTGGACTGACTATTTTCATCCAATCTATGCCCAATACTATATCACAGCCACCAAGTTTTAACAACCTCAAATCGGCTGCAAATCTTTCCACTTGCATTTCCCACTGAAAGTCGATACAAGAGAACTTGCTGAGCACCATACTGCCATTAGCCACAATTACTGATAGAGGTTGGGTGCTTGTAAGCATGCAACCTAGATTCTTGGTTGTATTTTCATCCAAGAAACTATAGGTGCTTCCACTGTCAATCAGCACCATTAGTTTATGATTGTGAACCTTCCCTTTACCTTTATTATCTTGCTGTTTGCTAATCCTCTTAAAGCATGCAGTGATATTTCTCCATTATCTTCTTCTTCGATTTCAGTTGCAGCCACTGGAATTTCCTCCATTTCCTCTTCTCCTTCCAACAATAACAATTGTCTTTTACATTGATGTCCTGGCATGTATTTATCTCTATACTTATAACACAAACCGACTTGCCTACATTGTTCAACACTACCAAATTTTCCCCCCTGTAGGCTGATTTGAAGTAACAGTCAGATGAACTGTTATATCCCTGTAATTCTGGTTGTTTTTGGCTGCTTCTCGATTAGATCTGCAATTCACTGCCACTAAATGATTCCCCTGCTGACTGGCATATGAATTTGTTCCTCTCACATGAATTCTCTGCTTCTTAATCAAAGCTTCTACAGTAAGCTCCTGTAACCTGGCACTTTCACCTGCCGGTTTCACAATCTTAGGCTGCATCATCTTAACTGTAGGCCTCAATTCTTTGCTCAAGCCACTAATAAAGCTTGAGACCAAATATGGCTCAGATAAAAAAGGATTGAGATTCAACATTAAGGACTTAAGCTCCTCAAACTTCACCTGATAATTCTGGACATAATTCTCCCGCCTCAATTTGTTGAATTCCTCCACAACATCCGTCATATTTCTGTCCCCAAACCTTTCACAAAAATCCTCCACAAAATCTGTACATCAGCAGTTATCTCGTAACCGAATCCATCCTTGAAACCAAGCATCCGCAACATCATTCGAAAAAGCAGAGGCTAAAGTAATTATCTGCTGATACGAAATATTATACAAGATGAAAAGCTTTTGACAATGCCTAATCCACCACCTAGGGTTTCAGCAGTCAAACATTGGTATCTCCAGCCTTGACAATGGAAAATAAGGCTGATTAGATGCAACCTGTACTTCCTGCCTTCTTTCAACAGCTCTCTCAACTATAGTTTCTCTTATTACAGCATGTTCAATTTCGAACTACAAAGAACCAGCTGTCCTAGGAACTGTTCCATTTCCTTGGAGGATTGGATCAGGCCATTCCTTAAGAGGAAAATCATTTGGAAAACTCACCTGAGGCAGTTTGGAGAACATAAGCATGAAGCTGTCCAATCTTCTTGCTAATCCGTCCATGGAAGCCTTAAATTTCCTGTCCAGCACAAGACTCGCATCATGATTTCGACTGGATCCAGATTCCAGCAAATCAACTCAAGCCTGGAGATCAGAAACAGTCACATTAACTTGTTGCAACTATCCTCGAATTGCTTCATCGGAGTTCTGTCAGCCATGGCAATTTTCTGACAAACACTGTATCAATAGCCAAGGACTTGTCCTGATATCAAAATGTTAGATCCTTGTCATGTTCCTAGGGTTTAAGCTAGGGTATTTTAGGTAGAAATCGAGAATATAGAGAATTTGGAGGGAGAATTAGATAGAAAGAGGGAGTTAACATCAAGGATATAGGGAGAATTGCAGAGAGAGAGAGAGAGATTTAGGGAGAAATCCGAGGGAAACAAGAGGGAACTTGAGAGAGAATCTGAGAGAAAATTTTGGAAATCAATTATCATTCAAAACCTCCGTCTTCTCTAACCTACGTAGCCTATTTATAGGCTTTACATTAAAGGTACTAATAGCTACAACAAAAGAGTACAACCAAAAGAGAATTACATATAATATAATATTACTATTATATCCTTGAGGGATCCTTGGGGGAGAGACAATTCCCCCCTCCTTGAGAGAGTTCTTGTCCCCAAGAACTTATAGCGACTGGCCACTGGTCTCTTCATCCAATCCCTATTTTCTCTATCAAATTTATTCCTTTACCTTTTTTGTTCTTTTCTCTTACTTTCCTTTTCTTTTGCTTTTCCTTTTCTTTTTCCTCAACAGTAACATATTATAATTTATTGCAACACCAAGTCCAGCCATCCACCTATTCCCTATTGCAATTGAAAATAGTTCCAATTGACATATCATTCCTTCAACCATATCATTTCCAATCATATAAAGGAATTCAAACTTCTTTGCAGGCAAAAACCTGATTTGACGTTGCAGCTCTCCAACTGAAATATGAATAATCGAGACAGCAAAAGTCTTGTTCCCAACATCTTTTACTTCCTAATTGTTGTGTACACTAAAGGTTCACTTTCAGCAGATTTTCCCTCCAGTGGAACCTCAATAACTTCTTTAGCAATTACCATTCCTTTCTTGTTATCTTGAATTGCCTAATCCAATTTAGGTTTCTCCTCATTCCTTGCAACTACTATCCCCATTCTTAGGACCTCATCAGCCTTATTTATGAGCAATTTCTTTAGGGCCAATATAAGGTTGTTTCGATCCAAATTCTCAATCGGAACTTCTTTGACAGTATATGGAGAGTCAAAAATTTGATCTGGCCTAGGATAGCTGTCGCAGGCATACCTCTCATCAGCTGCATGAAAGCTATCTTTCTCGCAATCCTCCTCTTCCAATGCTACTTCATCAGCTTCCTGCACTTAGGGGTGTGCTCGGTGCGGTTTGGCCGGTCTGAACCATTTTCAGCAAGCCAAACCGCTGGTGCGATTTTCCAATCAAACCAGACCGCGGTCTGGTTTGGGTGCGGCCAAACCGCACCGCATTTGCGATCTGATTTGGTGCGGTTTATCGCGATTTGAAAATAACTATTGACAACATATAATATATTATAAAAATATTAGATAGAATAATTATATATTATTATAAACTATTATAATCTGTTGGTAATTATAATGTTATATATTATTATAAACTTGTTATATATTTTTATAAAAATATAGGGTGATTTTTATAATAGTAAAGGTTGTAGGGGTTGTTGGGGTGATTTTTATAATAATATATTTTTTATATTTTCTTGAGCGGTTCGGTTTAAAACCGAACCGCCAACTATACAAACCGCAAACCATGCAGTTTGAACAACCACCAAACCGTTTTGAACCGCCAAAAAAAAAAAAACAACCAGTTTGGTTTGGTTTGGTTTGGCCGGTTTCCGCGATGCACTGGTTTTTTTGAACACTCCTACCTGCACTACTTGATTGGCAGTCTTAGAAGTACCATCAGTCTGTTGGCTGGCTACTTTTAGAATAATTTTTAAGCTGCAGCCCATGCTCTCTAAAAATGGCTTCCAGCGCTGATTCTTGCAGCCTAGCCTTCTCCGCAACCTGTTTTACAGTGACAGGATGCATCATTTTCACCGTAGATCGTAGCTCATCATTAAGTCCTCTAATGAAACTTGATACAAAATAAGACTTCGTCAAGGTTAGGTGAGAATTGAGCATAAGCGACTTCAATTCCTCAAATCTAACCTGGTAATCCATAACCAAGCCCACTTGTTGAACTCCTCATCGCAACTCTCATTATCAACCTGATCCTTTGCAGGTAGTTCATCCACTTCTTGCTAACTAGAGGTCCTAGGAAGGATTCCACCTCCAGCTGAAATCTGTTCTGCAGTGGATCTTGAATAAAGATCCACTGGTATTCTAACTTGAAAGATCTTTGACATCAAACCCGGTAAGTCGTCCATCTTTGGTCGAATATAGCAAATTCCGTCTCAAACCTGTACTCCATCTCCAGAGTTCAATTCCTTTGAAAATTTGCCTCCTAACTTCAGCAACCTAAATTCACCGAAACCTGAAATCAGTAAAACTAGTCCGCCTCTCTACAGTTTTGAATGCCTAGAATTTCAGTCGAGACTCGACTTGTAAGTATCGCCTCTAGATAATCACCTGGATTATAGCGCCTGTAATCTGAGTCACCATCCTAAATAGCACTCACTATTGTTTAGTGATCGCTCAAGATCCGCTTCCGACCTCGCCTTTCTTCTCGCCTCAACCTCAATTCCGCAGCTAAGGTCCACCAGCTCTGATGTAAATTCCTTCCTGACGGCTTGCCTAGTTCACCAGAATTTGCCAGCTCTATTTTTGCTAGATCGACAACAAAAATTAACAACCAATAGTCAACCTCCTACTTCGCCTTCAAGCTGAGAGTGCCAGAAATTGAGAAATCAACAATCCTGAATTGCTACTAACAGCAGCCTTCCAATTCTAGACCTTGATCTAACTGTGGCCTCATACAAGTATTAAGTTCCTAATAGCTACTGACAAAAACAACCTTCATAAACTGTTACTTATTTAGTAATAGAAATATGCAACAAGAAACTTAGTAATATAGCACAGCAAATAAAGTTCCTTTTGGCAAGTAACACAATCTAATTTGATAGTACTGAATGAAATAGCTGATCAAGTAATTATTTAACAGTCATCCTTATTAGAGTTGAAATTCTAGACATTTGAAATTACCCTCACTTGCAAGTTAGTTAGCAGCAAAATATCATAGAAGGTGGAGACAGTATTATGTCTTGAAGTCATTGCAAAATAGAGACAGATAAACAGGCAGGCACAAAAGAGGTAGAGACGGAGGATTATTAATGACAGACGTTCAGTAAATACCAGATCAGATTAAGACCTAGAGCTTAATATCAGTCAAGCAAAACTCAGAGTACCAACCCAGTCTATGAGAAAGCTGCCTACATCTTTAAGCCTCAACGCAAGGCATTACCCATGGTGGTTTGGAGGTATGTGCAAGCTTAAAGTAGGCCATTAACTCCAATGAAGATGTCACAAAACCAAGGGTAGTTTGGTCAAGGCCCTTAAAATTCTATAATTCATTTATGTATTTTTGCATGCAATTAGGCATTAGCAGCCGTTAGAAGGCTGTACTATGGTGGGGCCACCTTTTAGAAGGACCCCAACTGCTTATATATATATATATATATATATATGTAAGGGCCATGCCCACAACAAGCATGCAATGAGAATAGTTTGAATTTCTCTCTCTCTCTCTCTCTCTCTCTCTCTCTCTCTCTCTCCGATAACACAAGAATTCCTCTCGAAATTTTGCCAAATAGCCTTGTCAGTGCCTCCGGTACTAACAATTGGTATCAGAACCACCGATCACTGGCCGGAAAACATGGCGGAAGGAACCCGCATGAAGCAGATGGAATCGAGGTTGGACGTTATCAAAGCTGGTTTGAGGCATAGCCACGAACAAGTGGATGAGAGGCTAGAGACTATTGAAGTGGGAGTTCGAAATACCCAGGAGGATGTGAGCCGCATCCGAGCTTACGTATTGGAGGTCAAAAGAGACATCAGGGAGGACTTCTCACATCTAAGAGAGGAGTTCTTCGGGCTAAGCCAGCAATTGAATGCTGCGCTAGCCATCTTCTCTAGGCAACCAAATGCCAGCTTGCCGATGGATTTCCCACTAAGGGCAGTTGTGGTGCCAATCATTCCCGAAGTGAGGGGAAGACAAGAGAGGAAGGAACGGGAGGAGCTTGTAGCGAAAGCAACGTTGAGAGACAATGTGATTAATCAGCCCAATTCTCCCATGCCGAAGTTGGAGATTCTAGTGTTCGAATGGGAGAAACCCAGGTGGTGGATTAGAAGATGCAAACGCTTCTTCTACCACTACAGGGTGGTGGAAGAGAACAAGGTGAATATGGCGACTGCTTACCTCAACGACATAGCAGATTCCTAGTTCCAGAGTTGGAGAGGGAGGAGGAATGAGTGGACAGGGCTAGAGTTTGTGGAGGAATTTTGTCCCCGATTTGGTGAAAGCAGTTTGACAAATGTGGTGGAGCAGTTCAATAAGCTAAAGTAAGAAGGAACGGTGGAAGAATACCAGACCCGCTTTGAGGAGCTCAAATCGACACTTAGTCATGCTCATCCAACCTTAGATGAGCAATACTTTGTATTGAGCTTCCTTAGCGGATTGAATAACGAGCTTAGGCCAATGGTGAAGATGTTGCAGGCAGCTACAATGAGGCAAGCAGCAAAGAAGGCCTTAGTCAATACTTTGTATTGAGCTTCCTTATTGACACTTAGTCATGCTCATCCAACCTTAGATGAGCAATACTTTGTATTGAGCTTCCTCAGCGGATTGAATGACGAGCTTAGGCCAATGGTGAAGATGTTGCAGCCAGCAACGGTGAGGCAAGCAGCAAAGAAGGCATGTTTACATGAGTTGTCTTTGGAGGCTTTCGTGAAGAAGCACAAGATCTCTCAAAAGGGATCGGGATGGGGCTAGCATAGCTCTACGAGAGAAGGGTACAAAGGAAACAGCCTGCAAGTGAATAGAGGAGGTTACGCACCAAGAGCTCCAATCCAAGCTACCCCAATAAGGTCCCTCACCCTAGACCAAAAAAGACAAATGGGACTTTACTTCAGGTGTGGTGAGAAGTACACCCCAGGACACCAATGCCGAAAACACCTGATGCAAATGGAAAGAGAAAATGATGAGGAAAAGGACAAACTAGAAGAGGACTTAAAGGAGAATGAGGCCGAGGGTGAGGTTAATGAAGGAGAGGAAGGGGGACAGATTTCCCTCCATGCTTTCGAAGGGTAACCCTCGGAGAAGGTGATCAAGATTAAAGGAACTGTGGGAAGGAAGAGACTAGTGATTCTCATCGATAGCGGGAGCACACATAGTTTCTTGGATGAAAACACAGCCAAGGAACTTGTATGTGAGCTGCAAGCCACTATACCCCTATCAGTGACTGTTGCCAGCAGCCACAGAATGATCAGAAGGTATAGATGCCAAGGATTCACTTGGAGAATACAGGGGTATCAGTTTTTTGTAGACCTAAGGATTCTACAGCTTGGGGGGTGCCATATAGTGTAGGGTCTTGACTGGATGAGAATTGTGAGTCCTTGATATTTGATTTCAATACTTTAGAGGTGACGTTCGAAAAATAAGGAAGGAGGTTAACGTTGGCCAATTACATGGAAGAAAGGGACTGCAAGGCCATTTCAGGGGGTCACCTGCAAAAACTATTTGAACAAGAAGAGGAAGCCATAGCTCAGTTGCACTTGGTGTATGCGGTGGAGGTGGAAAATGGGTGCAAGAAGCGAGGCAAATCCAGGGGAAAGGATAACTAGTGGTTCAAGATAGAAGCCCTCATTGATTCTTCAAGCGAGGTAACTCTTAATGATTCCTTACAAACTCTCTAGGTTGAATTTGAGGACTTGTTCATTGAACCTTCATCTATGCCCCCTAACCGTCCCCTAAAGCACACCATTCACCTTAAACCTAATACAGAGCCTGTGAATGTCCATTCTTACAGATACTCTCCTTTCCAAAAGGCGTAGATTGAACGTTTAGTTAAGGACATGCTTTCCAAAAACATCATCCAACCAAGTCAAAGCCCTTTTGCATCCCCTATTTTTCTTGTTAAGAAGTAGGATGGGAGCTGGAGATTCAGTATAGACTATAGGCAACTCAATTCCAACACCATTAAAAACAAATTTCCTATCCCAATCATAGACAATTTGTTAGATGAATTAACTGGTGCAACTATATTTTCAAAGTTGGACCTCAGATCTGAATGGGCTGCCCAGATATACCTAAAATCGCATTCCGCACCCATCAAGGGCCATACGAATTCTTGGTTATGCCCTTCGGCCTAACTAATGCTACTGCGACTTTTCAGGCACTAATGAACCATGTTTTCAATCCCTACCTCAAAAAATTCATTTTAGTCTTCTTCGATGACATCTTGGTATATAGTCCTACCATGGAACAATACCTAACCCATCTCCAAACCACCTTTCAAGTCCTCAAGTCTAACAAGTTGTTTGTAAAGAAATCTAAGTGTACCTTTGCTGAAAGAAAGGTGGAATACTTAGGGCACGTAATAACATGAGGAGTCACTATAGACCCCAAGAAGATCATGGCAATGGTGGAGTGGCCAACACCCAAAACAATCAAGGAGCTCAAGGGATTTCTTGGTTTGACAGGGTATTATAGGAAATTTGTTAAAGGATATAGGGTGATTAGCAAACCTTTAACAAAACTGCTTAAGAAGAACGAATTTGAATGGAGTGACAGGGTTGAGACAGCCTTCAATGCTCTCAAGGAGGCAAGGACCCAAGCACCCATATCAGCCCTACCAAATTTCACCAAGTCTTTCATCTTGGAAACGGATGCATGTGACACAGGAGTGGGAGTAGTCCTAGTCCAAGAGGGGAGGGCAATTGCTTTCCTCAGCCAAGCCTTAGCTCCCAAACACTTGGGACTAAGCATTTATGACAAGGAATTGATAGCAGTCCTCAAGGCCGTAGAGAAATGGCAATATTATTTGGAGGGAAGTCCATTTATTATCAAAACCGATCATGAGAGCCTCAAGTTCCTAGGGGAGCAAAGGCTGCACACTCAACTACAGAGGAAATGAGTGACAAAGTTGTTGGGATTGGATTATACAATTCAATATAGGAAATGGGGGAAGGAGAATATCGTGACTGATGCACTGTCAAGAAGGGAGGAAAAGAGGGAGTGCCAAGCAATATCAGCAAAAGTTCCAGATTAGGTCAAGGAGGTGTCTGGTAGTTATGAACATACACCATGGGCTAGGGACCTGATGACTCAATTAGCAGTTGGACCACTAGAACACAAGGATTATACCTTGAAGGCAAGGTTGTTAAGGTAAGAGGGGAGATTGGTAATTGGGGAGGACAACCAACTCAGAACAAGGATCCTACAAGCTCTACACTCATCACCCATTGGAGGACACTCCGGCTTGAACGTTATCTACAACAAGGTCAGACAACTATTTTATTGGCGACAAATGAAAAAGGATGTTACTTCTTTCGTGTTGGGATGTACTATTTGCCAAAAATGTAAGCATGAACAGGTTCCAAACCCTGGCTTGCTTCAACCCCTGAAAATACCAGAGCAAGCCTAGCAACAAATCTCAATGGACTTTGTGGAGGGGCTTCCTAGGTCTGAAGGGAAGAGCACTATCCTAGTGGTGGTGGACAGGCAGACTAAATTCAGCTACTTCCTAAGCCTGGCCCACCCTTTTACAACCCAGGAGGTGGCTCGACTATTGTTGGATCTTGTGATTAGGGTGCATGGTCTACTAATGTCCATCACCTCGAATAGGGATAAGGTGTTCTCTAGCAACTTCTGAAGGGAATTGTTCAAACAATTGGGGATAGGGTTGCACGTGTCTTTAGCATACCACCCTGAGACAGATGGGTAAACCGAACGTGTTAACCAATGTCTTGAGACCTACCTAAGGTGTGTATGTTTCTCCAAACTCGATAGCTGGAACCAATGGCTGCCCCTAGACCGGTGGTGCTACAATTCTAATTACCATAGCTCCCTCAAAAGGTCCCCTTTTGAGACGCTATTCGGTTACAAACCCCCACTGATCCCAGCAGTGATGCACTACTCACATGTGGAGTTAATAGTAGACCAGCACCTAACGCAAAGACAGAAAGCCCTGCAAATCATAAGGAAGGAGTTTACAGTGGCACAAAATAGAATGAAATAGATGGAAGATTGGAAAAGAAGCGAGAGGAGTTTTGAGGAAAGGGATATGATGTATCTAAAGGTGAGAAGATTCCAACAGCATCTATTCACTGGACAGACCCCATCCAAACTAGGCCCAAAGTATTTTGGGCCGTTTAAAGTGTTGGCCAAGATAAGGAAGGTTGCTTACAGATTGCAACTCCCAAAAGGGATGGGAATCCACCCTGTCTTCCATGTGTCGCTACTGAAACGGTCAGTAGAATTCAGTAGGACCCCATAACTCAATTAGCTCAGATTTGCCAGTGTTAGAGGAAGACCTTCCAAAGGAGACAGAACCCTTGGCCATGCTAGATAAAAGGGTACTTCATCATAATTCTATGCCAATCACATAGGTATTGGCACAATGGACCAACTGTCACCTGGACAACACTTCATGAGAATACCTTTCGAAGCTGCTCACTTAATTTCCCCAAGTAACCAGGCTACCATAAATTTCTTGTGGACAAGAAATGTCTCTAAGGGCTCATATTGTCACACAACCAAGGGTAGTTTGGTCAAGGCCCTTAAAATTCTATATTTCATTTATGTATTTTTGCATGCAATTAGGCGTTAGCAGCCGTTAGAAGGCTGTACTATGGTGGGGCCACCTTCTAGAAGGACCCCAACTGCTTATACATATGTAAGGGCCACGTCCACAGCAGGCAAGCAATGAGAATATTCTAAATTTCTCTCTCTCTCTCTCTCTCTCTCTCTCTCTCTCTCTCTCCCCCTCCCCGATAACCCAAGAATTCCACCTGGAATTCTGCCAAATTGCCTTGTCAGTGCCTCCAGTACTGACAGAAGAGAAGCAGTGGACTTTGGTTAAATTGTAGAACGAACTATGGGCATATGCGTGAGGCATCCATATACTAGAAAACAAGGACGACATCATAAAACTGACCCGGTAATCAATAAGAACAATATGGCCAATCCTGGATTGAAGTGAAGATGGAATCTCTGCAAATCTCTGAATGGAACCATTACTAATACCTTCTATGCAGCGAATACTACAGTGGATCAATCCAAAAATGTTATGCACTTAATCGGGTATGATTTATTTCTCAAAATGTTCCAGCAAGACATCGAAGGTATTAAGTAACTGTAGATGCATTTAGCACTTGAGTTTTTAACAAAACTACAGAAATTATGAAATCCCCTGTTATGGCTATTTAAGGCATGCAGCTATAAGAGATTTATGTTAGAGATATTTATACTTAATACTTCATGTGTTCAGCCAGGAGTTCAAATTGGCCCGTTGCTTCCAATAAATTCTGTCATGCAGGCCATTATTGTGTCTCACTACCTCACAATGTATTAGAAGTGCTTGTCAACATAAATCATATATAGCTGGCCGCTTTAACTAGCCATTACGCTATATTGCCTTAGTCAAACATCAACACACTTCCACATCATTGCTTATACACGTGGCAGTGACAGGAATTTATCTCCCAAAACTGTTGTTCTTAATTTCGTATAGACATCTTTCTTATTGAGACAAATAATTTCACAAGGCCGCACTGCTCACTTAAAACAAGGGAAAGCAAAACAAAATCCTAACTTCATTTAATAATTTTATAAATGCTTAGACAAGCGAATATATGATAATATCTCTTGCAACCTTACCCAACAAAAAAAAAAAAAAAAAACATTGATTTCGGATTTTTCTATGACATATAATTTGTCAATTAATTGACTAACTGTTTTAATTTCGGAAATTGGGCAAGGCATTTCCGAATGTCCAAATCCATTGATAAAGTGCGGAGTAAGAAACGCAATCTGAAACCATACCCCAACTCAACACCTATCCTTCCTTCGTGAGTGGTTAAAACTGGAAGGTACAGAAACGATCATTTTCAAACTAGTCCTCAAAGTTCACCACACAAAGCCAAATAGCAAGGTAGAGGTTCGTTTTCCACAGTCGGACATAGCTCGATTAGTAATTCCTCTACTCGTTCTGCTTAATCAAACGGAAAGAAAACGACAATAATCAACCTAATTAGCACTGTCATTTGCAGATATAACGTCGAAATCGGATCAGATTCAGGTGTCTCCAATCATGGATGCAGAGACGAGTCCAGATCCAGCGTAATGAAATTACTCAAACCCTAAGGAAAGGCAACAGACGACACTGAACCGAGATTCATCGAACAGGTAATGCAAGCAAATACGAATACGCATGCTGCGGGATAGAGGGAGAGAGAGTACCATTGTTTGGCGCAGTTAATGGCGCGCTTGTTTCCCAAGTTCCAACAAGGAGAAACGACAAGCCTGAACTGAATTCATAGGGCGGGGGCGACTGAAATTGCCGTTCCTATTTGTTGTGCGATGAGCACAATTACCCATCTACCCCTCAAACGGCTGAAGTTTTACCTTCCCAGCCAAGTTACATCACCGATTGCAAGCATGAGATTGTTGCTTGGTAAAATCCTTTTTTTTTTTTTTCTTTAAGTGGATGAAATTATGATTTTGACTTTCTATATTTTTTTGGTTACAATGAGTGGCTGGTGCTGGTAAGAGATTTCTAGATGTTTTAGGGTTGTTGCAAGGCAATTGACTATTCATTAGCAGTTGCGAGACTAACGAAGAAGCCAGTGGGGGGCGTGTGCAATTTTTAAATAAATTTAAACTTTTTGCAGTAAATTTAGGTGGTAATGTCTTCGTATTTCAATTTTTTATTTTAAATTTTAAATTTATTTTTAATTTTTTGTTTTGAATGTTTGTTTTGATATTTTTGAAAACTTGTTCTTTTTGTCATTTTGAAAAAACTGTTTCTTAAAACAAAAAATTAGAAAACGTATTTGCTTTGAAATTTTGAAAAACATCATTTTAAAATATTTTATTTAATAAATTTAATTTAAAATATAAATAATTATTAAAAATTATAAATTATTAAAAAATTAATACAAAAAAATTATATTACATATCACATTACAAATTCGTAATCAAATAAAAGAAAACAAAAAAATATATAAAAACACAAAAGACAGAAGATGAGTAGCCACAGCATAAATCAATCGCGATGGAAGTAACGATCGGTGAAGGAGAGGCTGTGAGCGGTAGCTGGGGTTGTCTGTCGACAGCGGTAGGCAGTGGCTGGGGTTGTCCTTCGACAGTGGTAAGTTGTGGCTGGGGTTATCCGTCGACAGCGGTGGGCAGTGGCAGGCGCGATGGTTGTTCGACAGTCAAACAGAGAGGAGTGCAATGGTCGTTCGACAGTTGAACAGATGAGAGGGGATGATGGTGGATGCAATGCAAGATGAGTGATGGTGGGCGATCGACGGCAACTCGCACGGCCAGTGGTGGGCGTGGTCAACGGTGGTGGTCGCAGTGGCAATGGCGGATACGGTCGATGGCGGATGGCGAACGATACTGTGTTTTTAGGTTTGTAAATTTGGGTGTTTTGGAGAAAAGAGATGAGAGATAGATGAAATATGGGGTCTACCAGATTTGGGGGGGAGATGGGGGGTTAATGGTGACTTTCGGCGATGGTGGACGAGGTCGACAACGGCTCATGGCAGCGATAAAGATGGGGGGCGCTGTGTTTGGCCGATGCTTGAGAAAGAGAAAGAAGAGAGAGAAAATATATGCAAGAATGGAGGTTGGGTTGGGGGTATGGGGAAGGGTGTTGACTGCACTCTCACCCTGTAATTAAAATATAACAAAATTTATATTATATTTTTTTTTCTTTTATTTTGGTGAGAGATTTATACTCGCCAGTGTACAAGTGCAATTGTAGTCCAAATTTAAATTTATATTTTCTAGATGAGTCCAACTCATCCACTGAGAGATTTATTTATGGTAAAAGAAAAAGAATGTCACACACAAACACATGCATCTAGATGAATTGGCAACACAACATTTTCTGTGGATTTTTAGATAACAGATGTTAGGAAATAAAACAAGGCATAAATTAAAATAGATATTGAATTTGAGATTATAGAATTGAATAACACTTGAGTTAAGACAATTTTAGCACCAACCCCTGATCCCTAATTTTTAGCATGAAAGATTAACAACATTAATTTAATTTCAGATATGAGGGTTTGTTATTAAATGTAATTAGAGATGATAATGGTTATAGTTTAAGCAATCCTCATACATGATATACGGGATTATAGTTCAAGCAACTACCATAAATTTAATTGCAATTAATACACAAAATAACTAAATTAATCATCCGAATTTGAATATGATAGCGTTTCTAGTTTTAGTAACTCCCATACGTGGCATGAAAGCTCTAAGTTAGACTTACGCTCAACTCCAAACCTAGTGATTTCTCAATAGTTAATACACACTCATACTGAAATTTAAATTAATGTCACTCATTTAAAACACAGCTTTATTTGGAAATCATTGACGTTGGACATTGTCCTTACCTTAACCTAATATTAGATTTAGGTACTTATTTTTATTTGAAAATTAATTGATAGAAATTTAAATGGCGTAATTTAAATGACAATAATTAAAACAACATAAATTAATCCGCCATTTAGGCGGTAGATAATAAAACGACGTGATTTAAAAATTACAGAAATTTAATGGCATAAATTACTCGACCATTTAGACAGTGAATAATAAAGTAACAATAAATAACATGAGAATTTAATAGAAGAAATAAAAGAATAAATATCACAGAGAAATATAAGAAATAAAAGAAGATAAAACAAGAACAATTATCAAATATAAACTTTAAGAATATAACTAAGATTTCAATTTAAGAATAATAATGGCTCATTCACAAGTGCACCAAAGTGAATTATTTATAACTCACAAGATGCAATATAAATTACACAATTTAAAATTATAAAACTAGACATAATTATATTTAATGAGTACTTACAAAACATTCATTTAACTAGTGGGAAAAAAATAGCTAAAAGACACAAAATATAACAGACTTTAGGTGAAAACACTAATAAAAATACAAAATAAAGAAAAATCTTCTACAAATTGGGCTTTGTTGGGCCTTTGCTTGGTCTTAAGCCTTCTATGTGATTAAAATGTTTGGGCATTTCTTATGATTAAAATGCTTGGACCTTCCTTGTGTTAGATTCATTAAATAGTTGATCCAAGTGCATTTAAAACATATTCTAAACTCAATAATTGACCCTTGAATTTGAGCAGCAATAATGGGTCATCAAACGTCTTCGATTTATGCCCTTAATTAATTGTAGAAGTCAATTTACTTACTTCATTCTGAAAATAATATTTAATACGTATAATTATTTATTTTAAGCATAAATATAAAACCAAAATAGAGATATAATTCATTAAGATTTAGAAAACATTAACCCCTCGTCAGTTGTGTGCATTTTTTGTGTTTTGGTGTTTTGTGTGTTTTTTCACAGAAAATACCCAAAATAACAAAATGTTGTTTTCAGGTTTTCTTTACAAATTTTTGATTTGTTTTTAAAAATGCGTTTTTGAAAACAAAAAAATATAACGTGTTTTCAGTATTTTGAAAAATTGAAAACTCAAAATGAGTTAAAAACAACAAAAAGAATACCACCTTAGATTCGCTATTTTCTGTTTATTTTGCATATGCCATCCGATTTTGTTTAAATTGCACTAACACTTTGCAATTAATATTTGTTATGCACGATACTGTATAATTAACTAAATTACATTATTATCCTTCAAATTTATCCAGAAATGTGAAGTTTATAATTACACATTAACACTTGTTTTGAATTACGCGCAAGTATAGATAGGAGTATCGTTGTTTTTTATGATTTAACATATGAATAAGGGAATGCATTATCACGTAGGTGATGATTGGCATTTCATCCCAACAACTTCACTTGATAAATAATAAATAAATATTTCATCATGCTTGTCAATAGATGATTCATCACATAATTTGACATATTCAAACATATCAAGGATAATTTAAGTGCGAAGAAAGTATGGACAATTAAAAATAGTTTTTTTTTTAATTTCATATTTAGAATATTTTCTTGTTGTTATGTTTAATTTAATTAAATTGTTCAAATATTGAAGCATGAGATGCAAAGATTGACTTATTAAGTTGATATTTAATTATTTATATTACATTTTGATAAAGTTTGGTCTAAATTGCAATATTCTTTATAGAATTTTAATTGGTCGTCATAATTATTGTCCAGGAATTAAAAGAAAAATTCATGAAAATTGGTAAACATAAATGTAATTTTTTTAAAAATTAAAATTTTAAGACAATAATACGCTGAAAGGGTAGAATTTAAGATGTAAGATACAGTATTTAAAATGTTACACTAAATATGTCTCATCCGTACAACTACGAACCACTGCGAGGTCTACATCCAGCGGTCTCAACTCCAGCCTCGAGCTCCCAACAATATGGACCACCTGGGATTCGGACAGGACGCAAGGTCTAGGTCGTCGCCCAGTTCTTCGAGAGCTTGAAGCAAAGAGGCCTGCTATTCAATGGATCGAGGACGGCTTTCATTGGGTCCCTAGTCAACCAGGACGGGTGGCCAGGTTGAGCGAGTCGGAGAGTCCAACTAGTGGATATGTAGCTGCGCCGAGAGGGTTGACGGCCTTAGCGATGGAAGTTAATTATATGTAGTTGAGGTTGGAGCTGAAATTAATGCCTGTGGAAAGTGATGGTGCCGATTAAGTATGGGTTCCGTACATGTTGTGAAGAACGTACGTGTTCTTCACAAGTTATCTAGCACCTCGCAGCTTTGCTTCCTGATATTTTGTTCGTATTGTATACAATGGTGGTTATGCAATTATATAGTCTTGCCATGGAGAGAGAGAGAGAGAGAGAGAGAGAGAGAGATCGGTGCGAAGGAGGGTGGCGGCTAGGAGAGGCGTCTGCAGCTGTTCGCCATTTCTCCCAACTCTAAAAATATGTTAAAGATGAAGTCTGCAGCTCAACGTTTTGAGTTAGAAGATGCATGAAGACGTGGGCAAAGTGTCTTTTTAGTTAGAATTCATTCGGCCAAATGGATTGTACGTACAGTAAACTTAACTTAAGCGTACAAGTGTACGTGTCATAACATGGGCGACAGTTGAAAAGGCAACGGCCTAACTTAAAGCCGAAAAATGTCACTCAAATCCGCTCAATCCATATACCTGATAAAACGCTCATCTCCTCTCCTTCGTAACGCTTTCCTCTCAATTTCGCCATTTAATTTCTCCCAACTCCTCTCATGTTTCCAATCCTTCTACGCAACAATAGAATTCCAATTGGCGTTGATGGCCAAGCGAGCAATCCGGTCGCTGGTGCTTGCGCTGGTGGTGCCGATGTCCCTGACGGCCGCCGTGATTTTGCTCTTCGGCTCTGGCCGGAAGTACCGAGCCCGAGCCCTGACCAAGCCGTCGTGGCTGCCACCACTGCTCTTGGTGCACGTGGCGGCGCTGGGGTCGTCGTTAGCCATGGGTCTCGCGGCCTGGCTGGTGTGGGCGGAGCGCGGCTTCCTCGGCCACCCCGACGCGCTGCCACTTTACATTGCTCAGCTCTCGCTCAGCCTGATATGGGATCCGCTTGTGCTCAGGATTGGCGCAGCCCATTTGGGCTTGGTGTTTTGTCTGCTTCATTTTGGGACCTTGGTGGCCTGCCACCGGAAGTTCCTGGCGGTGCACCCCGTCGCCGGAGATCTCGTTATGCCCTGTTTGGCTTGGGTGGCATTCCTCACGTTTACAAACTTCAAGCTTATTTTCACCTGAAATTGCTATTTCGTGTTTGTTCGGTGGCATGCATAAGCATGACTATTTATTAGCCAATAATTTGTTTAGAATAAAAATATTAATTCCAAACTACCAACCAATAAATAGAGGACTCCCTCTCTTCGCACAAAAGGGCACCGGTAATTATGTATACATATACAGGTGTATATATACAAGTATAATAAATATTTTTTAAAATTTAATAATATTAATATTTGATGAGTCAAAAGTTTAATGATGGGCATGCTAAAATGAACATAGTAGGTTTGGTTGGCATGTCGCATCACATGTGAGGATTTGATTTGATTATTGTTGTTAGGAATAAGAAGGCCTATGGATTTGAACACAAAGTTGTGATTGCGATTGTTATTGACTTTAGCAATATTGTGTTATAAATTTGTTGATTTAATTTAATCACCGAGTCTTTCATTAAAAAAAAACAAACATAATCTTAAGCGTAAATTTTAATAAACAAACATCGGTTGATTCACTTGCCGCCTTCCTTCCAGGCAAAGAATAAGAAGCTGTAGACAACTAGCAAATGCGCTGTGATCTCCGGAAAGATCCGAGGAAGTGCCTTCCTGCCACGTGGACGAGGTCAAGTTGGCTTGGGCCAAGATCTCGCCGTAATTTCGTTGGTTTCTCTCAAAAACCGGTTAAAACTTCTTTTTGCATTGAAGACAAGTAATGGGGGCTAGCGGCACGGGGGGTGTCCCAGTCCTTGGTCACAGACACCTCCTCGTCCACGTGATCCTAATAAATGCCAGCCGGCCCCATCGCAACGCTGTTGCATGTGAACACACATGACCTGTTGGTGTTGGTTACCGAATTGACTCCACTTTCTAATTTTCTTTTCCTCAGTACAGGGAGGGAAGGAAAGGGATAAGACAAAAATATTTATTTTTCATCTCAAAGCATGAAAGTCATGATTACATACATACATACATACATGTAAGCTGGGGGGACGCATTTGCATTTTGAGAAAGATATTTTAATAATAATAATAATATTACTATGTTTTTATTCAATATATTTTTTCTTGCAAAATAAAATAAAATTTGCAATGAGGGATGGGGCCCATAGGTGGACGTCCGCATGTAGCGCAGCCAAATAATTTTCGAATACGTGCAAACAGGCGGAAACGATGACGAAGAATAAATTATGCGTCGGAACGCGGACACACTCTCTCTCTCCCCTTCTTCTCTTCTGTTTCTCGCTATTGTTTTTTGTTTTTTTTTTTTTTTCATTTGGGTATCTCTGACTCTGAGTTTATTCTTTCACTGTTTCTCTGCCCACCGACGCACGCTGAGAAAGTCTCTAAAAGCAAACCCTAAAATCCCTTAATCCCTCGTCTGATTTGGAAATCCAAATCCACTCCCACTTCCCCAATCCCAATCCTAATCCCGAGGCTCTGCTCTTCGCCGTCGAGTTTTGGTCGATCGAGTCCGATTGTTCTCTTTGACTTCTCTCCCATTCCCACGTACTCGAATCTCGCCGATCTTCTCACTCTTTGCTTGCTCAGATTCGCCGATTCAGCTCGGAATCAGTGAACCGGCGACTTTGACAATGCTAGAGGGGTGGCTGGGCGCTCGGAGGCTCTTGAAGATCAAGCGAGTCGTCCGGAAGGGCAAGCTCACGCTGCTCTGCTTTGCGCTCACCGTGCTCGTCATCCGCAGCAACCTCGGTGCCGGCAAGTTCGGCACGCCGCAGCACGACTTGACGGAGATCCGCGACCACTTCTCCTTCTCCGGCCGCCGGGCAGAGCCGCGTCGAGTACTGGAGGAAGCTCAAACTACCACAGCCTCCGCCACTACTAACTCGGGGTCAACATCGGACAACAACTACGCCACGTTTGACATCAGCAAGATCTTGGTGGACGAAGGTGAGGACGAAAAGCCCGATCCGAAAAAACCGTACAGTCTGGGACCAAAGATCTCGGACTGGGACGAGCAGCGAGCCGAATGGCTCCGCCAAAATCCGAACTTCCCTAATTTTCTCCGGCCCAATAAACCGAGAGTTCTATTGGTTACCGGCTCATCGCCCAAACCATGTGAAAACCCGGTTGGCGATCATTACTTGTTGAAGTCAATTAAGAACAAGATTGATTATTGTAGGCTACATGGGATTGAAATCTTTTACAACCTGGCCTTGCTTGATGCTGAAATGGCTGGCTTTTGGGCGAAGCTTCCCTTAATTCGGAAGCTTTTGTTATCCCACCCGGAGGTTGAATTCCTCTGGTGGATGGATAGTGATGCTATGTTTACAGATATGGCGTACGAGGTGCCGTGGGAGAGGTACAAGGATCACAATTTTGTGATGCACGGGTGGAATGAGATGGTTTATGATCAGAAGAATTGGATTGGATTGAACACTGGAAGTTTCTTGCTGAGGAATTGTCAGTGGTCTTTGGACATTCTTGATGCTTGGGCTCCAATGGGTCCGAAAGGGAAGATTAGGGAGGAAGCAGGGAAGATACTGACTAGGGAGCTTAAGGATAGGCCGGTTTTTGAAGCTGATGATCAGTCAGCCATGGTCTATCTGCTGGCAACTCAGAGGGATAAGTGGGGTGAGAAGGTGTATCTTGAGAGTGGATATTATTTGCATGGTTATTGGGGTATTTTGGTGGATAGGTATGAGGAAATGATCGAGAATTACCACCCGGGTCTTGGCGACCACAGGTGGCCGCTTGTTACCCACTTTGTCGGCTGCAAGCCGTGTGGGAAGTTTGGGGATTATCCAGTAGAGAGATGCTTGAAACAGATGGACCGTGCATTCAACTTTGGGGACAATCAGGTTCTGCAGATTTATGGGTTTACACACAAGTCGCTGGCAAGCAGGAGGGTCAAGAGGACAAGAAATGAGACCGGCAATCCTCTTGAAGTCAAGGACGAGCTGGGTTTGCTTCACCCAGAATTCAAAGCTGAACAGGTGTCATCTTCTTGAGGACACGTGAAGGTGATTAACTTCAAATCAAGTTTGAGACACTCTTCCACATTAAGATTCTTTTGTGCACTTATATACGTGTTACTTTATATTTTGGTACTACTTGTAATTTGTGATAGCCCTTGTTATTTATATCTCACTTATCCCAATCCTTTTGTGTTACTAGTCTTTGAATAATATTTATTTTTGACTAAACAAAAAAGAAAATCTGTTTTGAATGGAAGGCAAGGTTTCATTTTTGTTGGGTTTTTCCAAATTGTTAATTCTTGATTATTAACATACTTTGTCTGTTGCAATGCCAATAGGTATGCCCTTTTCTTTTATCGTTTTCTTTTTGGTTTCTTAATTGACTCATAGTTGAGTCTATTTATCAGCATATTGCAGCCTAAATCCATAGGGTGCCCTTGAGAGACTAGCATGAAATTGTTTTTGTTCCAGTTTAATGTCTGCTTTTCAATATTTGATTTAATTAGGTGGCAACCCCAATTAAAAGAGAGGCCAAACATAGAGAGGAGAGTGTTGAACTATACATTACGCCCTCTTCTTGTTTTAATTATTATAGAAATTTGTCAAAACTGCTCAGTCCTCCTTGCGGGTGCAGCTTTTATTTGTTAAGATGCATTTATTTCACCATAAAAATTGCAATCCCTGCAGTAATGGTACTAAGCACCGTTGGTTAGCCTTTTAATTTTAGGGAATGAGGAACTGAGTCACTTTTCCCGGTTTCATTTCTATTTTAGGGAGTGGGTGGGCGGAACTGAAGAATGATCAAGTGTTACCCTTACCCGCATTGATACTCTTTTGCAGCTCTAATTAGATTCAGTACTGTTTTTCAACGTTACCTATGAAAAGGCAGACAACTCAACCCCTTCTTAAGAATTAGTTGGTCTCTGATAGTGTGAGGTGTAACATATCCAGAATCCATTTAATTGCAATCCTTGAGGAGCAGTTTCCACTAGATGCTACACGTTTCATCTTCTGTTTGGAGGTCATTATAGAGAAATTGGGTTCCATGGAGAGAGAACATTTGAAAGTTCTTTCTTGTCATTCAGGATATGCATTTATGTTACTTGCAGTTTAGATTGTTGACTGACTTTTTGCATGGTCCTTTTTTCAGTTGAATGGATTTATTGAGTCATAATGACAGAGTGAGCTACTTGTAGAATCTTGGGAGATCTAGTTCTTATTATTACAGTTGGACAATAGGAAAAGGTTAACTGTTAGTTTGTTGTGCAAAGAGGTTATTGGTGGATCCAATCCCGTTGACCTATGATTTGCCTGAAATAAATATTAAAGATGATAGAAACAACTGCTAACAAATCACTGGTGATTGTGTTGACCTCTTATTAAACCTGCTTAATGTAGTGGATATAAATTGTCATATCTCAATCAATTAAATACACTTTCCTTTAACAATTACAATATATCAAACCTTTATCACACTAAATGGGATTAGGTATATCGATTATGTCTCACCATTTGACTCTATCTACGACCAAATTTTGTGGAAGCGTTAATTATATGGATTTTAGCTTCCCAGTCATCTCTATCTATGGTTGTTTTCTTTGTAAGAGCACTATATGAGAGGGTTGCATGCTAATAAACAGCCAACCTAGCCCTTCTTGCGGAAGAACACTTATCAAAATAGAGGGTTAGAACAAAATATAAGCAAAACAAAAGAAATATTGAAACAATCAAGATCACAAAAGAGTAAACAAAGAGAACTCCTTATAAAATATCTTTTCAAGGCTCAGATATCTGTCTAGTGTGTACCACCTAGGTAACTCCAAGGAATAGGGACACCAAGCCTCACGAAAACACACAAGAACCAAGCTAAGAGAACCCCCAAATCGGACCCCCAAACCCTCTCGGCCAGAATGCAAACTCTCTTACCCAAACCACACTGGTTACGCTCACAACAAGATCCATCAAGGAATAAGAGCAATCACTAAGATATAGGTCAAATAGCAGTGATCGAAAGCTTACTTCTGAGGGAGACCATCAACAACAACAACAGCATATCCAGCCTTTATCCCACTATGTGGGGTCGGCTACATGAATTCTAGACTTCCATGTATTTCTGTCTTTTGTCATATCCTCATTTAGATTCATATATTTCATATCAAATTTTAATGTCTCTCCCAAAGTCTTCTTGGGTCTACCTCTACCTCTTTTTGTGACTAATTGTTCCATTTCATCAACTCTCCTCACAGGAGCATCTCTTAGTCTCCTTCTCACATGACCAAACCATCTTAGTCTAGTTTCTCTCATCTTCTCCTCGATTGGCACTACTCCTACCTTATTACGAATAACTTCATTTCTAATTTTATCATTTCTTGTATGTCCGCACATCCATCTTAACATCCTCATCTCCGCTACACTCGTCTTTTGCTCATGCTGGTATTTGACTGCCCAACATTCTGAGCCATACAGCATGACTCGTCTTATAGCTGTTCTATAAAATTTTTCTTTCAATTTTAATGGGATTTTACCATCACATAACACCCCCGATGCATTTATCCATTTTAGCCAATCTGTCTTAATTCTATGTGCGACATCCTCATGGATTTCTCCATCTTTTTGAATCACTGATTCCAAATATCGAAAATGGTCTTTTCTTTGTAAGATTTGGTCTTCTAATTTTATTATAACATCATCCACTCTTGCATTTTTACTAAATTTGCATTCCATATATTCTGTTTTCTTTCTACTTAATTTAAATCCCTTAGATTCTAAATTGTTTCTCCATAACTCAAGCTTACTGTTAACTCATTCTTTTGTTTCATCCACCAACACTATGTCGTCTGCAAATAGCATACACCATGGCACATATGTCTGAATATCTTTAGTGAGTTCATCCATTACTAGGGCAAATAAGTATGGACTTAGTGCAGAACCTTGATGCAGTCCTATTGTAGTTGTAAATGGTTCAGTATCCCCTCCACATGTTCTGACCCTTGTCTCTACACCATGATACATGTCCTTAAGGGCTTGTATATAGGCTATTTTGACTCATTTCTTCTCTAAAACCCTCCATAATACTTCTCTAGGGACCCTATCATAGGCCTTTTCTAGATCTATAAACACCATATGTAGGTCCTTCTGATGATCTCGATACCTTTCCATTAGACATCTCAGTAAATATATAGCTTCCATTGTGGACCTACCAGGCATGAAACCAAACTGATTTTCTGACACCTTTGTTTCCTTTCTGAGCCTCTGTTCTATTACTCTCTCCCAGAGTTTCATGGTATGACTCATTAACTTAATTCCTCTATAATTTTCACAGTTTTGAACATCTCATTTGTTCTTGTATATAGGAACCAAAGTACTCTTCCTCCACTCATCTGGCATCTTTTTTGATTTAAGGATGGCGTTAAATAGTTGCGTTAGCCAGGAGATGCCCTCTTCTCCCATGTATTTCCATGCTTCTATTGGTATATTATCTGGTCCCACTGCCTTATGATTTTTCATCTTTTTTAAAGCTTGCCTTATTTCATTTGAACTTATGCGTCGATAGAATGTGTAGCTCACATTCCCTTCGGAGATACTAAGATGTCCGAACCTAACTCTTGTGTCACCACCATCATTGAATAATTTTGTGAAATACTCCTTCCATCTCTCCTTAATTGTTCCCTCATTTACTAAAACATTTTGATTGTCATCTTTTATGCATTTCACTTGATTTAAATCTCGTGTTTTTCTTTCTTTTGCTTTAGCTAATTTATATATATCCCTTTCTCCATCTTTTGTATCAAGTCGTTTATATAGATTCTCGTATGCTTTTGACCTTGCTTCACTAACAGCTTTTTTTGCTGCCTTTTTTGTTTCTTTATAATTTTTTTGATTTTCTTCATTGTTGCATTGATATATCGCCTTATAGCAAGTTTTCTTATTTTTAATTTTCAATTGTACCTCTTCATTCCACCACCAAGACTCCTTAAGGTTAGGGGCTCTACCATTTGTCTCTCCAAGGACTATTTTTGCCGTGCTTCTCAGAGCATTAGCTATTTCTTTCCACATTTGGTTTGTCTGTCTTTCTCCATTCCATTCCCTTCTACCCCTTAATTTTTCTTTGAAGATTAGTTGTTTTTCCCCTTTTAAATTCCACCACCTGATTCTTGGATTTTGTTTTATGTGATTTTTTCTCTTCCAATTTCTTACTTGGACGTCAAGTATTAGAAGTCTATGTTGAGTAGTCAAACACTCTCCCGGTATCACCTTACAATTCCTACAATATAACCGATCCTCTTGTCTCATGAGGAAGTAATCTATTTGGGTGCTTGAGGTGATATTTTTATATTTGATTAAGTGTTAGTCCCGTTTTTTGAACCTAGTATTGGTTATAATGAGCCCATATGCCATAGCAAAATCTAGGATAGATTTACTCTCATTATTAATTTTCCCGAATCCATACCCTCCGTGTACCTCTCTATATCCGTTTCCGTCTCTACCCACGTGCCCATTTAAGTCACCTCCTATAATCACTTTCTCTCCTCTTGGTATCATTTGTATGAGTCCCTCTAGGTCCTCCCAAAATTTTGCTTTTATCTCATCACCTAACCTTGCTTGTGGTTCATATGTACTAAAGATATTCATAGTCATTCTTCCTAGACTAATCTTCACCATAATAATTCTATCCCCTATTCTCTTTACATCCACTACCTCATCTATTAAGCTTTTATCCATAATAATCCCCACTCCATTTTTCGCTCGATCAGTTCTTGTGTGCCATATTTTATATCCAGTTTCTGATAAAATTTTTGCTTTTTTCCCTACCCATCTCGTCTCTTGAAGGCACATAATATTAATTTTTCTCCTAATGATCACATCCACCACTTCCATAGCTTTGCCTGTTAATGTTCTTCCTATGTTCCATGACCCAATTCTTAATCTATGATTTTGTTTTTGGCCTTGACTTTGGATTTGATTTTGTTTTTGGCCTTGACTTTGAATTTGATTTTGTTTTTGATTTTGATTTTGGACTAGCTTCTTTATCTACATCCGTCCAAGCAAATGTGGGAACCCTTGCTCATTTATCACTACATCCGGGCGCCGATGCAGCGGCCCTAGCTCACTTGTCACTACACGGGACATTCGAGGATCGTCCAAGTCATTTACAAGGAAAGACGCGAACATCAGCAAGGAAAGAAGGATTAGACCGAGAAAGAAAAGGGAACACATCGAATCACTCATACATGGAAGCTATCGGGTGAGTAAAGAGAGAGAGAGAGAATTAGCCGACAATAAGGGCAACCAGAAGAGGTAAGCACCCTTTTATATGACACAACTAGGGCACGGTTGGGGAGCAATTTGGCTTGGGCTTGGGCTTCCTTAAGCCTTGAGCAAATGGGCTTAACCCATTTCTCCTCCAAAATAAAGGGCTTATGGCCCGACTTTTTTAATGGGCTGCCAATGGGTGATACGAACTATGGACGATATTTCAATCCAGGGCCGAAGCCTATGAAGATAAACTCGAAAAAATTCGTCATAGCCTTGGGCCTAATTGGGAAAAAAAACAACAGCCCCATATACTTGGATTGGATCTTGGGCTAAGGGTACCAAAACATTCTAAGTAATGCCAGGTAAAACTGAGAGCTTGATAGGAGTGCTGAGGGCGCTTATGTTAAATTTATCAAGCTGGTTTTTTTTAGGGATAAATCAGATTAGTGAGATAAAAACTATATATATTTATGCGAAGATGGAGACAACAGTTAAGTTGGGATGGATCAGAATCTCAGATAGATGTGAAATATTGGATAGATTTAACTTCAGATAATTTAAAGTTATTTATTTGGTTATTTAAATTATTTTGCATCAATCTGATAGACCTAGATGACCCTTTGTATAAATAGGGGGGTAGGAGTATTTATTTTTTTCACCAATGTAGAGAGCTCAATTATTCTGTTTAATACACAGAGAGCTTCAGACTTAAATATTGGGGATTTTTCTTATTTTTTGAGAGCGTGTTACTTAACAACTTATATGTCAGGTTGATTTACTTATTAGATTCCCTGTCATCAGACTCTACTTGATAAACGAATCATGCCTTTTTTTTTGGCTAGAGAAATTCATTTAACGGGGATCCTGCCTTAAACCTGCTCTTTCTGTGCCATTGCCATTGTGTCTTTCATCCCCTTCCAATGCATACAACTCGGTATTAGAAATGCCAACCTCAAAAGCATTTTATTGTACCAGCGTGGTCCAGCAACATTGGCATACATCCGATGCTATTGATTCTGTGAACTTTGATACATAGCTCTGAGAAATCCACTCAGAATGCCTGAAATGAGATGGCATGAAGCATGCCTATGGACCTTGATTTCATCAAAATTTAGATTAAGCTTCGCAAGTATGTGCTTGAGCAAGGTGTTTTGTGCTCTTTTAGGTATATGATAATTGCCATGTTCCATGCAATTCTTTCCTTACAGATGACAAAATTTTAGATCTATGTACCTGCGCTATATATATATATATTCTCTCCCTTGTTCTGGTAAGCACATCATACGTGTAGCCTCGCCAAAGGAGGTTTAAACCTCCTCCCTGGGGTCAATTACTATGCTTCAACCGTGTGAGAATTGTGATATTTCATGCATGCATTTGTGCAAAGCTACCGTCCACGAATGTTGTACCTATGTTAGGGCCCAGGAGGCCACGACACTCCAAACCCCTTCAAGGTATAATTTATTTTTAAATTTTATCATCTATCTGGATGGAATTTGACTAAGTAGTGTTTAACTCTCTCTCTCTCTCTCTATATATATATATATATATTATTTAAAACATAAAAAGTTAAAAAATTATAAGTACATTCAACAAAATTTTGTAAAATTCATTCATTGCAAATTGAATTGAAGTTAAAAAAAATTAATTTTAGTGTTCTCCAAACTTGATTCACAACTAAACCCCCTAGTATCGTCACTTGTTTTCATCTTGTACCGCATGAATAAATTTTCTAAATTTGCAAAAACTGACTTCTTACAAACTTAAATAATTTAATACATACAGATATGTTCTTTCTATCCATGTTGGTTTCGAGGGAGGGTGAGGCGCCACATCTCCATCTCATTTAATTGTGTTGAGTAAATGTTATATTGTCAGATGTGAATAATATAAAATTTTCGTTATTTTATATATATATATATAGATTCTCTCCTAAATTTATTTTTCTTACAAAATACTTAATAGTTTTCATATTTATTATATAATTAATGATGCCACATTCTTCCGCTATAAGGTATTATCAAAATTCAACCGAAATTATTTTTTGTCTTCAAAAGATAATAAGGGACAAAATTGACATGCATGCTGAACAAGGAAGGAATGGTTTTAATATCATTATGATGAATTATTTATGGAAAAGTAACATGTACATAGCATAGCACGTATAAGTAAATAAAATATATTTAATAGTTAAAGTTTGTTTATTTTAAATTTTTTAAATAAAATTGATCGTAAGAAGAGTTTGAATGTAACAGTAAAATTAATTTTAAATTAAATGTTATGGGGGGAGGGGGGTTCAAATCTTATTTAAATGATTTTTTTGTTTGGATAAAAGTATTCTAAAAAAATTAACTTTATTAAGATAGCTTTATAATATTAAAATAAAAAAATAAAGAGTTTGGTTATATAATAAAATAGATGAGGCATGTACTAAGGATCTTAATTAAAAGATATTCAAATAATTGATTTATTATAGAAGCGGTGATGCAAGAAAAAAATTTAAATAAAACAACAAAACAGATAAAACTCGTGGTAAAACTAAAAGACGTCATCGGATCGGATGCACCGAATTGCCGTGATATCGACCCCACCGAGCAAAAGCTCCAGAAGAACCATTTTTGTTTTGTTCCCACAAACAATCGCAACGCCGACACTGTGCATTTATTTACATATTTATATTATACCGGTAACAAGAAAAATAAAATTAAATAAAAATATAACAAAGAAAACTCCAAAGGGAAGAAAGCGATTGTTTTTAGCTCCACCCATCGGCGGCTGCCCTCTGAGCTCCTTCACTTTCGCGCTTTGCTCTCTCTGAAACCCTAAATCTCGCTCTCCCTCTCTCTCTATACACATATCGCTCTCAGGTTTGAAGAACAAGGTAGTAATGGAGGCTTCGGTTGACCTAAAGCACAAACCGCAGGAGTTCGCTCTCGCCTCCGTCACGGACCTCTCTTGTTCGGCGTCGTCTTCGTCTGCTTCTTCGGCGCCATTCGCTGCCCGCTTCAGCGTCGATTCTGGAGTCGCCGAGCTCCGAGTCTACCCGGAATCTGAACCCAACGAGGCGGTTCTGATTGATCTTCGAGATGCTCAGGTTTACCTTCTGCTATCCCATACTTCCGGTTGGTTTTCGTGTTTTATTGGTGAAGAGAAATGGTAAAGCGAAACTTTTAACGTTGTGTGCATTTAATTTTCTGTTGAATGCTTAAAATGGAGCAATTTGGAGGGCTTTTTGAACTTCAGATTTTCATTCGTTTCCCGGCAAGGGCAACTTCTAAATGTGGACGTTATTTTTGGTTTCTTTCACTCTAATTTTACGTTGAAATTTGCAAAGAACGTTTGTTTATCAACTGACGCACGAGTTGAGTTTATCATTAGTTGCCCGGAAAGGGAAGAGCACAGTTTTAACTATTCCTTGTGTGATTTTTCTGTTGACTGTTGCAGTGGAATGACTTGGAAAATTTTTCAACATTAGTTTCTATCTGTTTTCTCTGTTCCCCGAGCAACTATGCTACTATTAGATTTTAAATTTAATTTTGCTTGAGGTTAATTGTTTGTTTATATTCTTGGGTCTTGAATTGAAGAGGAAAGATAACATTTTAAAGCATTCTACCTGTAATTTTCTATTGTTAGCATAACTATGGACTAATTTATAGAGTGTTTTCAACTTTACTGTTCACTGTTTTCAACTATGCACTTTTGTGGCAGCCGAGCAGTGTCTGTCCTATAATTCTGTTATGTTCAATGCTAATTATTTATACTAGTGTTATACTTTAAATCGAGTTTTACATTGAAGAATGCTATGAATTTTGTAGGAATGTACATGCAGAGGGAGAGTTTGGAGTGCATTTATCCAATTATGTTAATTTGACTACTTGTTTTATTAATGTCAGTATAACTCTATTTTTCCAGCTTTTCAAGTTAAGCCCTATCGACTCAGTATGCATATCTCAAGGTTCTGAAACCGGTGAAGAGGTATGTCATTAAATTGTTTTCCATATGCATAATTGTATAGTATGTGTAGATTGTAAAGGCCTCTGGCAGGATGCACCTTTTATTTTCTCTCTCTCTCTCTCTCTCTCTCGTTACTTCAGTTAACTTCTTTGCAATTGTAATTCACTTGCATCCCTGTTTTAACGTTATTATCCCCATTCTTATTATCATGTACATTTAAAATTCCATCACAGTTATCTATAAAAAAATTCCAAACTTTTGGTGTAGTTAAATTCTGCTGTAATGTCTTTATTTGTTAACCCTTTCATTTTGGACCAGGAATCCTATTCAAGCGGAATCACAATCCGGTTTAGAAAGGAAGAGGAAAGTAAGAGTTTCCATTGTGCATTTGATCAATTGAAGAAGGAAGGGGTTGTTCTAGGTGCTCTTTTGATATCCATCTATACATTTTTTTCAAAGAAAAATTAAATAATAGATATAGTGATATGTCAGATAAATGATTTTGTCATGGTTTGTCTCAATTTCTGTAAATTTCATGCTCGTTTGTAGCATTTTGATGCACAATTATGTATTGTTTCATTATTATTTTTGACTGCTATCTCTTAACTTGTATGGATAACCATTAAATATAAAATGGAACCTTGAATCAGGTAAGTTTCTGTTTAAATCATGTGCCAATTTATTTTCAGTTTTGTTTTTTGAAATAAAATTGTGTTCTAACTAGTATTTCTATGTATGCCTGTGTTGGGCATTCACTTGATATGGACACCTTAAGACCATGTTTAATACCTATGCCCTCAATCAAATTTAAATTTCATTGATTTGGACACTTGTCCTCCCATCACATACTTCTCAAACTATCCCAAAATCTGTATTTTTTTCTTCAAACAAATATTGTAGCCTCCTGGAAACAACAATCAAGCTTTTATCACGCTCTTTTGTTTTAGAATATTAAAAAGATCATAAAATTCAAAAATCGAGTAGTATTGATACACATAAAATATAGAATAAAAGAAACTCATCAAGATTCCACTTTTATGGAATGTGTTGAGGGAAACAATAGAACTATAGAACTTTCAGGATTCACCCTTCTCTCTTTTGCATTCTCTGTTTAGGAATTTAGATCATTAATCAACCTAATCTATTCTATAAAATAACATTAATATATCACCCTTTGCTCTCATATTGTTTGATTGCTCTTTTTCTTTCTTTTTCTTTTTTTTTTTAATTTTAGGTTTGGCCATCTGCTATCATGTTTCTTGGTATCTGCTTCTTTATGCTTAAATTTTCTTTTCTGCAGATTTTAGAGCATTTAATTCATTGATGCCTTTAAGTTTGTTTTACTTCCAAGCACTTAGAAGGTTTTAGAGCCTAATTTTTTTTTGCTAAGAAGTGTCTTCAAGGCAGAAATATCAGCTATGTGGAATATTTCACGTTTATTTCTTGAATATTAGTCACTACTATTTGCTCATGTTTACTTTTATAGTGTGTTTTGATTGGGCAATGGAGTGGAAATGGATGGAAGATAATTCTGGAATTAAGGGAGAACAGATGGAATGGAAAAATTTTGTGTCTTGACAGCATTAATCTTAATAATTTTATAAAGTTTAAGTTTGCTCTTAACTTAATAAAACTCTTTTCATCATTAAGAGTGCAGTTATTGCATTTTTTGTTTAAGACCTTTTCATTCCATTCATTTCTGCTACTCTTCTGAGCAAGGATATTCCATTCCACTCATTTCCATTTTATTACTTTCTCCCAAACAAGGCTGAGTGAAGTGTCATGACCCCAAGGACATTAGTTGTAATTTCCCGTAAGTGTAGTGTGTATTGGAGTTGTTAGTTGATTGATAACTGAATGGGTGTAAACAGCCTATAAATAGGCTGTAGGTTAGAGAATAAGGGCTATGAATTGATTGAATAAACCATTCTGTTTTCCTCTTCACTCTTATCTCTCTCTCTGTTCGTATGACCCTTCCCATTTCCTTCTCAATTTCTCCCTCTACCTGTTTTGTTTTCTCCCTCCATTCTGTTTTTTCTTCTTCAAATCCCCCCAAAATCCCATTCTAAACCCTAGGGTTGTGTCAATTGGTATTAGAGCTAGTTAGTCATCGGCTGTGATCCCAACAATTGATGGCGAAATTCTTAGCAGTTGAATTTAGGTTAAGAGGCGACATAGAGCAAGCAATTGTTGGAACCGATCGAGCTGCAAGAAGCAGACTTAGGAAGCTCAACGGAGTCAATCGAATCGCAGAAGACTGCAACAAGAGCCAATTGATTTTCTACGTGTCGGATGTTAATTTTCGCTTAACATCCAAGTGACTTCTGATGATCCCGCCTCGGAATTGAAGGCAATCTAGGTAAAAAAAAAGGGTCGATGATTCTTGGTGCAACTCCGATAACAAAATTGATTTGGGCGTTTAACAAGGCAACGAATTGAAATTGGCCGAGCGGGGATTTTAGCACCTCTGATGAACTGAAGCAAAGTCCGATAAT
Organism: Diospyros lotus; assembly: GCF_014633365.1. Taxonomy (NCBI): domain Eukaryota; kingdom Viridiplantae; phylum Streptophyta; class Magnoliopsida; order Ericales; family Ebenaceae; genus Diospyros; species Diospyros lotus. The sequence continues at coordinate 6,036,981 of NC_068341.1, forward strand.
CTTGGGTCGGAATTGATTGCGAAGAAGGCGCAGGTTCAAGAATTGAGTCAAGAAATGGTCTTGATTGAAGATTTAGAGTGATGGTCCTCAGTGGAGAATTTAGAAATTTCAAAGCTGATTCCAATAATTGATTGAAAGATTTAGAGCAATGATCCTCGACGGAGAGTTCGGAAATTTCAATAGTTGATTCCAGCAAGCTCGTATTAGTGGGTTTGGATTTTTGTAGGCAAATCTTGACAATTGATTCTTCTTGGTTGTATGATTCTTGGAAACAGCTTAAGAGGCAATTGAGAAATTGCTATGTTAGAGGCGAATTTTCAAGGATTGGAATGGTGGAGATGGAGAATAGATTCCATGAGAAAGTCGATAATCTCTGTAAAAAATTGGACATATTAATGATTCTGATTTCACTGACATTCAATATCAGTTTACTAGAGGAATTTTTCCCAAGATCCATTGCGGAACCGATTCCAGCAAGAGTTGACATTCTACCAAAGACCCCTAATCTGCAAGAAGCTAATGACTCAACTAAAGTGAATCAGGAATTTCTAACTGTAGGATCATTTATCGGTGGGGAAGGTGGTGCTGGATTACTTCCTCAAATTTCTAACTTACTGGAAACTGAGGAACAATTTGAATTGAAAAACAATATTGATTCCTCAGATTTTTAACTTACTGTAAACCCATGGTGTATGCCATCAAACAAGAAGTTGTCACTGCCCTTGGCAAAAACAATAGAGTTTCCCTTGATTCGGTGAGATTCAAGGGATCGTAACAGGGGAAATTAGAGAGAGTAGAAGAAAAATAGAGTGAGACAAGAGAGGGAGAGAAATTGAGTTGTTCTGTATTTGATTTTGCATAACCTCTCCCATAGTGTAGGGAGATGCTCGCTTGGCATGGGTGCGGATACATCAGATCATCCCCCTTACCAGCGGTTACAACTTCTTTTGTCCTTTTTTATGGCCTCACACGTGGCCCTCCTACGCTAATAGAATTGACAACTGGAAATTAAGTACAATTATTGTAATAAAGGAATTACAACATAACAAGGAAACAATATAAAGACTGAACATTACAACAACAACATATCCAGCCTTTATCCCACTATGTGGGGTCAGCTACATGAATTCTAGACTTCCATATATTTTTGTCTTTTGTCAAATCTTCATTTCGGCCCATACACTTTATATCAAACTTTAATGTTTCTCCCAAAGTCTTCTTGGGTCTGCCTCTACCTCTTTTTTTGGCTAATTGTTCCATTTCATCAACTCTCCTCACATGAGTCTCTTAGTCTTTTTCCCACATGACCAAACCATCTTAATCTAGTCTCTCTCATCTTCTCCTCTATTGGCACTACTCCTACCTTATTACGAATAACTTCATTTCTAATTTTATCTTTTCTTATATTGCCGCACATCCACTTAGCATCCTCATCTCCGCTATGGTCGTCTTTTGCTTATGCTGGTATTTAACTGCCCAACATTCTGAGCCATACAGCAAAACTAGTCTTATAGCTGTCCTATAGAATTTTGCTTTCAGTTTTAATGGGATTTTACTATCACATAACACTCCTGATGCATTTCTCCATTTTAGCTAACTTGCCTTAATTCTATGCATGACATCCTCGTGAATTTCTCCATCTTTTTGAATCATTGATCCCTAATATCGAAAATGGTCTTTTCTTTGTATGATTTGGTCTTCCAATTTTATTATAACATCCTCCACTCTTGTATTTTACTAAATTTACATTCCATATATTTTGTTTTCCTTCTACTTAATTTAAATCTCTTAGATTCTAATTTGTTTCTCCATAACTCAAGCTTAGTGTTCACTCTCTCTTTTGTTTCGTCCACCAACACTTTGTCATCTACAAATAGCATACACCATTAGGGTTGGCAATGGTTCGGTTTGGTTTTGGTTTTTGCCAAAACCGTAATCAAACCAAACTTAAACTATTAAAACCAAAATCAAACCATTACCATTGGTTTTAAAAATTAAAAACCATAACCAAATCATTCGGTTTCGGTTTTAACCATGGTTTTTTTAGTTTGATCCATACCAACAAACAAAGACAAATTCTTGCAAATAGCATTCATAAAATTTTTTGATAACTCCACAACAAACAAAGACAAACTCTAATAAAAATACATTCTTTTTGCATAAAGTTACAAATTAATTTCAAACTTCTTAGATATAATTATTTGATTGATAAAAATAAAATAATTTAAGATTAAGTTTTTTTTATTTGTTAATTACTATATAAATGTAATATTTTATATATTTGTTATGCATTAGTTAAAATACTTGTAAAAAAATGCATTAGTCAATATATATATTATGTGTATATATAATATATTAAATAAATAAATATACATTATATATATGTATATTCGGTTCTTTTTGGTTCGGTTACCCACATATTCGATTCGGTTTGGGTTTGGGTTTGGGTTTTGGTTTGGATTTAGTGAAAACCATACCCATTGAAACAATGTTCAATTTTTCCCCAAACCAAACCATTACCCAATCAAACAATTTTTAATCGTGTTGACCGGTTCAATTCCCCACTGTTTCGGTTGTAATTGCCATCCCTATACACAATGGCACCTCTGTCTGAATGTGTTTAGTGAGTTCATCTATTACTAAAGCAAATAAGTATGGACTTAGTGCAAAACCTTGATGCAGTTCCATTGTAATTTTAAACGGTTCAGTATCCCCTCCACATGTTCTGATCCTTGTCTCTGCACTGTGATGCATGTCCTTAAGGGTTTGTATATAGGTTATTTAGACTCATTTCTTCTCTAAAACCCTCCATAATATTTCTCTAGGGACCTTATCATAGGCTTTTTCTAGATCTATAAACACCATATGCAGGTCTTTTTGATGATTCTGATACCTTTCCATTAGGCGCCTCAGTAGGTATATAGCTTCCTGTCATGTCCCAGGAGAATTAAAAGGGTAATATTGTGATAAGGATATAATAAAGGGGTAATATTGTAATATGCTTATATTAGTTTGTTAGGAGATATTTGGTTGTTTGTTAGGAGCACATGGGTGCTGTTAGAAATTAGTTAAGGAGCTACCTATGCCTATAAAAAGGCCCATTGTAAAAGGAGATGGATATGCTTGAATTGAATGAATGAAAATCTAATTCTCTCTCTCTACAATTCTCCCTCTCATTTTTTTTTTACTTCTCTCCCTTATTTCTCTTTGCATCCTTCCCCCATTTCTGTCCAAATATCCCTCTAAACTTTCTATTCTTAGTTCTACTCCATCGGATTCTTCCGATTGCCCATCCAACCCTGTTATGAACCCTAGGTTCATGACAAATGGTATCAGAGCAGTTAATCATAGGCTGTGATTTGATTCGATTATCGGTGGAATTAATCGAGTAGTAATTCGAACGATTCGGGTTCATTTTCCGACGCTGTTAAGATATGACGCGAAGCCACGTTCCTTAGTTGTGATTCCTGGAAGTTCTCCAACGATATCGATAACAAGACAGGCTGGGCGAAGTACTAACAATTAAAGGTTGGTCGGTGAATTACGATGATTCTGGCAAACTTGAACGAGTAAGTAATTCTTGGCTTGAGTCTTGAAGGCTAAGCGGAGCAACAACTAGAAATTGTTGATCTACCAAGCATGAAACCAAACTGATTTTTCGAGACGTCTGTATCTTTTTTGAGCTTCTGCTTTATTATTCTCTCTCAGAATTTCATGGTATGGCTCATTAACTTAATTTCTCTGTAATTTTCACAGTTTTGAACATCTCATTTGTTCTTGTATATAGGAACAAAAGTACTCTTCCTCCACTCATCTAGTATCTTTTTTGATTTAAGGATCGTGTTAAATAATTTCGTTAGGCAGAAAATGCCATTTTCTCTCATGCATTTTCATGCTTCTATTAGTATATTATGCGGTCCCACCTCCTTATAATTTTTCATCTTTTTTAATACTTGCCTTATTTCTTTTGAACTTATGCGTCGATAAAATGTATAACTCACGTTCCCTTTGGAGTTACTGAGATGTCCCAACCTAACTCTTGTGTCCTCACCATCATTGAATAATTTTGTGTAATATTGCTTCCATCTCTTCTTAATCGCTCCCTCATTCACTAATATATTTTGGTTTTCATCTTTTATGCATTTCATTTGGTTTAGATCCCTTGTTTTTCTCTCTCTTGCTTTAGCTAATTTATATATATTCTTTCTCCATCTTTTGTATCAAGTCATTTATATAGATTCTCATATGCTTTTGACCTTGCTTCACTAACAACTCTTTTTACTTTCTTTTTTGCTTCTTTATAATTTTTTAGGTTTTCTTCATTGTTGCACTAATATACAACCTTATAGCAAGTTTTCTTATTTCTAATTTTCAATTGTACCTCTTCATTCCACCACCAAAGCTCCTTAAGGGTTGGGGCTCTACTATTTCTCTCCAAGGACTACCTTTGCTGTGCTTCTTAGGGCAATAGCCATTTCCCTCCACATTTGGTTTGCCCGTCCTTCTCCATTCTATTCCCTTCTATCCCTTAATTTTCTTTGAAGATTAATTGTTTCTCCCATTTTAAATCCCACCATCTAATTCTTGAATTTTGTTTTATGTGATTTTTTCTCTTCCAATTTCTCACTTGGACGTCAAGTACCAAAAGTCTATGTTGATTAGTGAAACACTCCCCCGGTATCACATTACAATCCCTACCACATAATCGATCATCTTGTCTCATGAGGAAGTAATCTATTTGAGTGCTTTATGTGACATTTTTATATGTGATTAAGTGTTCGTCCCGTTTTTTAAACATAGTATTGGTTATGATGAGCCCATATGTCATAGCAAAATTTAGAATAGACTTACCCTCATTATTAATTTTCCCCAATCCATACCCTCCATGTACCTCTCTATAGTCGTTTCCGTCTCTACCCACGTAACCATTTAAGTCACCTCTTATAAATACTTACTCTCCTCTTGGTATCATTTGTATGAGTTCCTTTAGGCATGATTGTTAAACTCCCGATTTTACGGGTACGATTTTACGATTTTTTGCACCCAAAACCCTTATGAGTTTACGATTTTGAAGTTGAATCGCACTCGATTTTACGATTTTACATATCGAAGACCCTCTTACGATTTTACAATTTTAACAACATTGCCTCTAGGTTCTCCCAGAATTTTGCTTTTATCTCCTCACCTAACCCCGCTCTTGGTGCATATGTACTTAAGGCAAAAAATTTAAATAGCCATAGCCGTGACAATTTCCCCTCCCTTAGAAACATTTCTTGTCCTTAAGAAAAACTAAGGAGACTCGCAGCCTTTGGAAAACGCTAGAGTAGGCTCGGTAGATACTCCTAGGTGTTGCCCTTGGTGTCCCTATGCTCCCATTTCACCAATACTTGGATGAGGGGAATCCCTTGATTGTTTACAACTCTCCTACCCATAATAGCTTCTAGCTTCATTTGGCTATCTTTCTCCATAGGCAGTGTAGGTAGAGCTGGGTTGACCTGCTCGGTTCTGGTTGACCTTTTCAAATGGGACACATGGAAAACCGGATGTATGTAGGTGCCTTCGGGTAATTGGAGCCGGCAAGCCATCTTGCCTATTTTGTCTGTTATGATGAACAGACCAAAATACTTGGGGCTGAACTTGGACACTGGTCCTGACTGATGGTCTTCAACTGTGGATACCTTAGCCTTAGATACAATTTTTCTCCCACCTCCAATTCTCGGTCACTTCTCTTCTTGTCTGCGTATTGCTATATCCAATTCTGGGATGAGGCTAACTCTGGTTTTAATTGTTGCAAAACTACCCTCCTTTGTTGTAGGTATTTTACCACTGACATTGCTGTAGTATGCCCTTCTATTGTAAGTAACAGTGGGGGTTTGTATCTATATAGTGCCTTAAATGGGGACATTTTTAAGGATGTGTGGTAAGTAGAATTATACCACCATTGTGCCAAGGCTAACCACCTATGTCAGTTCTTGCGCTGCTAGATACACATGCACCTTAAGTAGGTTTTCAGCACTTGGTTAACCCTCTCAGTTTGCCCATCCGTTTGGGGGCGAAAGGTTGTTGACACGTTGAGCTTAATTCCCATAGATCCCATAAGCTTCTGCCAAAAATGACTTGTAAACACTTTGTCACGGTTTGATACAATGGTTCCCGGCACCCCATGCTGTGACACTACCCTATCCATAAATACCCTAGCTACCTCTTTTGGCTATGTAAGGGTGTGCCAACCCTATAAACTGAGCAAACTTTGTGAACCTGTCCACCACAACCATAATATTGTCCTTTCCTTTTGACTTGGGTAGTCCTTCGATAAAATCCATGGTCACATTAATCCAAGCTCAGTTAGGTATTGGTAGGGGCTGTAAGAGACCAGGGTAAGCCACATTCTCATGCTTACACCTCTTGCATATGTCACATGCTAGCTCAAAGTTCTTTACATCCATTTTCATCTTGGGCCAATAGAATAACTGTTTAATCTTGAGATAGGTGTTTTGGATACCTGAATGTCCCCCTATTGGTGACTCGTGTAAGGATTGTAGAATTTTTTGCTTAAGGTCCCTTTTACCCCCTATGACAATCCTGCCCTTGAACCTCAACATCCCTTATGTTAGAGTGTAACCTCCAGTCCCGTTAGACTCCACCACTAGCCTTTCCAGTAGCTCCCTTATCTATTCATCGTTGGCATGGCTATCAATAACTTCCTGACACGACAATAGTAATGGCTGCCACACTACCTTCATCTTTGCACATTGATGGTGCATCGACAACTACATTTTCCTTGCCATACCTATATTGTATTGAATAATCAAGTCCCATCAACCTGGCCATACCCTTTTTTTGCAACTGAGTTTGTAACTTTTGTTGTAGTAAAAACTTTACTATCATGATTTATTTTAATGATAAATCTATCTCATTCTAAATAATGCTGCCACTTCTCCACAACCATTAACACTGCTAAGAATTATTTCTCATAGATGCTCAACGCCAAGTGCCTTGTACTTAAGGCTTGGCTCAAGAATGTCGGTGGCCTCCCTTTTTGCACTAGGACTGCCCCTATACCTACCCCACCAGCGTCAGTCTCCAATACAAAGGGTTCACTGAAGTTTGGCAATCCTAAAGTTGGCATTGTACTCATTGCTTCCTTAAGCTTCTTCGACCTTTTTACCCCATTTGAAGTTTCCCTTCTTCAAGAGATCAGTAAGTGGCTTGCTTATGACCCCATACCCCTTAACAAATCTCCTATAATAGCTAGTTAGGCCAAGGAACCCCCTCAAAGCCTTCAAGGTTGTGGGTTTGGGCCAAGTGACCATGGCTTCCACTTTCTTTGGGTTTGCCCTAACCCCATCTCCTAATATTAAGTGACCCAAATATTCCACTTGATCTTGACCAAAGGAACACTTAGGCCTTTTGATGAAAAGCTAGTTAGATCTGAGGATCTCTAGGGTGGTTCTCAAGTGGGTTAAATGTTGATCCAAGGTTGGGCTATAAACAAGAATGCCATCGAAGAATACTAGTATGAATTTTCTCAAATAAGGCTCAAATATTTGGTTCATAAGTGGCTGAGGCATTGGTGAGCCCAAAGGGCATCACCAAAAATTCAAAGTGTCAATGATGGGTTCTGAAAGCAGTTTTATGGACATTTTCGATTTTTGATTTTGATTTGGTGATGGCCTAATCTAAGGTCTTCTACTAAGGGTATGGGAAATTTGTCTTTTATAGTTGGGGCATTTTGCTATCGGTAATCCACACAGGAACGTCAAGAACCATCATTCTTTTTGACTAAAAGAACGGGTGAGACAAAAGGGCTGTGGCTAGGTCTTATGAAGGATTGGTTTAACATCTCCTTCACCATTCTTTCAATTTATATTTTCTAAGTGGGAGAATATTAGTAGGCCCTGATGTTCACGGGTTTAGAATTGGGCTTAAGGTTGATAGAATGGTTTAGGTTTCAGGTGAGAGGTAGGGTGTCAGGCTCAGCAAGTAAGTCCTCAAATTCCACTAGCAATTTATCAATAAGGTAATTAGAGTGTACCTAGCCAATATTCCCTTGTCGGTTGTTGATTGACAAGGTTAGTTTCCCAAACATCATCTTCTTGGATCCCTCTTCCATTGCCACAATCGAAAACAATTGAGTCAACTTGGTCCATTTGCTTCTAATGACTCTATGCATCCTTTTCCCTATTATCATCTTACATGTACCGGTTTCTCTTCCCCTTTTTAGTGTCATCCTCTTCCCTCCTTTTTTGAAGGACATTTCCATCCGATTAAAGTCAAAACTTATGGGACGTACCCCCTTCATCCAGTTAACCCCTAGGACCACGTCACATCCTCTCTATTGTAGCAGCCTGAGATTTGCTTCAAATTCCTTTCCTTGCATCTCCCAATTGAATCCGTGGCAAGCCGAATTACTTAGTACCCTTCCCCCATTAGCTACTGTCACACTTAGGGGTTGAGTGTTTGAGAGTGGACACTTCAATCTTCTAGCAATGCCTTCATCAAGGAAGTTGTGAGTGCTTCCACTATCTATCAAAATCATTAAGTTCTTGTCCTTCACCTTCCTCTACTTTGATTATTTTGTTGTTGGTCACCCCTTTCAATGCATGGAGTGAGATTTCTTCGTTGTCTTCATCTCCAGACTCCTCACACTCATCAATTCCTTCTCCTTCCATTCCTTCCCTCGAGTCTCCCTTTAATAGGAGAATTTGGCACCTACATTGATTCCCCAGGAAATACTTATCTCCACATCTATAACACAAGCTGGGCTGCCTTCTCTGATCATTGAATTTCCCACTTGAGTGGGGTACCCCCGACTGCCTAGCTCCTGTGTTGCCCTCGACCCAATCATGGTTGAATCCCTTCCCCCCTTGATGGGAGGTCCCCATTGTCATAGCCTTATTTTGCTACCTCTGCTTCTTCATCAAAGCCTCAACTACCATCTCGCTTAGTTTCTCACCAAATTCTCCCCAGGTAGGATGATCCCTCACACTTGTCCACCCTTGGTACCAAGCATCTACCACGTCATCAAAATAGGCAACCGCTAAGGATACTCTTCTCCCTTTTGGTATGTCATACCATTCAAACATCCTCTCACACTTCCTTACCCACCAACGTGGGTTATCTCCTTCGAAGACAAAGATCTGCATCTAAGGCATGGGAAACCCCGGCTGTTGATGATGGCTCTGCTCTCCATAGCCCCTATCCGGCATTGTTTCTACCTCCTCATGCTATCCCCCTCCAATGTCGGGAGTTTCAGGCCTACAAATTGTTCTATTGTTTTGTAAGAGAGGCTCTGTTCTATCTCTAGGAGGAAACTCAGGGGCTATACTCGCTGAGTTTTGTCGTGTGAACGTCAATATGAATTGTTGAAGTTGTGCTCCTAACTCTTCCCTCATTTTTGCCATCTCCTCCTGCATTTGTACTAGCATCCCATCCAACCTTCTTTCCAATTTCCCCTATGGAGCTTTCCATCTTATGGTTGATTGCCTCATGGTTATGTCCATTCCCCAACTCCAACTAATCGACTCGCCTCTGGACTTCGGACATGGAAGAGCTGACTTGCTGCAGCCGGGATTCCATATTTTTCATGCAAGTTCCTTCCACCATGAACTTCCACTAATCTTTGGCTGGAATCACGCTTTGATATTGTCATTGCCCTTGGCGAAAATAATAGAGTTTCCCTTGACTCGGTGACATTTAAGGGATCGTAAAAGGGAAAATTAGAGAGAGCAGAGGAAGAACAAAGGAACAAAGAGAAAAGAGAGAGACAAGAGAGTGTAGAGGGAGAGAAATTGAGTTGTTATGTATTTGATTGTGCATAGCCACTCCCACAGAGTAGGGAGGGTAAATATACTCGCTTGGCATGGGTGCGAATACAACAGATCATCCCCCTTACCAGCAGTTACAACTTCTTTTGTCCTTTTCTATGGCCTCACACGTGGCCCTCGTACGCTAATAGAATTGACAACTGGAAATTAAGTACAGTAATTGAAATAAAGGAATTACAACATAAGAAGGAAACAAAATAAAGTATGAACATTAAGGCAAAAAATTTAAATAGCCATGGATGTGACAGAAGTAAAACATGCTTCTAAAGCATTGCTGGAGTATGTAAATGTTGAGGAGGAGGATCAGATTGACGCGATAGAGCGACCCATAGAGCGTGAAGATCTGTTCAAAAGTTACTTGGTGTATCGTTAGAAAAATGGGAAGGAAAAAGCTACGGAGAAGCAAAGGAAACAATTAAAGCGAGTCTACGTTGCTCAATTGTTGCATCTGCGGGATATTACAAATATCGTGGCAGTTGAATTGGGCTTAGCAGAGGTCAAGGAAATTTCTAGAACTAACAAATCAATGGGAGAAGAGAGACTTGGCATGGAGATCTTCAAGGTTTATATTTTATGTTTGTAGAAAAAGCAAAAGAAAAAGAATGCAAGAGGAAGGAGGAACAGGCTAAAGAGGAGAAAGAAAGAAAAAAGGACAAAACAACTAGTGAAAGCTGGGATTGGATGACAAACATGGCAAGTCGCTATGAGTTCTTGGGGACAAGAACTGTCACAACCCTAGGGGCAAATCCGTAAAGGGCTGATAGTAGCCCTTAGTTGGTTAGCTGGTGTTAAAAGGTTAGTTAGTTAGGTTGTTGTTATACTGATATAGGCTCTATATAAAGAGACCAGCTACTATGAGAAGGTATCATTGAAGAATAATAAACTCTTACCTTTCTCTCATTGTTGTCTCTCTCTTTCGTTCTCCCTTTTTCCCTAAATCTATTCTGTCTCTCCCTCTAATTCTGTTATTCTTCTTCTAAATTCTTATTCAAACCCTAGGGTCTTGACAAATAGTATTAGAGCCAACGTTCTTGGTTGTGGATCCAACTAGTTTTAGTAGTGATTTCAACGATTCTGACAACAAAGAATCCAATAGCGGGCCTAGATTTCAGTGGGTTCAGTTTGAGGCGCAACATCAGAATTTACTAACAAGTAAGTTCGACTCGATTACAAGAGGCAGAATGGACGGATGAAAGTAGGTGATTTGGGTTGACAGACCCAAGCAAGGCGCGACCCAAGACGAGGTAGTACGACGGACGTGAAGCCGGTGCAGGTGCAAGAGGCGTTCTTGATTAAAGCTTACGGATAGACGTGAAGCTGGTGAAGCAATCTGAGTTTGGGGTGGAATTGATCGAGTCGCTGGAGATAATTCAAAAAGTGACAATTCGGTGACTCCGAAACAATTAATTTCATCAGAGTCAAATGCTTGTAGCCTTTGGATGGTGATTGGGTGAGTGAAGGCACGGGGTGGAAGCAAGCCCGAGCGATCTTGAATTCCTTGGTGTAATTCTTGGTAGTGATTCCTGTGTTCTATGCAACAACGCATCGGGTGAATTCCGACTTCCAACCATTGGTCGATGATTGGGTAAGAAGTGGACGTACGCAAGGTTGTTAAAATCGAGATTTCAAGTGGGATCGTAAGGGGGTTCATAAAATCGTAAGATTTTATAGAAAATTAAAAATACACTTTAATTTATGTAATTATATGTTTATAATGACATATTCCTTATTATAAATGAAATAGATGTACTTATTTCAAAATTATTTCATCTATCAATTTCAAAAATACTAAATAATATGAAATTTCTAAACATTAAATTCATCCTTCATCCATCTATAATCAAAATTTCAAACAATAAACATTACCATCATCATCAACAAACATTGCTAAAAATAACTAAAAATACTAAGTAATAAAGACAACAAATATTGTTAAACTTCTACATTATATCATTACACTAATTAAGTTACCAATATCGAAGAGGTATATTTGTTTCTTGCTAATCATCAATCTTAATATAAAATTAAACCCACCCATGATCTGATTGTGACATATTTAAGATTAATTCTTTGAATTTGCACTTACTTGTACTTGTAGATAACAACATCATAAATGGGAATGTACACACATAAGTACTGCACAACATACTCACTCAGCATATCAATTGGATGTAACATAGAGCTCAACACAGCGCACACACGACATTTGATTACCGGACTTAGCAAAACACTCACAACTCACTCACATACCTGGGTTGGGTTTGATTTTTCGAACTTTCAAGGTGAATGAACGAAGAAGAAAGGCCAAAAAAAGATCGACAACGATTAGAGTTTGCAGAAAGACACAACAAGTGAATGTAGCAAACACACAGGCATAACGTCATTTAGGTTTTGTAGAAGAACCAAAATAGGAGATTGACAATGATTGTATATATATATATGTTGGTTGGGGACGAAAATATTTTTATTTCTAACGTCAAAATTGTGGGCAAGACTAAACTTAGTAAACTCGGGTCCGATTCTATAAAACTCGATCCTACAAGCGAGTTGATTCGTAAACTTGTAAAATTGTACGAGTTGACTCGTGATTTTAACAACAATGGACGTAGGATTGGGGTGATATGGAATCCGCAACGCAGAATGGAAGGCTGTGACTACGAAGATTTTTTGTCTGAATTGAAAGACGAAGTTCTGCGAACGACGGCTTGAATTTGAAGTTGCAGCAGAGCGAGTGATAAGGGAAGTTGGACGTTCTTGGGTGTAAAATTGAAGTATGGCTGTTGTTATTTTCTGTCAGAGGGTTGAAGACGTGGATGGAACTTGAGGCCGCTAAGAAGGAGGACTAGGTTACAGGAACCAATTCCGGTTTTTGTGGGGACCCTTAGAAGTTGTTACAGAAGCGAAATTGCAAGGAATTGAACCAAGAAGATGGATACAAGAATTACAAATACTTGGGGTAGTATTGACAAACAAATTGAAAGGTCAATCTAGTAAGTTTGATGAATTTTTGATTAAGTTTACCAAGAAGGATCAGGTTGGAGACGAGAGTTACAATAAGGAGTTCAACAAGTTGAAACACGAGGACTTGGTTATGGAGTATTGGGTCAAGTTTGAGAAATTGAAAGTATGGGCACTCCATTCCCTTCCAACCTTGAATGAGTCTTATTTTGTATCAAGATTCACTAATGGTCTTAATGTTACGCTGAGGCTTATGGTGAATACTTTATGTCCTATGACGGCAGAACAAGCGGTGGAGAAGGCGAGGCTGCAAGAATTAGCCCTGGAAGCCATTTGCAGAAAGCACGGGCTGCCACTTAAAAGTTTTCTTAAGAGCAGCCAGCAAGACAAAGGTAATTCTATGGCTACCCTCAGTTTACAACAAGAAGTTAATGAATTGCCCACAATGGAACAGAAAATTCAGGAAGTAAAAGATAATCCTATTGAGGAGATCTTCAGGGAAGATGAGGAAGTAGAAGATGTTGCGAATGCGGGAAAGGAAAAGATCACAACAAATGATATTGTTGGAGATTTCATAGCCGTTGAAGAGGCAAAGGAGTTGGTGCTGATTTTGGTAGAAGGAAATGAAGGCAGTACTTCAAACGAGTTTGAAAAACCTGCTGAACAATAAGATGTTGTTTCCTCTCTCATTCATCAAATAAAGCCAAGAAGGAGGAAGAAAAAGAGGCCAAGGTGAGTAAGAGAAAAGAACAAGAAAAGGCGAAGAAGAATTCAGATTATGAAGGCTGGAATTGGATGAAGAATGGGGTCCGCACCTGTCAATTCTTGGGGATAAGAATTGTTTGAAGGGGTGGGGATTGTCACGACCCTAGGGGCAAATCCGTAAAGGGTCGATAGTAGACCTTAGTTGGTTAGCTGGTGTTAAGAGGTTAGTTAGTTAGGTTGTTATATTGATATAGGCTCTATATAAAGAGACCAGCTACTGTGAGAAGGTATCATTGAAGGATAATAAACTCTTACCTTTCTCTCATTGCTGTCTCTCTCGTTCTCTCTTTTTCCCTTAATCTATTTTGTCTCTCACTCTAATTCTATTCTTCTTCTTCTAAATTCCTATTCAAACCCTAGGACACCCTAGGGTCTTGACATAACTCTCTCAAAGAGGGGGGAATTGTCATGACCCCAAGGGCATTAGTTGCAATTTCCCTTAGGTGTAGTGTGTATTGGAGTTGTTAATTGTTAGTTGGTTGATAACTGAATGTGTGTAAACAGCCTATAAATAGGCTGTAGGTTAGAGAATAAGGGCTATGAATTGATTGAATGAACCAGAATAAGGGCTATGAATTGATTGAATGAACCATTCTGTTTTCCTCTTTGCTCTTATCTTTCTCTCTCTCTGTTCGTCTGACCCTTCCCCTTCCCTTCTCAATTTCTCCCTCTACCTGTTCTGTTTTCTCCCTCCATTCTGTCCTTCCTTCTTCAAATCCCCCAAAATCCCATTCTAAACCCTTGGGTTGTGTCATGAAGGAGAAAAGGTTTGCAAAGTAATATTAACTCATTAGAAGTTGGATTAGATATTGGCTGTTCTTTTATTTACATTTGAGTATAAAATAATATACTGTCTCAGCTCCTTCTGAGTAATTGTTTTCTTTGTATTTTTTAAAAAAGAAAGAAACAAGGAGAGTTGTCTTTTTTGGGCTTTGTTGTTGTGGAATTTTGCAGAATTGTGTTTTAGCGTTTTAAATATTTTTTCTTGAGTGAATCTTTAACTTAAAAGAAGAATAGATTAACTAGATTATACCCAAAAAGATAATTGGATGAATATATATATTTTTAAGCAATCATACATTGGTTTTCTTTTTGATGAGTAATCATGCTTGCATTTTGATTATTACCCGACATCTAAATAGATTCTAATTTCTACTGGGCTTAGTTGTTAGTTCCATAAAGGATGATAACTAAAATCCCAGTAGAAACTGGTATAAAAACATGAAAGCTCAAGCTAATTTTATTTTAAATTCATGAAATCGTATGTTTTTGATAAATATTTTAGAAGCTCCTCATTTCATGAAAACCTGAATTTGTAGCTATTGATAAATTTGGCTCGTATATTTGTACTTATTTATTATTATTGTTTTGCACATTGCAACCTCTGTCTTTACAAGTATGGATTTCAATTGTGTGTTGGAACCATTATTTTAACTATATGGGATTACTTATCAAAGGAATATTGAACATGTCAGACAAGAGCATCCCATAAGGTTTGATCAAAAGCAGTTCCAAACTGTGGTTTGAAAGAGCCTAATTATTTCTTATATTTCCTTCCAGGATTATCTTTACCTAATGGAACATTGTCAGCTTGTAAGAGCAAGTTTGATGATAAGATAGAGGCATCTTCTGCCAAAATGTATTTCCATTACTATGGGCAGTTGCTACATCAGCAAAATATGCTACAGGATTATGTGAGGACAGGTATTACCAATCTTTTTCTTTTTCTTCTTATATTGTTTCAGGTGTTCTGGGTTTGTAACCAAGAAGCCATATGTGATTGAGCTGGTAAAATGCTTCATATCTTAACGAGCTTTTTGGTACTCCTAAAAAATTCTAGAAAAATCCATTTCTGCACCTCTGCATGAATGAATAATAAGAATGCATTTTTCAGGAACCTATTATGCTGCAGTAATTGAGAACCGTGCAGACTTTGTTGGTCGTGTGGTTGTGGATGTTGGCGCTGGTAGTGGCATTCTGTCATTATTTGCAGCACAGGTTGTCTTGGCTCTTTGTTTTTTCCCGGTCACATTAGCAACTTACCTTCTCTCTCGCTTTATGTTGCTCCTTTTTATATATGCATACATATGCATGTCAGGCTGGTGCTAAACATGTTTATGCTGTGGAAGCATCTGAAATGGCAGAATATGCTCGCAAACTTATTGCTGGGAACCCTTCACTGGGTCAAAGAATTACAGTGAGATTTTGTTCCACGTTAAATTTCAATATAAATGGTTCTACTGCCAGTGTGTGTTTCTCACTGTTTTCTGATGTTTTCCTTTTACATTGTAGGTAGTCAAGGGTAAAATTGAAGATGTTGAATTACCAGAGAAAGCAGACATTCTGATTTCTGAGCCAATGGGTAAACACGTCATTCATGCTTTGGGCATCCAAGTTGATTATTGTACTCCCTGTTATGTTATATCAAATGGTGGATATGCATGCTTATTTTTAAGCAGAAATTACTGTGGTGGTGTTGCTTGTTACTTGAGAATGATTTCCCATTTACCTTATTGTTGAATATCTGGTCAAATGATTGGTTAGCTAGAATTCATGTAGCTGACCCCACCTAATGGGATTAAGGTTTGCTATTTTGTTTTTTTATCTGGTGAAAATTTTCATAATGATTATTTGCAATGTTGATTGTCTTAGAATGTTGGTTTGAGTTGGCAAATGTTGTCACAATTATCAATCTTTAAGTAGTGCTTTGAGTTACATGAATGGTAAGATATGCTTGCTAATGTCTGAATTACTTTCGTTTATTTATTTTTTATTTTTTCAGTTTTACATTTATTGTCTTTATTTATTCCACAGTTATTTACAAACATGTATTCTTGGCACTGGCTTTGAACGTTTTCTTTGAATTTGCTCTTATTATAGATTGTAAAGTGAGCTCCAAATTGTTAAAAGGCCATTTTGGAATGAATAAGGTGTTTGGATAAATCTTTTAGGAGGAAAGGAGAAGTTAGTGGAGCAACCATTTTAAACTTTTGCCCTTTTCTTAATTTTGGGGGGAAACGGGTGGAAAGTAAAGTGTTTTGTATTTTAATATTTTTCATATGTCAATTATGTTTACAAGATAATTGCAAATTTGTGTTTAAAATTTACCCATATACCTTAACTCTTTCATTGTCTCTCATAATTTTTTCTAAGTAAACAAGAGGAATGAAATGTTTCCTTCACTTCGCCGTGCCCAACCAAACGAAGAAAAATTATAAATCCCTTCCCTTTCTGTCTCTTCACTTTATAACTTGTACTTCCTTTGGTTGTCCCTCTCCCACGGTTCAATCCCAATATGGTGTTAGTTATCTTTTGTGCTGGTCATTTTCTTTCTTTCTTTATTCCATGAGTTCCATTCTTTTTCATTTTGAAAACCTTTGGTGTAAAGAAACAATCTACACTATTGCTAATGATGGGACCTCATTCATTGTTTATTATGTACAAATCCAAATCTAGTTACTTTTTGCAGGGACTTTACTGGTCAATGAAAGAATGCTGGAGACCTATGTAATTGCAAGGGACCGGTTCCTTCAACCCAATGGAAAAATGTTCCCTACAATTGGAAGGTGATTGTGATTGTGTCTTATTTTATGTGCTCTCAATGGTTGCTTCTTATTCTGTTTGTGTGTCTGATCATATAACCAAAACTAATATAATTTGTTATTTTCCATTTTTTGGATTCTGGAGTCTAAAGTTGATTGCTCTTGGTGTGTTTAGTCATATAACTGGAATTAATATGCTTTGTTACTTTCCGTTTTTTGGATTCTGAAGTCTACAGTTGAGTTTTCTTGCAGAATACACATGGCACCATTTTGCGATGAATATTTGTACATTGAAATTGCAAATAAGGTATGTTGATTGATGATTTTGCAGCATATGTAAGGTTTATTACTATCATGTTCATTGTGCATGAAGGAAGGCCGGGAGTGACCCAATAAATTTGTCTCTCCTTTGATTTTAAATGATCCTTTTGACTATTTCTCGTCATCTAAGAATCCAATATCCTTTTTCAAATCTAAGTGGATATTTTACGTCCATCATGTTAAATAAGAATCATGCTACATGTACATCATTTTTGTACATCTTGCGCTACACAAGGGGTATTATGACCAAAATACCCTGCGCCTCTATGCGTCTCATGAGGGATATTTTTGTCATTGGTACACTTTTGTGTAGCCCAAGGTGTACACAAAGGTGTACCAATAGCATTATTCGTTAAATAATGCTTGAATCAGTATCACCTATTTCTATCAAGGAAAATGCTATTTGTAAGCCTTGGGCTACACAATATAGTTAAAATGACAAAAATACCCCTCATCCAAGGCAGTAAGGCGCAAGGGGTTTTTAGTCATTTGCGCACATGTGTAGCCCAAGGTGTAGCCCTTGATGTACAAGTAGCATGGTCCTATTAAACTGTATGGTAACATGGCATTATATTGGACAAAGTCATGAATCAAAAACCATGAATTCATTGTGTCACTATTACTCTAGTGCTAAATAAGCAGCTAGGGGACAGAAAATGATAGCAGTGTCAATGTCTTCTGTTTTATTATTATTATTATTATTATTATTGTTAAACGAAGTGGGTCATGAAGGGTGTCTAATTCCTTATTGCACCTGCAGGCCCTTTTTTGGCAGCAACAAAATTATTATGGGGTTGATTTAACTCCCTTACATGGGACTGCTTTCCAAGGGTACTTTTCCCAGGTCTGTCCTGCTTGAATATGCCACAAATATGTAAAAATGTCAAGACAGCTTTTGACTTTTTTCTTATTCTAAGCTTTTAATGCCTAGACTTGCATTGTAATTCTTCTTGTTTTGGGGATCTCTTCTTATGTCTGGCTTCGAATGCCTGCAAGGCAATTATACTGCATCTTGTTTGTTGTTTCTGTTCACTTTTTAGGTTATAATCTTTTTTTAGCTATTCCTGATTGTTTTTATCATGTTTGAATGCTGGAACTCTGGAAAAGGTTATATGCTTATAACTGATTCTCACCTTTTTCCTTTGGTAATTTGTTGTTGATGGTTAGAGTTTATTTTAGTGAAGTGGCAAGTTCATAAATCCTTTTTAAATTATGATATGGAAATTGGCATCTTCATGATTAAAGAGCTGCTGTTAGAAATTCTTATGTATCAGAAAAGGGGGAAAAAGAGCTGCTATGAGATGTTTTTTAAAGCTAGATGTCTTGTTTGTTGTTGCTCATTGTGATTGTTTAAAGTGTAGTAATTTGAAACTTGAAATTTGTTTGCAGAAATTAAATTTCATGTAAGATGTAGGTATTTTACACTGCATCGGCAAGCACATTGTAAGAGGTCCTACCAAACAGTGGAAGTTTGGCTGATGACTTTGAATCCAGATGATCTGAAAACCATATATTGGTACTGATTCTGAAATTAGTTGAGTATGCCCTTTTCCATGATGTAATCCATAGTCCAGACTGAAGATAACCCTTTTCAGGGATTTCAGTTGATGATGAAAATTGTAACTAGAAAAAATACATCGTTAAATTTTGCTAAATTTCTGATGTTACAAATCATTAATAGGAAAGAGCTGGGGTCCAGTTTTCAGACTCAAATTAGGACAATCTCAACCCCAAAAATTGTAGATGTGTTGACAGGAAAGCAGCGTTTGAAGGTTCTTGAAACTCACAGGAAAAAATGCACTTTCTATGTGCAAGTGTACACTCCTGTTGTCATGTTTTATGGACTGTAATTGTTTCTTTATGGTTTCCATAGTTACACATATCTTTCCTACATGCTTATTAATCTCCTTCACTTTCTATGCAGCCTGTAGTTGATGCTTTTGATCCCAGGGTATTGGTGGCTCCTGCAATATCTCATATGCTAAACTTTAACTCTATAAAGGTATTACTATCTCAACAAAAATATTTGCTTGCCAACCACTTCTCCTTAACCTTTGGCACATTCCTGAATTAATTTTTCAGATGAATGTCTTTCATTTTGCCATAAGTTTCACTTCTCATGTCTCCATGAATACATTGATATATTGTTTGAACTAGTTAGTATCTTAATCTTAGTTATACCCCATGGGTTGTCTGATATTTTTAAAAGGATTGTTTAGGGGCCATTCCCTGCATGTAGAGTATGAGAAATTGATCAAAACATGCATCTTGAAGAACTGCCTGTTTAACCTTCTGCAAATGTCTGCTTTCATGTCTTGTGTTAAATATGGAATATTTAGATCTCCAACTGGTTATTAATGTCAATGGATGCATTTGTTGGGTAAGTTATTTTATTTTGGTTTACTGAAGATCAAAATTAAAGCTTTATTGTGTTGATACTACCAGCCTTATCAACCAGAAAATTAAAAAAAAGAATCTTATGAGTAACTTTCAGTGTTTTCCATTCTAGAAGTTTGAACCTATCCTTCTAGCAGAATGTTTGTGGTGAGGAAAATTATGTTCCTTTGTGCCCTTTGCATGGTAGAACTATGTCAAGTCCTGGAATTGGGGTTGGACAATTCTGGTATTGTGGTTCTTGATTAGAAACAGAAAGTGAGAGGAGAGAGAAAAGGGAGAGAGATAAGAGAGAAAGAGCAGGCCTCATATAGCGCCTGCCTTCTAACCGAATCATAACCATCATAACTAAAAGGAAGTAATCTGTTGTACAGTTAGCTACCCAACCTTGTAACCAATTAACCACCCAGCTAATTGTTAATACAAGTGGCTATATCTTTCTAACAAAATACTTTTTTGTCCTTAGGGTCATGACAATCCCCTCCCCTTCAAACAATTCTTGTCCTCAAGGATTAGAGTAGGTCGACAGCCCTTGGAAATTGCTTCAGCAAATCAAGAAGATACTCTCAAGTGGTGTGATCAGGATGTAGATGGGACCATTGCACCAGAACTTGGGTTAGGGGTAATGATCCTTGGTACACGACTCGTTTCTCCACAATGGCACGAGGCTATACCACTTCCTCCAATTCTTCCGCCATGGGTGTCATGTACCTAGGGTTTAGCCTAGGATTGGATTGACAATCAAAAGGATTTGATGGAATAGAATCAAGAACAGAACATTGGAGAGGAAAAAAATGGACAAAAAAATGGGGGAAAGAATGTAGAGAGAAATGAGGGAGAGCAGTAGAGAGAAAAGAGAGGGAGAATGAAGAGAATTGTAGAGAGAGAATTAGAGTTTCATTCAAACAATTCAAGCATAACCTCTCATCCTTAGTTGAGACTTATATATAGCCTACAGCCTCCCACATGCACCCATGAGCAATACAAAAATAGCCTAATTGCCTATTAGCTAAGGACAAAACCTTATAATAGAAAACAAGAAAATGAAATTACAATTATTGTATAATGCATGTAAACTCCTACTATTATATTTACTAATCTATCCTTGGGGTCATGACAATTCCTCTCTCCTTGAGAGAGTTCTTGTTCCCAAGAACTTGTAGCAACTAGCCACTACTCTTATCCAATACCAGCCTTCTCTGTTTGTTTTATTCCCTTTTCTTTCTTTCTCCTTTGAGGCCTCTTCTTCTTCGTTCTTAGGTTTCCAAGATCAATCTCAGGTATAATTTGGCCCAGAATTTCATTAGGGAAGACTTTATTGAGTTCAAGCCCAATACAACCACCCCCGATAATAGCTATCCAATCAAGCTTGGTCTTCAATCTATGGACATGATCAGACACTTCTGGATTGACATAGCTAGTAGCTGAACATTGGAGTCCAATGGAAGGATTATCCATGTTCGTGACTTTCGTTAGTACTTCATTACCGTCCAATACAAGTAAGAGAGCAGATCTACAACCATAGTTGTTGTTATTGTATCCTCATTCAACCCATAGCCATACGCTGTTGCAAAAATATCAACCACCACCTCGAAATGCAACAATGGAGGATTGTAGACTTGCCTTGAATACTCATACCAAGGTTGTCTATGAGCATTAACATTAGGAGTTGTTACAACTTCAATTCCAACCAACGATTTCTCAATGACTGACACCTGGCCTCCATCTCGACCTTCTTCCCTAACATGATTTACAACTAGATTAGGCTGTGCATCATCGGGATCATCAGCTTCTTGTTCTTGTAAAGTGTGGGCAACCCCAATCTCCTCATCCAATCTTCTTTCATTTTCAAAATCTTGAGTTTCCATTGACTTGTTCACTTCATTTATAGCGGCAACTTCCTTAATATTGGCTGAAATTTCAGTCGGAATCTCCTGATTACATGCAAATAATTTAGCAACTCCTCCTTCCTTGTGTTTGTTGGAATTTCCCTCTATATGAACTTCTCTTTCAACAATATCAGATTGCCCCTTTGCCTTTATTGCCCTATCAATCTGTTCATTACAGATTTCCTTTGGATAATGTCATTCACCTTTAATATCATTTCCTGATGTTGCACTTCTTCTCTGGCTACTCCATTTTTAGGAATTTATCTTTGTTAAAACTCTTGCAATAATCATCAAAGAATTCAGCGGGAAAACTGTAATGATACTTCTTAGTTAGTATCATCGCAAACTCCTACAATTGTTTATGTATCATACGGTCGAATTCCTTGCTCGTATCATGTACCACACTTCTTGTTTCCTTGTCCAAGTGGCTGATTTTATTCTCAAACTTCTTTTCCCATGCATGAGGCTCTTGGCCAAACTTCTCATGATGTCTACCTCCAACTGAGAATGCAACATTCTTTTGTTGCAATGGCAACCTCATCTATTTCATGTATGCACACCCTATGGTCTCACAACCAGGACATCTTACTAAAATTGTAGCATTCTTGTTAACTTAGGAGCACTTAGAATTAGATTTCTTAGTTGAAAATCACTACCTCACCAAGCACACACACTCACAGATTTTGAACGACAATAAAGATGAAATCAAAATGAAAGAAACAGAATGTAAATGACAGAAAAATAAACCAAACCACAGAAGAGCACAAGTCGTTTATCCTGGTTCAGATTGCCCCTTAGGACAACCCTACATCCAGCCTCTAAAGCCTCTCGAGAGCAGCCGCCTTTGATTCAGAAAGAAGGATCACAATAGAGTCTCTTTCCCTTACGATTACAAGCCTTTCCAAGATTACAAAGACTATTCTATTACACATAGCCTTTCCTCTTTCGACTTTCTCGTGAGAATGAATTATGCATTGCCTAAGCCTAGACTCTTGTCCTATTTATAGAAAAATAGGGCATTAATTACTAGGAACTTATAACCGGTATAGACATTTTCGGTTTTACCCCCAAACTTAATTCTAATTACAAGCGGGAAAAAATTGCCTATCTATAACCCCAAATTCTGATGCATCCTAACTGCCAATATGCTAGATTTACTTGAGACAACACTCTTAACAATTCTTCTGCTGCAATTGAGACTCCAATGGTCTCATGTGTGCACTACTCTCTATGGTCGATTTTTCACACAATATACTTCGAAGTCCAAGTAGCAGGAGTTCTATACATGATGAATCCCCCCTTCTGTAAGCTATTCTGCTCTAAATTAGAATCGCCTCAACACAATTCAATATTTGATAAGGAATTTCGCCGGATCTGTGAGATTAGTTGTTGTTTGAAATTTTTGACAAAACCAATGGCAACTTCCGACCCTAGAGTTGCTTCTCCCTTTCGATTATGATCGATCTCAATTTCAACAACTGAGACCACCTAGACTTGTTGGAATGTTGTGCTTCGGTTTGCTGACCCACACTGCACAACCTCGAAAAATAGCCACAATCAACCTGCTCTTCTGCTTCACAACAATCGCCCAGGACAAGCAATCACCTCACCACAATTAGCGATCTTCAATTCTCAAGCATAATGAACAGCTAGGCAACAGATCCGATTATGCCTTCTGGCTCGCTTGTGGCAAAAGTCTCCTACACTCGCTTCGCCTTCTTGACCGACTACCGTAACTCAGAAAACAACATTAAATCACCTTGTTGTTCCACCTTCAATAGTCGCTTTGTTTCACCTTCAAAGTCGACAACCTAATCTCAAAGCGATTCACACTTCCACCTTCATAGTCGCCCCGTTTCCAATCCAATACCTACTGTGCCACTTTCATTTGACTTCAAATTCAACTCGATATCACTGTCGACATTCTCCTGACTTGTGTTGTCTTCAATTCCGCTAAGTCCTGATACCAACTCTAATCACTATCCGCTTCACCCAATCATCGTCCAACACTCCAAATCGGCTAATTGTCCGCCTATGATCACAATTGCCGTTGATCATCAATCGCTCAAGAATCTGGACTAGCCTCAATTGCACGCCTTCACAATCTGGATCTTACGCACTAATAAAAAAAAACTTCCAGATCCTTAGTTGAAAATCATCGGAATCACTTACTGGAATTAATTAGAATTGTCGGAACTCTAGAATTCGCTAGACTCGAAGTTGCAACCATGGGGACTCACGATCGCCCCAGCCGGCGCTTCCTTCTCACCCAATCACTGTGCAGGTCGGAATTGCTTGGTTTATCTCCCAAGATTACAACCTAACTTGTTGCTGTCGGTTTTCGAAATCACCTTCTGATTTTGTGAATCAACTGCCTCAAACAACATCCATCAACATCCAACGGACCTTAATTTGCAACGAAAACGGTCGAGGAACGATTCTCTGATACCATTTGTCATGTACCTAGGGTTTAGCCTAGGATTGGATTGAGAATCAAAAGGATCTGATGGAATAGAATCAAGAACATAACATTGGAGAGGGAAAACATGGACAAAAATGGGGGAAAGAATGTAGAGAGAAATGAGGGAGAACAGTAAAGGGAAACGAGAGGGAGAATGGAGAGAATTGTAGAGAGGGAATCAGAGTTGCATTCAGACAATTCAAGCGTAACCTCTCATCCTCAACTGAGGCTTATATATAGTCTACAGCCTCCCACATGCACCCATGTGCAATACAAAAATAGCCTATTAGCTAAGGACAAAATCTTATAACAGAAAACAAAAAAGAAAATTACAATTATTGTATAATGCATGTAAACATTATACGGGATGGGTGCTCACTCCCTCTGGAAGCTGCAACTTATAAGCAACTTTGCCCACCTTAGCCACGATGGAATTTGGCCCAAAGTATTTGGGACTAAGTTTAGCAGCCGGAATTGATGTATAGGGTTGTTGTAAAAACCTTTTGACCTTAAGGTAGACCTTTTCCCCGACATTGAATGATCTATCACTCCTCTTTTTATCTGCTACCTGCTTCATACGATTTTGGGTTGTGGCCAATTCTCACCTAAGAACTGTCAACATTTGTTGCCTCTGTTGTAAGTAGTGCCCCACGGAAGTCATGGTAGGAGGGGGGAATAAAAAATGGCAGGCAATAGTGAAGGTTTATACCCAAACATTGTCTTAAAAGGACTCCTCTTAATAGCACTATGGTAGCTAGAATTTTACCACCACTATGCTAAGGACAATCATTTGTTCCAGCCAAAAAAATAGTTGCTTCACCTTGTGATATGTAGCCCATACACCAGAATGACCCTCTAATGGTGAGCAATGAAGTGCCTTTAAGATCCTTTCCTTTAAGGGTTTGTCATCTCCCACCACTAATCTTCCCTTAAACTGTACCAATCCATTTGAAAGTGTGTAACCAGAAGTTCTCGAAGGCTGCATAGTTAATTGGGCTACAAGATCCTTCAGCCACCCAGATCATAACTCTCGCCAACTCCTTAACCCAATCTAGAACCATAGTTGTAATGGCCCGACAGTCACCTTTTTCTTCCCTCCTTGACAGTGCATCTGCTATAATATTCTCCTGACCCCTCTAGTATTGGATAGTGTAGTACAATCCCATTAATTTGGAAACCCCCTTTTTGCTATAATTGAGTATGCAACCTCTATTGTGATAAGAACTACAAGCTCTCATGATTCGCTTTAATTACAAAAGGACTCCCTTCCAAATAGTGCTGTCAGTTTTCCACTA
Source organism: Diospyros lotus (assembly GCF_014633365.1). Lineage (NCBI taxonomy): Eukaryota > Viridiplantae > Streptophyta > Magnoliopsida > Ericales > Ebenaceae > Diospyros > Diospyros lotus. The sequence continues at coordinate 6,062,433 of NC_068341.1, forward strand.
CCCCCAACACAACCAGCAGTTCCTTGTTATACACACTTAGCCCCAGATGTTTTTGGGATAAGGCTTGGCTAATATACGTCAATGGCCTACCCTCTTGCATAAGTATAGCCCTTATCCCACTGTCACATGCGTCTGTTTGCACTATAAAAGGCTTGAAGAAGCCTGGTAATGCCAAGACAGGGGCTTGAGTCATGGCTTTCTTCAAAGCTAAAAAGGTCGTCTCAGCTCTAGGGTTCCACTGGAAACTATCCTTCTTGAGTAACTCTGTTAGGGGTTTATTGATCATACCATAATACTGAATGAATTTCCAGCAATACTCTGTTAGCCCCAAAAAACCCTTCAATTCCTTTACTGTAATGGGCTTAGGCCACTCTACCATTGCTGCCACTTTCTTGGAATCAGTCCTAACACCCTCACCATAAATTATATGACCCAAATACTCTATTTCTTCCTCAAGGAAGGTACATTTAGAGAGCTTGACATACAATTGGTGCGATTTAAGAATCTCAAAAGTAGTTCGAAGGTGTGATAAGAGTTGTTCAAAGTTGGGACAGTAAATGAGGATGTCATAAAAAAAAACATGTATGAACTTCCTCAAGTAGGGATTAAAGATTTGGTTCATCAATGCTTGAAAAGTAATCGGGGCATTGGTAAGTTCAAAGGGCATGACTGTCATGTACCTAGGGTTTAGCCTAGGATTGGATTGGCAATTGAAAGGATCCGATAGAATAGAACCAAGAACAGAACAATTGGAGATGGAAATTGGACAGAAATGGGGGAAAGAATGTAGAGAGAAATGAGGGAGAGTGCAAAAGAAATGAGAAGGAGATTGGGAGAGAATTGTAGAGAGAGAGAATTAAGAATTCATTCAATCAATTCAAGCATGAGCATCCCATTTGTTAACAGTAGCCTTATATAGGCATATTTGGCTCTTAACAACATGCACGACACACCCATATGCTTCTAACTAATTGCTAAAATATCCTCTAACAACTATTATAGGCCTATTACCCTATTGCCCCTCTATGAATCCTTGGGTTATGACAATTCCTCCCTCTTTGAGAGAGTTCTTATCCCCAAGAACATGCAGCAAGTAGTCATGGCCCTTCATCCAATTCCAGCCTTCTCTATCTGGTTTATTCTCTTTTCTTTCATTCTCCTTCTAGGCTGCTTCTTCTTTGTTCTTAGGTTCTCATCAATTGGAACAAAAATGATGATCATTGTAGTCAAGGTTGCATCTACCTCCAAGGAGTAACAGACCATTTTCCCTGGGTTTGCAATAGTTACCAAATTAAGATTGTTGGTACACATAGTCTGAGGATCCACTATGATGCTAAAACCTGTCAATATGTCCACATCAAGTGCTTTCAATGAATTTAGTTGCTACATGTCGTAGGTAGCAGCTAAAACCTGCAACCCTAAAGCCTTCAAATGATGTTCATTCTGAAATTCACCCATCCGACGAGTTACCACATATGTTCCCCTCCTCTTATCATCTTCAAAAATGACAGCAACATGGTGACACCATTTAGGATCAGCAAGACTTCCTCCTGCTGGTGTTGTCTTCCTCTTATTCTTCCCAGTTGTGTCCTGCTCGCTACTATACACCTTAGATTTATCCTTCACAATTTTCTCCTCCAATTGTGTCCCAGTGTCCCTCTCGACAATTTCCCTTCCTGTACGATCATACTGATTGCATAGGAAGGGATGTGCAGGTTCCTCAATGGCTGAAACATGGTTTCCATCCCAATATGATTTGTAGCCAGATTATCTGAGGAAACCATCCCCCTATTCGAACTATTATAGGCATGAAAGCCAACCTCAGAGCAATTCTCATCTCCAATCTGATGTAGACTGATCCTCAACCAAATTTTCAATTTCCTGCTCTTGCAAAATGTGGTCTGCACGGATCTCTTTATCCAATCTCCTTTCTTCTTCGAGATCTTGTGTTACCCTTGACAAGTTTTCTTCAGTTCCAACACTTTCTTTCTTAATATTGACTAGATTTTCAGTTAGAACCTCCTTATTCCCTACAAACAATTCAACAACTCCCTTTCTCTTGTGTTTGTTAGAATCTCCCTCTACTACTGCCTTATCCACCTGATCCTTATAGATTCTCTTTGGATAATGCATTTCACCACCAATATCCTCTTTAATGTTGTAGTCATCGTCCTTAATAATTCTGTCGAAACCGGTATACTTCTTCCACTCCATATTGGAGGTAGGCAGTGAATTCATTTTTTGCCTTCTTGACTTCTCCTTCGCATGCTTCATTTTAAGGAATTCCTCTTTGTTAAGACTTTAGCGATAATCTTGAAGAATTCAGTGGGAAAGCTATAGTGATACTTCTTAGTAAGTATCATCACAAACTCCTGTAACTGTTCATATAACATACGTCCGAATTCCTTGCACATTCCGTGTATCACGCTGTTTGTTTTTTTGTCAATTTGGTTAGACTCATTATCTAACTTTTCCCCTGCTTGATTCTTCTAACTAAACTGTTCATGATTCCTGTTGTTGCCAACCGAAAATGCAGCCTTCTCCTTCTGCCATTGAGGCTCTAATTGCCTCATGTGTGCATTGCCTCCCCTGGCTTCATGAGCAGGACACCCCACTGAAAATGCAACATTCTTTTGCTACAATTGAGTCTCCCATGGCCTCATGTCTATATTGGCTGTCTTGGCAAAACTTTCACGAGCGGAACCAGCCATAGGCCAAGAAACTTCTTTCCACCCTGCTTCGCCTCCCAAATTCACACATCCGATCTGAGGGCTGGTCTATCATGTGGAAATTAACCATGTTGGTCAGTAATAGCCTAAACAGATCGGAATTCACCTAGCTAGCTTGACGACGAAGTCTACCTCTCAAACTCTAATCCTTAGCACTACGATAGTCGTCTATCACCCTAGGCATTTGAGTCAATTTCCGAAAATCTTCCGTCTCCGGTGCTACTTTAAGTTGCTTTGGAATTTAAGCGACTCTACCTAAATTCGTCGAAATCCAATTCAATGGACAAAGATTTAATCGGCTTAGTTCAGTCTCCCAGAAGTTGCCTCACTCTGATTTGTATTGAGTTACCCGTTCGATCTGCAACTCTTGAAACTCCTACTACGACTCAATTAGTCTCCCTTGATCTGCAATTGATCGCCGATTAGGACTGAAAGCAATCGTAACTCAACAATTTCCATTCCCAAGCCGATCTCTGGGAATCACTGTAGCCAGTCAATACGAATCAGCTATCGCTCAATAACTGGTTCATTATGGATCAACGATTTTCAATCCCCAGCAAAATGAACGACTAGGCATTAGGTCTGCTTCCGCCTTCGATCTGAGACCTCAAACAATTGGAGTAGGAGAAGTTAAAGGCCGCGGACTGCTTTGTTGCAATTCTCAATGGAGTTGACTCGAATAGCGCCTCACAAATCACTTGCTACACCAGTTTCTAGTACTCACTTTCAAATTTCGAGCCTGATTTAGGAGATTGTTCCGTGAATTTTGATGGTTTCAACAAGATTGATATGTCCCTAATTCCTTCAAGTTGACTCGCCTCAATCGCAATTCAGTGATCGTGGACCATCATCCCTTTGTTGCCTTCCAGTCAAACCAAGAATCACCGTCAATGATTAGATCTATCACCGTCAAGAATCACTATTGAGGACCATTGTCGAACCAAAGATCATCATCGACTCTTTGTTGCCTCTCGTGGTCGAGGATCACCAACTCAGCGCCCCAAACCCAGTCGCTTCAGAATCACCGTTGAAGTTGCCTAGGTTAGTTTCGCCTTCACTTGCTTTCCTCAGTCAGTCTCCTTCCCAACTCAATCAATTGATGCTTCCGATCAGGTTGGAGTTCAATTCATTCACTCAGAATTTTGTCTCAAGCTAATGATTGCCTAAGTTTCAACCGAGGAACGATCGGCTCACCTCTGAGTTCGCCTTCAAAATTCAAGCTGGTCATCGAACTTGCTTGCTCGCTCTCATCTCACCCAACCATTGCCTACTGTGCTTTGCAGTTACCTTTGCTTCGCATCTCAAAGATTTCAGTCCGAGAATCACTTGCTCATTCGAAGTCTGCTAGTCAGAATTCCTGGTTGAACATTGTACAACCGGAATAGTTTAAGTCAAGACCAAGAACCATCGTAATTTCTTAACAGAGAGAACCGCTAAGGAACAAACTTCTCTGATGCCAATTTGCTATGCACCTAGGGTTTAGCCTAGAATTGGATTGGCAATTGGAAGGATTTGATGGAATAGAACCAAGAATAAAACGATTGGAGAGGGAAATTGGACAGAAATAGTGGAAAGAATGTAGAGAGAAATGAGGAAGAGTGCAGAAGAAACAAGAGGGAGATTGGGAGAGAATTGTAGAGAGAGAGAATTAAGAATTCATTCAATCAATTCAAGCATGAGCATCTCATCCGTTTACAGTAACCTTATATAGGCATATCTGGCTCCTAAGAGCATGCACAATACACCCATGTGTTTCTAACTAATTGCTGAAATATTCTCTAACAACTATTATAGGCCTATTACCCTATTGCCCCTCTCTGGATCCTTGGGTCATGACAATGACAGCAAATTTATATAACCCTTGGTGGATCCTAAAGGTTGTTTTTGGAATATCATAGGGTTTCATGCGAATTTGGTGGTAATTGAACCTAAGATCCAATTTAGAGAAGATTTTGTCACCAAACAATTCATCAAGTAGGTCTTGAATTAGGGGTATGTCAAACTTATTTTTGATGGTGTTAGAGTTGAGTTGCCGATAATCAATACAAAATCTCTATGTTCCATCTGTCTTTTTGACAAGAAGGACTGGAGATGCATAAGAGCTTTGGCTAGGTTGAATTATGGCCGCACTCATCATGGACTTGACTTGTTTTTCAATTTATGTTTCTTGTATCGATGAATATTTGTAAGCTCTTATGTTAACAGGAGCTAAATTGGGCTTGAGGTGTATGGAATGATCTAGGAGTCGTTGAAGTGGTAAAGAATTTGGCTCTTCGAACAAGACCTTAAATTCAATCAAAAGTAAGCTCAAGTCATCTAAAAATTGTACCTTAGTGGGAAGCTGGAAAGTAGTAGAATTAGTAGTAGGTCGATGTTCCTCCTCCAATACTCCTCCTTCTTCCCCACCCATAGCTTGTATAAAATATAAGTGTGTTATTTGCTCGCCCTTCTTCAACATCATTTTATGTAACTTCCATCTATCATCTTACATTCCCCCCACTCAAGGTTGCCAATGAACGTCAGTTTTCTACCCTCAAATCTCCACTATGACTTCTAGCTTATTGAAGTCAAAGGTCAAATGTCAAAGGACTTATAGTTCTCATCCAATCTACCCCGAGAACCACAATCACCCAATTCAAGGATCCTCAAATCTTCCGTAAACTCCTACCCTTGCATTACCCATTTGAAACCCATACACTTGTAGTGGTTGTATATTTTGCTCTCATTTGCTACGGTCATCGATAAAGGGGTGGTAGCTATTAGTTGACACCGTGGACTTGTAGCAATGGCCTCGCTAAGGAAGCTATGGGTGCTCCCACTATTAATCAGTTCCATCAGTCTCCTTTTCCTAGCTTGGCCCTTCACCTTAATAATTTAACCCATTGGACTCCCTTTTAAGGCATGGAAGGAGATTTCTCCTCCTTCCTCCCCCTGGACTTCCTCTAGAATGCCTTCTTCCTCCATAGCTTCTTCTTCCTCATCAAACCCTTCCATGTTCAACAATTGTCTCTTACATTGGTGCCTGGGATTATATTTATCCCCACATCTATAACATAACCCTAATTGTCTCCTTTGTTCCATAGTATTGATCTTAGGGGCAATGTTGTTGGGTTAGGATTTAGATGCTATGCCTGATTAGGTCCTGTGAGCATATAGGCCTATAGTTTCCTCCTGCCTGTTGTACAACCAGAAGGCTTGGCCTATACAAGGGTTGTGCTTCTTAAAAATGGCCTCCAACGTCAGTTCCTATAATCGTGCCTCTTCAGCCATCTGCCTCGCTAATGTGGGCATCATCATCTTCATTATCAATTTTAATTCCTCCCTCAATCCACTAATAAAGCTAGATGCCAATTATTGTTCCATTAACCTTGGTTGCACAATACATACTATGGACCTTTAACTCCTCAAATTTCGCTTGATACTCCACCACCGATCCTTCTTGTTTTAATGTGCTAAACTCCTTAATTACATCAGTCATGCTTCTCTCTCCAAATCATTCACTTAACCCTTCTGCAAACTCCACCCAATTCACATCATTTCCCTCATCTTAGTTCTAACATTGATACCAAGAATCAATCGTATCATTCAAGTAGGTCGCGACCAAGTTTACCCTCTGCTCTTCAGACACCCGATAGAATTGAAAGTACCTTTCGCAACATCAGATCCACCACCTTGGTTTCACCCCATCAAACATTGGAATTTTTTATCGCGGCATAGGTGTGTGGTTACTAGTATGGGGGGGGAACTCCTTACCTTAACTTCCAGTTCCACAGTTAGTTGGCCCTCTGTATTGTGAATTCCTTTGGATCTAGGGAGGCTACCCTGGTGTGGTAGAATTGGGTCAGTATTAGTCCGTGGAGGAAAATTCGGGGACAACTGGAATTGGGCCAATGAGGACAGCATGTTGTTAAGTCTCTAACCATATTGCATGCTATTAAGTACCATATTGCTCCATGGTCTCCTTGTTCTTCTCCGTCTCACCGCGTAAAGTCTCTCTTACAACCGCCATATCTTCCCTAGTCTAAAGCTTCCATCCTGACCTCCAATTGCTTCATCCTGGTGCCCTTCGCCATCCACCACTATCCAATAATCACGACTTGCAACCGGTGATCGGTCGTATCGCAATTCCCACATTGAACGTGTCAGAATTGCTATCAATAGCGATTGCCGATCTCTGCGATGGATTCCCACCGACTACCCCATAGCTGGAAATGTCTTGGCTTTGATACCACAAATGTCAAGCCCCGAAATTGGGGTTGGACAATTTTGGTATTTTGGTTCTCGATTAGAAGCAAATAGTGAGAGAAGAGAGAGAAAAGGGAGAGAGATGTCAGATCCTTGAATCTAACAAGAAGTTCTCACTGAATTGGTGAGGATTCGGTTAAGAAATTAAAAGGAATTTCAGAGGGGGAGGGAAGACAGAAAAATAGGAGGGAAATCCCAGAGAAAGGGTGAAGAGAGATTGAGAGGGAAATAAGAAGTTTTTGATTAATTTCTTTTCTTTCTTTTACACTGAATGCAATTAGTAATTATATACTGATTGTAGCTAGTATTTGGCGCCAAAAGGGCCGTCATTTTTCAAGGTTACAGCTTTCAAAATATTGCAACTAACTTCCTTCCTCAAGAAATGTTGAGAAATTGGGTCGCTTGTGGAAACTCTTGGGGCAGGTTCTGCTAGTATTCCCATGTGTTTTTATCTGGGTGCAGGGTTAACCATTGACTCCTCTTCCTCTTCTTCTCCGTCTAGCCAAAGTAGTTGCTTTATGCATTGATGCCTAGGAGTGTATTTGTCTCCACAACGGAAACACTGCCCTGCCTGCGTCCTTTGTTCCATAGTCCTACCTCCTTGTGCTTGAGCTGGATTATTAGTGAATGTTGCTGTCAACCCCTTTGACTCCAGGCTGAATTTGATTTCCTCCTTGCCATATCCCTTGTTCCTTTGCTGGAAGGCCCCTGAAGTTGTCCTTTTTTCTTGCTGTCGTCGTTTCTTTATTAAAGCCTTGACTGTCATTCCTGTAACCTAGCATTTTCTGCTGCTTCCTTTACAGTTCTTGGCCTCAACATTTTGACCGTGGCCCTCGGCTCTTTGCTCAAGCCGCTGATGAAGCTTGGGACAAAGTGTGCTTCAATTAGATGAGGGTTAAGGTTAAGCATAAGTGATTTTAATTCCTCAAACTTTGACTGATACACCGGCACCGAGTCTTCCTGTTTTAGCTTGTTAAATTCTTCAACAACATCCATCAAACCTCTGTCTTTGAATCTTTCGCATAGGTTTTCTGCAAATTCTGTCCATTGACAGCCGTCCCTATCCCAAATCCAACCTTGAAACCAGATGTCTCCTATGTCATTACAGTAAGCAGAGGCCAATGTGACCCACTGCTGTTCCGAAATGTTGTACACACTAAACATTCTCTCGCACCTTCTTGCCCACAACCTGGTTTTTGTTCATCATATACTGGGATTTCCATTTTAGGTAGGGGCATATACGGCTGGAATTAGGCAGTTTGTACCCCTTGTCTTCTTCCTTCGAAAGTTTCCCTGCCAGCTGGTTCTTCTTCAGTTTCAGAAGTCCCAGTAGGCCTGTGAACCGCCCCACTTCCGGTTAATATTGGTTCCGATCTCTCCCTAGGAGGGAATTCAGGAGAGAGACTTACTTGGTTTTGTCTTGCAAACATTAGCATGAACTACTGCATTTGTTCCCGCATTTGGTTATTTTGTTCCCTCAATTGACTTTTAATATCGTTCTTCAACCTTTCAACTGCACTGTCCAGTTTCTTTTCCACCCTTGATTCTATGGCTTCCTCCATGGATCCCATCCGATTCTGCAGTTCTGCCATCGTTGCAGCCACCTGCTGTAGTTGCAACTCCATTTACTTCATTCTGGTGCCTTCTGCCATTGGAAGGGAATATTCTTGTGAGATTGCCAGCCTAGGACTTGCTCTGATACCAAAATGTTGGATCCTTGAATCTAACAGGTAGTTCTCACTGAATTGATGAGAATCTGGTTAAGAAATTAGAAGGAAATGAGAAGAATTTCAGAGGGAGAGGGAAGACAGAAAGATAGGAGAGAAATCCGAGAGAGAGAGAGAGAGGGAAATCTTAAGTTTTTGATTAATTTATTTTCTTTCTTTTACACTGAATGCCACCGGTAATTATATACTGATTGTAGCTAGCTTTTGGCGCCAAAAGGGCCGCCACTTTTCAAAGTTACAGATTTCAAAATATTGCAATTATCTAACTTTCTTCTAGAAGAATGACCTTTCTGCTCCCCATTCTTTCTACCCGAGAATGTATCGCCCCTTAGTTATTGGGAACATGACTAGAGATAAGAGAGAGAGAGAGAATTGGAGGGAAAGAACTTCCTGTTATTTCTCAACAAATCAACATCCTCATACCCGCAGGCTTTATATAGTGCCTGCCTTCTAACCGAATCATAACCATCATAACCAAAAGGAAGTAATCTGTTGTACAGTTAGCTACCCAACCTTTTAACCAATTAACCACCCAGCTAACTGTTAATACAAGTGGCTATATCTTTCTAACAAAATACTTGCCCTTAGGGTTGTGACAAACTAATTTCTGGAAGTTTCTACAAGTTATCGTGCAATATTTCTTGTGACCTCCCGTTGAAATCATGACCACTGAGAATTTAGAGGAGCTATAACCACAAAAGGGAGCAATGTAATCATTTCTATATTTCTAGGGTTCTGTATTATTATAAGGTTCCTTTTATGCAAAAAGAAAAAAAAAATAAAAAGACTATCTTGGAAGATGAATGTAATACTCAAGCTGGTTGAAAGACATTCGACCACTCTATTTTCAGTTCTTTGGGATAGTTGTTTAATTTAATTGAAATGCAATAGGGATGGTGAGATTTAGTGCAACAGAGTTGTGGTTGGTCTGTGATTATCTCAAATGTTGGAGATTGGGGGGTGGAATTTGGCTGGGTAGGTGAGAGGCTAAAGTTCGGGGTCCTTGAAGAATAAAGGTCTTCAAGAGGCATATTAATGCTCAAGATCTTTGGGAGCAACGTTTGTAATTCAATCTAATGGGTCTTGAAAACCATAGGACTGGATCAAATAATTAGGATGGGTAAAGGCAGGCTCTTCCAGATAGGGTTCTTTCAATTAGTTTATCAGAAGATAGTTGCCAGCAAAAAGGATCCTGAATTGGGAACCATGTATTAAATGGGCTCAAGGATAACTTGGTGCAGTTAAATTGAATGCTTGCTGTCCCTTGTTCAAATGGAAGAGATCAAAGCTAAGGGCCACAGAATGCAGTTCATCAATTCTGTCTCTGAAACAGATGGTGTTTAATGGATTTCAACGTGCTGTATAGGATGGTAGCTTATCTATTCTATTTAAGGATATACATAAAAGATCTTGTTCTGGAAACTTTACGTGATTGTTTGGTCAATGCAATACGTGTCTCCTGTGTTATTATTCCATACAATTTTGTCTTATTTGATTATCGATTATGCATACTGTGTAATATCCATATTAAATGTGATTATTTATGAAGCAAAATCTGATGTATTTGATGTTCACCAGTTATTCGCCATACTTTTTTCTACTTCATTGTGCAGGAAGAGGAGTTGTATGAAATTGATGTCCCCTTGAAATTCATAGCCTCTGTGGGTGCTAGAATTCATGGGTTAGCATGCTGGTTTGATGTATTGTTTAATGGCAGGTAATCACTTGATCACGATCATCAATGTTTGTGTTTGCGTCCACTACCGACTGTTCGATAATTTATTGTGGATTTCATTTAATATTCAGATGTTCTTATCTCTGTGAATTCATTCTCTACAGCACTGTACAAAGGTGGCTGAGCACGGCTCCTGGTGCACCTACAACCCACTGGTATCAACTGCGTTGTGTCCTCTCACAGCCTCTTTATGTTATGCCAGGACAAGAAATTACAGGCCGACTTCACCTGATTGCACACAGTGCTCAGAGTTATACTATTTACCTGACAATGTCAAGTTAGTATTTGTGTGTTGCATTTATTGTCACTGTGTTTCAGTAATGATCTGATTAGTCGTAAATTGAATAGCTAAAATGTGGGGACCTGGTGCTGATCAAGGAGGAATACTTCAGACGTCATCCTGCAAACTTGATCTCAAAGAGCCCTACTACCGAATGTCTCAACCACAAGCCTACCCAATTGCCCAAGATCAGCCAACACATCATCTAGTAAATACACAGGTATTTGCTCCTTGTGATTTTTTTAACTGCAGCGAATTGTTTTCTAAGCATTGTCTATAGGATGTTCCTACCTTTTGTTTCCGTGGTCAAGAATCCTGTATTATCATGGAATAATGTGAACTAACTCTACCAAGCCTCAATCTCATATGGGTGTCGGCTACACACATTTCTAGTCTTATCATAAAACAAGCCTCTTTCAGAATAGATATGAAAAGATTTTTTAACAAACGAACAATTTTAATCGCCCTAAGAAGCAGAACTTATCTGGTCATCTGTACTGCAACTGTTTGTTATCTAATATCTATCATGAAAAGCCAACAATTAAACGCGAAGTTCAATGCGTAAATTGTTGCATTTTGTGCGTCATTGGGTTTTCTCCTTGCAGGATATACAAATACAATCCCAGGATGAAGATGGTTCTGAATTGATGCAGCAACCATTTCAAAATTCAGATGCTGACCTCCAATAAGTTAACCTGCTAATAGGCGTCCCAGTTTGGCAGGTTTGAAGCTTCCAAACATTCCCAAGGATGCAGGGGATGGGCATCAGACATCCGTGTTTTCAATCACCTTTTCTTCGACCCCAACTGATTCGCCTGTAAATTAGATGAAAGCTAGCTGAACCATTGTTTACCTGAGGGCTGCGCGGCCACCCTGTAGAATATCAAAAGTTTATGACCCGTTAATTTATCAAATGTCTTGGTTCAAATAATGCTAATATGGGTAATATGGGGTTGGAGAACGTTGGAATCTTCAGGTTTTTGAGAAAGTTGTTTGATGCTTGTTCTCGTCTATTGGGTGCCGTGTTGCTAGTATTTGTTACCAAGGCAAAATCTGTTCTCGAAAAAAAAAAAAAAAAAAAAAAAAATCTAGTAGCAAATATATCCTGAAAAAAAAAAAGAGACAAAAATCAAGCTGTTGAGTTGCCCCCCGAGAAATCAGTTTGTTTCTCAATGTTTTGCTTTCAAAATTGAATTGTCTCATTTAGAATCTGAAGATGATATCCATTGTTCCTTTCCAACCCTCCAACAAACTTCACCCATTATGTCTGGATGAGGTCCCATGTCCCATCGTAATATGAATCTGAGGAACGTAGTATGAAAAGACAAATGGAAAAGAATTTTAGATGAGGTGCTGATCTTCTCTTTTTTTTTCTTACCTTCTTTCAGTTTAGAGTTTTCAGCTGCTTGCAGAAAGTGAGCAATTGATTCCCCCCCGGGGGGGTTTTGAAACATTTGGGAGGGGAGAGAGCTATAATGAATGATGGATCTGGGACCAGCTCTCTCTTATCTAGATGTATCTCTGGATCTGCCTCTGATTAATTCACTCTCTTATTTTCATTTGTCTCTTTATGTAGCCATTTTTGCAGTTTCTCTATTTTTTTTTTTAAAATTGGGTTTTCTTATTTCCTCCTCCATACCCAAAAGCTCTTAACAAATTTTGAGAAATTTTTGTAATTTTGAGGACATCCTTTCTTTACGCAGTTTTTGCTCTTCAAATGAACACTTTTTAGATGCTATTGCCTCTTGAAAATATAAAGTTCCATTTAATTTTTAATTTTTAATTTATTTTTATTTTAATAATTTATTTTAAAAATTAAAAAATACATTCTATTTAAAATTTTAAGAATAATTTTTTAATCATATTTAATAAATTAAAATTATTTAATACTAATATATTATTAAGAAACATATACACTTTAAAGTTGATCGGCGAATCTTATAATATTTTTTCTCATTATAAAAATAAAATATAAATAAATTATCCTATCTTTTTTGTATTTTGATTGTTTTGATTAAAATCAGTTAAAATAATTTTTTGTTATCTTAAAATTTTTTTTATTTATTTTCCAAAATATATTTTACAACAAAGTAAACATATTTTTACTATTTTAAAAACTAAAAATAATCTGAAAACAGTAAAAAGAACGGCCTAACATTTTGAGATCGATTAAACAAAAGGGAGCCATTGGGAAGACGAAGAAAAAGAGCACCTAATTATAGGCAGGCTGGGTATTTCTGGCTCAACCAAGGACAGATTCTCCTCAAAATGGCGTTGGCAATGGGAAGAATGCCCAACAGTGCAATCTGAAGCTGCTCCGAGCTGCTCATCCTAACAGAGACCTGCCCACTCAACTTCCTGTCTAGCCCAGCTCGGACAACCATTTTAGAACTCCGCCCTACTGAGAATTGAGACTGCAGGTTGCAGCCCCATACAAGGTCTCCTCTCCACCTCATCAGCGACAGGATCAACGCGATCTGGTCCTCGCCAATCGGGAAATCGTTTTCCCTGAGGCGCAGTTCCAAATTTGCCCCATACGCGGTGTCACCTTGAGATCGGATGGCTCCAGTACTTCCCAACAGAACCAGGCGTTCCCCTACTGCAATTCTATCCTCAAGTTTCAGGCCGGTGGCAACATTTTCTCCCAAGAGAGTAACTGACACCCCAGAAGCAATTTTGTTTCTTTTGTGGCTTTTCATCTTGGTTTCACCTTTGAGAACGTAGGCCAGCTGCTTTCCCACGGTTTGGATGTCAAGGGCTGCCATGGTTGATCCATTCTCACCGTGCTTTGCTGCAATAGAGGATCCCAAGTGGATATTGAATTCTTTCTTGTCTTTTGTGATTTGGACCTCAAAGGCTGCTGGCAGACTACCAGCAATCGCATGAGCACTCTCGAGGCTGACTCCATCGTACCCACAATCATGGTCCCAGCCATGAACATCTAAAACTGGTCTTGTAAGGAGTTGGGATGTGGGCTCGAGAAACCGGTACCTGTAAGTGGGGTAGTCTCCATCAAAAGAAGGCGAGAGTACCATGTCAGGTAAAGGAACTGCAACAGCTGCTGGACTTCCAGCCCCATCGTCCCCATCTTCCTCTGTGTAACTGAAATTACTTGCACCATCTACGCCTCTCTTCTTCAGCTCCCTTAAACGTTTTAGCTCATCTATCCAAACCTTCTTTTGAAGAAGCTTCACCCGGTAATCATACTCGTCAAAATAAGCTTTCTTTTGCTCCTTGCTAAGCTTAGCAATTTGAGATCTCTTCAAGGGCTTGAATGGTGGGAGTTGATCGTATTCGTCTTCAATTTCTTGGCCAGAATCAGATAAATCGCTTAACTCAGTATCTGAGTCTATGTCGTCAGCGCCACTCTCAGCCGGAAGTTTTGGGTGTTTATTGGTCTGCAACAAAGAAGACAAGAAGAAAGGCAGTGGCGGAGGGCGTGCCCTAAATCCAAAACCAAAAAGGTTTCGATGATCAAAAAGATCTGGAGTTTTCACCACAGAATTTGCCTCGGATAAGATCTTCAATGAGTAGCATAAAAGCAATAATTGTGGCCTCCAACTTTCTCCATTGGGAAGCGGTAATTGCTCATCCACCCTTTCCCAAGAGGATGGGTGGTTTTCTACGAGAGAGACTGGACCTGCAAAGACATGATTCATGACACGAAGACCACCAACTGATTGGTTAATCAACTGTTGAATAGCGCGTGATTTCTGGGCAACAAATAAATCAAAGCTTAAGGGTGTCCCAGATGGTCCATCAGGGGGGCTAGAGGCAGCATGGGTCAGGGTAACAATAGCCATCTGCCATATTGATGCACCAAGAAAACTAGTGATTGACCTCAACAATGGCAAATCATTAAGATCTCTTGTCTGCGTGTCTAAGCGATCAACATAGAGGACAATATCGGGAGGAAACTTTTTCATCAACTTCCTTAAAGACAACAAAACTTTCCTGTTAAAAGCTTGTTCCGTCAGTGAAGACCTGAGACCAGGTGTGTCGAAGATTCTAAACTTAACTCCATCTACTGTTCCGACAAAATCTTTCACAGCAGCTGTGGCGGGTTCAAAAGCATCAATTACAGCTTTCTTTTCCCCAAATATAGAATTTATGGTTGCACTTTTTCCAACTCCAGATTTCCCAAGTACCAAGATGTTCAGGGAGAAAGCTAAATCATCTTTACCCTCTGCTTCAAGCTGCATAGCTGTCCTCTTGGCTGATTCAAGACTGAATGTTTGAGATGAGGCCCCCCCTGCAGCAAGGACCAGCCGGTATAAGACTTGTGCAACCATGGAATCTTCAAGAGACTGGCCCAGTCTCTGGACAAGCCTCAGAAATTTCACTCTTATGTGCTGTAGTTTCTCAAGCTTCTTCTTTTCCTCTTCACTTAGGTTTCCCTCAGATTCATCTCTTGTCCCCACCATCAGCTCTGACAGAGCAAAAGGACTATGATGATTCGGTTTCAAGGAGTTGTCTGAGGTGATTGAATCTTCAGCATGCTCAAGCGAAAAGACACTGGAAGCATTAGAAGAGCTGACTGTGAAACTGCCACCACCCAATCCAGCACCTGTAGCAGCTTTCAAGAGAGTAGCAAATACAGTGCTACCAAATAAATCTTTTCCTTCACTTTCCCCATATGTAATGACTTCTTTGTCTAAACTCCCAAGCATTGGTTCCTCGATCAAGAGATTCCTCGAACTATCTCCAAGAGACCTGATGGTTAAATTTTGCTCTATATCATCCATAACTTGCTTGGTTGCATCTGAGACTCCAAAGATGAAATCTTTAAAATCATCTTCTGTAACCGGACTGTCTTTTAAACGGTCAGAATCACAATTTGCTCCATCTTCCATCTCTGATTTTACTTCAGGTACATCATTAGAAACTGGAAGTAGAGAACCAAGAGTGTTACATTTACCATTCAGGCCATCTTCCATTACATTGCCTTCAGTGGTTTTTGATGAATTGATGTTTCTGCTCTCTTCTGCCATATCAACTTCTGGTTCCTCCATCTTTGCCAGTATGGTCGCAAAAGGAAGGCTCTGTTCTACTTCATCAGTGGCAGTAGCATCCACTTCAAGCAACCTTGAGTCAATAGTTTCATGATTTGCATAATCTGTAAGATCAGGCCCCAACAACAAAGCCCCACTTCCCTCCAATACTTCGACCTCTGTAATTCTTGAGTACTTCTTTCTATCTATTTTCCCATCATCTGTTACAAACTGCCCCATTACTGTCCCTTTGGTTTCATCAATACCCGCTTGATCTATGTCACTTGACGCAATTTGACTAGCTTCCAACACCTTTTTCTCCTCTTCAAGATCAAATCCCTCATCCATTTGGGCTGTAGTATCTATCCTTAAAGTATTACGATCCCCCAAATCAGCTCTATTCTCCCCCAATATTCTCTCCCCCTCCATATTTTCAAGTCCTCGATTCTCTCCTTCTGAACGTAAAACATCTTCATTTACCTCTGACTTTTCCTGAAGAAAATCATCTCTATCTGATATAAAGGACTCCTCAATTGCTTCCTCAGCGTCATCAGGACCCGTATCTCTAATCACTTCAGCTAAAACCGAGTCATTAACAGAGTCCACAACAATGTGCCCTTCCGATGGATCCGCTCCATCGCTTTCAACCTCCGAGTTCTCACCAACTTCAGCCTCTAATGCCGGCCCAAATTCAGACTTGTCATTTTCGTCTTCTCCAACATCGAAAACCTTGACACCACTGGCGGGAATGCTGATACCCGGAACCCTAGCAGAACCCCAAAACTCATCGTCCTCTACATCCTCAGTTCCCACAGAATCATCATCACTGTCTCTTGACACCTTGGCAATCGGGACACCAGGCTTTTGGCCCGCCGAAATCCCAATACGAACAACAGCCGCTCTACCAAAGCTTTCACTTTCATATTCACCCACATCTTCCAAGGTTGTTCCGAAGGTCTCATCATCTATTTCTGGAACAAGGGACCTAGAAACAACATACTCCTCAACACGACTACTCTTCTCCCTAATTTGCCCATATGGGTCACCCGCAGAAGGCCTATAAACAAGATGTTCCTTAACAACATGACTCCCTTCTAGGGTTTCGTCATTTGGGTCTGCAAGAAATGTTCTCTCCGAGTCCGAGGCCGACTCAAACTCATCTTCACCACTCACAAACTCCTCAGACTCAAATTCGCTTTCACTCCCACCACTACTGTAGCTACTGTCACAGATTTCCTCACCGTTCGTTGAAACAGAAGTTTCATAGTCGGAATCAACAGTGGGAGGGGCCCTAATGGGGAAAGAAGAACCTGAAGAACTGGAGAGAGAGACCTTCGGGTTCACCTCAGCTTCTGCTGCAAGCTTTGATTCCATGGTTTTCACTCCCTTTCTTTCCTGTTTTCTTTTTCTTTTTCTTGTTTGTGTGGAACCAGACAGGCGCCACGGCTAAAGGTGGGAAATAAAAGAGCGGTCTTTGGACTTTTGGCTTCGGGAATGATGGGGCTTAGGGTTTCTTTTCGGCCGCTTCCACGAATATTTTTGTTTCGTCTTGTGTTTGCTGTTCAAAATATGAAATGTTTTTTAGTGGTGATGATTGATACTATGTGGGGGGAGACAAAGCCATAAACAAAGCAAGCAGATAAGGTTGCTGGGCTAATATCACCCTCTTACATTTAACATATATTAAAATTATTATGTGCCGTATTTTATCGTTCGTATTTTTTATTTTAATAGAGAAAGTAAATTATAAATGAATTCTAACTATTAATACGAATTCGTGCTCCAATCATTTGATATATATTCGAAGAATTATATTTAACATATTACCTCTTAAATAATCCCAAACATATATAGTTTCATTTCTAATATTAAAATATTTATATGACTTTGAATTCTTTTTTTTTTTATCGATGTGAGTTAAAAATTATTTTTTTAATATACTTTGAGTAAATTCATCCTCAAATATGTATAAATTCTTGAGTAAAAAAATTATTCATCCTCAAAAGGATTTATGTATAAATTCTTATTATGAATTTATAAGAATTTATGTATAAATTCATCCTCAAATATGTTTAAACTTTAATAATAGAGAAAGACACTATAAACTTTTACCATAACTATCTCATTTAACCACTTTGACTTGTGGTATACTATGTTCATATTTTTTTTAATTGGGACAAAAAAATGTATGTATCGTGTTGCAATTGCACACATGATTTATAAATTATTATATGTATTTTTAAAATATACTTAATGCACCCATGAAATGTAGTAATTGTAAGTTTTTATGTTAACAAAAAAGTAGTAATAATAATAATAATAATAATAATCTTTTGAAATTATTTTATGAAAAATAAAATAAAAATAAATCGTTTGGGTGAATTAGATAACGTTGTTGAAATAATCTAAAGGATGTTGACTAGATTGACATGCAAAACAACTCAATGCCTCTAATTGTTGAGAGATCATTGAGATACTTACCATTAAAACAAAAGTGAACCTAAATTGTATTTTAAGAAAAGACTTTATGATACCTAAATAAGATCTCTGAGAGTAGTAAGGTAGAAATAGTTGATGCTACCTACCAATTAGAGCTAATAATGAGATTACCTGGTGATAATAGCATAGGGGACAACATTTTTCATTAATAGGATAAACAGAAAACATATGTTGGTGGTGTTGGTGTCTTATTTTCCTTTAAAAAAATAAACACCAGAAACGTATGGTTTATGTTTATATTTTTGTTTTCATTTGCTTAACTAATCATCTCTTATCTTAATAACACCAAGTTCTGTATTAAAACTGAACCATAATATAGAAAAGCATAGTTGTGCCCAACTAACTCAAAAAGTAAGGGCATATTGTTTCATGGGTGATAAAACTTCAATTGAAGCTACAAAACTAATTTTCCAATGACCAAATGTTGCATGGCATGCATTCCTCAAACCCTCAACACTCGTTAATACCCATAGAAACAGAATAATACATCATGTACAGGGAAGGTCTAAATGTGCCACTTCTTCCTGACTAATGCTACATGTTTGGAACTTGGATTTTTGTGGAATGAAAAGAGAAGGGAAGATAATAATTTTCTGGTGTAAATATAAAACTGTGGAAAATAAATTATATCATTTTACTTTTCTGACCCGGTCGAAAAATCCATCCATCCATCCATCCAAACATGGCCCAAGGGAACCACCCAGATCAAGATGGCATTACCGAGGACAGAAGAGAAAGAAGTGGTAAGAGGGGGACCCCATTCAAGACACCATACAAATGACAAGTTTTTCTTGTTAAAACTACATGTGCAAGGCATAATTGTCTCAAATACATATGGAAGAGGCAGAAATCTTTTGCTACATCAACAAACATAAGTTACACAGCAAAGAGGCCAAACTGTTTTCAGGGGAGTTTATGGGGCATCCTCTTCCTAAATCAGAAGTCAACATATACTGGAACAAGTCACCAGTTACAACAATTGCAACTTAAACCAACACCCAACGACCTTAATGCAAAGAGATCGTGTCGTATCTACTGAAAACTCCAATACCTAGAAGTGTAACTTATCTTCAAGTTATGTGTCCACCTGGAAGATCAAACGCACTGACAAAGTTTCACCAGACTGCGGTAAAATCTAGCCATAAAAACCAACTGAGTTCATATTGTTTCAGGATCCGTGAAATACAGGCAGAGAAACTGGGATTTTAAACATCCAATTTAATGCCATCTCAAGCCTATATACGTTTGTCCAAACACAATTGCAAGCACAAAAACTCTCTTTTCTGTTGAGTCAAAACCATGGAAAATGTGTGCGTGCGCCCATGTTCATCTGCTTTGCAAAGCAGAATGCAAGAATCAGAAGAGAGTGCAGAAAGAATGTGGATCCAAGGAACACCTACGGTTGAACGATACATAGAAGCCTTGCACAATGTTAGAGCATAGACACACTCACTATACTCGCATAACCACTTAGCCACATGCATAAGACGCACGTGAGAAAATCTCTGATGAACATGTTGCCTCTGAAATGAAGTACTCATCTTATGGGCCAAGACAAATCTACCTTTTCTAAGGCCATAATGGACTAAAAAACTCATGCATAAATATATGCACAAAACGCTCCTGTACATTGGTTGCCCGTATGTAAAACCCCAGACAACCGCTTGCAGTTGGAAACCAGAGTTGGTAACTGAACAAGGTAATATCATTGGGACAGTTAAGTTCAGTACAGGATGTCAAACAAAGGTCATAAAACCATGGAAGCAGAGCCAAGGAAAAAAAACCTGCCCACCTTGACTGCATGTTCATGAAAAATCATTTCCCACAAGTGACATGAATTAAGCGGGAAGCATGGACATGTACCTCTGTAATCAGATAATGAATGAATCAAATGTTTCAATAAAGCAGTTTCTTGCTTACCCAACATGCAACATAATACAAGTAATAGCTTGAAGCATCTACCATTAATTGTGGGCAAAGCTTTGTATCCACTTGTATTCTTGATTTCCAGAAGCTTGTTACCAAACAGATCACAAAGTGCCTTTACAGTGTTCAATTTCAACTGTTCTATAAGAATGGATAAAATAAAGAATTCTTTCTCCCACAAATTGCTTCTTCAGCAAGTTGACACGGGCCTAATTTATGTATCAATTCATCAAAAAGTATGTGGTGATCCATGACCAATAAATTAGAAGATCAATGTCATAAGGATCTTGCAGCATGTTGAGACTTTGCTGTTTCCTTCAAAATAGTACCCACAATTGCTGCCTGCTCAAGACAATCGGCCTTATGCAAAGCATCCAAAAGAAATACACAAGTTTTGGCATAAATATTAAACCCTTTTAATCGAGTTTCCTCGAACAGTGAGTATGCTTCCATTGCCCTATTTGCAGTGCTTAACCCCTCTATCATAGTATTATAACAAGCAGCATCAGGGTACACCCCCATTTTCCTTGAACCTTTCAAAGAGTGCACTGGCCTCCAATATATTACCTGCTTTTGCAAGACCTGAAATCATGGTTGTATATGTGATCATGTTAGGTTTTAGCCCTTGCTTCTGCATCTCCTGCCAAAACACAAAGGCCTTGTTGAACTTTCGTACCCTACAAAGACCATTTATGAGAATGGTGTAAGTTATTGCATTAGGAGCACATTTCAAGTCTTTCATAGAATTAAAGCAGACAAGTGCCTCACTAATTTCCTCAGCCTTCACTAATGCATCAAGCAAACAATTCCACGTGTATACACTTGGTGTTAGTCCCTTTTGCATTAACTCTTCCATGATCAGATATGCTTCATCAATTCTACCTACTTTCCCAAATCCATCAACAAGACTACTATACACAATCACATTTAGTTCTATGCCTTTAGATTTTGCCTCTTCAAAAAGCATATAAGCTTCATCAAGCCTGTCAATCTTAGCAAGACCATCAATAACAGAACCATAGGTGACCACAGTGGGAGGATGACCCTTCAACTTCATTTCCTCCAGCAGCTGGTAAGCTTTATTCACCTGACCTGATTTGCAGAATCCATCAATAACAGTGTTGTAAGCAAGGGTATCCAGAACACACCCCTGTTCCTTCATTGCATAGAACAACTGATAAGTCTCACGAGCAAAACCTGCTTTTATAAGGCCATGAATTAGTATAGAATAACTCCGTGCATCAGGAGTAAAACCTCGGGCTTTAATTTCCTCAAACAAAGCCCTGCCTTTCTCAGTTTCACCAGCTTTGAAAACACAATCCATGTAAGTATGAAGTAGGGTAAGGTCAGGAGAAACACCCCTACGGACCATTTCTTTGTAGACTTTGTGGCCATCTTCCTTCTTGTCAGCCTTAAAAAAATTTTTGATGAGGGATGTATAGACTATGGCATTCGGAACCAGACCAGAATCCAACATATGTTCATAAAGCCTATAGGCATCAGCTATTTTTCCATGTTTCCCCAAACCATCTATTAGAGTGCAATAAGTTCTTGCATTTGGAGTGCAGACTTTGTGATCCATTCCTTTGAATATAGAGCAAGCTTCATTAAGTTTTTGAGCTTCACAAAGCCTATCAATCATTATGTTCAAGGTCCACACATTTGGAAATAAGCCAGCTGCTTCCATGGCATTCCGAATCTCCATGGCAGTATCTAGTTTCCCAGCCCTGTAAAGCATGTCTATGAGAATATTATATGTTGAGAGGTTGGGGGCGGCGTCTTTCTTCATCTCCTCAAATGTACTTAAAGCCTCATCTACTCTGCCCTTCTTTCCAAGGCATGTGAGGATACAATTATATGCAATCACACTAGGAATGCTTCCCTTTTGCTTTTGCCTTTCAAGCAAATTGTAAGCTTCTTCAAACTTTCCAGCTGAGCCATACCCCATAATCATAGTGTTATATGCATATGCACAAGGCACTTTCCTGTTAAGTTCCATCTGCTCAAATAGCTCCACAGCTTCATTCAGCCTATTACCTTTACAAAGAACTCCTATCAAGCTGGTATATGTCACATCATCAGGCATAAGTCCCTGCACTTTCATCTCATGGAAGAACTTCCAAGCCATATCTACCTTGCCTGCTTTACCAAAGCAGTCTATACAGACATTATAGAGAACAATGTCTGCATTGTAAGAGTTGCTCTTCATTTCATCTAACAAAGAAAGGGCAGTATCAAACCGACCTTCCTTAGCAAATGCACGAATAAGAGTTGTAAACAAATGCACATTTATTTCATAGCCTAGCTCCTGCATCTGATGAAAGAGAGTAAGCATGAGGTCAGGTTTGCGAACTGCAGATAAAGCACCAATTAGGGTTGTGTAAGCTGAAAATGCAGGGCGAAATTTGAACTTTCTCATTGACTGTATGAAATTAAATGCCTCTTGGAGCTTCTGTGACTTAACACAGCTGACAACTAACTGAATACATGTATTACTAGATGGGCCAAATCCAGCAAGGCTCATTTCTTCCAATACCTGGTCCACACAATCAAACCTTTTACTTCTAGTCATTATCATGAATAATGAATTATAAGCCTCTGGGTAATGTGCCTGGTTGGTTTCCATCTCAGCCCATCGAAAATACTTCACTGCTAGGTCAAAATCCTTCAGCCTCTTTAAAACTCTAATGACTAACTCCGTTTGAGGTTTTCCATCAATTGCAGATAGAGCACTTTCTAGAGAAGGCCCCCAAGTACCACTCTCCAAGATCTGACACACGTCGTTCACTTGTTGTCTTATGCATTCCAAGTTTTGTAGACATTCTTGATTACCACCATCCACAAAAGAGATAGCTCTCCCATCCTTATCAGAGGGTCCATTGCAAGAAGACGAAAACTTCTCAGCAAATGCAAGAATGGAACAGCATTTGGAAGAGTTAGTGAATATTATCCCTGTTGAACCAAACAATCTCAATTAGCATTTGAATGGAACTCCTGGGATAAAAAAATAGGGAAAGGAATCACAAATATTAGTAGCCCTTGGAAAATTAGGTCTCCTGGCCAATGGATTATCTTCTGAAATTGTAAAGGATATATGGGAAGGAAGGGAACCAACAAGTCCCACCGAAAAACACAATCTATTATAGGACTACGACCATCCAATCCACCCCAAAGTGCTTAAGCAACAATCCATGCAAAGTGCACAACAGCTTATCAGCTGCAGGGGGAGGAATGGAAAAGAGACAATAAAACTGCTTGAAACTCAGGGACCACTGCTTAAATAGTTTTGCTTGAAGAACTAAAGAAAGTTTATGTGAACAGACAGATGGGGAAAAGCATAAAAAATTGATGTGGCAGGGTATATAATAACAAAACTCAAATTACAAAAATCACTATAGTTTGACACAACTTTTATTATTTAAAAATAGAAAAGATTAGAAAAATTGCAACCTTGCAATTTACCTTGGTTTCTTAAGAGTGCCTTCATCCTTGCATCTCCGGGCTGCTTCTATGTCCTCTATTCTACAGATCTGTTATTATTAACAGTAAGCAACCAATCAGAATCAGAATATTAAAGATGACATAGGGCAAGCAGCAATTCAACAGATATACCTAACATTAATTAATTCAATCACAAATCTATGTACACAAAATACAAAAGACATGCTTATGCGAGGAACTGTAACAATTTTCAAGAAATTTTGTGAAGTGCATAGATTTTTTGAACATTTAAAGGTAATACCAGTGAATAATTAAAATCTCTTCCATGGTTAATTATGAACATAACTACAAGTATTCCCATTTCCAAGGAGCAGGTAGATATGCCAGAAATAAATGTAGAAATAAACACCAATCCCTCATAAAAGGCCTCCCTCAACATTAATATAGGGCGTTTGATATCCAGCTTTGTTAGTGATGGGATTAAATAATCCCTGTCCCATGTCTGGTATACCAAGTTTAAAGGAGGTATAACCTTGAGGTGATACCATCCCATGTTTGGTATAGTAAATCCTAAATGAGGTATAACTAAACATAATTGGTTAAATGACCAATATACCCCTGCCCTGACCAGTATAACTAAGCCTCCCTCAACATTAATATAGGGCGTTTGATATCCAGCTTTGTTAGTGATGGGATTAAATAATCCCTGTCCCATGTTTGGTATACCAAGTTTAAAGGAGGTATAACCTTGAGGTGATACCATCCCATGTTTGGTATAGTAAATCCTAAATGAGGTATAACTAAACATAATTGGTTAAATGACCAATATACCCCTGCCCTGACCAGTATAACTAAGCCAACTAAAGAAGTCAACATCATTTTTTGCAAACAACTCAGCCACATCTGCTCATTGTTGCTCAACATATCTGAATATTTACATAGCAGCTCAGTGAGAAATATAGATTTAAAAAAAAAAAAGTGGAAAATATTGGAGATGGATTGTCTATTGATATATGGAAAGAGCCATGATCTCTAATTCTCCTGATTTTAAAGCCATTTGGAAGCAAGAGTGGTAGGACTTTACAAGTTCCTGATCTCGTTGACCAAGATACAAAATCATGGAAGAAAGATATGTTGGAGACAATCTTGGAGCCTGACTTTGCATCATACATTGATCAGATTCCTATTCTTATATTTCCTGAAAAAGACTCCTGGAAGTGGATCAATAGATGAGTTTCTCCATTCTGCTCTAGATCAGTTCACAATATGCTGATGGAAGTTAAATGGAAAAGCTCTATGATTCTATCTCAATCTAATTGGAAGAAGTTCTGGAGATCAAACTTACATGGTAGACACGAGCTATTAACATGGAGAACCCTTGTTGGATTGCTTATTGGTAAAGAGTTCCAGGAAGACAAATCACATTAACCTCCTGATTCTTTCATCAAAATTAACCTTGATGCTGCTCTCAAACAAGACTAATGACAGGAGGCAGTATAGCTCATAACAGAGTTGGTGACATCCTAGCTTGGAGAACTTTCAAATTCCCTGCTCAAAACTCATTGGAGGGAGAAATTGTCACTCCTAGGGAGGCATGCATCTGGGCTAATACTTATAACTGGAGTACCATAATAATTGAAACGGATTCTCTCCTCTTGATCAAATGTCCTGAAAACAATTTAATTGGCTTGTAATCGATTTGCTCGTTTGCTAGCAGATCTTGCCATTTCTTCAGCCTCGAATCAGATTTTTGTTTTCCCTGGCGTAGCTCTAAAATTGGCTAAAAAGAGGCTTGTAATTCAATTGATGTGCCTTCCCATTCAATTGGATAAAATCTTGTGTTTTAGCAAAAAAAATAAAAAATAAAAAATGTAGATACAGCATAAAGGGCAGATGGCACAACGAAAAAGTCTCCACCAGAAACCAACAAACCCAAAACAAAGCAAAGAAAGAAGCACCTCTGCTACAAAACGATGACAAGAATCAAAGACCACAAGAAGATACAAAATGAAGCTGCAACGATGATAAGGAGAGCTGAAACAATAACACAAACAACCCTTGAACAAAAATTGAGCTCCAAACAAACTGAAACAGCAGATAAATCAATGATATGTGAATCAAAAACGAACATGATAAGGGGTTACTGTTTGCGGCGACGTTTTCTAGCTGATCCTATGCAGTGACAAGTCTCGTGGTCGCTCATTTCCTCTTGTTCGACTTGTCATCACTATTCAGCTGTCAAAAGCAGTGCTGAAAAATTTTATCTTTTGGTAACAAAAAGTAATAAAACATTACTAGCACAAACAAAAAAGAAGAGCAATAAAACATGAAAGTTAGTTCTTAGAGGTCATTTGGCTAGGCCTTTTTTTCAAGAGAGCTTTTAAGTTATCTTTAGCTTTAAGCTTTCTACAGCTTTTAAGTTATGTAGTGCTTTAAGCTAATGTAAGTGTTTGGATAAAATGTGTTTTATCAGTTATATAGATACGTGTTTGGTAAAATAAAAGCTTTTAAAGCTGTTAGAAGTGATGAAAATGACCAAGGACATACTCCAGTTTTAAAAAAATAAATCCATAAAAAACTATTTTCACTAAAGAATTTAATTAGTAAATTTTATAAATTTATATTTAAATAACTAAATTGACTTTTAGGTAATAATTTTGACAAATTAAATATTTAATTAATGAATTTGATATTTACCTAATAAATTCCTAAACTTCATATTTGAATAATAAATTTAATAGTTTATATTTAGAAACTAAAATCTATAATTAATTAATAATTATGATACATTTATATCTATATAACAAATTTTGATTATTGCTGAATATATTCAAGAAAGTATAGTAAAATAATATTTTTAATTAGTAAATATGAGAAATTTATATTTAAATAATAAATTTGATAACTACCTAATAAATGTGAGGAATTATATTAAATAACTAATAAACATGCAAATTTATCTTTATTTATTAGAAAGTTAAATTTGATTATTAATTAATGAATATAATAATTTTAAATTAAAAAAAAATTCTCTCATTAATTAAAAATTATGAGGATTGAATTTTAATTCAGGAAATGAAAAGGCTCGGACTCGGGGATTTCAATATAAGCATTTCATTAGACTCCTTAAGTTTTTTATAAAACTAATTCAATCCCTCCTATGAAGCTAAACTTAACTAAGCATATTTTGATCAAGAACCATACCCAACTTGAATGATCAAGAATTTGGAAAAAGCACAACGCATATATGAAACTATACCCAACAGGAATTTTCCTTCAATTCAGTTCACAGCAACAAATCACAACAAAAATCATGAACACAGCAATCCGAAACAGCAATCAAGTTGAACTCCCAATTTGAATCATGAACACAGCAACCCTGAAAAGAAAAAACACAACAAAAATCTATTCCCAAGTCGCAACAACGAACCACAATAAAAATCAACAAATCACAGCAACTACAATTTCTGTTCACAGCAACCCTAAGCAGAAAAAATACAAGAAATCCAACATTAAACAGCAAAATAATCACAGCAACCCTAAATTGCAAAATTTACAACAACAATATGTTCACAGCAAGAATGACAAACCTCTCAGACATGAGTATTCTGGAGCAGCAAAGGATTGTAGATTGATGGCCGCTGCTACAGCGTCGCCGGAGATCAGAGTCGGAATAGGGACGCCAATGCTGAGAGGGAGGAGAAGGGAATTCTTCCACCGAATGAGAGATTTTGCGCTAGAGATTTGGGGACATGAGTGGGATTATAGGAACGGCGAAGTAGTCTCTTAAATAGGCCAAAATCACTTTTTTATTTCAACTTTAAAAGTTTCGAAAATCAGAAGCTAACTTTCAAATCCAGATAATAATTATTAAAAATAAAGAGTTTATTAACAGCTTAAAGCCTATCCAAGCACCCTCTCAGTTCTTACTCGTCCCCAAATTTTCGCGGCAGCCAAACAAGGAAGCAAGGTGTAATTCTGAATCAATCAGCCAATGAGTCGGAGTTGAAGCAACAATGGATGTGCGTATTCGCATGTATTATTGCTTCCACTCGCTTCGCACATATCAGAAGAAATTATAGATAGATGGATACTTATTAGGGTTTATCTATAAAAAAATATACATTTTAGGGTTTACGGAGGGAGAAGATATGTCATCCAACAGTTCCGTCACGAGCAGGTGACTGTCTCATTGCTCATTTCATTAATTTTTTAAATTTAATTTAATATTTTTATAACTTATAATTTAGTATTTTCATACTTTTATTTAACCCAATAAAACAAGTAGCAGAGGGTATAAAATAGATAAAAAAAGAGAATGATCGATTATAATTCTATCCGGATTAAAGTCAAATCAACTAATGGTGAGACTAGTACAAAAAAGAGAGAGATCGCATATAATAGATTAATATAATCTTAATTTAAAAAAGTGTGTCTTGTTAAGAACTAAATTCTTATATTTATAAATAGAAATTCAATAGTCATTCATTAATAATTCATAACACTCATAGTTGAATGATTATTCTATACAATAATTGTCTCAATAAAAATCTTGTAAAGAAAATAAAAATTACCTAACTAAATAAAATAGTACCTAAATGCACAAATGCATCAATTCATAACGGGTTCTATGAAAGATCATGGTCTTCTATGTTAGAACTGAAATGATGAGATACACACCAAGAGGAGGGTGAATTGAATATTTAAAAAAAACTTAATATAAACGTGAAATCCTTTTGATGGAAAATTTGATACAAGTGAGGATTATTGAAATGCTTGAAATAATAAATGAAATAAAAGCACAAACAAGAGATGAACACAATAATTTATAGTGATTCGACTTAATCCAAACCTAATTCACTACCTTAGCTCCTCACTAAAGATTTTCAAAACAATCCACTATCAACCCGAGTAGGTTCACTAGTTCTCGACTAGAAATTTACAAACCTCCAAATCAAATGGGCCATCTAGCTACATAGCTAGGAAATACAAGAAATGTATAATTAGAGAGAATCTAAGAAATGAATCTCTTAGTTATAATATAACGCCCCGCTTTTTCAGGCGCGTTTTATGACTTGGGACAATTATGGGACAAATTTTTTTTTTTTTTCAAACTAATGCTAAACCACATCATTCCTCAAATCCATCCAGAATTCCCTTATATTAATCTCAAAAGAAAATCACTATACACATCAAATTACGGAAGCAAATATCGAAACCTGATATCTTAACATTAATCATAATAATTCTTATATCTTCAACATCCCTCAAAACGTTCAGAATCTAAAATAACAGAACTTAAATATAAAGGCTACATAACATACATTACATTCTCCATGCACTCTGATAAGTGCCATTTCATGCCTCATTTATCCTCGTATCTGCTACAATCTCCATCTGGAACGTTTGAATATTTCAGGGGCAAAACCCAAATTAGATGATAAATCATCTAAGTAAGGGTACATAATGGTATATCATGTGTGTATGCAATGTCTTTCCTCGTAGGTGTCAATTGCACCATTCATGCTACCTACCATTTTAGCGGCTACCTCTTTCGAAGCCAGGGTGTATGGTGCACGTTTGGTAAAGCAGCGGTGTCAGTTCGTACTCCCTACGGCCTCAAATGCGAGTGATCAATGATATCAATGTGTATTTATGTATTTCATGGTCATGTAATGTATACAGTCTACGTTATGAGTACATATCAAAGTATGTCAATATGATGAAAGCATTTTTCATAAAACTAATTTTAATTGGGAAGTACCACTTACCTTCTCAAGGCTTACCGGCTACTTCGATATTCGCGACCTGCCTCAAAATTCGTGCATCGCCTCGATTTGTGTGCCAATCTCAAAATTTGCACAAGTCGCTTCAACTCAAGCCTCAAAGCATCTTAATCACCATAATTTTTAAAATAAACATTAAAACCTATTTTTTCATAATTTCTTGCATTTTCTTTAATTTTCTCTCTATTTCTTCCTATTTTTCCTCAATAAATCCAAACTAAATATTTATAAAATATTTTCTCAAATATTTCACTACGAAAATTCATGAAATAATATTCTTGAATTTCTGGAATTTTCTAAGAAATTTTACTCACCTTAACTTAGCATATTCGGTTTCCTCGGTATGCGTGTCATATCCTCGAAACGCTTGCCAGGACAATTTTTCTTTGCCAAATTCTCTGAAATAATAATAAATCACCAAATCCTATTTTTCGAAATTTTTCCGAGACCTTTTCCTTTTTTTTTTCTTTTTCTTTTTTCTTTCTCCACTCCATCTTCTTCCTCCAGCTCCCCTTCTCCCGCGCCTGCAACTCCCTCTTCATTTTTTTTCTTCTTTCTTTATTTCTTCTTCTTCTTCTTCACTTATTCTTCTTCATTTTCTTCCTCCCACTAGTGCGCTGCCTGCAACTCGCGAACAGGGACTGCGCACGGCCGTCGCTCGCCACTCACTTCCGTCTTCGCTGCTGCGGCCAACGCTTCCGCCGTCCGCCATGCTTCCGGCTGCTTCCGCCTCAGGCCGTCGTGGCTCGCTCGCGCGCTGCCTAGCTGCTACTCACGACCGCTATGGCTACCTGCAACTGTGCGGCCAGCTTTGGCCGCATTTGGTCTCGTCGGCCGTCGCTCCCACCTCAGCCAAGCTCGCCTCCACTCGCATTAAGCTGCCCCTACTTGCTACCCTGCTTCCTCATCCGCCATGGCCGAGCATCGAAGCTCTGCTTCGCGGCCATGGCCACCTTTGGCCGCACTCCTCAGTTGTGCACTCTCTCTCACACGATCTTACTCTCTCTCGATCTCACAAGCTCTCTCTATCTCTCTCGGCCGAAGCTCTCTTCCTCTCTACTCCTCCATTTCTTGCTTCTTTCCTCTTCAATTCTCATCCTATTTTTGGGCAAGCCAGCGCCCCAATCCTGCCATATTTTCCTTAAATCCAGCTGCTCAAATCCTACTGCCATTCCTCAAATCTGGTTGGCACAATCTCTCCAATTGCAGCCAAAATCGCGGCTATTAAAGCTTCTCAGAAGCTAGCCACACGCACATGCATATATATATATGTGTGTATAATTATGTATTACACTAATAAATTACATATTTAAACTAAAGAAAATTACATATAATCCTTAATTTTCTTCTTAATCTCACTCAAGCAATGTCTTTATTGCAACAATGCCCTTAATCCTCAACTTAATTTGCATTACAATACCGAAAACGCAAAATTAATAACTTCAAAGTTACTCGATAATGACGATTTTGCCCCAGTGTCCTCACCGGGCTATTGTTTCACTCCAAAACCACTGAAGGGTTGCTTGTTACGTAAAATCGGAGCCTCTATAGGGTTCCGTTGATTTTTCAGGAGTCTCTTATGACGATTCGATTTTGCAACCTAAATAACAGCTGTATTTTAGCTGTACCGAAAATCGTTCCCGAAACAATTTATTTTGATACCATAAATTCTATCTCGAAACGCTCGTCAAGACCATGTAATTTTCTTTAGACAATTTCACTCCGGGGCATTCCCTGCAGTTAATTCGGTACTTATAACTGCTATCAAACCAATTTTCAGTATTCTAAACTCATCGAAATTACGTGGCAACCTTATACGAACATGGGGTATTACATACAATGTCTTTCAAAAATGATACAAGGCTTAAATGAATGTATATAGATTAAGATCACAGGCTTGAAGAGAAAAAATAGAAGCACAGTGAATATAAATAGAAACAAGTATAAAATGTAAGCTCAATTCAATTCGTTCTCGTCCATTAGCCTCCTCAATTTCATCCATGACTTGTATAAATAGGCATCCCAAAAATTTTGCCTGAAACTAGCCGTTTGTGGTCGTTAAGATTTGAAAAACTAATCGTTGGAAACTTTCTGCGAAAAAAGATAGTCGACAGAATATAATGGATAGTCGACTATATTTTCAAGTAAAACTAAGACATAGTCGACAGACAAGAAAACATAGTCAACTATTTTCTAACACAAATTACCTATAGTCGACAGATACAAAAATATGAAGAAGATTTTGAAAATCATATACAAACATAGTCGACAAAAAAAAAACCATAGTCGACTATCCTTACATGATAGTCGACAGAATGAAAAATAGTCGACAAAAGTCATATATAGTCTACATATTACACAAGCATAGTCGACTATAGGAGTGTGCAAAAAAATTGTCAAACCGCGGAATCGCCCGCACCAAACCGCGTGATTTTTTTGGGGTGCGGTTCAGCACGGTTTGAGAAATTCTCAAACCGTACAGTTTGCGGTTTGTGGTTTTTTTGGTTTGGTTAAAACCAAACCGGCCAAGTAGTATATTAATAAAAAAATAAAAATATCTAATAATTTAAAATTTTAAAAAATAAATTAAAAATATATACTTTTTTGACCATGAATTATGTTGTGGATTTTTGTGTTATTTTTATATTATGAACATGTGGTTATGTTATAGATTTTAAACTTTTAAATTTGTATTTTTTATTAGATTGTAACTTATTTTAGTTTTGAACTCTAAGATACTATAAAAATTTAAAAATTATGATTTTATGCATTGATTTTTATGTTTTAATTAAAAATTTATAAACTAGTAGAGGAAACACCAAATGAAACAATAAAGAAGCACCAAACCGCAGAAACTGCACTAGACCGCGCGGTCTAGTTTAATGCCAAACCGCATGTGCGATTTGGCATATTAAATCCCTCTTAAACTGTCCAAACAACACCGTGCATACCCCTAGTCGACTATACTTAGGCATAGTCGACTATCCTCAGGTACATAGTCGATTATTGATAGGCATAGTCGACAAAGCATAAGCACATAATCGACTATTTGCTTGGAAAAACTTAGCACTAAACTGATAGCATGTAGAAGAACATTTGATTGATACAAAACATCACAACATATTGTTTAATTTAATTTATGTTCTCATTTTGTTTAATTTATATTTTACCTTCCATTTACTTTAATACATAAATGTAAATAAGAAAGTACCCTCTATTTAGATTCAATAAAAATATCTAAAAAATAAAAATCCAAAGAATAAGAAAGTAGAATTTGGGTTTTAGTACAAACTTAAGATTTTACGATTTTATCACCTGCAAGATATACATTTTATATTTCTTGAAAATTTTGTTAAAAATTATTTTATCACTAATGAATGTTAGTTATTGAATTATCGGGAGTTAGTTTTTTAAAAAGAAAATATTTTCATATATGTCTCCTTGTAAGGTTTTAACATTCCAGACTTAAAAAAATATGACTTTAAAATCTCGATACTTGAAATTTATTTGATTTTCATTCTCACAAAGTAATACTTGATATTGAAATTGATTTATGTTGAAAACCACAACCTTGATTCATAACTTAGGGATTAAATAAAATATTATTTTTTATCATCAAAACTAAGTATACAAAAGTAAGACAACATTCTAATGGTTAAATATTTCTTTCAAATTTTTTCAAATGATGACTAGTGGATATTTCACAGTGAGGTACTCGGTTTTCAATCCACCATAGAGATGGTGACAAAGGAAAATGAATACGTTTACATGATTTTGTTGGGATTGAGTATTTCCTTCATTTATTATCTCTCTCAAACTCATTGAGATTAGATGAATCTCAGCATCAATAATCCATGACAAATAGTTATTACCAAATACGTCTAGTGCACTAAGCTCAAATTTGGTGATATTTGTCATTTATGTAACTCTGTAATAAGTAAATAAGTTTTAATTAAAATTCGAATAACGTAATTAAATATTGTATGATCATATAATTAAAGTCAACATGTCATAAGTTATTTACTTTCCATTAGGGATAAGCATTATATCATACATCACACATAAAAAATAAACATTATTCGAAATATGTGCTACTTCAAGAGTATGATATAATTTGAAAATAATGACATATTTTAAACTATTACTACTTCATGAGTAATAGTTTAATAACATTAAACAATATTAAAATTGGAATGCCATATTTTATAATTTGAAAATAATTACATATTTTAGACTATTATTACTTTATAAACAATAGTTTAATATTCTTCATAAATATTGAAATATTGATATATCAATTAATGAAGAAAATATTGGCATATCAAATAAAGAAGGAAATAAAATCCAATTAACATATCAATTAAATGAAATATTGCAATATTATATCAATTAAAGAAAATATTATTAATATGATAAAAATAATTTCTCGAAATTGTAATGATATACAATAATATTATATCTAATAAAAGTTTATTTTTCAAGAGCATCTAATATTTTTTTGAAATATTGAAATAAGTTGTGCTATTTCAAGAACAACAATATATTCAATATAGTAAATCATGTTTTTCAAGAACAAGTAACATATTAAAATATATATATATATATATATGTTTCTTCAATAGCAACACTAAGGGTGTGTTTGATTGCAATAGTGAAATTTGGGTGGAAATAAAATGAATTACAGGGAAAATGAATTCTTAAATATTAAAAATTGAAGCTGTTTGATTAATATAATTTTCTACCTAGAAAATGATGTTATTTTTCATCTTTTGATGTTTGATTGGTAATATTTTTTATAAAATTTGATCATTTTCCTAACATTTCGTGTTTAATAGGTATTATTTTTTCATAAAAAAATGTACCATTATTGTAATATCCTAATATTTTGAGAATAATAATAATTAATTTTTTTATATTTTTGGCAACTATTAGAGATTATAATTGAAAAAAAATATTAATGGGTTTAGAGTTAGTGGACTAAATTGAAAAAATAAAGACTAAGTAAATGGGCTTAGAGTTAGTGGGCTAAATTGGAAAAAATAAAAACTAAGTAAATGAGTTTAGAGTTAGTGGGTTAAGAAAATAGATTTAAAATTAATGAATTAAATAAAAGAATAATCTATTTAGAAGAATATTTAGTGAAAAATAATTAAGATAACAAAATAATTAAAGATAGTAGATGAAATAATTGAGAAATGTGGAAGACAAAATAGAGTGTGGACAAATAATTAAAGATTATGAGTGAGATTTAGTGAAAAATAATTAAGAAATATGACAAAATAATTAAAGATGATAAATGAAATAATTGAGAAATGTGGGAGACAAATTAAGGTGTGGACAAATAATCAAAAATAATGAGTGAAATAATTGAGAAATGTTGGAGACAAAGTAGGGTGTGGACAAATAATTAAAGATTATGAGTGAGATTTAGTGGAAAATAATTAAGAAAGATTACAAAATAATTAAAGATGATGAGTGAAATAATTGAGAAACGTGGGAGACAAAGTAAGGTGTGGACAAATAATCAAAGATAATGGATGAAATAATTGAGAAATGTGAGAGACAAAGTAAGGTGTGAATAAATAATTAAAGATTTTTAGTGAGATTTAGTGAAAAATAATTAAGAAATGTGATAAAATAATTAAAGATAGTGGGTCACTACAATTATGTTAAGCTTAACTCAACCTTCTATAAATAGAGAAAACTCGAAAGGTTTGAGAATTTAGATTAGAAGGAGAAAGGTTGTAAGAAAGAAATATTTGAGAGTGAGAGAGGGATTGAAAAAGGAGAAAGAAAAAAATAAAGAAAGAAAAATACCAAAAAATTTCTAGAAAAATCTTATAGGTTGGGTTTAATAGTTTGTGTGAAAATTTGTGACAAAAGGCGTTGTTGGATACGCAAATCGAGATTTCATCGCAATATTGAATAATACTAAATTGCTCCGCGGGAATGTGAGTTATCTTAAAAAATTTCAGAAATATGAGAATGATATTTTAGAATTTTTTACGATGAAATTGGAAGAGAAATGCATAATTAGTATTTATTATGAATTTTTTTAGGCAATAGATGCTTGAAAATCAAGAGAAAATGAGAAATAAATAGAACATGAATTCCGAAGATTATGAGGAAATTTATGGAGCTTAGGAATATTGCTTTAGGAATTATTGAGAAAAGAAATTGAGAAAATTTTATAAGGAAGTATTTATTTCATAATCTTGAGGAAATAATAGGAGAAAATGAGAGAAATTAGGAAAATTAGAAATCTAATTTTCTTAAATAATTATGATGCCCAGGGTACCCGCCAAGGTTCATAATTGAGTACGATTAGAAGTCCGACGCGAATTTTGAGGCAAAATTATACTAGGGGCAAAATTATCTTTTTGCAAGGTAAGTGGTACTATTCAACTGGATTTAGTTTATGAAAATAGCTTGCAAGTGATTCCACCAAAACTTGATTTTATGTAAATAATTTTATCATGTTGTCATGCCTTGATGTGAGTATGTCATGTAGATTGCATTTACATGTATTGATTTATAAAATATGCATATGAGCATGATGAAATTCACGGTCATACGTTGTATGGGTTTGGGATTAGGTATTGGCTCTATTACTTTGCCAAGGGTACACCCATACACCCCGGTCTGGCAAGGAGACTGAAAAAATGACGGGTAATCTTAAGATGCAGTCGACCCAAATATGAGAGTTATGATGTTATGTGCATTACATACATACATACATATACATTATGATATACTCTTACTTAGATAATTCATCATCTAATGTGGGCGTTACTTCTGGAACATTCAAACGTTTCAATTGAAGTTTGCAGCGAAGATATGGAAGTGGATGAATTGTAAAGACGCAAGACATTATGAAGTTAATTCCTGCATTTAGTTCATGTATAAGGACCCGATCATGTATCAGTCGTGCTATGTTATACTTTAAGTTATGATATGTTATGTTTTCAAGTTATGTTGGAAAAAAAACTTATGTCATGTTTCATGTTATGTTGAAGGACTTAAGTATCATTGTCGAATAATCTTGTGTCATTAATTTCGTTGAGGCGATCATGTAATATTATTAACGTTTGAGGTATATTGAGGTTCGATTCTTGCTTCCGCTAATGATGATTACCTAGCCTAGCATACAGAGTAAGTAAGCTAATGATAGGCAGGTAGTAGGGAAATTTTAAAATTATATTATAACGAGTTATAAAAATATATATATAGTCAAAATTTTCTAAATTATAACATGCCCGTGGAAGTGGGGTGTTATAATTATCCATGGAATTCAATGGTGAAAATATATTGAAAAACACTGAATCCCATATAAAAAAATCAAAATAATAATGTATTTTATGTTAACTAAATCATTTTCTCAAAAAAATGAAGCCACAAAATTAATTTTTTTATTTTCTAAATTTATTAATTTATACATGATTTATGATTTTTTATTTCTATGCATATGTATTTTATCACAAAAAATTAAAAATAGCAATAAACACTATCTATTTATTAATTTGCGATGGAGAATAGCAATAAAATAAAAATAAATCCAAACCCAAACCTACTATCTCACCCTCAAACCCACTCTCTCACATTCTCTGTTTCTCTCTTGCCACCACTGTTACTTAGCATTTTTGAAGGTGCAGAAGATTGGTCATGTCCAGCTCTATGACACTGACGGCGAGATTCTCAAGGCCTTGGCCAAGACCAACATTTACGTCGTCATCAGTGTGCCTAACAATTAGATCATTATCATAAACTCCTCCAATGCCACCGCAGCCGCCTGGGTCGGCCGCAATGTTGTCGCTTACTACCCCAACACGCTCATCTTCGCCGTTGCCGTTGTTGTCGGTGACAAGGTCCTCACCACCGCCAACGCTGTTACATCGTCGTCGCTATGAGTCTCTCTCTTTCATTCCGTCACTGTGAAGACGCCAAGCACAGTGGGTTTGACTGCTTCATTTTCTGCATAGAAAATGATGTTATTTCCCATCTTTTGATATTTAACTGGTATTTTTTTTATAGGATTTGGTAATTTTCTTGACATTTTGTGTTTGATAGACATTATTTTTTATAGAAAATGTATCATTTTCCATGGAATTCAATGGTGAAAATATATTGAAAAACCCTTAATCTCATACTAAAAAAATTAAAATAATAACGTATTTTATGTTAACTAAATCATTTTCTCAAAAAAATGAAGCCACAAAATTATTTTTTTATTTTATAAATTTATTAATTTATACATGTTTTATAATTTTTTATTTTTTATTTCTATACATTTGTATTTATCACAAAAAAGTAAAAATAGCAATAAACACTATGTTTATTAATTTGTGATGGAGAATAGCAATAAAATAGAAATAAACCCAAATCCAAACCCACTCTCTCACCCTCTTTGTCTCCATCCCGCCACTGTCGTTGCTAGGTGTTTTTGAAGGTGTAGAAGATCGGCCATGTCCGGCTCTACAACGTCGTCGACGAGATTCTCAAGGCCTTGGCCAAGACCAACATCTTTGTCGTTGTTAGCGTGCCCAACAACTAGTTCTTTGCCATCAGCTCCTCTACCTGCCACCATCGCCGCATTGCCATCACTGTGAGTCTCTCTCTCGCCTTTTCACTATCTCGCTCCGTCACTGTGAATATGCCAAGCACAGTGGGTTTGGCTACTTCAATTGCCTAGAAAATTGGAGCTTTCCCCTCTCCCAAGGAATTTCGTTTTCTTTATTTGAAGGAAAAACCCATCACGTGAGCATAAGTGGGAAAATGAATTACTTGGAAAAAAATAGCTATCAAACACTACATAAGTGGAAACTTGGGTGGAAAAAATGTGTTTTTCTTGAGAGAAAAAAAAAAAAGGCTATCAAATGGGGCCTAAGATATTCTTCTAGAGATATATTAGTAGACGAACAAAGTCGAAGAAAATAAACTTGAGATCGTGGTTTCAAAAATTTGAGATCGTGTTAATAATATGTTATAAAATAGATAGAAAATAGAATGGTTGAATATAATTGTTACGAAATCGGATTGAATACAAACCACAATCAAACTAATCAACCACACATGAATACAAAATTTATATGAAAACTCAAATCGAAAAAATTACGAGCAAAAAGAACAAAATATCACTAACTAAATATTAGTAATACAAAAATGATATAGTTGCAATTAATTCCAGAACATTAAACACTTATTTATAGACCTAAAATCATCTATAGATGAACACATAAAATCATATTTGTTCAGAATATGATGCATGAGAATATTTTTCTAGATGAGATAAATATCACATAAAATCAAATTTGACAATATTACAGTCATAGTCAAATTCGAAGTCATAATTACAGTTAAATTAGAAGTCTCAAACTCAGTCAAATTTGAATTCCGGGTCACAATTGTAACAAGCTCCATCTTGACACGAAATTCAAATATGAAATTATCCAAAAATATTTCTTCCAATAAAATCATAGAAAATTAATCTCTTGATAAATATCAACCAAAATTGCATCATAAGAAATACCACCCAAATCCACACAAAATTTACTGTTGTGGATATCTCCAGTCGCACTTAAAACATAGCCACATATCAACCTCAACATATATTTGTTGATTTTTATAACTTTACATTTATCAATATAAATCCCCATTGATAACTAGTATAAAATTGCACGCATCTTAACCTGCAATAGCGAAAATCAAGATATTCCAATCCAATAATAGAATATCATACTTTAAGGTAGCCAATACAAAGATCAAATAATCCCAAATAATATCAAATGATCCATAAACAAAATTCCAATTGAAAACGAACTAAAAATACCAGATCTAGACCAAATCTAGACATAAAAACATAACTGTATTTGTTAATATGGCTAGTTGGATCTGAAACGGGTTAGATCCTAGCGAGTTGGGTTGACCAAGATTTGGATGTGTTATAACCTTGAAGCTTCCTGCAATTGGGGAAACCCAATCGGCGATGGCAGCTGTATTAACGGACGACAATCAGTAAGAAAGGTCCGATAGCCGATCAACGACAACATGCGAGAATGTCGACGATCGACAGAGAAGAATAAGAAGACCTTCTGAGATTGACAATAGAGGCGACAAACGGTAGTGGTGACGATCGAACAGCGAACAGAGGCAGGCATGGTTGTGACAAAGAAACTAGAACGATGGGCGACAATGATGGCTAAACAGAAGTTGTGATGGTGAAGGCTGAGGAAAGGCTGACGATTGATAGCGTCGGTTGTTGAACAGCGGTGATGGCCGATGGTGGCAGCCAATGGCAGTGGTGACGACGACTTGCCAATTTGTGTTCTAAAATATGATGCAGATCTAATAAGTGTAATATGTCAAACATTAATGGTTTGATCCAAAGGTTCTGATATCAGTTTGTTACAAAATCATTTCGAATACAAATCACAATCAAACTAATAAACTACACACAAACACATAATTTGCGTGGAAAACCCAAATCAAAAAAAATTACGGACAAAAATAACAAAATATCACTAACCAAATATTGGTAATACAAAAGTGATATAGTTGCAACTAATTTCAGAACATTAAATACTTATTTATAGATTTAAAATCATTTATAGATGAATAAAAAAAATCATATCCTAATTAGAAGAAAATGTATGAGAATATTTCTCTAGATGAAATAAATCTCACATAAAATCAAATTTGATAATACCATAATCACAATCAAATTTGAAATCATAATCACGATCAAATTAGGAGTTTCAATCTCAATCAAATCTAAATTATGGATCATAATTGTAACAATAATCATACTTGGATTAAAATAAATCAACTCCAACAAACAAATTGTAATACCAGTACAAAGAGAAAGATCAGACATAATAAATTAATATAATATTATCTCAAATGTGTGCTTTATTAAGAACTAAATTCATATATTTGCAGATATAAATTAGGGTTATAGAGATACAATAATCATTAATCAATAATTTACAATTATAACGTCTAAAAAAAGGTATTTTTGGGAATCTTTGTCTCCTAAATTGTATATTATCACTAGGGTTGATAAAAAGTATTTCGGATTTGACCAGTTGGTCTATCGTACCGTATTTCCTCAACTCAATTGTCATTCTGCATTTCGTTGATAATTTTCAAATTTCTCTTGCAAGAGAGCCTCGAGAAATGGCGTCGATCCTGTAATCTCTTCGCGCATTAACCAAGCAAGAAGTGCAGAGGGGGGAGGAGAGATAGAGAGAGATGGAAGGACCGACGCAGTACGCAAAGCAGCAGCGATACGGCGGAAACCCGGCGGTGGAGATGGCTAGGCAGGGTTCGTCGGAGGATAATGATCGGAGCAGCGGAGAGATACGGGCGGTGGATTGCAACCTCAGCTCGCTCTGCGATCACATACAGCTCGAGGGCTTCACCAATGGCTCCTTCTCCGACGTCGTCGTCCACGCCATGGGCTCCGCCTATCATCTTCACCGCCTCATCCTGTCCCGCAGCTCCTACTTCAGGTCTACTCGCTGCATTTTGAATCCTCTGTCGTTTCCTTATTATTATTATTTTTTGTCTGCTATCTTCTGCGGATTATCCTGTTTTTTGGGCGTGAACCAATTTCCAAGTTTTTCTTTTCTCCCTTCATGTAATTGGTCTGTTTTTCAGTGATTTGATGATTAATTTGCGTGTAATTGATGTTCCTGATGCCAATGACTA
Organism: Diospyros lotus; assembly: GCF_014633365.1. Classification (NCBI taxonomy): domain Eukaryota; kingdom Viridiplantae; phylum Streptophyta; class Magnoliopsida; order Ericales; family Ebenaceae; genus Diospyros; species Diospyros lotus. Next base: position 6,103,498 of record NC_068341.1, read on the forward strand.
CTGGTTTCCTTGTTGTAATTGGAATTGTGTCGAGTTCTTTCTTCATTATCAATCAATTGACTAATTGCGATTGTTGAAGTCTTATTGTTTTCGTTATAACCGACGTGTTCAGCGACGTTGAAGATTCATTAGCTTTTAAATTTGGGATCCATGTGCTGCATCCCGATGGCTACTTGGTTTCCTTTGTAAATGGAATTTTGTTGAATTGCAGTATGTCTGTGCTTACATGTGTTCCTACTTCAGCTTTCTGTCCTTTTATTTTGATTTTTTGGCATTTCTCGGGGAATTCCACATTTTGGGATATTTAATTGTTCTGTTTTTCAGTGACATTGATGGTTCGTGTTCGTGTTGATGTTTATGAATGCCAGTATTATTAGGTTTCTATCTTTAAATTTAATTTTCGTTGAATTGAACTGTGAGGCTTGCTTATACATGCTCCTACTTCTGGCTCCTCCTTGTCCTTGCATGCCAGTATTGGGTTCTATGGCTCCTTATTGGATAACTATGCGACCAAGAGCACAAGAGATATGAACTGAAGCCATGACTTCAAATCTTTAGAAGTAGGTGGCCTGCCAATTGGCAGCCCTCCTTGCATATATAGCACCAATCAGCTAGAAAATGTCTTCTCTTCATGACATCACAACAACAAAAATCACAATCCATAGTCTTACTCCTTTTCTTGATTATTGTATAAATTACATTCTTCTTATGTGAGCCTCATTTTCTGTGTTCTTTCTCATGCAGAGTTTGTGTTGTATGTAATTATGGTTGCTATTCAAATTTATGGCTTCCACTAGTATGGCAAAGATGGAGCAGTAGGAAACCTTTAGCATATGTTAAATTATTCTTCTTTTGTTTTAGCAGCAGTTAAAACTGAGAGTGAAACCTAGCCAATATTTTTTGATGTGAATATGCATGTGTTGTTTCATGCCTGTCATATACTTTGCATGCACTTAAAAAACCATTTGCAACTTGTTATGTGCAATTTCTTCACTAGTTGTAATTTATTTTAAGGGCAGGAATATGCTTCATGGTCCTTGGAAGGAAGCTAATGCTCCAACTGTGAACTTGCATGTTGATGACAAGAATGTTAATGGCGAGGCAATTGCAATGGCATTGGCATATCTTTATGGGCACCATCCTAAGCTCAATGATACTAATGCATTTCGTGTGCTTGCTGCTGCTTCTTTTCTGGACCTTCAGGTATCCATACTCAGAACTAGTGCAAATTTCTTGTGCTCCTACCACTCTTGCTGCATGTATATGACTGTGATGGTTAACATATCTTTTTGTCGTACACTTCCACAACTATGTCATCACTTCTAATGGTTATGGTTTGCAGGATTTATGTACAATTTGCACAGATTTTATTATATCAGAGCTGTGGACTTCAAATTTCTTAGCATATCAGGTCCGAATGACTTGTATGAGCTTACCATGTATTTTGCTTTATGCTTCCTACCTTGTTTTACTTACTGCTTTATCTACGGTTTAGATTTTTGCAGAGAGCCAAGATTATGGTTTACATGGAGAACGTGTTAGAAGTGCTTGCTGGGGCTACCTTTGTCAAAGTGGTGCTATGGAATTGAAAGAGGTAATGAATAGAGATATTACTTTCTGAGTTACTGGTGGTCAGACATCATTGAGATGCTAAGGTGAAAAACAGAACTTAACCAATCAATTAATTTTAATTATTATAGCAGGTGTTGAACTAGCTGTAATTATTGTTAACTTGCTTATCATGTTCAGATGGCTAAATAATTCGACAGCTATAACCAATACACTTAATATAGGTAATCTTTTTCTGGTCAGAAAGACAAGAAGGGGACTTGAGCACTTAAGATCAAAGTTAAGAGAAAAATTGGGTTGAAATTGTCTCACCAGGACCAGTGATTACAAGTAATATATGAACTTGCTAGAATTTGCTGCATACAACAAGAGGATAATCCAAATATTTTTCTGCTAGTGTACTAACTGAACCATAAAAAATGCACTATACATATGCATTAAAGTCTTGTGCTTGAATATACAGGTATATGTGCCCCTCTAGACCTGGCGTTGATAAATAATTAAATCAGGTCTTCTTTAGAATCAGAAAGATATGTGGAACCTAGTTGTGATTTAATTCCCATGCAATATCATTATAGCAAGCTTTAATCCCTCTTGTGGGAGTTAGCTACATGAATCTTATCTCTATTTCTGATAATATATTCTGTAAGACTATTATATCTTATGCATGTTTAATGATTTTCCAACTTCCTTTAGCAAAGTTCTTTCATTCCATCCATTCAGCTCACAGGTGGTTCATTTGGTCCTCTCACAAATTTAAACTGTTGAGTTTGCCTCAAGTTTGAGCAATAGGAGATTAGTGAAGTCTTGGTGATCTATCGGTTGGAAGATTTAGAACAATTAGGTTTCAAATTCAAAGTGTAATTTACTTAGTTTTTTGGGGTCTAATTGTAATATCCCAATGTTGGTTAGTTTCATTGGGGTGTCTGCCCTTTCTATAAATAAGAGGGCAGGGGGCAGTCGATAGCAATCAATGGGAGTTCTCAATTTCATTTGTGATTGAGTGCTGTGTCGTTCTTGAGAAAAGAGAGACTAAGTGATAAGAATTTAGTCTTGTGTATTCTTGAGAGAACGAGGGTTATGTGCTCGGGGATATAGATGAAGGAGAGGGCTTGATGTACTAATCAATTCCCGACTTAATAAAGATTGCCTTTTGGGTGTTGGACTGTTGGATTGTCTAAGGACATTCCAAACCAGGATAATCTCGATCTCTTTTGTGGGTTGGTCTTTTTCATTTATTGTTCTTGTGTATTGTTAGATAATTAGGCCAATGTATTCAGCAATAGGCCTAGATCTATTGGGCTGAGCCCATGTAAATAAGAAGCCTTGGTTAAATCACAGTTGGAGAAATGTTCCAGCATGTGCCGAGCAAGTTGTAAGTCAAGTGGGAAAAAGGCATAACCGTTTTTGGCGCCAACTGAGCCATAGATCAGTATAAAAGAGCTGATCTATGCCTTTTCCCTTATGTTGAATGAAATCAGGAAATCAGTTTCCTCCTCAACTCTTCTCCCTCCTAAATTTCACTCTTCTTTCCCTCTAAAATTCTCTAACCCTCCCTCTTCCTTCCTTTTGCCATTCTCGATTTCACTTGTCAGCTTAGGAACCTGACAAATTGGTATCAGAGCAGCTTTCCTGATCGGCACTTCTGACTTTAGAACGCAATGGCTGATGGAACTCTCGTGAAACAAATGGAGATGCAGATCCAACAAGTTACTGTGATGGTGACTGAGGTGCAACAACGGGTTGGAAATGTGGAAGACGCGATTAGAGCCGTGGACAAGAAATTGGAAGTAGTGGCGGATCGTTTGAGGGGAGATATGCGCGTTCAGATCCGAGAAGAAATGCGGGAGCAAAGCAATATGGTGAGAGATCATATGCAACAATTCATGCTAATGTTCTCGAGCTAGGCGCAAGTAAGGATATCTCCAGATTTTCCACCACGTGAACAGTTGGATCCCATACTTCCAGGTATTGGCCCTAGCCATCGAGCGATGGGATCTTCGGAACTGGGAGGTGAACCGGGAGAAATGGAAGAAAGAATCATGAACCGACGGCAAGGAGCGATGGTTAACGCTGGTCACTCTAATTTTCCAGTCCCTAAATTAGAGTTACCGGTGTTTGATGAGACCAAACCAAGGTGGTGGACTTGACGATGTGAAAAATTGTTCAATATCCACCAGGTGGCCGAGGAGCAGAGAGTTAACCTGGCCGCCGCATACTTAAATGCTGTAGGGATATATGGTTCCAATGATGGTTAGGAGTCAGAGAAAGATACTCGTGGGGAGAATTTGTTAGAGGATTGTGTGAATGATTTGGTGAACGAAGAACGGTAGACATTGTGGAAGAGTTCAACAAATTAAAACAACTTGGGATGATCCAGGATTATCAGCTCAAGTTCGAAGAGCTGAAGTCGCTTATGCTCCACAGAAATCCTTACTTAACCGAGGATTATTTTGTATCAAGTTTCATCAGTGGATTGAGCGATGACCTCAGATCCATGGTGAAGATGATGAGACCGAGATCGGTGCAAGAAGCAGCAGAAGATGCACTATTACAAGAGCTTACTATGGAGGCCCTAATGAAGAAGCAAAGGGTGCAAAGTAGGGGAATAAATTTGGGAATGACACCATCAGGAGGTCGAATACAGAACAAGGACAATTTCAGAGGAGGAACAAGAGTAAGGTATCTAACTAACCCCTCCCCCCATGATTCAAATTTACCTCCACGCGATAAGATCTTTGAGCAAAGAAGGATGTCGGGATCGTGCTACAAGTGTGGGGATAGGTATTCTCCTGGACACCAATGCAAAAAGCAACTGCTCTTATTAGAAGGGGCAGAGGGGACAGACGAGGATGAAGGAGGATGGGCCATCTCTTTACACGCTATAAAAGGAATGGCCAGTAGCAAGATTATAGAGGTGGATGGGAAGGTTCAGGAGAGTACTCTCATGGTTTTAATAGATAGTGGGAGTACCCATAGCTTCATAGATGAGGGAACAACTAAACAAATGAAGTGGCCGTTAGCCAACACTCAGCCACTCTCGGTTACTGTGGCTAATGGAAACTGAGAAATTAGCAAATCCGCTTGTGTGGGATTTTGCTGGGAAATGCAAGGAGAAGATTACCAGGCTGACTTAAGGCTGCTCAAGCTAGGAGGATGCCATATTGTCCTTGGGATTGATTGGATGAAGGAGGTGAGTCCAATCTGCTTTGATTTTAACAAAATGGAGGTTACATTGGAGAAAGAAGGAAGAAGGGTGGTGTTACAAGGAAATATGGAGGGGGGCACTTGCAAGATGATTAATGGAAAAACACTTCAGCGGCTATTCAAAAAGAAGATATCACAAGTAGCCCAACTCTTTTCAATTAAGGCCAATGAACAGTAAGGATTGGAAAGTGAAACAGCTTCAGCGACCACATCCACTTGGTAGGTACATGATTTGACTCTTCTTGATGCACTTTTAATTGAATACCAAGATTTGTTTGTAGAACCTAAAACCCTTCCTCCTCAAAGGTCCCTGGATCATACCATACCCCTCCTACCTAATGTTGCACCAGTAAACATAAGATCCTATTGGTATCCCCCAAAACTCAAATCCGAAATTGAGAAACTAGTCAAAGAGATGCTAACTCAATCTGTGATTCGACCCAGCCATAGCCCATTCGCTTCTCCCGTCCTATTAGTAAAAAAAAAAAGATGGAACATGGCAGTTCTGTATTGACTACAGACAACTCAAGGCCATTACTATCAAAGACAAATTTCCCAGCCCTATTATTGAAGATCTTTGGATGAACTTAAGTACGCCACCGTTTTTTCCAAATTGGACCTAAGGTCGGGGTACCACCAAATTAGAATGGATCCTAATGACATCCCCAACACAGCCTTCAAAACACATCATGGCCATTTTGAATTCACCGTAATGCCTTTCGGCCTAACCAATGCACCAGCCACATTCCAAGCTCTCATGAATCAAATTTTTGAACTCCATCTCAGAAAACTTGTGCTGGTTTTCTTTGATGATATTTTGGTTTACAGCCCCTCTTTTGACCAACATTTAGACCATCTTAGGGCTGCATTCAACATCTTAAGATACAATCAATTGTACATCAAAAGGTCAAAGTGTGCTTTTGCACAACATCAAATGGAATATCTTGGACATATCATATCAGGGGGAGGAGTGGGGACAGATCCCAAGAAAATTGAAGTTGTTGTATCTTGGTTGAAACCTACAAACATCAAAGCTTTGAGAGGGTTCCTTGGGCTCACGGGATACTACAGAAAATTTGTAAGAAATTATGGTACGATAAGTAAGCCCTTAACGGAGATGCTTAAGAAAGACAGCTTTAGATGGAGTTCTCTGGCTGAGGCAGCTTTTAAGCAACTTAAAAAGGCACTGAGTGAAGTCCCAGTGCTAGGCCTACCAGACTTCTGCAAGCCTTTTGTGTTAGAAACCGATGCTAGCAACCACGGAATAGGGGCCGTCTTGTCCCAGGAGGGCAGACCACTGGCTTTCCTAAGCCAATCCCTGGCTTCCCGCCACCAAGGCCTTAGCATATATGAAAAGGAGCTAATGGCAGTCCTCATGGCAGTGGACAAGTGGTGGCACTACTTGGAAGGAAGCAAATTTGTGATAAAAACAGACCATGAAAGTCTTAAATTTTTGCTACAACAACGGCTACACACTCAATTACAAAAGAAAGGCATGGCCAACCTTATGGGATTGGATTATGTAATCCAATTTAGAAAGGGGAAGGAGAATGTTGCAGCAGACGTCTTGTCTCGCTGCTAAGAAGAAGGAACATGTGAAGCTATCTCCGTAGTTGTCCCTGATTGGTTAAAAGAAATGACTGCCAGTTACCATCAAGATGACTGGTCAAAAGGCTTAGTGGAGCTACTAAGTGTGTCCGCGCACAGTAGACCCGGATATTCATTAAACAATGGGATACTTCGCTACAAGGGACAACTGGTGATAGGAAACAATGAAGCACTGAAGCAAAACATCCTACAAGCACTCCATGAGTCCCTTATCGGTGGCCATTCGGGTATCCAGAATACATACCGAAGAGTCCATCAGGTATTCTTTTGGCCTCAGCTTAAAAAATATGTCTGGGAATATGTGATGCAGTGTGATGTGTGCAGAAGGTGTAAGCATGAAACAGTAGCGCATCTCGGCCTTCTACAACCCCTGCCATTATCGGACCAAGCCTGGACTAATATTACTATGAACTTTATAGAAGGGCTTCCTCGCTCAGAAGGGAAAGACTGCATCATGGTGGTGGTAGATAGGTTCTCTAAATTCAACCATTTTATTGGGTTATCCCACCCATACACAACTCAAGACGTTGCTAGAACATTCATGGATAATATAGTGAAGTTGCATGGTATACCGTAGTCTATTGTGTCCGACAGGGACTGCATCTTCACTAGTCTATTTTGGAAAGAATTAATGAAGTTACTGGACACTAAACTCTTAATGTCAACCGCCTATCACCCAGAGACGGACGGCCAGACCGAACGAGTCAACCAATCGCTGGAGCTATATTTGAGATGTTTCAGTTTCCTACAACCTAAAGGGTGGCATAAATAGTTGGCCGTTGCCCAATGGTGGTACAACTCAACTTTTCACAGCTCCATCCGAATGACTCCATTTGAGGCTCTCTATGGCTACAAACCAAGACTACTACCGACAATAGCCAACCACACTACAGTGGCAGTTGTTGATAATTACTTGCAACAACGATAGGAAGTTATGAAAATGGTAAAGATGGAATTAGCTAAAGCCCAAAATTGAATGAAGCAGCTGGCTGATCGACATCGTAGCGAACGAGAATTTGCAGTGGGAGAAGAGGTTTACCTAAAGCTTGGGCCACAACATCTCAGGGCGTTGTCTCAGCAGCCAATTTCCAAGCTCAGTCCAAAATACTATGGGCCATTTCCTATTGTAGAAAAAATTGGAGTAGTAGCCTACAAGTTACTGCTACCGGAGGGAACACACATCCACCCGGTGTTCCACGTCTCTCTCCTCAAGAAAGCCATTGGTCAACATCCACATAGCACTTCGCTGCCCACAGTGATCACAACTACCGGGCAGGATTCGATGCCTGCCGCCATTTTAGACAGAAGAGTGATCCACCGACATGGCGCCCCCCTTATTCAAGTCCTAGTCAAGTGGTCATCTCTACATGAGGACAACAACACTTGGGAGTATCTTCCTGACCTGCTCCGACAATTTCCAACCTCTACCAGTCTCCTACATATTTCTTGCGGACAAGAAATACTTTAAAGGGCGGGGATGGTTAGATAATTAGGCCAATGTATTCGGCAATAGGCCTGGATCTATTGGGCTGAGCCCATGTAAATAAGAAGCCTCGGTTAAATCACAGCTGGAGAAATGTTCCAGCATGTGTCGAGCAAGTTGTAAGTCAAGTGGGAAAAAGGCATAACCGTTTTTGGCGCCAACTGAGCCATAGATTAGTATAAAAGAGCTGATCTATGCCTTTTCCCTTATGTTGAATGAAATCAAGAAATCAGTTTCCTCCTCAACTCTTCTCCCTCCTAAATTTCACTCTTCTTTCCCTCTAAAATTCTCTCAAACCCTCCCTCTTCCTTCCTTTTTCCATTCTCGATTTCACTTGTCAGCTTAGGAACCTGACATATATTCTTTTGTTATATCTGATTGTTCTTACTGTCTTTCTAATTCCGTGAGTGTGTAAGGATTTGTGTGGAGTATTCTTCTTGTTTGTTCCTGGTTTGTAAGTCCTAACAACAACATAAACCACCTTAATTGCATTTTGCATGTCTTATTTTTTAGGTGTCACTCAAATGTTATTATGGATAATCTCATTTTAGTTCTAGCTTTTCTATATGGTTACATATTCACCATAAACTCCTCATCTCATTTGTTCTTATATTTGCCTATATTAGTACTTTAATTGCCCAACATTTAGAGTCGTACAAAAAAGATGATCTTATAGCCATCTAATAAACCTTCTCTTTCACCTTTAAAGGGATTTTATGATCACATAAAATGTTGGATGCATTTATTTGCTTTAACCATTCTGCTTTGATGTTTTGAGCACCTTCCTTAATAATCTTTCTTTCTTTTTTGGACAATTGATTATTGTTACCTAAACTGATAGTTTCTAGGAATAATAAAAATTTTAAGTCTCACCATGACATTATCTACACTTATTTGTATTAAATGTACATTCTATATATTCTACTTTTGACCTACTTAACTTTAAGCCATTGAATTCTAAGGTGCCCCTCCATAATTCAAGTTTAGTGTTCATGCCTTCTTTTATCTCATCCACCAATACAAGATTGCCTACAAATAACATGCACCAAGGCACCTCTTCTTGTACGCGCTTCATGAGTTCATCTATCTCATAAGACCAAAGAGGCAGGGCACATACTGATTCTTGATGTAGTTCAATCATAATTGAAAAGGCATTAGTATCTCTTGCAAAAGTCCTAACACACGTATCTACTTGAAGGTACATGTTTTTAGTAACTATTATATAAGCAATTTGGACTCTTTTTTTTCTTTATGCTGCATGTCTATTCCTCTGGAAAATATCTCAAAATGTATTCAAACTTCATGGTGCAGTCATTTCCAGCTTATGGGCATTTTATGGTGTATTTTACTTGGCATAAAATTAGTTGTTGGCACATTTCTGTTTCAAATCCCCTAGTTTCCTTTATCTCTTTCAACATATATTTTCTGCAGTTCCTTTTCGTACTTTTGAAGAATTATTAGTTGTGTTTATACATGGATTTCAGGTGTAGATGATGCAAAGCAACCACCTATTAAACAAATTTAATGTTAATAAGTTATAATACTCATTATCAGTTCTCCTTCCAATATAGGTGCTTCCTAAACTTTCTTCTCAAACTTTGAATGCGCTGCTGACCTCAGACGAACTATGGATACCCAGCGAAGAAAAACGGTTAGGAGAATCCAAATTGCCTCAATCTGATTTATATAACAAAGTTCTGCTTAGTATGGATGACACTTTCTTCCTTATTTTATAGGTTTGAATTGGCTTTATATGCATTCCTTTCAAAAAATGCTTCTGCCATAGGAGAACATCTAGAGCAAGGAAGTTCGTCTTCTGAGGTGGGAACAAGCACTCATTTTGATTCTCCTAAAGTAAAGGGAAAGAACTTGAACTGTAGCGGGACTAATAAACAGTTGGAATCTGAACTATGTCGCATTAGTTTGAAAGAGGAAATCAACGGTCATAACACTGCTCATAATCTTTTAGTTGAACTTGCTGACTCTATAGTTGGTCCCCATGCTGGGGTTCACAGTTCAAAACAAAAGGCGCAACAAGGTTCGTGCACTCAGTCACATCTGGAGCCAAGATATCATTGCAACATTGAAAGACTCTCATCAAGTAACTCATTTTCATATACAGATGACGGCAGGTCCTCGTGTTCTTATCTTGAAATGCCAATTGCTGTTGGAAAAAGTGGCTTGGCAGGTGATGCTGCTGCTATGGAAGGGCCATCTGATGAAGGATCTTGCTACCAGTTGAATAACAATAGTTGGCTTTCCAGTGACCAGAGGCATTGCAATTCAATTAATTCTTCATACAATGGGTTCATGCCTAGTGAATGGGGAAGATGTGGATTGCCTCCTCTTTCATGGGGTGGCAGGATTGTGGGTCAAAGACAGGTAAAAGGTTATGTGAGAGGGAACTGTGGGGTTACTGGGGAAGAATATGATGCATTTGTCAACATTTTTGAAGGAGGTTCTCTTCTGTACTGTAATATGTCTTTTGAAGCACTTCTAAATGTGAGAAAGCATCTTGAAGAATTAGGGTTCCCATGCAAAGCAGTGAATGACGGTCTTTGGTTACAGGTTTGAAACTCATACTTAGTTGTTGTTGTTGCTTTTATTATAATATATATATATATATATATATAATATTCTTTTTTTTGGTGGGGGGGGTGGGGGGGTGGGGGGGGGGTGTGGTTAGGAAGAAGCATATTTGGAATGCTTCATAGAAAATGGATTGATTCCATGCTTTGTGGTGGTACTTTTCAGCAGCAAGGTATTCTGTATCTCCTATATCAAATATTTTCCAACCATCTCAAATTATGGCCTGTGGCACAGATTTGCAATGATGAAGGACACTTAGGCTATGTTTGGAATTTGAATTTGTGGGAGGAAAGGAAAATGAAAGTTGAGTGAACATTCTCATGTACATCAGTATAGATGAAAAATACACATAAAGTTGCATGATTTTCCTTCTAGTTTCCTTTCCATCAAGAAGTTCTTGTTCAAAATATAGTGCTTTATATCATAAATGGTGGTGCATTTCACTCTAGGACTCTGGGGGACTTATGTAATTGGATCTTCTAGAGTGGTTAAAAGCATTAGCATGTCTAGTGCCAGAAGTTTGGACTGCTGTACCTGTTCTATAAAATCTTCTATTTGTTATGTTTTAGAACACCATCAAGTAGACTCTGATAGCCTTTTGTTTATTTGTTTTTGAAATTGCAAAACATATGCTATAGATGCTTTTGAGCCAGCGGGTACAAGAAATCAGTGCAGACACATGCAAAAATTGCTGCCTTGTCAGTATGGCATGTGCATGCAGGCAACAATTTGGATTCTCACATGGAGTTAGTACTACTGGTTATTATGTTCAAGAGCATGATCATAATAACCAGCCAAGCAGTATGAGGAATGTTTATGTCACTGATTCTACCCAAAGTGAAGGAAATGGGCTCTTCAGGCCTGTGAGAGTTCATGCGAGAGGTGCTATCGATGGGCTAGCTGGCATTGGACGTGGAACCACATTTGTACCAGCAGCGGCTTGGCCTCCAACACGTTTTGTCTTCTCTCGTGTACCATTTGGTGTGGGCAACCGAAACTTTCAGCAGTCTCTTGCTAACGATGACTCAGAGGCTAGAGCTGACCACAATGTGGACCTGCCTGGGGATGGGTTGACAGCTTTAGTTGGACTCAGCCAAAGTACCATGGATAATTCTCATGGAGAGCAAACAGAGAGAGGGTATGAGACAGATCTGCAGGGCAGTTTGAGTGAACCTGTTTCTGGGCCTAGTACTAGTGGCACTTCCGTCCAGATGCTAGAATCACCAGAGCATGCCATTGGACTTGAATGGGAGAATGCAAACAGTTCTATATCATTGGATATGAAAACACCTTTGAATCATTTCCCCCCCTTCCGCTTCGGGTAAGTTACTTTTTGCATGCTCAATTGCATTTAAACTTTTCAAATTAAGTATTTTTATGTTGTAGGAGTGTCAAACTTGCTGAACAAGGCAGCTTCATACCAAAGTCAAGATATTTGCTAGACTAGTTTTGTACACATTCAGTCTGCAACTGTTACTGCTCAGCCCCCTCACCCAATTGTTGAACGGTTCCAATCAGAGTTTTCTGGAGATATGACCCTTACCCCTTGTTTGGATGGAGGGTATGGAGGGGGATGGGACGGGAGGCTCTTTCCCTTGATTGGGAGAGAGTTACATAATGGAAGGGAAAGGGTGGGGGGGAGGTACATGATGTCCCCTGTTCCCCTCCACTACCCCAATTTTCCTTACACCCCAAATTGAGGTGTATGGAGGGGGAAGGAAACAAATTAATAATTTTTTTATTATTTTTACATTTTACTCTTATTATTTTTGTAAAAATTCAATATCATCCTTAATTTACAAAAGATCCTATAATTACTTTTGTAAACTTTAATGTGATATACTTTTGTGTAAATACTTAAAATAATATGTATCTTTATTTATAACACTATACAAAGATCATCTAAATTTAGACTGCCCCTATCCAATGCAAAAAGAATAAACAAATCTTGTAATTTATTTTGAAAGTGAAGGGTATAATTGCCTCTTTGTTTCATACCTTGAAGGGTATAATTGCCTCTTTGTTTCATACCTTGAAGGGTATAATTGTTTCTTTGTTTTATAACTTTACCTTTTTGTCTCCTTCTATTCTCTATCCACACAAAGTTATGTTGCATGCATTTACAGCCCGTTTGGAACCAATTGCAATGGAATCAGAAATCTAATTCCATAGTATTAATGATTCCAATAGAATTGGAATACTAATTCTTTTGCTTGGAACAAAACACTAAAAATTAGAATTGAATCCCAATTCTTTGCCTGGAACCAATATGGAAATGGAGTTATATGAGTAGTTTGATAATATTACCCCTTAACTACTCAATCGAAATAAGAAGTTAATATCTAACACTAAATAATTTATTTTAATTTTTAATTGCTCTCCACTATATCAATAACAGTGAGTTAAATACTCCTATAATATAGAAAAATTTAATTAAGATATTAAGAACCAAAAATAAGATTGCACTGCCATCATGTTTATAATGATAAAAATGTTATAACAAAAAAAAAAAAAAGAATTTAAATAAAATAATGCTAAAAATATGATTTCAACAAGTATTTTATCACAACATCCAATTAATTGTAAATAGTCTTCACAAACTTATATAATCCATAATTACAACTTTTAATACTAATGTCCAGTGACACACATTTATTTGTGATTGGAAGGTCAAGGGGGGTTCAACCGTACGCATTGGATAAATAATCTAACAAACAACACAAGTCCAATGTTACAATTTTGGCAAAGTTGAAATTATTTTGATAATCACACCACTCAGTTATACAAAAAAATTGAAGCCAAAATGTTGATAATTACAAAATATATAAAAATTAAACACCAGATAAATTTAAATTACATTACAAATAAAGAAGTGTGAATACCTTGTATATATTCTCTTGGTTGTCTTACACATCATCACAAATATGGAGAAGAGGAGAAGGAGAATATAAGAAAAAGGAAGTTATAAAAGAGTAGAAATATTATAAATAGAATGGGAGAGGGGTATTTGTGGAAATAAAATAAAAATAAGCAGGGCCTGAAAATTCCAATTCTGTATTGAACAATTCCAACCACCTTTAATCGGAATTCTAATTTCAGAGTTCTGAGGGTAAATGGAATTCTAATTCCAACACTTTTTTTATTTCAAACACAAGAATTCATTAAAACTCGGAGTGGAATTCCAATTCCAAACTTTTTAAGGTTTCCAAACGGGCTGTTACTTTCCACTCTTCTGAAACAAGGGGAGAATAGCAATCTTTACATTACTTTTCTTACACTTCTATTCGATTCGATTATCTACCTTTGCGTCCTCTTCCCAACTTCTCTTCCATTCAAAGCCTTGAACTGGTCTGAACAGAAGGAAGGCCATTTCCTTTTAGTGTTAAGGTACTGTTCTGCAAGCTGTTTGTTTTGGTATCTCTAGAATCTGTGGTTGGTTGGTAGTTGTTTCAAGTTTTCCACTCTAAGAAATGGGGTCAAATACACAATAAACATGTTAGATCTTTTTTAACTGAGATTTCATTTGGGTAATTACATTTATCTCCTGTAGTGTCTTGGACTAAAGCATCCCCTTGTGATTTTAGAAATTATATGGAGCTCCCTCTTTTGAAATGTTACATGACAAAATGAAAACCCTATTGGTTAAGCTTTAGTTAACTAGATGGAATATGTTAATGATTTGGAATTCCATTTTACCCTAAAAAAACAATGAAAAACAAATGGGGAGGGTCATGACAATCTCTCACTTTTCTTTTCCCTTGTTCTCCCCCAACATCAATTCTCCTCCCAGCCTGCTACCTTCTTTACCATACACAAGTGCCTCACCCACTATCGCACTACTCCACTACCTCTCCCCATGGCAATCAAAGCCCATAAGCTTGCCTCATAGAGAGAGATCCACTGGAAAAATTGCACCATCATTTGAGAATCACATAATTGTGCATCAATCAGTTTTAGTACGTTGGAAGTTAGTCCAACTTGAAACGATGTAGAAAATTGACAGAATATATTTTTTTGTTACCATTAATCAAAATCATCTTTAGCCTCCATCATAATAACCTCTGCTGCCTTGGCCTTAGCCCATTGCTCACATCGCCATTAATTTGGGTTTGAAGACTAAGCACAGGAGAGGTGGAATGCTGCTAATGGGTTGAAGATGATGATGTTGATTCCAGGGACATAGCTTGAAAAAGTTTGGGGGGAGGGGGTGACATAACCAACAAAATTTGGATGACACAATAATTAGTAAAATATAAATAATTATTTTGTAATTTAAAATTTATTTTATTTAAATTGTACTCTATGATCTTTTTCGAGAAGCAAAATTATCTATGTTTGAATTTATCCTAAAGGTTTTTGCAATTTCTTTCTCTATAAAAAGAGAGAAGAATTAAGGGAGAGGAAAGGTCTGTTTCCAGGAGGATGGTGGGAAAGTGAGGAAGTTGAAGCCTAATAGGGTAGGATTTGTAATTAAGGTTAAAAAAAGAGGAGAAAAGTTTTTGTTAATGCGGAACATATAGGGCCCACATATTTATTTGTCTCATAGTTTTGCTACTCTCTCTCTCTCCCCATACTCCTTTGGAAGAACTTTGGGGGGGGGGGGGGGGGGGTGTTTTGCTCCTGGTTGATTCATTCATAGGGTAGAGGTGATGGATTGATGGTAACCCATGTTCGTTCACAGGTTAGAGATGATGGTGTAGGTTCATGGTTTGACAGTAATGGTGGTTGCCCATTGGAAGTGGTTGTAGGTTAGAGCTATTGCTGGAGGTGGGATAATGGAGGCCGGGCTATTGGATTGGAGGTTGTAAAATTTGATTTTCTAGGAAGAGAACAGAGAAAGAGAGGATGAATGTTGTGGATCCATGATGGGGGTTCACAAGGAAGAGGCAGGGAGGGAACGGTGAACAAGGGGTGAGATGGAAGAGAGTGATGATGGTAAAGGGTTTTATATATAAGTTGGAAATACAAGGTGTTTCAGTAGCCTGATTCACGGACAATGGTTTTAAGGGTTAAATTATTTTTTCATCATTAACCATTTCTCTTTGAATAACTTTTTCATTTAATTGTAATTTTTCATACCACAAGGAGGATGCATCACTAAAAAATTTCAAAGGTTCTGCATGTAATTTATCCATTTACTTGTTCGGATCCAGCCCAAGTTTTAATGCATATTAAATCTTGTTTTCTAGCTTCAATTGGTTTTCTGGATGCCAGCTGACATATCAATTATGAGTTTTTTTTTTCTTTTTTCCCATTTGGGATGTTGAGTTGATGTCTTTCGGTTGTTACATAAAGCCTTTGATGTATTTGGTAATAACCTGAATATTGGTTCCATAGGGTGGAATTTCAGGATGTGTACAAGCTCAATGATGGCCAAGTGAAGCACTCTCCAGAAGTATTTTATGCTGGTTCTATGTGGAAGGTTTTTGATATTCTCCACTTATGCTGTCAAGATAAGCTACTGAATGTAACCTTCCTAATTAGGGAATAATTTATTAATTGGATATGTTGAATCATACAGGTAAGTGTTCAGGCGTTTAATGATGAAGACCCTCAAGGACGCAGGACACTTGGTAACCATCAATCTAATGAATTTTTTGTCGGAGTCATATTCTTAGAGCAGGACAAGAGAATGTTATGGTATCATCTTTGGTTGTTTGCTTCTAACCTGTGCAATATTTCAGGATTATTTCTTCATCGACGGAAGGCAGAGTTAACAGACCCCATTAGAAAGGTCAGTTTTTTTTTTGGTGGTATCTCAAAGTCTCAGGCAGTTTTTTGAATGAAACTGTGAGAACATTTCCTCATTATTTTTCATTTTCCTGGAAGTGACTTTTTCTCCAGTTCTTTAATGTCCGCCTGAAAATTGATCAGGCTTATATAGCCATCATGCTTTCAGTTGCTAGTGACCTTCTGAAAGCTAATGAAATCTACTAATTTTCTCTTACTTTTTAGACTAGTTTTAATGCTCTGACTGCCACTGGTATAGGGGGAGTTGGTATGTCTTTACCTTTGCCCAAATAACCACTTTCACCCGATCCAATTCACCTCCATTGAGCCAGCGAACAAGTATATCCCTGGGGGTACGGGGGATTATTCTCTCCACTTGGGGAATCTAATGATGAACTGTAGGTTTACGGAAAATGGTATGTGGTCCTTGATTGATGTGCTTTTAAGATTCAGGCCCTAGTGTGCTTTCTGTTTCAGGTTCATATGTACATCGATTCTCGTGAAAAGGTTACTGCACGTTATCAGGTGAGCTCAGCAGCCAAGTATTTGCAAATTATAGCTTGTCTGGCATTTTGGCTGAGATGCCTTTTTGCCTTTGTCTTACAGTTGATTTGTCCATCAAAAAGAGAGGTGATGGTGTTTGGAAGCTTCAAACAGACTGGAACTCTTTTACCGAAGGCACCCAAGGGATGGGGTTGGCGTACGGCTTTGCTGTTTGATGAGCTTGGTGATCTTCTCCAAAATGGGACCTTGCGGGTGGCTGCTATCGTGCAGCTCGTTTGACACTGGAAGGTACATCAATTTTGTTGGCTTTCTAGCTGGTTTGCTCAGCTTAAGATTATACTGCCTTTAATTGCTCAGGAGGATCTATGAGATAAACCTTGCTGGTTTTGCTACAAGTGAGTTGCCTCGAGCAGTGTATCTAAATGAAATTTTTGTACCATACCATCCACAGTGTTTCCAGATCATAGTGACCGCAGTTACCTTGAAATTTTGCTGTAAATGCTGGAATCTCTCGCATTCATTTTCTGCTTGGTTGACTATAAATACATGTTCTTGCCAGACAGTCTGTAGCTGTTGTAATGGAAAATATATAATATATCAAATAATTTACATTTTTCCGTGCCTTTGTGCAGAATTTGTTTGCCATGTCAAAACTGGAATTGTAAACATTTGTGAGCTCCACTTGTGCGCTTCATTTGTTGATCTTGAAGGTTATGAACATCAATTTGAGTACCACTGAATTGAGTGTCTTTTCTATTTTGTTCGGGCTGCTTAACTCCCAGTTAACCTGGACCATCACAGGGGGAACTAGTCTCTTGCCTTTGTTTTTTGGCTCATTGTCTGTTGCGTTTTACAAAGACTTGCACCGTTTTGTGGAGGCATTGTTCTCATTTTTTTAAATCTTGATGCTGAAGTAGTCTGCCTCTGTCACATACATGCATAATTGCATCCTTTTTGTTTTTAACTAATCATTTGGGTGAGTTGTGTTGCTTTCTTGGTTTAAGACCCAGATTTTCTTGCTTCTCTTTTCCGTGCTCTTTACCCATTAAGATAGTTTTTCTTTCAGTTAGAGGTCATGAAAATCCTATTAGAAGTAGAGTTTGTACTTTTAGTGTTTTACAAGGGTAGAGTTTAACTGGGATGGTGACGTGTCGAGTGTTTAGAGAAATAGAAAGTGACCCTAACTCCCCAAGTGACTTAATTCCTACCAAGCTTGGGTGAGGATTTAGCCGTGTCACTAATACCCTAGCCCTAACTAGACTTTATAGGGTCATCAGCATTATAACCCCCAATATTACCTCTTTTAGTGTTTTACAAGGGTAAATTACATCATTAGTTTTTGAATTTTATATCTGTGACCGATGAGTCATTATATTTTTCAGTAAGAAAGTGATTGCATTGATGATTGTGCCACTTTAGTGAGTATTTTGTAAAGGCAACACAACAGGATAATTTGTAATTGTATTCCCCGTACCATATCATGCCATGTGTGGCAGCCACTTTATGTGCTTTTATTTGTTTATTTATTCGTTCTCTTTTTTCAGTCACATTCATCGTTTTATTTTAACAAAACTTGCTTGTCTGAATTTTCTTCTTCGTAATGGTAACACCTGTTAATGTTCTATTCTATTCTATTAGAATTAGTATTACCTATTTTATTATATAAATAAATACTATATTTAATATTAAAGTTTATCATTAAAATCTAAACCCATAACCACTAACAAAGTGGAGTTAAGGTGTTTCTGTCCTTTTTGTTTTTCTCGTACTTTATGTCTTTCTTACTACTGTTTTGTAATTTAAGATTGAGAGGAGGACGTTAAAACAATGAAGGCGGTCCACGTGGGGCTCGAAAATCATAAAGAGTTGACCACGTGACCCTCGTGGTGGTCGTAGTGGGGGTTCACGAGGAATTTTCGTTAGTTGGGTGATATATTTCACAAGGGCTTTAATGAAAGTGATACAAGTTTTGGGGGCCGGGGGGAAACTCCAAGTACCGATAACTGAATGATTTTGACACCATATTTTAATGCTACAGAAGTGGATCTTTTCCGAATTTGGGTGGCACCACACCACGGCTATGCCCGTCCGCAGGTGGAGTGCTTTATAAATTTTTATTTAATAAATTTGACTCCAATCTTTTATAATTTTAAGTTTCTTCATAATTAATTTTTGTTATTTGTAGTTTGGACTTTTTTTTTTTTTTATAATTCGTGAGTTTAAATTTATTTTATAATTTTTAATACTTGGAGACTTTTGTTTTGCCCCTGAGGGTACGATCACTTCACACAATTTTACTTTCCCAATAAAGATTAAAGTTCGTTGAAAACCGTTTAAGCTGCTAAGTTGTAATTTGAACAATTATTATAAATATATAATAATTTAGTTATGATTTAAAAAATAAATAAACCATGAATGATAATTTATTATTTTTAAAAAAATGTATTTTAAGCTATGACTGCACTGCACGTGAGTTGATCCTCTCCTCGCATCCTGTATTTTATTTTAAAACTTGAGTGGGGCTGAGAAGTAATTTCCAAAATTTTTAAAACTTGAGCGCCACTAGTGTAATTTACATACAGAAGTGTAGAGTGTGGGCCCCAATCGCCAGATATGATCCGACAGATTGTCAGTTTTGTCGGATCGCACTTCGTCTGATTAATTTACCGACTTGCCCTTTGTTCGGCGTCCTCCCTCGTGGCCATGTTAACAGTATATTTTTTAAATTTCAAAAAGTACACTTAAGTGATTGAAGAAATCAAAAATTAAAAAATCGAACTCATTGAATATATCGAACAAATAAAAAAAATAAACAAATCAAAATAATTTCTAACCTTATTGCTGACAATTGAATTCCCCAATCATAATAATTAACATATCAAAAAATTAATTAAATCTTGCGACTAATTTTTTATAAATTTAAAATTAGTTTTATTATCAAAATTTGTGTTTTTGGGAAAAAACGTCACCAACCACTATCCATAATGAATTTTGACGATTAGAACAAGCAATTAGATTAGCATTGGCTTATCTATTCATATACTTGAAAATTAAAAAAATCTAACAATTGAATTTCAGTTAATCTAAGTTTTAATGTCCAGAATACTCACTCTATTCATATGTGTATATATAAAAAAATTGATAGGCAAAGCCCAAATGTTGTAAATTGTTGAAGGAAATAGAAAAAATGTTTATGGCAATATAATTGTTACTAATGTGATATTGATAGGGAAGTATGGTGGTGCCATGGAGCTAATGGCTTGTGAAAAGAAATATTGGTAGTGATGGGAATAAAATTGACCACCATTGATGTCTAAAGTGAGAAAAAATGTTGAGAACTCGAGATTGTTTAAAAATACCAAAAGAGAAAATAACCTAGCATCTTTCCTGGGCAGCCGATGTGGAATTCACCAAGGTTCCTCATCAGCTACAATGCACTAGGTTCGCCCTTCTTTTGGATATGGGGGGATGCGAAATGCCCGAAAATTGATTCAGTTCTTATGTTCTTTTATTTTTCTTTTTTTATTTTGGACAAAAAATGACGTTGTTTTA
The DNA here is from genome assembly GCF_014633365.1 of Diospyros lotus. NCBI lineage: Eukaryota > Viridiplantae > Streptophyta > Magnoliopsida > Ericales > Ebenaceae > Diospyros > Diospyros lotus. The sequence goes on from NC_068341.1 coordinate 6,123,740, forward strand.
AAATATAACTGCTTTGATTATTTAAGTTTTTTTCAACATGAAAATTGAATAAAATTAAAATAATTAAAATTTACATATTTTAAACCAAACCAAATCAAATCTTATCAAAAAATGAATCGAATCAACAATTTTGATTAGTTCAATTCGATTATTTTGATTAAACTAAAATTTTGCACACCCCTACACTTAATTAGTTAATTAATTAAAATGTTAAATTTGTAACAAATACAATTTTAACACTCAAAATGATATATTATATTATACATTAATGAAAATATATAAATACATATTTTAAATATCAAAATTAATTGCTTAAATAATATTTTTATTTTTATTATATTATATGTTCCCCACAATGCAATATGACCACTTGCGGTGCGGACGGAGTGGAGAGTGAAAGCTACCTACCTCCCAAATAATTCTTTATTTAGATAAATTACACTTAACAACACATATTTCACTAAATTACACTACATATCTTGCATATTCTTAAAAATCTTCTCTTTGTTAAATGAAAATTAAAATATTCTTAACTTATTTTGAACAATAAAAATAATTTATTTTTGGAATCCGGGAGCAAAGCCCGTTAATTTACAACGAGACAGAAATCTGAATAGTTCACTACGAGACACAAATCACGTGGCCACATTTATCACAAATCTCGCCTCTCTTCTTCTCCACTGGATACGCCTCTGATCCAAAGTCAAAATAGATCGTATTATTGCTCCCTCTCCGTCCCACTGGAAAGTGATTGCATTGATGATAATCAGTGGAATTCTTAAAAAAATCATCTTTAAATACTATAAACAATTATGGGTTATGGCTGTAAATGATATCGCCTTTCTTTAATGGGTTTGGCTCCTCTTTTTTTCACGGCTGATGTATTTGCTTTCTGTGCTTCATTGACTTGTTTTTTGTTAAGCGAGAAATCCATCATTAAAATATGATGTTGCGAAGCCCATTTTCCTACTCCAATGTATTTTTCACACATTCTATCTTAATTGGACAGATTGGCCTTCTTTTGCTAGGGTACTTCTTCCACCCGTTCTCTATCTCAGGCCATTCCACCCTCTGAACATTAAGTCAAACGTCTTAGGAGCTACCGTAGACTATTGATAATTCTCATCTCTACTTGAAATAGGTTTCTGATGGTTGAAGGGTCATGATAAGAGGAGTTTGACCTTCTGTTGCTCGAATCTTGCATATGGATATGTTACTGGAATTCATCTTCCCTTCAACTTGATTTTCATGGGGTTTGCTGCTTTCCTGTATTTCATTTCCTGATTTTGAACAGTCCATCCACAGTGTTTGAAACTTGTCTTTTATTTTTTCCCCGATGCCCTCTATTTCTCCTGGGGATGTTTGAATATGAATTGTAGGTTAAGTTTGAATCCGGTCCTGTTTTAGGTTCATAGTCATAATTGTCACAAAAATTGGCTAATATTTTTTGTTATTCAATTTGATGTACACAGCCATCTTTTAGGATGCCTTGTTCCTCCTCTTATCTCAAGTGGGTAGTTGCCAACAAAAAGTAAAAGAAAGCTTGCCTGAAATGGGCTTTTGTGTTTCCGGTCTTTCTTTTTATCTTTTTTGATTTGGATAATTCTGTGCAAAAATCTTGATCACTTTTGATGATTTCAGATCTCTGATATTCATATTTAACATTTATGCTTGTTTTCCAGGAGGCTAACTGGTAGATGAGAAGCAAGTTTCAGATCAAGGTCTGGTAACCATGTCGTCTGCCTCTTGGCTCGCATCTCCTGAATGTTCAGCCTCCATCAATCAATCCCCAGAAAGTGCTTCAACTGCAATCCAATGGCTGAGATTCATCTTCCTGTCTCCATGCCCGCAAAGAGTTATCTTTTCAGCCATTGACATTCTATTCTTATTGACTGTTGTTGTGCTCGCAGCTCACAGGCTCTATTCTAGATTCACCTCAAAAAACAATGTGAATTCCTCCATAAATAAGCCCCTTCTTGAAACCAGCAAGGCTCATTTCAAAGTCACTGTGTGGTTCTATTTGACTCTGCTTCTAACAGCTTTGTTAGCAATAAGTTACACGGTGCTATGCATTTTAGCCTTTATTCAAGGTACCCAATCTCCATGGCAGATTGTAGAAGCTGTGTTTTGGTTAGTTCAAGCGAAAACGCATGTGGCGATTGTGGCACTGGTTGCTCATGAGAAAAAATTTGAAGCTGTTACTCATCATATGTCTCTTCGGATCTATTGGGCGACAAGCTTTGTTGTTGTGTGTTTGCTTGCTGCTTCAGGTATCACCCGATTTGTGACTGTTGACGGCAATGTTGATCCAACCATGAAATTGGATGATATAGTTTTCTTTGTTGTTCTGCCAATATCGGCATTTCTTTTTATTGTTGCTGTCCGAGGATCATCTGGAATTGTTAGAGAACCAGAATTGGGGAGAGGCTCAAGTTCACAAGCAACTGATCAAACTTCAGGGATTCCTAATGTAAGTGGCTACGCCAAGGCCTCCTGGTTCTCCAAAGCTACTTGGCTTTGGATGAGTCCACTGCTGAGTAAGGGATACAAATCCCCGATAAAGATGGAAGAAGTTCCTTCACTCGCACCTGAGCATCAGGCTGAGTTAATGGCAGAACTTTTTGCAAGGAATTGGCCTAAGCCAGAAGAGAATTCTAAGCACCCTGTGCAGACCACATTACTCCGTTGCTTCTGGAAGGACATTTGTCTCACTGGTTCTCTTGCTGTTGTGAAGTTGGTTGTTATGTATATTGGTCCAATGCTAATTGATAGTTTTGTTGATTACACTTCTGGGAAGAGAAGCAACCCCTATGAAGGATACTATCTGGTATTGATTCTTCTAGTTGCAAAAGTCACAGAAGCCCTTAGTTCCCATCATTTCAATTTCCACTCTCAGAAACTAGGCATGCTAATCCGGTCCACGGTCATCACTGCTTTATACAGGAAGGGTCTAAGATTATCTAATTCGTCCCGTCAAGCTCATGGGGTAGGTCAGATTGTGAATTACATGGCTGTCGATGCTCAGCAGCTCTCAGATTTGATGCTGCAGTTGCATTCACTCTGGCTAATGCCACTCCAGCTTATTGCTGCCATACTCCTACTGTATTATTACATGGGCCTCTCGTCAATTGCAGCATTGGTTGCAGTTGCTGCAGCTGTGATCTTCACTCTGATTCGTACCAGCAGCAACAATGTATTCCAGTTCTATTTGATGAAACATCGTGATTCAAGGCTTAGGGCTACTAATGAGATGCTAAGCAATATGCGAGTAATCAAATATCAAGCATGGGAGGAACATTTCAATCAGATAATTCAAATGTACCGCCAGGAGGAGTATGGATGGCTCAGCAAGTTCACGTTCTCCATTGCTTGGACCACAATCGTGCTCTGGGGCATGCCTGTTGTTCTAGCAGCACTTGTTTTTGGGGTTGGAATAGCATTGGGAACCACACTTGATGCTGGGACAGTTTTCACAGCAACTACAATTCTTAAGATTATACAGGACCCTGTTCGGATGTTCCCACAAGCTCTTACTGCAGTTGCGCAAGCATTCATTTCACTAGGAAGGATGGATAGATTTTTAACCAGCCAGGAATTGGACGAGAGAGCAGTGGAGAGAGTAGAAGGTTGTGGTGATAGGATTGCAGTGGAGGTGAAAGATGGAACTTTTTCTTGGGATGATGAAGGTGAAGATGCAGTTTTGAAAGGTGTGAATATAGAGATCAAGAAAGGGGAGCTTACCGCAATTGTTGGAACTGTTGGATCGGGCAAATCCTCTTTATTGGCTGGAATTCTTGGAGAGCTATACAAGAAGTCAGGAAAGGTACTAATCCTTTTTTTCTTGTTGTCATGGATCACATTTATATTTTGTTTTATGTTTCTCGTACATTATATCTATGAATTATTTGCTTGGATCTACGATAGATTCATATAGAAATCTGAATCATTTTGCATCTGTGTGTGTGTGTGTGTGTGTGCATGCGTGTGTTTATCATGCTATTCTGATAATCTCATCATCAAATGACCTAGAATAAACTTTCTGAGAGTTTCAAGGAATGGGGCACCTGAATTATTCAGAATGGTTTGGTTGTTTGTTTGATCCAACAGGTTTTTATGCTGGCTGTTGGCTACCTGATGCAACCATTTGATAAGAATAATTTAAAATAATATTAAAACAAAACAAATTACTCATTACTAATCAACAATGATCATTTGATATATCGTATTGACCTCTGTGAAAGCATTTTATAGCAGTAGAACATAAAATTTCTATTCCTTCTGGTTGAATTTTATGTTTTTGCATTTGACCTATTCAAATGATAATGAGTCAACATCAGTCGAGCACTTCCTCTATTTTATTGCATAAACTAGAGTTTTACCTGTAATCTTTGGTACCTAGTTGCAAAACTTTTATTAATATAGAGGAGGATTACATTCATAATGATTCCCCTTGTAAGTTGAATTGCCATGTGTGTATCTTGATATACATGAACTGCAAATCAGCAGTCTACCATCAGGTGGTAATTCTATTTTAGGGCGCCTCTTCTGTTACATTCAATTAGGATTGAGAATTCTAACTGTCTGGGCATTTCCATGTCTTATTAGTTGGAGTACCTAGTAAATATGTAATGAGTCTTCCTGTTGAGCTAAACAACAATGATCTAAGCATTTTGTGCTTTGCTGATGGAGATGATTTCTGTGGTTCTGGACTGTGGTGTGCAATCAGCATACTTGGTTTCTAAGAAGAGTAATTCAGACTTTTGTGTTCCTTGCTATCTAATTGTATTCTTGACCTGTCCCCTGGTATCTGTTACAGGTCAGAGTTTGTGGGACTACTGCTTATGTGGCACAAACATCTTGGATACAGAATGCTACTATCCAAGATAACATCTTGTTTGGCTCACCAATGAATAAGGAGAGATACAACCAAGTGATCAAAGTTTGTTCCCTGAGGAAGGATTTGGAAATAATGGAGCATGGTGACCAGACTGAGATTGGAGAACGTGGAATCAACCTTAGCGGCGGCCAGAAGCAGAGGATACAGCTTGCTAGAGCTGTTTATCAGGATTGTGATATCTATCTTCTTGATGATATATTTAGCGCTGTTGATGCTCATACAGGGTCAGAAATATTCAAGGTTAACTCTCAAATATCATAGTTGAGCATTGCTTGCAATTACATTACTCTTTCTTTATGCCACAATGTTGAGATATGTGTCTAATGATCACATGGTACAAGTACAACTTCTTTCATTATTATAGAAACTGGGGCATAGATATTTTGTCTTTCTTTTGACTGAGTAATCATATGGATGCAATGACATAAAATAGCAATAATACATCATATTTATCTGTGATGAGCTACCCACAGATTTTAGAGTATGCCTAATGGAAACTACCTAAAAGATAAATGTTCCTTTATTATTGGAAGTTGAATGATGCTCACTTTAGTCAGTTGTTGCAGGAATGTGTGAGGGGAGCTCTCAGAGATAAGACGATTGTACTTGTCACACACCAAGTTGACTTCCTTCATAATGTTGACAGGATATTGGTGAGTATGACCTTTTAATTTTGGTAGTATATGTAGAAATAATGGAAAAATCTGTCTTCATATAAAGGTTACATGAACTGGTTACAAGTACAAAATTTCACAAGTGTTTATCGTGAACGAAAGTATGCCATTTAAACTTCTCTTAAAAAACAACCTGATTTAGGCAGACATAATTACCTTCAATTTCTTTGTACTTGAGCATGCATGTATTATGTGTCAGTTTGCTAATCATACGACTATAGAAAAGCCAATATGAATTATTGTTTTCCAATTTACAATCACATATTCATGGGGCCTCAGTCTTTCTCCAAAGCACAAATCTTTATCATTAGTTTCTTCACATATTTTCACTATAACAACTTATCAGGTCATGAGAGATGGGATGATAGTGCAATCTGGGAAGTATCATAAGCTTCTTGAAGCTGGTACAGATTTTGGTGCACTTGTAGCTGCCTATGAATCCTCCATGGAGCTTGTGGCCATGAGCACCAACACTGAATCCAGTGATGTTCCAACGACGCCAGATTCACCTGATACCCCATTCAGCCGGGGCATTTCATTTAATGAAAACAGGACTTTGGAGCGTTCTAAGACCTTGGAGCGGTCTAAAACTTTGGAGAGGTCCAAGTCTGAAAAAGGTGTTGCGAAGCTCATTGAAGAGGAGGAGAAAGAAACCGGCAATGTCAACTTAGAAGTTTACAAGCAGTATTGCACCGAGTCATATGGATGGTTGGGAGTTGCAGGTGTGGTACTGGTTTCAATTTTCTGGCAGACATCTCTTATGGGAGGTGACTACTGGCTGGCATATGAGACTTCAGCAAGTACTTTGTTTAATCCTCCTCAGTTTATTGGGGTCTACTCAATCATAGGAGCAATTGCCTTGATTTTTGTGTTGATAAGAGCATACATAGTTGCATATATGGGTCTCAAAACAGCTCAGAAGTTATTTGGTGAAATTCTTAAAAGCATCCTACATGCTCCAATGTCATTCTTTGATACTACTCCATCAGGAAGAATTTTAAGTCGAGTGAGTTCTACCACCTTCCCTAATATTTTGACTTGCCTTTCGAAGTATTGAACCTTTAAAATTTTCCATATTTCACTCTTAAAATATCCATTCAAAACTTTTGGTGAGAAAGAACCAAATTACTTTACGCTTGCACTGATGAACAACTTATTTTTCAGGCTTCAACTGATCAGACTGCTGTTGATTTCGTGATTCCCTTATATATGAACATGGTCCTACTATCATACTTCAGTTTATTCGGCATTCTGGTTATTACATGCTTAAATGCTTGGCCTACAGTATTCCTTGTAATTCCACTGCTCTGGCTGAATGTTTGGTACCGGGTATGAGAATTCTTCCTTTGTCCCTCTTGTTATTTTAAAATAGAAAGGTTGCCAGAAGTAGAAGTTTGTGTAGGAACCATCCATAGTTCTTCATTGACTTATTATACATTTTCTAAGCAAGCATGTGAATATTATATCTATATCCAAATTTTCTATTATTCTTCACATGTTTTGTACTTATGACTTCACTTTTGGAAATAGAGGCCAGATGTATTTCTGCTAGCTTCTGCAAAGTAGGGTGTCTCATTCATATTTTTATATTCTCTGTTCACTTAAGTCCAAATTTTCTGGTTGATTTTCCACCTGTTCTAAGAGTATATATTTTCACATTTCAATTTACTCTCTAATGGTTGTAACTACTATTGGAGCCTCATTTGAAGTATAAGTTCAGAGCCTGTGCCCTGTTGGTGCATGCACATACTCATGCAAGATCAATTCTAACTGATTCTGTCTTTTTCCCGATGTGCAGCGATACTACCTTGCAACATCCCGGGAGTTAACTCGTCTTGATGGAATTACTAAGGCCCCAGTTATACATCACTTCTCGGAAACCATATCTGGTGTTACGACTATCCGCTGCTTCCGGAAGCAGGCAAGTTTCTTCCAGGGAAGTGTTGACAGGGTCAATGCAAATCTACGCATGGATTTCCACTACAATGCATCAAATGAATGGTTGGGGTTGCGTCTGGAACTGATTGGAACCTTTTTCCTCTGTGCTTCCACTATTTTCATGGTGTTGTTGCCAAGTACAGTTATCAAGCCAGGTAGTATTCCCATGAAGTTACGTAATGTGAACCCCTTTGAATTAATAGCCCTTCTCGTTCAAACTTATCTTTGGTTCAACTATTTCTATGTTCAGATAGATAATCTGTCCCTGATACCATTCTTTTCTATATATCTTTAGAAACAGTAGGTTATGAGTGGATGTGACTTGACTGATTAAGTTCCATTTTGAGGAAATCCTGATTGCCTGAACTTATTGTATTCTTCGGCACTCCAATATGGGAATGTAGGGACTAAATTACAAGTTTAGCATGCTGATTACAATGATGACCTTATTTCCATTAAATGCTCTTCTTTCTCCTGACACTTGACTGGTTTTAAGGATTATCCATGCAGAGCTGAACTTATAATAGTTTTGCTGTAGAGTTGTGGAGTTGACAATCTGACTAATGCTCTTGTATGCCCCAGAGTTTGTTGGCTTGTCTCTTTCCTATGGCCTTTCCCTGAATGTTGTGATGTTTTGGGCAACATACATGAGTTGCATGGTTGAGAACCGGATGGTTTCAGTTGAGAGAATGAAGCAGTTTATAAAAATCCCATCCGAAGCTCCATGGAGGATACCTGATTGTCTTCCTTCTCCGGATTGGCCCACCCGTGGTGACATTCACATGAAGGACTTGAGGGTAATTCACCCACATCTTTAAATGATTTTCTTATCCGTGGTCCTATTTTTTGTGTCAGTTTCACATATGGTTTTCAGTTAGTTGAACACAAGTAGTTTTTATTGATACAAGAACAAAGAAGTAATGAAAGATTCTTCATCCCCATAATTATGTTACACTCTTGGTCCTAATCTGAATGACAAATGTGCTTTTTGCTAGGATGTACCTCTAGCTGAAATTCTTAGATAGTAAACTTGATTTCAGTATTCTAGATTGTCTAGATGCATACACACATCATGCATGGCCGGGCAGATTTATGCATAGAATAAAAGAGAATGCATGTATTACATATTCATGTATTTGCATAATTCTTGCATAAGTGAATGCTCTTGAATGCATCCGAAGCTTTTGGTGAATATATAAGGTATAGCATGTCTTTAAGAGCCTATACCTTTCGTACTGTGTCTCTGTGTCGCGTGGTGAAATGAAATGAAAAATTAGAAGGGTGTAATCTTTCCTCAATTTTGCTAGTATGACTTGTGTATACTCCAATTTTTAACAGTGATACCAGAGATTGTCGTCCAAATTACAGCAGAAAACCGACTAAATATTGATCTTAGCTTTTATGATATATCGGCTGTTTTCCCATGTTTTATTTTTCTTATAATCTCCCATCCATGATCAGCTCCATGGTGCTGTTTGATCATTGAAATTGTTTAATTGGATATATCATTGGAGCTAGGAACTTTCAAATTTTGAGGAAATGTTGGATTATTTGAAAAGTTTCTTTGCTCACAATGCATTATTGATGTGGATTACCTTATTAGACTTAATGATTGTCAGTGATGCACATCTTAAGAAGAGATTTAAGTAGCATCTACAACAGTGAAATGGTTGGCTAAGCTAACTTTTATTACTGATACTCCAATTTTTTTCAAATGATGAATATCTTTTAGACCATGTCTCATTTATGTGGCTTGAGTTGTTTTTCTTCTCTGCATTCAAGAGGGAACTATATTGTGAAATGCTGAAACTTTGAGCAGGTTAGATATCGAGCAAATACTCCACTGGTTCTCAGAGGTGTTACTCTCCACATTCATGGAGGAGAGAAAATTGGTGTTGTTGGACGAACTGGGAGTGGGAAATCAACTCTGATCCAGGTTTTGTTTAGGCTTGTGGAGCCTGCAGCCGGGCAAATTATGATAGATGGGGCTGACATTTGCACATTGGGTCTTCACGATCTCAGATCTCGGTTGGGGATCATCCCACAGGACCCAGTGCTTTTCGAAGGAACAGTGAGAAGCAATATTGACCCCATTGGCTTGCATACAGAGGAAGAAATATGGAGGGTATATGTTCCAATTCTCTGTTTGATCTCATTCTGATCCGTACATTATAGAACGTATCATTTCGGAATAAGCTGATGTTGGTTTTTATATTTTCCTAGAGTCTTGAAATAAGCTGATGTTGGTTTTTATATTTTCCTAGAGTCTTGAACACTGCCAACTGAAAGATGTCGTTGCTGCAAAGCCTGAAAAGCTTGATGCTTTAGGTCTCTCTCTCTCTCTCTCTGCCATTTTCAAAATTCTTCTTGACATGCAATTAGTTTTAACGTCAGTAATCTTTGTAGTCCCAAGTGTCTAACAACTGCTACTTGTTTTAATTTTTTGTTCTTTCTTTCTCCTTTTGCCCCAATCTATCAGTGACCGATGGTGGAGACAATTGGAGTGTGGGACAGAGACAACTTCTGTGCCTGGGGAGGGTCATTCTGAAGCAGAGCAGGATTCTTTTTCTGGACGAAGCAACAGCATCGGTTGACTCCCAAACAGATGCTATAATTCAAAAGATCATCCGTGAAGACTTTGTATCATGTACAATTATCAGCGTAGCCCACAGAATACCCACCGTTATGGACTGTGACAGAGTGTTGGTTATGGATGCTGGTATGCTATTTTTTGCCCTATTGTTTTTACATCATTGCACTAGCCTACTCACCTCAGCTCAACAAAAAGATGGGCAGAAAAAAAAAAAAAAAAAAAAGAACTTAACATCACTATGCCAAATTAAACTATAAATGTTGATCTCCACACTCAAGAGGTTGGTCAGATCATCTCTTGATTATGTTCTATTTGACTGAGCAAATCAATGAAATGGTTCTGGCTCGTAATATGACCTGATGATTAGCTTTCTGTGTATGATTATTGCCTTTTTAACTTGGATTTCTTCGGTTTCAACTCTAGTTTCCGTTTCTATATCAAGGATGGAAAAAGTTGATATAACAAACAACAAATATGGTGAATAAGAAGTAGTCTGTGTTCATGCTGTTGCTAATATTTGCATTGTGGCTTTATTTGTTCTTCACCAGGACGGCCAAAGGAATTTGATGCTCCATCCCACTTGATGGAGAGGCCTTCCTTGTTCGCCTCTTTGGTGCAGGAGTATTCCAACCGATCAGATATATGAACGCGAACTCGGAACAAATCTCTTACTTTCCTTGAGTTAGTTTAGGTGCCCAAGTGGGAACTCTCTCTCTTTTTACTTCTTGTCTGTATCTTCCTCGTAGGATCTGTCTGCAAATAACAGGCTTGATGTACCAGAAGCAGACTCAGTTTTCTTGGAAGAATGTGACAATGTGTTACCTCCTAACTTAGTCGAAATAATATTTTTGTTTCTACGTGTTAACAAGTCACAATTTTGGTTGGCACTAGTTCTATCCACCATGGGGGTGAGCTCGTATCAATGATGTTAATCTCTTATGATTGCAATGTTACAATTTAACGACGATAATATTAGCCTTGATGCACCTTAACGAACAAAGTTAGAAGGGGTAATGTCAATCAAGTGTGCCAATTTATATATGTGGTTCTATTTTGACACGAATGTATCCCATGAATTGAAAGTATTAATTTTTAATCATTTTGAGAAATAAATTATTTTTATTCAAATAAAAGATGATTCTTCTAAAAATATAATTTTATTGATTATTTGTGAAAGGTATTTTATTGCATTTATTTATGATAAAAAATTATTGAATAAAAGCTTGCGCTTATTGTTTGTCTTGATTTCTAATGATATATATTGTTTTGTTCATTGGATTTGATTTATTATAAATAAATTTTAAATTACGTTTCAATCGTAAAATTAACATATAAGATTATTTAAAAAAGTCAAATTTAATTCAATTTATATTATCTTAGCTATTCTTTTAGTACGTTTCATTCATGATATTCTTGTAGACATTAATATTGACATTCTTAATGATTGACTCCAATTATTATAAATAAGGATTGTGCACGCATTTGTTAAATTAATTATTATTAAAATTAAATTTAAAAAAATTTACTTAATCTTAATGAGTTTTCAGTTCATTAAAGGTGTATTTGATTGACATGAAAAAAATAAAAAAAAATATTTTTCAGCCAAATTATTACTTTGAGTGTTTGATTGACAATGTTTTTCATAAAATTTGTTTTTCATTCAATTATAAAAAGGGGTTGGTTTTAATTTTTCATAAAAGTTGAAATGTATATATTTTTTTCATCTTATGCAATCAAACAAATCCTAAAATTTAGGCATCGATTACGACCGACCAACAAGTCATGGTGTTGCTTTGTTTAAAATGCTTTTGAATTTTAATTTTTAAGTTCAACCAGTGTAAAATACAAGATTTTATATAAGAAAATAAAAAAATATAAAAAAGATGACTATATAAATATATATATATATATAAATAAAGAGATTAGAGTGGTATTTGTATAATAAATAAATATTATGTCCGCCCGTCCGTCCGCGTACATAACAAAATAGATTGGCATTGTCAGATGTTAGATAATAATTTTGTTGAGGTAAGTATAGATAGGTGGTGGGAACAGAAGAAGAAGAAGATGCGGCGTGACATGGTGGTATCATTACTTTACCTAAATTGATGAATTGAAGAGGCAGGCTAGGCTAGGCTAGGCTCGGCCCGGCTCGTACATCGTATCGTACCTACGCGAAACCTAAGACTGGACGGACTCTTGAAGCCAGAGCGGAATCCACAAAAAGTCGCTTCCGAATCTGAAATTCGTCGATTTTGATTCAAAACTACGGTCCGACTCATGGCTTACTCTTTCGGTTGTGTTTGCATTTCAGTTATTCTGTCGATATGTAGCTTAATTTTCGTAAATAAAAGTTTTTCTTTTTTGTTGGAAGTCCTCAAATTGACTCTCCAACACACTTTGTTGCGTCTCTGTTTCTTCATTCATTCATTCATCACAATACCCTAATTTTTTACTATCTTTCATCAAATATAGGGTTTTGATCCTCGCCATTTCATTGGGTTTGATTCAGCTTTTGGAATTTCGCATGCCGAACAGATGGGACTGATCAAATGAGGCGGTGTTCTATATTTCCGTATACAGTTTGGAAGTTTTGGGTCGTCCAATGGGTGCCCTAACCAGCAATCGTAAGCGCTGCGACGATGACTTCACCTCCTTGAATTTCAAAACCCCGTCTTTTTATTCGCTCAATTTGGATGATAGAATCGATACCCACATTTCGAAGAAGCCTAAAACTTCGATGTCTATGCATCCGAGTTCTGGGCACCCGGTTTCAAGTGCGTCTTCGAGGATTTATCGGTATCCCGAGCCAGTGAATCAAATTCGAAGGGAAGTTCATGCCCCTTGTAGATTGCGTAAGTTTGGATTTTGGGCGAGTTCGAATAGGGAGCCGAGGTCGAGCGGTACGAAGGAGGGTTTAGCTGAAGCAATGGGGAATGCTTTGAGTTCTCACTATGATTGGGCGAAGACTCGCGCTATTGAGACTTTACGGTTCTTGACGAAGGATAAGGAGGTCATTGATGTTGATTCAGAGACTGAGAACGATACTGTTTTGGAGGATTCGAGCATTGAGGAGGTAGAAGTTTTGGAAGATGCCCGTGAAGGGCGGTCCGTGGGTTCTGATTCGAGGGACGTGAATTTGAAAGTTGATGATGCGGGGAAAAGGTTGGACATACTCTCACTGAACCAGGATTCGGATGTTATGGGCTTGCTGATACACAAGAAATTGCTCGAGAGTGCAGAGAGGCGGAATCCTAAGTTGAGCAGCTTGAGCTTTCAAATAGAATTAAATGAGAAACGGCTTGCTTCATTTCAGTCGTTGCGTCCTGCAAAAAAACCGGAGGAGAAGGTGAAAACTGCTTCTATTTTTGGAAGTGCTATAGTCTTGAATTCATTACTATTTCCTTATCTAATCTGATTGGTTTCAGGATGTACACCAAGACTTGCTTCGTGAACCTTTTACGCCTCTTACAGAGGAAGAAGAGGCTGAGGTTTCTAGGGCTTTATCAAACTCACATCGGTATAGTTTACATAAGTGATGCATTATTGCTTACCAGAGGGGTTTTTGTTGGTGTAATTGATATCTTTAGTTCTTATATATGCAGGAGGAGGGTTTTGGCCAGGCATGATAACTCTAACATTGAGATTACGGGTGCAGTTTTACAATGTTTGAGACCGGGTGCATGGTTGGATGATGAGGTGATTTAGTTTGTTTTGTATATTTATTTACTTATCCTATTCTCTGTCCTGAACATAATAAATGTTGGAAGTCCTGATTTAATTGCTTGCATGATAGTTGAATGGAATTATCTGGATGAATAAGTAAACTTCTTGCAGTTATTTGACATGAATTACTTTATTCACCTGTAGGTCATAAACTTGTATCTTGAATTACTAAAAGAGAGGGAAAAGAGGGAGCCCAAAAAGTTTCTGAAGTGTCATTTCTTCAACACATTTTTTTACAAGAAGGTTGGTGTTTCTATTTCACATATTGTTTTCATTGCTCTTTCACCTACTTTCTTAGATAAGGCAGAATATTTTGTACTGGACCATGTGCTACGTGTCTTACTATTGATTTTTGGTTAATACAATTGTCTCATGATTTCACTTACCCCTCTTAAACCGTTGGGTGTTGAGTTCTGTGATAAGCAAACATTTATTCAAAAAGAGGTTGGAAATGGGTATCATCCATATACTTAATTAAGATCTACATGCCCAATATACACCATTACTAGAAAAAGTTGATGGATTCTGAATATTGATTTAAAGATAGATTGATCCACCTGGTAAAAGATGAAAAGATCCTGTTCTTCAAAATAAAGGCAGATGTCTCAATTTCTTCAAAGTCCTTCCATGTCAGCTCTCTAGTAGATCAGAAGCAGAACATGTTGAACCAAAAGCAATGGTTTCCTCTTTTGTCTACCCATTAATGAGGTTGAGCTGGAACTAGATAGAAAGTCTTGTGCCACACCAAGGCAGTGAATCATCAAAAATTGGGGCTGTGGTCTCCCCATGATGCCACATCATTGCCCCCCCCCCCCCCCCCCCCCCACCCAACCAAAAAAAAAAAAAAAGAAGAAGACACCTTTGAAGGGGGATTAAATAACCATATTCTCTGGGAGAGGAAGAATTGTTTTGACCCAATAAAGCTCCGCTTTCTACCAGTACAACAGTAGGGTACAACAAATATTAAAGGTTCTCCAACTACTTGTGAAAGGTTTGAAAACCTGATTCACCAGTGCTTGTTTTTAAACTATTTAGAGCTAGTGAACTAATGTCATATTTTTCCCATCGAGGGCCAGACCACTTTTGTTCCCATTTCTTTTCCCCCCCAGCAATACCCCATCTAATTTTATTTGGCATCTATAATTGACAATCAAATAGAAAATCTGAAAGTGAAAACTATTGACTGTGTTTTGTCCATTTGAAATGCTACAGGTGCATGATATGATTTTTCTTGATCTTTTATGCCCAATCCTATGCTTCCTTGCTCATTGGGCTTACTTTTTGCTGTTAAAATTATCTTACAAATTGTCAAGAATGTGTAATTGCCTTTTCATCACTGTTAAACACTTAAATTGCATTATCTGCTAGCAAATTTTAAGTTTTTGGGCATGCCAATCTTAGGCATGTGCTGTTGTATATCTCAAGAACTTCTTGTGTCCGTGTATTTATACTTTGTTATCGGATCATTATTCTCTAGTGTTCAAGTTCAGTAGCATTTCATATCCTTAATCAATAGTTTCTGAATCTAATATCCAGTTAATTGGTGGGAGTAACGGCTATGATTTTAAATCAGTGAGGAGATGGACTACCCAAAAGAAATTGGGATACTGTCTTCTTGAATGTGATAAAGTAAGTTATGTTCTGTTCATGTTTTCATTCATCATGCATTTGTTTTGTTTGTTCTTTTGTGTGTTAATCTCTATATTGATTTTCCTAACTTGGGTCAGATTTTTGTTCCTATCCACAAAGAAGTTCACTGGTGCTTGGCAGTTATAAACAAGAAGGATAAGAAGCTCCAGTATCTTGATTCATTAGGAGGAATTGATAGTCGAGTGCTGAAAGTACTGGTATGTAGTATGGTTTGTAGTTAATTCCTGTCTTCCATCATCTGTAAGGATGCATAATCTAGAAGTTACCCTTCACAAGTTTCTCTTTCTGCACCACTTCCTGCCCTGCAGAATCTGCTGTCTTTGTTTTAATCTGGCTCTTATATTGTTCAAGATGTCTTATCAGAAGTGACTTGGGACTTGTGCAACGCTTTGGCCAACACATGCATGCCAAGAAACTGCTATGTGAAGTACATTATAAAGTGTAGTTTTCATAGAAAAAGAAAAAGAAGAGGAGACCAGGAATTTGTTGGAACATGCTTCTCATGCCACATAGACTGCATTGAATGACTTGGTGCAACCACGTGTCATCAGCATATAGTACACTTGGATCTCCTATCTAGGGAAAATTTCATGTCATTGCTCTAGGTCAGGATTGAATTCCTATAAATCTGCTAGAAGAACCATATATATATATATATAAAAGTAATTTTCATTAGTGGAAGGTGCCAACTGCCAAGGAGTTGCCACCTCTATACACTTGCCAAGCTTTATTCATAGAATTTAGAAATTTACTCAGAAGTCTCTAGGGAATCCACATATTGGTGTAAGCTGGACTAATTTACTGCCTCTGAAAACCAACAACTGGAAAGGCTAGAGCTCTACTCTTCATCTCTTTCAAAAGTTCTCTAGGTCCACTCTCTATAAAATCCACATCAAATAAAATAGCAACAATAACTGTGCTTGCTTCCTTCTTTTCCTGCTGTCTTCTCTGCTAGGGCTGAAGAGGTCCAGGATACACTCAGAAAATATCATCATCAGACTGAACATACTGAGCAGTTCTCCTATGTTCACCTTTAATGTTGATAAGGCCTCAAAGCAAAGGAACTCAATTCAGTAAATGAAATGCCAAAACAAAACACTATCATACTCACCCAGCCTTAAAAGTCCAAAAGGCCTTTTGAACTGCCTAATCCATTATCCTAAATGGAAACTTCCATTCTGAAAAATGAAAAGCAATGAAGAGATGGACAGCCCTTCCTGTAGACTCCTCACTAAAAGAAAACAACCAAAGAACCATTGACTAAACTGATATATAACAGCAAATGTGTTGTTGCTTTCTTGCTGAAACAGTCCTTCCTGCAAAACATGGCCCTTCCATTCCTTAAATCCAAATCCATTCTTATTCACCACCCGAGCACTTCTATAATATGTTCTCTTCCACAGGAGCATTTGAAACTTTGATACCACCATGGGTATAATTTCCTTAATAACACAATTGACACATTTACTTATATCTTATACCAGTTCAGGCATTCTGTCCCCTCTTTCTCTCATTCAGTCATTCTCCCTCTGCTCTGGTATTTGTGGGCTTAGTGATGCTTCTGACACTCAATCTCATGTTTTTCTCTCTGAACTTCCCACAAATGCCCACAAATATATTTATCCCAAGGCTATGTTACATGGACTCTGCACTGTTAAGCGTTGCACTGGTGTTGACACAACATGACATTGGTACTGGTATGGAATACACGTTGGAGCTGACATCACTCCAGTCGACATGGCTGGCCTCAGCTGACTTATCTCAAACGAAAGACCCAGATCTGAGTATCGGCGAACCCAGATCTGGGTTTGCACAACCCAAGTCTGGGTTGTGAGAAATCTACTTACCTGGTTTGTGTCTTGGGTTGGCTTGGATCAAGATTGTGTTGCTCCGAATGAGTTATTGGCTTGTGATGAACAGATCCAGTGATGCTTCTTGGTGACTACTTCTGGCTGGCGAGATCTTCTAGATGAGTTTCTTGGCTTAAGCTGCCACCACCTCTACTCTCTTTCTCAAAACCCTAACTCAGCTCTAATGTCATGAGCATAAGAAGGAAATAAGTGATATACAAATAGTAAGTCAGCTTTCTTATTGCTGGTAGAGTAGACCTTTTTTCTTGAGAGAGAGGGCTTTTCAAGTAGGCCTACCAGAAAAATAAAAAATAAAAAAATATATATATATATATTCTTGCTATGATTTAGAAGAGAATCCATGTAACCTTTATAATTAAAAAAAAAAAATTCAATTACAATGTAAGTTTCAAATATAAAATGAATTCATTTGTAAGCTTATAGATATATGATGAACAAATTTAATTCTCACTAGTGCACAAATCAATTGATAGTATAGTATGCAATTACAAGAGTCGATCCCATAGAGATTTACCAAATTTATGCAATTAAATTTAACTACACTATGTCCTAAAAATAATAAAAATTGGGTAACAAGAATTGTCCTAAAAAATATCTAATCAATTAAAGAAATTAATTAATTAAAATAATTAAACTAATACAAAAATTAACTATAACTTATACATGGATTTTTTAATCAATAATTAAAAGCCTAGGAATCCAATTTCACCAATACATTGCAATTCTATGTCTTTAATTCTACAAGTCTCAATTCAATTCTAGGGTTCGTTCTTCCTAATTTATGATTATTCCGTTAGGTGTCCGGTTGTAATCAAGTATTTTTAATCATCAAATTAACCATGGTGTCTAGTATAATCTGTGACTAAAATCCTTTAAGATCAAAAGAGCATATATCAAGAACCAAATAGATATTTTAGCTTGGTGTCTGCATCAAATATCTATTCATTCATTCAAGAGAGCTATTCATGGCTCAGCATATGGTGTCTACCGCTACCATGTCTCATACAATCGATTTATTTATATTAACGGTGGCCAATCAATAACACAAATAAAAAGATTGAATTAATCACAATGAATGAAACTAGAATTAGGAATTGATTAGACAATAGTTCCAAATTGACATTGAATATTCATGTAAGGCTACATCGAATCCCTCATAACTAAATTGATAAAATCCATAAAAAGAATAAATGAAAATTAAATTGCTTCCCTGTCAGATCTGCAACAGCACCCACATGCAGCTCGCCTTATGCGTAACCAAGCCGTGCCTTGCGTGCGCTTCTCAATTCCTCCCCTTGCGTGCACAGCTACAGAAACTTGGATTGCATCAGCAGCTTCAGCCAAGCCTCACGTGGCCTCCAGTTATGCTGCCAAGCTTTGCGCCTCCCGCTGCTCGTTTCTCTGTTCTCTTCTCTTCCCTTTTATAGCCACAGTTTCCTTCTTCCTTTTTATACCCTTTGATTTCTAGGGTTTATTTTGAGATGTAGTTGCTGAAATCTCAAAAATACCCTTCATTTATTGGATTAATTTTGGCTCTTAAATTATTAATTTTCGCATGACAGCATTAGACCCACTTGAGACACAATTTTCACCCTCAAAACGACAAAATTAGCTAAAGTCGTAGAAATGAAAGTTATAGCCCTATCCCTTAGCTTTCTATAGCATCAAGAATCGTGTCAATCTGACATATACACATAAAGTTATGCCTAAAATACTGCAAGGCTGCTGTAATTAACGTCATTAATCCTAAAATCCCTTTTCCTACAAAATACTCACCAAACACATCAAACAACCAATTTCACAGAAAATTATAGCATAAAATATAGGAAATAAAGCATAAATAACATCACAAATATGGTGTTATCAATATATATATAGTTATCAATTAATGGATCCTAATTAATCCATAACCATAATTTATAGGTATAGAACTAAAATAAGTGTAGGGGTGTAAGATTTATTGTTTTCTATGTCGTATCTTTGTACCCTTGTCTTGCATTTGGACACATATCCTCATATCCTGAAATTCTTAGAATTGAAAGTTTGACGTCTTGATATGTACTAGTAGTCGACACCCGTACTTAAGTCCATGTAACATTGTCCCAAGGAGTGCTTGAATTTAGTTAAAACAATTTAAAACTAGGGAAGAAATTTAAAGTCAAAATAATTTTCAAAGAAAATTAGAAAAGATAAAACTTGTCACCTCACTTTCTTCTATATTCTTTTGCATTTTGAATTACATTCAAATCTGACTTCAATGCATGAGTTGTACATAAATATTGAAATGAATTCAAAACAAAACAAAACAAAACAAACTAGCTTCTATAATAGCAAAGTATCAATCCAACTAATTTTGGCCCAAGTAAAATTATAAAACATACCATAATTAGAAATAATGGAACAATTAAGCCTACCCCCTCTGCACCACAAAATCAGCACTCTAATGTACCCCTTACTTGTTCCCATATCCCAACCGTGAGTGTACCATGTTTCTGGTAACTATGGTACATAACATTTTGAAAACAGTGGAATTAGTGATGCAAAGGGATCCCTTGTATATATATTTTCCAATGTTTTCCTTAAGAAGGCAAAAACCAAAATATAATGAATTGAAATTCATGGGGGGATATTGAAGAAATACCATCTTTCGGAAAAATATAGATATATCTATTCTCTAACGTTTCTAATTGTCACATTTTAAAGCATGTCTGTGCTTCCAAGTATTCAAATGACTCGTGTTCAAGGTAACATAAGTATTAGCCAAAATACATTGCCATTTGTTGGTTGTTCCATGTTTTATGACTAAATGTTGTTTTTAGAACGTTATATCACGTAATTTTTTGGGGTTGCAACCCAAGTTAGTGCATTTTTTTTACTTTGGTGTTTGGAGCCTCTAGATTATTCGAAGTGGTTTTGAGAGGCAGGGGTATGCTATGTTGTTAAACACAGTGCATCTGTTAGCCTGTGTTTGTCAATAAAAATGAAGTTTCTGAAATTGTGAGTTGTTGCTTGTTTTCTTTTCCTCCTAAAGTGTATCAATTGTGTGGATTTGAGGCAGGTGTATGCTATGTTGTTGCATGTTTGAAATGACCATTGTTTCATGCCAGGCAAGGTACTTTGTTGATGAGGTGAAGGACAAGAGTGGAAAAGACATTGATATTAGTTCGTGGCAGGAAGAATATGTTGAGGACCTTCCTCAACAGGAGAACGGGTCTGTATGCTTTTCAACTGTTTTTTTTTCTTTCAGAACTCTCTGGATGAAGAATCCTAAATTAGTTCCTAAATCTTCTAAAAGAAATTATTGTAATATTGTTGTGGCATTATTTTATCGGGCCAAATGTATAGATTTCACAAGCTAAAGTGTAGAAAGAAAAGAATGAAACTATTACCTGTGTTTAAGCTGATCTCAAAAGTCTCAACAGTTATTTACTTTCAATGCACATGCTTGATTCATTTTAAGCAATTTTTGCTAATTTCATTTCAAGATATGCTACTATTTTGTATGTGATGTGCAAACAATTTGTTGTCCTTTGGATTTGATTTGTTGCTAGAAGACATGATGAAACAATTCTGCCTTTTATGGTCAGCTAGCGATTTGTTGTCATTTGGATTTATTCTTCTACTTATTTCTTCGTAAATCCCAACTTAACATATGTGTTTATTTTGTCATTTTCTAGTAACTTTCATTTCTTATAAAGTCACATTTACATCTATTACTGCTAATTCCGTCATTGAGTTCTCATTCTGTCAATAAACTTCCAGCGAGTTGGATCTCTGTTGTAATTTTTACTTTGTTGAAGTGGAGCAGCATTTAGGGGACTTTGCTATTTTCTGATGTTTAGATGCTTATCTTCATGCACAGGAAAATGTCTCTAACTATGCACAAAATGCCTGCTTTTTGTTTCTGGACAGGTGGGATTGCGGTGTGTTCATGATTAAATATGTTGACTTCTATAGCAGGGGTCTAGGACTCTGTTTCAACCAGGTAAACCAGGGGGAGTTTTCTTGAAATTTTTGTCTGTGCCTTTGCTTGAATGATATATATATATATATGTATGTATGTGTATGTATATTTCATTTGAAGATGTTTTCCCAGTCAAAATTTAACTGCACTATCTTGGCTCTACATTTCCCACATATACTATCTAGCTTGCACTTCAAAAACTGGGTTTTGAAGGACATATCATTATCCCTGAGCCAATTTGAGATATGACGTGTATTGGGAAAAGTAAGAGAAATTGCAAGAATATTTGGCACAGCATTGGCATTATGTTATTTGCATATTTGTGTACTGGAATGTGCCATGCTCATTGCAGATACGTCCTCATGTGGGAGAAAATAATTATCTTTTTCTCTTGTTATTGTCTTGGGTGAAAATGTCTTGGCAGTTCTCCAGCCTTGTTGAAATGTAAAGATTCACAATCAATTATTTTGGTAATTTGTAATTAAAAAAATTCCATTGTTGTAAGGAAATTGTCAACAGATTGAGTAGTTAAAGTACAGAGTTTTAAGTAATTATTTAATCATCAAGATTCGAGACCACTTTGAAGTGCCGTAACATATTAAAACCATATATTCTTTGCATGTTTGTGTAACTGTGCTGGTTGCCTGATGCTTTGCAAGTACAACAGAGTTTGATTATGTTCCACGTTCACTTGGGAGTAAATATCCCTCGAGTAACCTGCACTGTTGTCTTCCTTCTGCTCTAATTGCAGTTCTTACAAGGGCTATGTCTTATCCCTTGCAGGAACATATGCCTTATTTCCGACAAAGGACTGCCAAGGAGATTTTAAGATTGAAGGCTGAGTGATCTTCTGAGCTGGGGTTTGATGCAGATGTATCTCCCAAATATTGTTGGCTGAGATAGTTGATCTGCACAGGAAGATTGATGCAATGAAGTTGATATGCATAGTGTTCATGTAAATTGGCTCAAGTTAAAGTCAAGGTCTATCGATGCCCACATGGGGGTTGTGGAGAGGAGTTTGCCTATTTCTTCGGCTAACTGATTGAGATTATCTTGTTCAGGTGACCCTGTTTTTGAGTCGAGTATTGGTGTGCAAGGGATGACAGGCAATTTGCGAAGTGGTGCAAGAGTTTTCCAAAACTTAGTAGTGTTTCTTTTTTGCTTTTGTTAGATATGAGTTCATATTGGGTTCTTAGTGTAATTTGCATTTGCTTCTCAATTTTATAGTTATGACCCCGGAAGTGCGGGGATTCATCTCATGTCTGTTCCTCCGAAGTAGTTAATGACAAGCATTTGTTTTCGTCCCCAGGCAAATCAGAGAAATTTTAACACCCAAAGCTCCTGTTATGCTCAGGATATTGCAAGCCAAGCAATTGTTTGTTTATGAGGTAGTTTCTATGATGGAAAGTCCTTGGCTGCCTGGCAGGAAAATCTTGTGGGAACACTGGAAAATAGAAATTATGAAACCTTATTGTGGCCAATTCCAGGCTGGGCTGCGTTAAATTGCTCAACCCCACTTGAATTGGAAAAATTACTTTCAGAAGGCCCATTTTTCTGGTTCTCTTTTTGCCCTTTTACCATGAGTACTGCTATTCATTTAGATTAGAAATGAATTTTTAATCTAAGTAGCATGTTTTTGTTAAACAATAAAAAGATACACAATAAAGGAAAATGTTATCGGTACTTCATGAATTATATCATGGGTTATATAATATAACTAAAATGTTCAAAATATCTCATTTAAGATGATAAAGTGAGGTGGTGAAGAGACGTAAAACAATAAGACGCATAACTAAAATACTTTTCATTCAAGATGATAAGGCAATATGACGCAACAAGGCAAGATGGTGAGCTGCAAAAAATATTTTTATCATTTATGATGCATTATGTAATCCAAAATATAACCCATGAAATTCCAATAACATAGTCACATAATAAATATTAATACTTAAATATTTTCATTGTTCAATGAAAAAGTTTCACTCAATCTAGATAAATAGCATTATTCTTTTCACTTCATAAAAGCTGCTCTTCTTTTTCTTCTGCCGAGCCTTAGCTTTCTTAACATTCCAACGTAAAATGCTCACATCCTTGGCCTCAAATTCATATAGTTGCAAGCCATGATTTGTCTTAAAACATAGAAATGGGGAAAACAAGCCGGGAAGGGCTCTGACATGTAAATGTAAACAAATGAAGTTTTATGGAATACATCCAAGCCATAGAAATATTACATAGTATCTATTCACCTTGTTTTCTTTCTTTCTTTTCTTTTCGTTTTTTTTAATTTTTTTCCCTCTGCAAAGAAATGTCTTCCAGCCACCATCCAGCCCAGAGCTACAAAACCATTCCTTAACACTCACCAGAGATACATTTCACTTTACATCAAACCAGCAACAGATGCAGATCCCCGTCATGAAGAAACATCTATGTCCTTGGAAGCCAGGTTGGCCATTGCCGTTCTTTAGTGCTTTCCACAATGACACATACCTTCCAGCTTCATAAATGCACCAAGATGATGAAGAAATATTCAGAAGTTGGATAATCACCCTCTCACACAACACTTGGTTTCATCGGAGCAAAGATTTAGCCATCAAGATGCCAGTTCCTGATGAGTTGCAAAGAGAGTAGTTATGCCTCAACGGGGTACCCTCTTCCTGCTCAGGATCTCCTGTTCTTTAAGTCGATGCTGAAACCTCGCAAGGCGAGCTTGCAGGCTGACCAACCCAGCTGCTTTGCGCGAGAGCACAAAACTCAGCTGAGTCACATAATTGTCAATGAGACTGCCTGGTTGATCCACTTCTGCCAGCAGTTTCATTTCCTGGAACAGGTTTCGTGCAAATAGTGAATATTGAACTCCAGTACCAAAGTAGGAGCCAAAATATAAATTGAAATCCTTCTAAATGCTTTGCTATAACAGAGACAAATAAGAGTCTTATGATAAATCTTGGCTAAAAGAATAATTTTCAATATCACATGCACACGTTGAAAGTAACAGAAAATTGGAAGAACTCGGTTTTTTTTTTGCTAGTTAGGAAGAACAAGATAGTGTAAGAAACTTCACTTACTTCACGAACAATTTCCATTGTATCTTCAATTTCCTTTCTGTGTGCAGCAATTAAGGCCTCTTCTTCCTAAATGGTGAGAACAGGAAAAAATAAAAATGAATAAGACACATTGGAAAAGCTTGCAACATTAGAAAGCAAAAATGTACAGTTATCACAAACCTCAAGTATTTCATTGATATCACCATCAGGAACAGGAGGTTCAGGTTCATATTCGCGGGATCCTACACTGTTACTGGTAAGATGGCTCATATTTTGCTGCTTATAGCCTGTGGTAGAAGGATCTGATCCACTGCCATCTTTTTTCGGCCAATTGCCTGGCTTTTCAGATTTTTCATCCCTATGAGCTTTTCTTCGAGGTGGAGACACCTTCTGCACTCTTTCTTCTGTATCAAATGCGTTTTGAGAAAATGATGATGAATAATTCTTTTGACTTGTCAAACCCCCAAAATTTTGTTTCTCCCTTTCTAGAGCAAGACCAATCATTCCACCATCCTCGCGGCCATTATGAGGCATGCTCTCTTTTTCTACAAACCTTCTACCTGTATCAACTACAACTTCTTGTTGCTCATAAACATCCTCCACATCAGCAGGAACGGGAACAGATGATGTTGATACAAATTCCTTGGTGGTAGGTGGCAATGAGCTTGCGACTTGGTCCTTTTTTGGATTACCACTTCTTGAAAGACTTTTAACCCTGTTAATTTGATACTCATATTTTAGCTAAGAGAATATTATGTAATAGCATGGAAATCTGTTAGGTAAGACATTTTTGTTGAAACATGTATAAGAACTAGATACCTATCAGCATATCTTAATGTATTGAGTGTATGTTCGCATGAGCCTGCATTTGGGGAAATACAAGATATCATCACAGTTTTTGAGTTGCCAACAAAGGAGTCACGAAGAACTTCAGTGAGTTTGCTTCCACGAAATGGAATGTGGATCTGGTCATTATCAAGAGCACGAATACACTCCTTAAGAGCCAAAAGACTCTTGTTAATTTCAGCTCCTTCAATCCTGTAATAAACGAGAAGGATATTTATCCCTGAAAGTACATTTGTGGAGAATATCAAAATGGTACATCAATAAAACCCAGCTTCAAGCCATCCTATAAAAGGCAAAGCAGTGGGAAAAAAAAACTTTTTAATTTAATATTCCCCATTCATTGTTATGTTAAATGTACGCCACACGTATTACACAATCATCAAGTAACATAATTAACAAAATATAAAAGATAATTTTGCATATAAAGCAGGAGAGACCATATACAAAAATCACCCTCACCCAACCCTCACAAAGTGGCAAGCCCCGTGCAGTAAGGGTGCCCTTCAATGTTTGAACTTGCAGAACCATCTTCTCCCAAAGAAAGGTAGAACCATAGGTTGAAGTATATATACAATCTTTACACCATGAGGCTGATCAGCTGATATTTGATTCCATCCCAATAATCATATGAAAGAGATTGAAACTAACATAACTAGAATAGAACAGACCAGTATTTAACATCATCACTTCAAGCTAATAAGTGAAATGATATTCTATATAGCCAATCAATTGTTAGAAAGGCGGTGGCGTGGAGGTTTTTTTTTTTTTTCCTTTTTTACTTTCCATGAGTTTCAGTACTTGCACTTTAAAATTTAGCTCAGGTTTCTTATAAATCCATCAAAGACTTAAAAGTCCTCTACACTACAAAACCATTAAAGACTTAATTACTTTGCTTCCTTCTCTAATATCTACAATGAGCTTCAAGTCGTTTCAACATTTCATCAAAGAACAGAGTAGAAGCACTACAAAAAATGGAAGAGTTACTTGATGAATAACTGTCAATGAGAACCACGGGCAACTCAAATTAAATCACCCCACAACATGGTATGGATAGTTGGATCATGGGAAACACATGTCCAGCTCCTGGCATTTTCTCAGCAATATTCTTCACTTATTTCTTCTTTTTAATAAATAACACTATGAAACATAATAAAGGGCTTGACACACCCAAGGACAAAACAAGACTCATACACCTAGAGTCCCATGACACACCAAAAAACTAAATGAGCTCTCAAAAGAAAACTGGCCATCCTCTTTATCCACAGGAAAAGGGATATGAGAATGGGTTGTTTTCAAACTACCCAGAGAGAACACTTTTTCCCTCGAAATCCCTACCATCATGTTCCTTCCAGATATACCATATCACATCCATGGGTACAACCACCAAATCCTACTGCGTAGAGAGGAGGAAATACCCTACTCTAGGAATGAAGGAACCCAGCACTGAAGCTAGTAAAGTCCAGTTATAACATGCCATACCCAAATATTCAAAAAAATGAGACCACAAGCATTATGTCCCCCTGCAGTGAAGAAGGAGATATAGCACCGGTCCATCACACCTCTTGCAACTGTGGGGAGGAGGGGTACCTCTGTGAACTATAAATTGCAGTATTATGATGCAGTTTGATCATCTCCCTGTATTATCTCAAGAACAGATGATATTTAGGACCTGATCACAAATGATGAAAGCTAGAAATAAAATCAATGACAAATTTCAGCAAAATTGGAACTTCGCAGTAGCAAAAATAGATGCTGGAAGCGAATAGAAAGTAGGTAAATAAAGTGATAACGCACACTGTTTTGGAAGAGACTAAAATGAAGCTGGAACAAATTGTATTATTTTCTTTCAGGCAATAGATGTAAAAAGGCTTTGAGAAGACAATATATAGATAGAATGATGATATGCTCTCCAGAGTTTCCACTATATCTTACTTCAAGAACCAAAGGGTGTGTAGGAGATAAGAGTTCAAGTGAGATTTATACAATTAACAATAAATTTGTTAGTTAACTAACTTTAGAGGTATTTATGGTTTATTAAATAATAATTTCTAATTCATGAACTCCGAAGTACCATGCGCAAGACACATGAAATGTTTTTAGTACCTTGTCTGACGATCATTATCTGTTGTGTCAGCTCCTCTTTCACTACCAGCAAGATCAATGAATGAAATCTTGCCCACAACCCTTCCACTCTTAGCCTCATTTCCATCATTGTTCTTCCTAGAGTCTTTAATTTCACTGTGTTTCTTGACAGCCAATTGCAAAATAGCATGTGACCTCGAAGATTCCTCATTGGCACCAGTAGACCCTGTACTTCTTGATGCATTTCCCCTCTCAATATATTCTTTAACAATCTGAACATCAGAAACTTCAAATTCTTGCAGTCCAACAATGCAAACTTGCTGTCTCCCATCTTCTCTCATACAAAGTTTCCTAAAAGAGCAAAGAAAGAATCAGTACGACAGATACACACTTATCAAGAGTTTCAAACATGCATGCTGACAAATTAATTAACATGTAATTTTATTTATGACACAAATCTGATACCAAGAAATTAAACAGTCATTGCTGTTGCGCTTGCAGATATTTTGGAGCATAATCAAAAATCATCTAGTCAAAGCAGTGCCAAGACTTGTAGAAAGGATGAAATAATTTGTATCCATCCATCATCCACGTAATCTTCAACTCATGTGTTAATTAGAAAAGACCTCCAAGTCAACATGAAACACAAAGTGCAACTAGTGGCAAACCAAACATAATCCACTGTGATACTTCTAACTACCCAATACTTCTAATATGGTGTTAATACATAAGATTGAACCCAAACCCCTCCTTGACCCATCCTCTTTGATTCTGATTGTGACGCATTCAAGGTACTTGATGTATACCAGAAAGAAGAGGCTTTCCCATGGGCTGGCATCAACTATTTAGTCACAAACACCAAAATTAATCCCAGAAACCCACCAGAACATCCTCAATTAGTAATAAAAAAAAGGACAAAAAAAAAAAGGAATAAGAAAAGAAGCCACATATCACTAATTTTGTTCTCTATTATGCTTCTTTTTTTTTTCTTTTTTGTATTTTAATGTTGAGAGACAAGATTCTGAAACAGTTGAACAATATAGCCAAGCTGCATAGAAAATTCTTTTCGCACACAAATCAAATTCATGTAATTGACACAACTTGACATATGAGCACATAAACATCAAGAAAGGAAAGAACATAAAGAAAAGATGAAATCTAAGTAAAGAAAGAAAGAAGGATACTTTCTATCACTGAGAAGATCAAAGAGTTTTCCACCATAGATTTCAAAAAAGCTAAGCCACAATTTAAATCCCTGACTGCGGTAAGTCGGATGGTATAATAGTCTAACAAGATCTTCTGCAGCTCTGAGAGGTAATGGTTGCATTGTATATGTCTTACCACTTCCTGCAAATATAATGTAGTACCAATATCAATCATCCACATCAAATTTTGAGATCAGCAGAATTGGTCAATCAAGCACACATAATACAGGAAATGAACAAGATCAGTCACATGAAAAACTGAAATGTAATTCCTTTAGTTTTGCTAGCAAGAAAATGACTGCTACTTATGACAAAATAGTAATAACAATAAAGCAAATGATTGCAACTAAATAATTCTTGTGCCACAAAATCTTTTTCACCTCAATAAGGAAATAATCAACAAGATAAGAAAACAAGGCATGCCCAATGCATGAGGCTCCCTGCTTTTTGAGGGTGAGGGTATTTCCACAACTCAAACCTATGACCTTTCAGTCACAAAGAAGCAACCTTACCGTTGCTACCAAGGCTTGCCTCAATCAACAAGATGTGAAATACAAGAAAAAAAATGCGCTATTGGGTAAACATATATTGTATCCTGCTGCTTGCAAAAAAACAGACTTGTCATTATCCATCTTTATGCAGGAACATTATAATAGTTGATTACTTGTAACAAATGGCACAGCAACCTTAATCTTTTCACATTCTCTTAACTCCAACAGAAAATATGCAAATTTTATGAGGAGAATGTTGTTCTTGATGTTCCCCCGATCAAACAGTGATTAACTGGTATGAGATATTGATGGATCTAATAAGACCTTCACAGTTAAAAGGACAAAACTCAAATATCACGTTAAACATGATGATAATAACTGGCTTCCTCATGGAATTTTTTTTTAATAAACTCCATTGGTAGAAATATAGACTAGCAACTATCAAGTCAAACTCTCCATCTCTTTTTTATTATTATACAATTTGTAAAGAAGGGAGTACTTATAATTTACTCAACATATCTGATAAGACTGAAGAAACCTTCAAGCCACAATGGGCCTGATTCATTATCCAAAACATTTAGCTACGCAGAATATCAATTTACAGGACTCAAACTTGAAACCAAAGAAAAACTAAAGTAAGCAGCAGATCACTTGCTTTCATATACTCTGTTGATACAGACAATTAAATGGTTGTGAAGTAGCAAGACTGCATCCTGCCTTCTGACTGACAATTTCATATTTTCTTTTGATACAAGCATACAATAACGAACTCCACAACATAGAAGGATTAACCAGGCATCCACGCACCTGTCTGACCATATGCAAAACATGTTGCTTTTGTTTTCTGGAAGATAGATGGAATAATTGGCTGCACAG
This sequence comes from Diospyros lotus, assembly GCF_014633365.1. Classification (NCBI taxonomy): domain Eukaryota; kingdom Viridiplantae; phylum Streptophyta; class Magnoliopsida; order Ericales; family Ebenaceae; genus Diospyros; species Diospyros lotus. Next base: position 6,153,597 of record NC_068341.1, read on the forward strand.
TTTCACGATACACCTGCTCAAGCAAGCATGAGAAATACTGAAATTTTAATCGTATGAACCAAAACAGGGAAAAAAATGAAAGAAAACGAATAGAAATGAGGTGATGAACTGAAAAAATTTCATAACTAGCTCCTCATTTGTTGCATCAGAAAGAGAACCAAGCAACTTAAATGTCTAGTTCACGAATGGATTACCTCATCATTTGTTACATGTTCATCTAGAACTGCATCAAAACAGAATTCATGCTTCTCCACATATGCAGTCAGGTCCACCTTTCACATCAAACCAAAAGTTAGTTCCTCCAACGGAGTAGATAAGAAAAAAATACTAATTCAATACCAAGACATTTCTATCCTTCCACATCAAGTTAAGCATAAATAATTAATTCATGTGACTGTATGACAATTGTTATATATCCAACCTTTAGCTTGGGTTCATGAACAGTTAAATAAGCATTGTCATTAACAGTCACAATGTCATCTTCCTTCCGAGCAATCTCCTTCTTGTTTAATGGTCTCTTACGGACCTGAGACACACAACAATGTACTTTAGAAATACTCAGAGACTACAACCTAATCAATTTATACCTTGATTAAGCAACTATTCCATAATCAAATTAATAATATTTAAGTCCAAAACACTAGTTTGAGTGCCAAATTTAATACAAACACCAACTATCTTCTATAAAACAATGCAACTGTTTCTAGCCTCATAACAAACTTGGACACCTATTCTTGATGCATGTGAACTGCTGGCTGAAACTGGAAAAACTTATGTATAACTGCAAATGCATGTTCTTTGTACTGGAAAAACAAAACAAATAGTGCTTTTAATTAGAAAACTTCTTAGCACTGTTGGGGTAAGCAATGAAAGAATGATTTTAACTAGAATAACCCTAGAAGTGCACATTAACTGGCTGCTATGCTGATCTTTTACACACCAGAATTTTCAAAGCGAAAGAAAACTTTGTAGGCACCTATGATATTTTACCATATTTACTATTCACTCACCATATGCCACTGCTTGTACCGTAGAATGAAGATGTCTTATACAGAAAAAAAGGACTTTGACCTGATTAACCTTCTAATTTATGGATAACGCTTTAGAAATACACAGGGAAAAAAGCTGGTCCAAGTTAAATAGAGTAAACGAGTCTCATCGGCCAAGAAATGAGAAAATTTTGAGGCACAAAATGGCAGTAAGAGCTAGATTGTATTTTTGGGCCTTAATGACTCCATTGCTTTGTTTATCCCATATACATAATACATCATTCCACGATGTATGGTCAAGAAACCTAGCAGTTACTTAGAAAGGAAAAATAACAAAGAAATTAGAAAAAACATATCAGTAAACTAAGAATATTTATCCAGCATTGCAGCAAGATTGTAGAAATCAGTGTATTGCAATGTATACACATCACAGATTTAAAAATTTGCTGGGAAAAGAATCATCTAAGCAATGGATATTTGACATCCTTTAGAAAGACAACTCTTTAGAAAATCATGCCATCTCAGATAGGCCATTAATGCATTTTCCACCAGGTCAATTTCATAACTGGGATATACATGAGAAAGAGTTGTCTGTTAATGCCAACACAACGACATACCACAACTTTTATCTTAGCCACATTGTTTTCCCTTGTACTGCTATCCTTTTCACTAGGTAACCCAACTGCAGCATCAGTATCAATTTGTCCTCTTTCTTGCTTGCCAGCAATTGTATTAAGATCATTTTCATATGCTTGTGTGACAGCAGGCATAAAAGGTGATGTCTCAAATGGTTCTGAGATAACATGCTGAAAAAGAAATCAAAACAATCATCAGTTAACAAAGGGAGATAATAAAATAAAGCAAGAAGATTTCTGAATTAAGTTGCTTTTACACAATTTACAACGGCAAGCAACATAGCCTTTCAACATAAGACAAATAGTTAATCATATCATCAGGCTCTAGATGAAATAGCCAATTATTATATGCATTGCCATCATTACTAGAAAAGGTAATGCCCTAGACGTAAATCATGTTCCAAAAATATGGTAAGCTTTTGTTTCCAATATGGTGTACAACAAAATTCAAGAGTTTGTCAGACTGCCTCCTGACGAAGAGCAAGACAAGCTTTGCAAACAGGGCTTTTTTCTTTTTCTTCTTTGTTAAAGCTGCTACAGCAACAGAAGATACAATACAAGGCTTGGCCTTTAAGGCTTTGCATAGTTAATTAGTTATACAACTAGTAGTGGTCTAGCAGAGTGTATTAATTATTAGTGTATATATGTGTGTGTGCATGTATTGTGAATTTTAGGCTTTGATTAGTAGTAGGCAATCAGGTCGGGTCAGGTGCATTCTGTCTAAACCAGACCCAAATCGATGTCCAGTTCCCAAAACCCAAAACCAGGACCGAACTGGACTAGAAAAAAAAAAAAACAGTTCTTCTAGTGTCTAATAACAAACATAATCTTCATTGTAAAAGAGACACACACCACTTCTTGTAGCATTCATCCTTAAAGAATTCTGAAATATAACAAGGTATGAAATTGGCATTAACACATGATATGCCTTAAAAACATGTAATGTTTCTGGTAGTGCAACTAAGTAATTCCCACATCCACGCAGTTTATTAAAAGAAAAGGCAAGCAAAGTTCAAATTCCAAAACCAAACAAATCACAAACAAATGTTAACTACTACTACCACCACCAAGTAATCAAACTCTTCTTTAAAAGAAGAAGGAAGCCTCTTAAGATTGCAACTCATGGTAAAAGTAGATTACCTCGGATAAAAGCTCTGTATCATCCATAGCATGAAGATCCAAAAGGCCTGCCCCAAAATCCCCCCTAAACTCAGGATAATAGAAACCCTCTGATGCGCCAACCCCACCTGAACTTTGGGCAGTTGAAATGTATGGCTCGGAAGCAGAATCTCCATTTAAATTAAGGTTTCTCATTAGTTTGAAAAGCCGTTGATTCTCTTCAGCAGATTGTGCTCCATAACCCTTCGAAAATTTCCAACTTCCTCACATTAAAATCACACTATAATATATACACAAAAAGCACTAGATGACTTCTAAACCTACACTTACGAGGGGGGAAAAAGGACTTCTAAATCTACAAGTCAGGCTGAAAGAAAGAGAGATACATATACATATTCATTCGTGCAGACTATAATGAATTGTGTGAAACTTAAGTAGTGAATATGCAGTACAACTAGAACAAAGACCTGAGCATCATATCATAACTTTTGCATTCTCTTTCAACATGCTACATACAGAGAAAATATAGTCAAACAGGATTAATCAATATGGGTAGAAAGTAGGATGCCAATCACACAGCATAATACCAATGCAGTTAGGGAGTTTTTTTCAGATTAGGAATAATTTGCAATTAGGATTTATGCAGGAAAAAGAAAAAAAAAAGGAAAAAACATGAAAAGTTGGGAGCTAATTTACATATATAAATAGATACAAATATATACATGCATGTTTGCTTAGAAAATGAGATGAAACTAGTAGATCCTTGTCCTAAAAGTTTTGGTTAGAGCCATAAAAATTGCCAATCTGTAATTTAGTTTTCCTTTTATTTTCATTTTACATCCATGAATCCTAGTTCCAAGGGGTAGCATTAACACTACCGGCCCAACAATGAAGCCATATATGCGGGGGCATAAGGCCCCCAAAATTAGAAGGCCCCTAATTTTAAAAATTTATAATATATATATATTTAATAATAGATTTTTTATTAAAAAAATTAAATACAAAACATAATAAACCCTTTTATCTTCCCTTCTCCATTTCCCAATTTTTTACCATTACTGCTGTTCCCAAATCCCAATTCCCATAATCCCATCAAACCCACCTTCCCTTTCCAATTTTTCCCTCTTCCCCCCCCCCCCCCTCTCTCTCTCTCTCTCTCTCGCGTGCGCTTCGACGGTCACTGCACACAGTACACTCACTGTTTGCTTCAGCCTTTAGGCTTCACTTCAGCATCTGTCACCTGTGATCTGTATTATTGTATTGTGACTGTTGGGCCAACTCTGCTCACCCCTGGCAGCAACAGCCAAACAGCCTCTCCCATCGGTGAGCCTGCAGCCGCAGACGCATCCCCAGGCCCCCGCCGAGGCACCAGACAGCAGCGCCCCTTCTTTGAAGGTCACATCGGTTGCTGGTGTCGCCGCTGCGGCAACAAGTTTCTTCTTCAGCTTTAACTTCTCAATTTGTTGTTTTTAAGGCTTTCTAGGTGTACTTGTGGGAGTGTTTTTTTGGCTTTGATTTGTTGTGAACTTGTGAAGTTGTGATTTGCTGTCTTTCATTTTGGTTATTTGATTAACTGATTCTAGTATGTTAGTGTATGCCTATGCTCTGTTTGTGAAAATTACTTTGAGAAAGAAACGAAATGTTTGTGTAAAAAGGTGTATTATTTATTTTTTTATAAAAAAAATAATACTAGTGAGAAGGCCTCGGCAAATTTTTTTGCCTAAAGCCCCTAAATTCGTTGGGCCGGCTCTGAGAATTAAGGTATTGGTGCTTCAACGGAAGTTACTGTTGCATTTCCACAAAAACAGACGAAATGAACTAAGCTCCAGACATGGGAATGAAATCAAAAAAATATAGAGGCAATTTTGTGACACCTGCATGAGAAGGTTGGGCAGGAGGCTATGATCGGTTCCAGTAGAAGCCAAAGGTGAGGCCAGATGCTGCAACCCAGCAGACTGGAGCCACCTCGCCATGACTGCATCGCCGGCGTCGCTCCCGGGACCCGCATTATGCAGGGACCCTCCACCAGGGTGATGATCATACAGAGCAGTTGCCGCAGCATTGCTCTGCTGCATCTGGCCACCCATGTGGCGCTGCGATCGGCGTTGCGGAGCCAATTTTCACGATCTATTGATCAAACCTGCAAAAGAAAGAGCAAATACACGTACGAACAACAAACAGATCAATCAAAATAAAAAACCTAACTCACCAGGCACAGATCCAAGAATCCTGAGTGAAATGTACTCACGGGGAGGCGTAAATTCCAATCCGAAGCAACCACGCATGAACGCGTCCGCCCTTCAAATCCACCGCCAACCAGAATTCACCGGAATCGCAGCCGTTCAATGCAGATGATTCATTCAATTCAAATGCAGCCCTAAAAATCCTACATGAAGTATCGATCACGATCCGTGGAATCAAGCGGTACGAAATTGGAATTGGTGACCAGATCTGAAGCAAACGGATAAAGCAAAACCCTAATTTTGGAGGAGAAAAGCGAACGCTCCGTTTGTATATCTTCTCCAAAACTTCTCAGCGATAACAGCGAAGCATTCATATAACATATACTTCGTGAGAGAGGAGAGAGATTGCGTATACCTAAGCCAAATCTAATATCTCGTAAATATGTATTTATTTGAAAACACTAAACGGCTATTTAATTTCGCAAAGACTAATATGCCCTCGTATTACTATTTGTTTATCTCGTGTTATATTTACGTAATGACGGAAATGCCCTTAATCTGAAACTAAAATTCTGGGCAATACAAAATTGGGGTATCAACAACAACAAATTTGTTTTTCTCTATTAATACTCTAAATAAAGTTATAATTTTTTTGATTTAAAATAATTAATTATTTTTAGCCATTTCCTATTTGCATACTTCGATTTCATACATGTGCTGGAGAGGATAATATAGTAAAATGGCGGCGTAGGGCGCAGGGTTACACGCTATGAAAGTTGGGTGGCAAGTCGTAATTTAGTGATGATAAGGTGGCAATTTGTGTGGGTTTTGGCTAATAATAAACAATGCTATAATTAATCCAAATTAGGCCCGAAGCCAAACTGCCCGGGCGGCATTTTCACACTGAAAGGAATCACATGAACCAAATAGCCGACCATAACCCAGCGTTGGCCACAGACATTTGTCCGATTTATACGCCAAGTGACTTCGAATTACCATATTACCCCTATCCCATCCGCCATCTGACATCAGCTATAATTTCAGAATTCCTAGGCTATTTCCTACTTAGAATAAGGATTTTTTTTTTCCAAAATTTTGACATAAAAATAAATACTTTTTTTGATTATACACACATATATATATATTAAAATAAAAATAAGATACCCAAGACATAGCTTCGCTGACAAAAGAAGTATACTCGGGGATGATGCTATTTGGACTCTTAAGTTCAATATTCGACCCTGAAACTCAACAATCAAGGTGAATCTAAAAATTAAAAATCGTTTGCTACCCTCATATTTGTAGCAAAGTTAAAGATTGAATTGGCCGCTAAGTTCTCTAATTTATCTCTTTTACTGATATTATGAGATTGAATAGTGAGGGTGTACATGATGGTGCGTTAAAAAAAATAAAATAAAAATAAGATATCTTTAGTCACATTTTTAACCCAATTAAACATTAAATTTACTTGAAACTCAACCGATTAATACCTACAAAATAAAGTTTCTTAAGTTACATGCCAACTCTTCATTTGATGAAATTTGTCGTTTTAAGATGATTATTTTTATATATAATTATTGTTTTGTTATAAATAAATTATTTCCATAATTCAAATTCGCGACTTCCCATTGCATTCATAAAAGAGGATTTTATAGGGAATTAATAAGTTGAGTGGTGAGGCATGATGATTAGATTTATGGATGGGGAAGTGTCAATAGATGGGGGGGTGTAACAGGTTTGAAGCAAGAGATGGGTCATAGTCACGGGAAGAGACCTAAGTTGGAAGGGGTCAAAGCTTGAATTTTTATTAGAGCAATTCCCACTGTTTGTGGGGACATTTGCGTTGGTGGTGTTGTGTTATATAGAGTCATAGACTAGTACTAGTATGGTAATAGAAGATGCACGTGAAATGGTCTCTGAAAATGATCACATAAACCACCAAAAGGCACCAGTCCCATGGCAGGCTGCCTGCTGCCCCCTCCCCAGCTCTCATGCCCTCGACGCCTTTGCTCCCCTTTCCAAGATGATTTGGGATCACAGATTTACTACTATTTATTTGTTGTGTAAAAAGTAAACAAAAAAATGAAAAATAATTCATTCTTTAGCCATACAAATTAACGTGGACATGGATACGATGCTTTGATTTGCTTGAGAAATCTCATATTCCAACTTTTTGAACAATTTTTCTCTGTTTTATATACAAAGCATGAACTCCTATCGAACTCATAACATTATTAATAAAAAGATTTCTATAGTAATTATGAATAAAATCAATTTCTTCCTCTTAAAAACAATTTTCTTGGAGAATTGATTTAGTTTTAGGCATCTAGGGAAGTGCATGCCGTTGGTTTCTTGGAGGTTAGGGTGTGTTTGTTTATGGTAATGAGTGGGACACACAGAGGAAGCAATGGTGTTGGTGGATCTTCAAATTGTGGACCCTTTACCTCTCCTTTTTGATGAGGCCAACCTACCCTTATCATGCCTTGCCGGACACTCCTTTTGAATAAAGCTTTGCTTTAACTTAAAGCATTGAGGCTGAGATCCATCCAGCGTTTTGAGAGTTCAAATTTGAATTAAAGCTCCAATTTTTCATTGACCAGACATGGGGTTGAGAGCTGTGGTATTTCTTTTGAGCTGTGCATCCACTAATGACTTCACTAACAAATTTGGCTCCTGTGGATCCCTTTCCCTTGTGGGTTGTGTTGTATGAGTTTCAGCCAGCAATGATTTCACATTTTAAAATAATTTTAACATATTCACTGTTCTGATTAGGATTAATTATTAAACCTTGTAATATTTTCTTCTTATAATTTGGTGTGAATTTTTGTAACTAAACTTTTTGGCCTTATTAAAATACCTAAGAGAGAGAGGTAGAGAGAAAGTCAAAGAGGCCCTTTTAAGAGTTCATAAAATATGCAATGTTTGACCATATGGGACAATAAAGTAAACAAAGAAGCTTATGCTTTCCTTTTCAGATCAAAATCATTTCAATGAAATGGGTATTACTTCCAAACACAAGAAGTTAGAACAAAGAAACAGAAGGAAGGAAGGGAGCCAAACAATATGAGATTTCCCCTCCTCCTCCTCCTTTCTTCTGTTCTTTAAACATTTCATAAAATCCAAAAGCTAAAAGGCTCTGCACAGCATGCTGATCTATTTTCTTTGTTTGGTTAACCATTAGTTTACTTGGATTGCCTACTGCTTGTTTGCTGCTTCAGCCAAACAGCCTGGCAGGGCTGAGGTTTGAAAAATTATTCCACATGGGGGGAAAACCACTGTTTTCTTCCAGAAAAATTTATAACATCAGAGATTAATTATCAGTTTTGGGAAATTGCCTCCATACTCTTATTTTAAAAATAATAAACATTTTTTTTTTGTTCATTTTGAAATTCTTGACATTCTAAAGTTTGAACTTAAATGAAAAATATTTCAACCTGAATGTACAATATGGTATTGTACATTTTAAACGATCGCTCCCTTTCATGTGACATTTTCTCCTGTCACATGGGATTTTATTTTTTTATATTTTTTTACTCAATCTTTACTTGTATGTTAGATTTGTTAAATAAAAAAATAGGAGTTGAATGGGGTAAAAACCCCATTCATCCCTTACATTCACACATTGAATCCCTAGTCTTGTTTTGCCCAATTGGGGCAAGTCAATGACATTTTAGAGTGAGGAGTGTATTCTACAACTGCAAGTTAATTTTAGCTCAAGGCAAAAAGGGTATTTAAATACTGTGCTCTGAGAATTGATGAAATTATGTATATATGCCCCAAAGGAAACAAGAAAATCTAAAATTTAATAAAAAACAATGAAAGAAGCATAGACTTATGTCACCAACACCGGTTCATATGTATGCTCATATTGCGGCAAAGGGCAAAGATAGTGACATCACAGTGGCATGGGTACTCATCAACCAAACCAAGTTTGAAAACAAAAGCTATATAGAGCGGCCTTCCTTCTCTTGTGTTCAGTACATATCCGGTCATTATTTGGCTATGAATGCCAAGACCAACCCACCTCATTTACGTGTTACCAGAGCTGTTATTAGAATCGCACAGCCCAGAGGAAGACGAATTCAGTACTTCAGTCAGATGGTAGGCATAAACCATTAATTCTCCCACAACATCATCATGACTTGGCATGGCAAATGTTTGCCATGGCTCAGTTGTGGGGAAAGACTATGGACTTTCTCAAGCTTGCTTGTTGGATTGCCATCAGCCCAACCTGTATACTAGACCATAGAGCGAATGTCTTGGTCCTGAACATAACCCTATATTATTCATGAGGAAGTTAATAAAGAATGATTAAAAAAATCCACTGTTTTGTAGTCAACAGATTCCCACAATCTGTTCAATTTTGAAAAAGGTTTCCACAAATAATAAGCAAAGTAATGACAAGTGGAGCACATCCAGTGGTTCTCTGAAAGGCTAGATGGGAATAAGGCCATCCATTTGCTTGGATGCATGCTAAAAGCTGATTCCTTCGCACAACCATGGCAAGAAGTAAAATGCACCATCCTTTATGACATTATATCTCTAATGGGCGGTACTAGCTGCCCCCACTTTACAACCAAAGTAGTGAATGGGAAAAGAATTTGATAGACGGTACAAAATTCAATACCACCAGATACCAAAAAAAATACCAATCATGGCAGAGTAAAGAAAGTATATGTAAGTGCACTTTCACAAACCACAGGCATAAGATGAAATTTTCTTTTTATTTCAGGAGGTTCCACTTTAAATGCAAAAGGATAATGGACATCAAAAGCATATTTTCGCAGCCAAACCAAAATAAAAATACAAATCAAAAGCCCATACATGTGATAATCCAGAGGTAGCATCAAACAGTTGAAGAGGTGTGACTAAGATGAGTGGTGCAAAAATTAAAGAGAAACACGGAATGATAAACTAAAACTTGTGTCCCGCTCCGAAGAACAGCCGTTGAATTTTAGTCTTTCTCAACACTTAACCTCCTTCAACCCATGGGCAAAGTACAAAAATGTTGGGTCAGTAGCGCCATCCTTGTAGTAAGCAAACACCAGAGTACCGTCATCATGCATGCTCTCCCCAACAAAACTGCAGAACAGCATCACACTCCATTAAATTTGCACCCACAGATTAGAAGTTCCATATCACCAAGAATGTCAACCTCCCCAACTTTTGTTGGGGCAGTTTCATGTCAATTAAAATTTCCGTGATAAACCATGGGATACTTCAGCATTTTCCTCAAGCAAGTTTGATTGTGGGAAGACAACCATTCCCAATCTACGAAGCAGGTGCATTTAGGTGGTGTTTTGTGTTAAAATTCTGTAGATTACTATGTTCCCCAAACAATTCTTGATGTGAACATTTTTCCTATTATTTTTTTTATTTTCCAGAACTGGACATTTGCGCAAAACCTGTTTGTACATCAATTCAGCAAACTATAACTACATTACAAGTATTCAAAAATAAATGAGAAATCAATTATAAAATAAAACAATGTGAATCCCTCTTTTATACTAGACTAATTTCAAAAATTTTCTAACTCAAAACTTCTCAACTTGTATTTTTTTAACTGGATAATAAATATTTTTTCCACACTTTTTTGATAACACACGAGAAAAGAGTTTCTTTGTGTGTGTGTGTAATGTCCTGTCATGCCTTAATTTTTAAAATGGACTTATTGGTGCAACTGTGTTGTGTCACAAGCCCGTTTATATGCTGCTTAATTAACAATAATTAAGAACAGCAGTAAGCAAGAAAGGAAATTATACTAATGATACTTACAACTGGAGGTCACTGAGCTTTGAGAGCAAGAACTTAGTTGCCCCCTCAATATTCCTCTTAAACTCCTCTCGCTTATCCGCATCCAGCTTGGCTGTCAACAACTTGATGTACCTTTTCATGTATGTAACAAACTGCTTCTTATCAAAAGCAGGTTGCTCCTGCAAGACTCACATCTTTACACGTCAAATACTGCTTTTGAAATAGCAGGTAAATCAAAGAAATCAGAGGGCAAAAAAATACACCTGGAGCCTGAATGTGTCAACAATATCAACAACTTTGACAACTTGATCGTCGACACCCTCATCATCACCATTACCTTCAGCAGAAGGATTTGCACCAATATCAACATCAACTGCTCCCATAACAACCCACTACAAACCATCCCAAATTTCACAATTAAATTTAAAGCACTATAGTGAAATTTGAAGTCAATTAACAACAAAAGTACAGAAATACAACTCTTGTAATCAATTCTGCCAGCACAAGTATGATATGCAATACGATGGCATTCCAGGCCATAAAGTAGCAGAGGAAAAACCAAGTACTAACCTTTCCTTCAACCTCCCACAACACCCCATTCTGGATTTCCTTGTATGGAAATGAGTCTGAAAGAAGCTCATCATCTAGAATTGAGAAACAGCATTCATTAAAATAGTAGCTTAATAAATGATTTCTCATGCAACAGGTTTAGATAAAACAACACCTAGCTTGACACAATAAGAGGGTAATCAAGGAGAGGAACACTGGGCATGAATACATGCAAAGGGAGACCTGATCCTATCAAGTAGCAACAAGAATTCGACAAAAGAGCACAATTTTTATAAGCCAGTTCTCATCTAATCAAAATTTCTCAGCCAATCAAATAGATGAAATTGAATGAAATGCAAACAATGAATTCAACTGCATCTTCACTAAAAAAATAGTAATAATGCATCACCTTTATGCATAAGCAGACATACAGATCTTGAAAATAGAAATTAATTGGAATATTGGTTAAAGGAAAAATCTCGGTGGCAAAGTGTTGGCTGGAATCTGATTTTCTTACTCTCATTCCTTTTAACACCCCCCCCCCCACCAATTAGCCAGTCGATTTCCTCTCTGTGATATTTGAAGATTAAAGAAAAAAAAACATATATTCTGAGAACTGCACCTAGAGCCCCTCCATAGAAGCATGAAACAAACAGGCCTCCAGAAGGGATAACACGACAACAATGTTCTCACTTTAGAAAGCACATATCCGCAAAAATTGCCATGCCCGCTATCTCCACATCACATGAGAATGGTCATCATAATCTGCCAGATACCTATTTCAAGTACATGTCTATTTGTGAAAGCAGACCACCATATAGTTCATAGGGTTCGATAGCCACAAATTCTAACAGATAATCGTTTTAAAGTTGCACTCACTTGATTTTACACGTCATAATGCTGTGTCAAGGATCGGGTCTTATTACAGCAATTTTATTTTTTCTTAGTGGCTGTGACTCCTTTATATTTCCTTTACTATTGTAGTTTCTGTAATTTCCTTTCTTTTACTGCTGTATTTGGGAATCTTCCTGTTAGAGAATAGTAAGAGAGAGAGCACATGCTGGGGTTAGAATAGGACAAAGGAGACGGTTGCAACCGTTTTGGGAAGTGATCTGCTGTGGCAGCATCACCCTAAGACCCTGTAAATACTCCCCAAGGCTCCCCAAGGCTTCAGGGAATCATTATCGAAAATCAAGAAGAATACCTACTTCTCTCTCAATTTTTCTCCTCTCTTCCCTCTGTTCTACTTCTTTCTCCCTATTCTTCTTCCTACTTTCCTACCGTGGACTACAGATTCACATCGAACCAGGAAGTCTGCCATTGTCTCTGCTTGGCAGTGACATGCTGTTGTCGGACAGCACTGCATAAATATCATAATATGGCAAATATTACAATTAGAGGTACACCCACATAAATATTGCTTGGCAAATATGATGATGTACAAACTGAACCATGCAATCTCAACGTATATACAATCAATTTCCAAGGCATCATAACACCAAGCTTTAACAGAAACAAATTCCCATATATTTCAGTGTTATTTGATTTAGAAACCAGGAGCCAGAGGATCCACTGATTTTTTTTTAAAGTAGAATAAAGAAAGACAAGACCGCATAAAAAAGTCACTGTTATAGATTAATTACATGTACGATTTACCAGGACAAAGCAATCCAATCCATTAGAACAAATCATAACAGTCCACTGGATCAAACTGACTGTTAAAACCTTCACATCTTGCCATGGAAGAATTAACTTCAACACGGACCTGACAACTACTCCACCCGTCACTAAAACACGCAATTGAATAGCATGCAGAATCCAACAAAGCTAAGATTTTTAATCAAACAAGCTGAATCATCAATCCCTAACAAGACCAAACCGAGAACAGACACACACGTGCATAGATACGAATATGGGAGAGAGTACCAGTGAGCAAGTCCTGGTAGACCAACATGATTGCAGAGGTCTCTCCTCTCTATTGGATCGTTCCAAACAAGCAGCGCAGAAATCGCCAAGAGAACCTCGAAGCAGAGAGCTTCACGGAGGATCGGGTGGACACTATTTATACGCGAGGGTTTGGAGTTTGGAGAAGAAGAGCAAGGTGGATTACCAAAATAGGTTCGTATTTACATGGATTGACAATCGTGTCCCAGTCATTGGGGATTTGGGCCCCCATGGCTTGTCGGGCCTGTTGTGTCCTAGTTCCAGCCCAGTATTGATTATAAGCCATGGTTGAGAAACCGAAAGTTGGTCTCTTCGGATTTTTTGTAATTTATATTATTTATAAAAAATATTTTTTAATAAAAACAAAGCATATTATTTAAAAACAAGATATATTTATTAAAATTTAATCATTAATATTACCCAACTTATTAAACCCTATAATAACTTAAAAAATTAAACTAAGCCAAGCCAAACATGGTCCAGAAGTAGTGGCAACCGTCTCTTAGATGGGGGGATGAAATGTAATTTACCCATTTTATAATTTCATTGAATTTCAAGGACAATACCGAGATTTTCTTCCAGTCATTCGAGAAGCAAAACGTAGAGCTTTGTGTTTAAGCGGGAATGCCAAATTTGAAGTGGAAGAAGAAGGAGAGGAGAGAGGAGAGGGAGAGGGAGAGACTCGCCGAGACACCGTCCGATAGCGTCATCCGAGCTCCGGCTGACACGACCATCCTCCATGGAGGAAACCGTATACCAAATAGTTTCAGAGATTGAAACTCACCATTCATTCGCCGACACAAACGCCCAAACCCTCATCTCTGAGACAACTCTCTTAGCCCTCCGGACCCTCCTCGACAAAGCTCTTGATTCCGATGACCCACTCGACATCGAGCGTCTCTACGACCAGCTCCAGTCCAAGAACCTCTCTCTATCATCTCTGGTCCGCCCAATCACTTCGGCCATGGATTCGGGTCCGACCCACCTCTCTATTTTAGCTTCAAATGTCTACCTCTCTGTTCTCCTTTCACCAAACGCCCCCGTTTTCACCCTTTTCACTCCCATGGCGTTTCTCTCCCTTCTTCGCTCGGTTCGGAGGGCTTTGAAGAATCCTAATTCGGCCCCTCTGACCGTTCTAACTGAGAACCGGAGCCGGAAGAAGAGGGCGCGGAAGCGGGCTCGGAATTTGGAAGAGAATGGAGATGGGAGTGAAGAGAGGCAATTTGATGTCAGATTCTTATTTTCTGTTCTCGAGAGGTTGGTGCTTGTTCTGGGGTTGGTTCATTTGGACCGGTTCCCAGATTGTTTGAATTCTCTGATCCAGAGCGTTGCTGAACTTCCAGCAATTGGGTTTGAATTCTGTGGATCTTCGAGCATTCATGGTAAGTTATGCGAGTTGTGTTCGATGATTTTGAGCGAGATTTTGAAGCCTGAGCATGGGGATCAGGCAGTTACTGCGGCTCAAGTGTTGAAGTCATTGTCTCCAACGATTCTTATGTTCAAGTCGCCTGCTCGGGCCTTTGCTCTTGGGTTTGCGGTGAATCGTATGATGGGTGTTGCGAAAAATGAGGGTGGAATCAAGAAGGCAATTGTGAATCTGCCAAAGTATCTGGTGCAGAAGGCTCCTGAGAAGTCTGAGGCTCGGGCTTCAGCTGTGGAATCAATAATGGAGATTGTGAAAGCTATGGAATGCGAAGATCAAGTTACTTTTGTTGAGTATGTAGTGAAGATGACCCAAGGAAAGACCCATTTTAGGCTTTTGGCTGTGGACCTTGTTCCAATGCTAATGACGTCTTTGAGAGATCCTTTAAGGCTGAATTCTGAAGGTGGATCTCAGAATTCTTGGGGGTTGAGGTGTTTGGAGGCTTTGATTCAGCGATGTTCAGATGCAACTGCTGGGATTCGAGCAAGAGCTCTGACAAACTTGGCACAATTGGTGGTCTTTTTATCACATGATGATGGGTCTGAGGCTGTGTTGAAGGAAGTAATGGGGTTTGGTAATGTGGATTGTAGCAGGCAAGAAGGTGGGATGTATGATCTACTAAGAAAAAGGTGTGCAGATGAAAAGGCAGCTGTGAGAAAGGCTGCACTTCTTGTGATTTCCAAGTTAACAGCTGTTTTAGGCGGAAAACTTGATGAAGTTTTGCTCAAGACAATGGGCATGGCTTGTTCGGATCCACTTGTCAGCATCCGGAAAACGGCAGTTTTGGCTCTCTCAGAGGTTAAGTTACTCTCTGACTTATAATTTCCATGTTGTACTTTTGTACATGAACATTATTAAGTATTGAAGTGAATAGAGGTGTCATATAAGGGGCCTTGTCTGGGTTCATTTGTAGAGTTGAAATGAGAAACACATTGCAAAAGTGAACTGCATTTGTCCACTTATTCAGTCAAATTAGTGAATCTGTCTCATGCCCTTCTTAAACAGCTTTAATTAAACAGACCAAGATTTCTCCTCGCAATGAAAGACTTGTACAAATAACTCTTTTGGGCCATATTATTGATCCAGCTTAATTTGATGCAGCATATGGTGTATAAGCACAAAACTTCATGCAAGCTACATTTTTTCTATACTTTTATGAAATATACTCTACAAGTTTTTAGTTTATGCAATCTTTTGTACAACTAGAAATATTTTACATCCAGTTATTTCTTTTGTAAAAGCGGGTATTACATTTCTACTATTGCCAAGTGGCTTTGTGATATGCTTTGAGGTAATTGAGTGATTGGTTGTTTTAGTATAATAGTGTAGAAATTTCAACATCTTTAGATTTCCACAAATCATGATTTGTGTCTTGGAGTGCATTTGCAAACTTTACAATTCTTCTCGAAGCCCAAGTTTGCCTTTACAGTTTTTTCTGAAATGAAGAGCACATGGTTCATGCAAAATGTGATTTGGCCAATTTTAAGAGTCTTCTCACGGTCCAACTTCTGCCTTTCCAGCTTTTTGAAATGAAGAGCCCATAGTTCATGCAATATAATTTGGCCAATTTAAGATCTCTACATCCAAACTGATGAATCTCTATGTTGGCATTGCAGGCCTTCAGGAAATTCTCAGACAAAAGTATGATTAAGGAGTGGCTACATTCTGTTCCACGGTTAATAACCGACAATGAAACTAGCATTCAAGAGGAATGTGAGAACTTATTTCTAGAGCTAGTCCTGGACAGAGTGTCGAGAGCAGGATCAAGTGACTTCTCCCATATCAGATCCGCTTGTCATAATTCAAATGTCAAGACAAAAAGTTTAGATATGGAGATTGAGTTGTTATGTCCTGAGGGAGTTTTGGTTATCTTGAAAGAGATCTGTGATGGGGAGGTGACACCTTGGGTGAAGAAGATCTGTGCAAGCCTGGGTAAGAAGCAACGTCTTAAGCCCAAAATTGCTATTGCACTTCAAAATATTATAAAGATGTCTGAATCTGTGTGGTTGAGTCGTTCAATGCCAATAGAAAAGTGGACAGCCCCTCCTGGTGCTTGGTTTCTTCTGTCAGAAGTGTCGCCTTTCCTTTCAAAAGCAGTAGACTGGGAGTTCCTCCACCATCATTGGCGACTCCTTGACGAGCACGTACCAAGTGGTGAGGTTAAGAGTCCCCTTGGACGAGGACTTGAAGATGAAGAGGCCATTGACATAGAATCCAATCCGATTGCTCGAGAAGTAGATCGTGTCTTTCTCTTGCAAACAATTTCTAATGTTTCGGTTAAGTTGCCTCCAGAGCCTGCTGCAGATTTAGCTCATAACTTGCTTAAACGAATTGAGGAGTTTAACATGGATTCCACAGAGGTATTTTTTTAATAGTATTATCTGTATGTACTAGTTTGCTGCACTCATGCTCTTCTTGTTCTATATGTTTCAGTATCAGGTGCCCCATGGATTCCACTATCAATTTTTAAATATAAACTGCTGTTAATTTGTCCGACTGCTAATCATATTCAAGGTTCGTTATGGGAACTTTGTCTTAGATAAGGTTAAATGAAAGAATCTCCACACCAAATGTAGATATGCTTTAATCTTCTTATCACATCTTCAAACTCCCAATACTTCAGAATGAGACTTTTATTTGTTTTACTGTAATCCTAAATTTTATAGCAAGGTTTGTGTCCTAGTTCAAGTACAAGGTCATGTATTGCCATAAAGGGAAAGAAAACAGAAAGATTCTGTAGGCTGAGTCTCTCTAAAAGAAAAATTATATTGCTGAGAACCTGAGAAAGAATAAAGACAGAACGGTGACCTCTCTCAACCACAAAAAGTAAATGGGAAAACTTAAGTATTTCCTTGAGGCAATTAATAGAGCTTTATGTGCTGTGCTGTCAAATGCTCATCTTTTTTTTTTTTTTCCTTGCCATATTTTTTACTCCAACTGATGAGATCCTGCTCCAAGAATGTTAGTAGGCCAGAACAGAAGTTGACATCACCCGCTGATTGGCATTTTTAATATTGTAGCCGATGATCTTGCTTGGTTCAATGCTTCAAAAAGAATAGCATTCTTGAAAGTTCTGAAACATTTACTTAGATCTAAAAAACTTTAAAGAATGTCATCGCCCATCTTTTTTTCTTTTGCTCATCTTCTGCAAGTGAATCATCCATCAGAATGGTTGAGTTTCTGCTAATTGTACCTTCATTTGAGCTATAATTTATGTATACGACTCCACCTACTGGGATTAAGACTAGATATATTGTTGTTTTTTTTGTTATACCTTCATTCATGAACTTGTCAATGGGCTATATAGTATGGAGTCAAAAACATCGACAATATATTTGGATTGCAGAAATTTTCAGAATTTTGTCGATGCTAGAAATAAAAACAATCAAACAAGCTATCATATGCATTAGTTAGCACATAATCTAAAAAGGAAACAGCTGGGCTGTAAGGCCATATATGAGTAGGATATGTCCATATTTGAAGTTGCCAGAAGGAAGAATTCACATGCCCCCAAGTACCAGAGCTTAAAGGCATTACTGAATTAAGCGGAATATGTTACACACAAAGTTTTTTATGTAATTTCCATGTGATCTAGGCAATCTTGATTTCCCTCCTTTCCTAAATTTGCATATTTGTCCTTTGTTTTGACTAAGATCCTGGCTTAGTTCCCATGTTATTTTCCAGATGCAACTGATGATCTTCTTGGTGCCAGGTTACTGCCCATGTAAAAGCACTCAGAACATTGTGCAAGCGAAAAGCTTTGAGTCCCGAGGAAGCTGACGTCCTTGTTATGAAATGGGTGAACCAGCTTCTCTCTAAAGCTTCCCAAATTCTGGAGACCTACATGTCGAAGGACACAGAAGCAAAGAAAGACAGTAGTTTTTTCACCCCACAAAGAAATGGGAGTAAAAAGGGCAAGACAACACAGCCCAGATTGTTGTCACAAGTAATTACTGCAGTTTATACTGTTGGGTCCTTGGTTGTTATTTGTCCTTCAGCTGATCTAAAAGCTGTTATTCCAGTTTTACACTCCATTATCACTTCGGGGAATTCTGGCATGAAATTGACCAAGTTGACTGGCCCTTCAGCTTCTATTAAGCAGATTGCCCCCTCTCTGTACATACAAGCTTGGGTAGCAATGGGCAAGATATGCCTTGCAGATGGGAAACTTGCAAAGCGTTACATTCCCTTGTTTGTGCAGGTAAGGTTTAGACAGCATGTCTACAATTTTATCTCATTATAACAACTTAAAGTCGTGAAATTCTGCTAAGCTTAATTCCACAGTGGTCGATTTAGTTTTGGCTTATGATTGTTATCTTAAGGAGTACACTAGATCTAGCTATATGACCATCTCACTTTATGGTGCGTGGTTTAATGAACGCAAGGGTTTAACACCTTATGAAACTTCACTGATCTCTGCCGTGGTTTGTCAGTACAACCTTGACCTTCCTGCCTAGTAGTTTCTCTTCCCATTAATTTCATCAATATACGACCATGGGTTATTTGAGACATTTCTCATCACCAAATCTTGCCTGTGCATATGTTGATATAGGAGCTTGAAAAGAGTGATTGTGCAGCCCTTCGCAATAACATTGTAGTGATGATGGCAGATTTTTGCGTCCATTATACTGCTCTAGTTGATTGGTGAGGTCCTTTCTCTTCTGGATAAGGAACTAGATCTGGTATGTTCACGATTCTTACTATCCATTCCTTCAATCAACAGTTACATATCAAAGATCACAAAGTGTCTCCGTGATCCATGTGAACTTGTGAGAAGGCAGACATTTATACTTCTCTCCAGATTATTACAGGTTTTTCGTTTTTCATCTTCTGAACAAAGTTATGTTCTCAATTTTTTAAGGCAATTATCAGAAACTGACTTCTTTGAACCTTCCACTTGTATACAGAGAGACTATGTGAAGTGGAGAGGAGTGCTTTTCCTCCGTTTTTTATTATCCCTAGTTGATGAATCGGAAAAAATAAGACAACTGGCTGATTTCCTCTTCGGCAATATCTTAAAAGGTCGCAATGCTTTTATCAATCATTGTTTTTCTCTGAAACTAATCATCCAAACTTGTCATTAGGCCTTGACTCTCTGTTAAAAGTTACTGCAGCTAAGGCACCACTTCTGGCTTATAACAGTTTCGTGGAGGCCATTTTTGTTCTGAATGATTGCGATGCCCACAGTGGACATAGTAATTCTCAAAGTTCAAAATCTGAGAGCCGAATGTTTTCTCTTAGGTAATGTATGTCAAAAATTCTCTTGAAGTAACTAGTTGTAATTAACGTAATGACACCATAACTAGTTTAGTGCATTCCATGCAGAGGCAACGATGAGAATTCAAAGTCTAAAAGAATTCACATTTATGTTTCATTGTTGAAACAAATGGCTCCGGAGCACCTTCTAGCCACCTTTGCCAAGGTTTGTGCAGAGATCCTCGCTTCTGCATCTGATGGTATGCTGAACATAGACGATGCGACGGGACAATCAGTTCTGCAGGTACTGTTTGCGAGCATTCTTTGTCCCTCTAAATGTAGATGCACCAAATTGAAGTGGCTTAGCTAATAGGTTCCACTCGTCAGAAATTGACTTCGTCGGTTACGGTCCTTTCCATTTTTTATTTTCTGATATTTGATCCATCTGTTGGTCGTGAACAAAGGTTCAATAATGCTAAGCTGTATTCTTACATGTTGAGTAAACAGGATGCTTTTCAAGTTCTTGCATGCAAAGAAATTCGTATGCCATCCAACCGTGGGTTGATATCTGAGGCAGGAGACTTGGAGGAAGAAGGTGGAGATGGTGGATCGGCTGTAGCTGCTGCCAGAGGAAGAGCTATAACTCAGGCGGTTAAAAAGGGCCTTATCCAGAACACAATCCCAATCTTCATAGAGCTGAAACGGCTGCTGGAGAGCAAGAACAGTCCCCTAACAGGTTCCCTCATGGAATGCCTCAGAATCCTTCTCAAAGACTACAAAAATGAGATTGATGAAATACTGGTTGCCGATAAGCAGCTCCAGAAAGAGCTTATTTACGACATGCAGAAGTACGAATCGGTGAAGGCCAAATCTACAGCTGCTGCAACCGTTCACGGCTCGGACACTTATCGATCACCTGAAAGGAAGGAGCAGAATGAGCTCCCTGAGAGAAGTCAGTCGAAACTGGCTTCAGCAATGGCAGATGCAGCGGCTGAAGCCAGGGCGCGTACTGTGCTCAGGGAAGTGAACCAGGGGGCTTCCACGCCGCCACTCAGCGCCATGAGTGTGCCTAAGCTCAAGTCTTCGACAGGGGCAAGGGCTTCTGGAGGTGAGCAGGCGGCTGTGCTTGAATCTTTGAGAAGAAGACAATGTTTTGACTCTGATGAAGAGAACTAACTGCTCACTGTCGTAGTAAACTTGGGGCTTCCGATTCATGTACATTCAAGAGCCTTGAGAGCCCTGCATGGGAATTTGATTAATTCACTCTTGTTTCATTCCTTGTGTCTTGTCTTCTACCTTATGAACAACTGTAAATACATCGTATTGGCTACTCAATATCATGCTTGGGCCATCAGGCCAAAGCTTAATTTATTTTATTAATTTGTTTTTAGTACCAAAAAAGGGTCACTAAATATTGATGATGTTATTGTGTTTGTATAAATAAATATATGTATATATATATTTGAAAATGCAATTATTATTATTATTATTAATTTTACTACTCATCGCTTATGACCTTTGAGAGCCCATTACCGTTCAATTTAATGGGGCCTTTTACTTTGATAACTTTTGGTTTTCTCTTACCAATACCATCTTGGGAGTTACAAAAATCTCTATCATTATTGAGTTTATTTTTATAAGCAAAAAGAAAATCTGAATAACTAGGAATTTTATATATTGGCTTAGACATTTTATATATAATGGATGGATGGATCGTTATCCTTATCCTTATTCATTATTATGTTAATATAGATGAGTTATTTGTTTCTATGCTTATTAGCATATTAATAATAATCTTGTTATTATCAATAATTTTATTTGTAACGAGAGTGTTTCAATCAGAGTTTGTAAGTGACCTATAAAGAAGAAATTGATTACGAGTTTGGGTCATCTCTCGCACGAACCCTTCAATATTTAAGTCAGTTATTGAACGAGAGTGTAGAATGCATAATAAGTAGAGTTATAAGTGTATAGTTCTAAATATACATTGAGTAGAGTTCTTCTATTTATAGAGAGGAGAACATCTCGCACGAACCCTTCAATATTTAAGTCAGTTATTGAACGAGAGTGTAGAATGCATAATAAGTAGAGTTATAAGTGTATAGTTCTAAATATACATTGAGTAGAGTTCTTCTATTTATAGAGAGGAGAACATCAAAAGATTGTGTTACTCGATAGACACATCAAATACTCTTCTAGATTCATATGCGGATATATCAAAGATAAATTTAACTCACTTTACATGGTCTCATGTGAGTAACATTTAGAGATTATGTCTTTTAGAGCCTATAATCTCTTGAAAGGGTCTCTTGCGTAGTTTGGAGAGAGACTTTTAAGTCTAAGTGACTCACGAGAGTCTTCTTAATATAGATCTTTTTATAAGCGAGTGACTTATGAATCTCTCTCATAATAGTCCCTTCAATGATGTCGAGAGAGACTTCTAATAAAGGTTACGTAGCTCTTAATATAAGGTCAATCAATTTCTTAGTCTCTCAGTCAATCACTTGACTGACCTCTTAGTCACTCGATGATCTTTTGGTCACTCGATCTCAATTCTCTCGATGGGCTACGGTTAATAATCTAAGTATTTATTTTATTTTTTGATCAAGATTTGAAATTAAAGATAAAGGCTAAAAAATAAGATAAAATTTATGTAAAAATATAAATTCTCTTTTAATTAACAAAAAATAAAAATCTCATAATCATAATTATAATTATACAATTTTATTATATTATCTGCATCCATCGACATAACATTCATGAACAAATTAAGAGAGGAACTGAACCCATTGAAGAGAGATGAGAGACCTACAAACCTACTACCCCCTTGCTCCAACAACAAACACACCGCCGGAAGAGAGGATTCCTTCCTCTATACCCGTAAGCGTGCACTAAAAAGAGACCGTTTTAAAGAAGGCTATTATCGAAGAAAATGATATTCTTCTGACAAAAGAAATTTCAAATGAGGAGGAGTTTGAAGTTTGAACCCTAATCATGAGCTCTTTCCATTCCCCATCATCAATGCACGCATACCTAAATTCAATCCCCACGGTTAAACTTCAGATTACATTTACATGATAGAGAATCAGATCGAGTGAGTGAACGTTCAACTGTTCGACCAACCGCTGTTGTTTACAATTATCTGTTGATTATTTGTTTTGTTTTGTTTTTTTTCTGATTTTCCTAAACGAGGTTGGTTTCTCCGAGCACTCATCGTGGCGCGCTGCGGCTGATTGCCTTACATATAAATAGTTCGCCCCGACCGGCTTGGTTGCGGGACACATCCCCGTCTCTCTCTCTCCCTCCCACCCACCTACCCGCACGCATCTGGCCTTCGATTTCTGAATCCGGTAAGCCCTTCATCTTCCCTTGATTTCTTTCCGGCTTCCCCCTCCGTGTTACGCATCTGAAAGCCCTAATTTTCGCTTGTCTGTTTCGGATCTTATCCTAATGCAGTTTTACCTGAAAAGGAGGTGTTCATTTAGTTGCGTCTACTGATTTAGGCGGACCTAACCTAGATGATAGATTTGGGCATCTGAAGCCTGAAGTTTTGAGTTTCTAGGGTTTTAATTGAGTCGAGCCTCGTTCGTTTTCAATTATGGATAGTAACAAGGACGAGGCTCTAAGATGCGTTAGTATCGCCAGGGACGCGATCGCCTCCGGGAATAAGCAGCGCGCGCTGAAATTCATTGATATTGCGCGTCGGCTTAACCATAATTTGTCGGTTGATGATCTCTTAGCCGCCTGTGAGAATATGAATTCGCGGTCTCCTGGTCCTTCTAGCGACGAAAAGCCTGTGGATAGTGGTAAGAATAAGGTGAATTCGCGGATGGTTGACGAGGTTTCAAATGGGGAGCGTAATTATACGGAAGAGCATGTGCAGTTGGTCAGTAAAATCAAGAGAAGTAGGGATTACTATGACATTCTTGGTGTGGAAAGGAGTTGTTCGGTGGAGGAGGTTAAGAGAGCATACAGGAAATTGTCGTTGAAAGTTCATCCAGACAAGAACAAGGCGCCTGGTTCAGAGGAGGCATTTAAGAAAGTTAGCAAGGCATTCAAGTGCTTGAGCAATGATGATTCGAGAAGAGAATATGATCAGACTGGGTTGATTGAGGACTTTGATTATGGTCAGCAATACAATGTCAGGCGGAGAAAGCGGCGAACTGGGCATGATTCGTTTGATGATGATTTTGACCCTGATGAGGTATTCAGGTCATTTTTTGGACATGGACCACATGGTGACATGTTCCGTCCAAGTCATGTGTACAGGACTAGAGCAACAGCCAATCAAGGAAGGGAAGAGAATGTTGGAGCAGGGCCTAATCTGATACTTCTTCTTCAGATATTACCTTTTTTGATCATATTCCTGCTTGCTTATCTTCCCTTGTCGGAGCCTGATTATTCCTTGCAGAAGAACTATTCTTATCAGTTACCTAGGATCACTGAGAAACATGGCATTGAGTTTTATGTTAAGTCGGTTGATTTTGATCAGAATTACCCACTTGGAAGTCCTGCTCGAGCTAGTATCGAGGAAAATGTTATAAAAGATTACAAAAATTTACTTGGTCGCTATTGTCACATAGAACTCCAAAGGCGTCAATGGAGCAGGAACTTGCCCACTCCTCATTGCGACAAGCTAAAGAGCTTTGGTGTAGCATAAAGGTGAGTAGAAGAGTCTTTACTGCTATCTAGAGAATTTTGTTTGTATGAATTTCCTTTCCTTGCAAAACTCTTTGGTATTCAATTCACTTATATCTATGTGGTGCTGATGCTTTATGCCAGTTTTATGCTTTTAGAATGAATGTTGCAAGTAGTTAAAGTTCACCAGGCAGTTCCAGGATTAAACGTCTGAAATTCATGTTGTATATATGTACTGCTTGGCCAGCAGGTTTTTATTTTCTTCCTTTCTTTCTTCCAAAAGTTATATATTAGATGAGGGGGGATCCTTGTTAATGAATACCAGAAGTGAGATGAAAAATCTGGAAGATGGTTCTAAGTCATGATCAGGATGTTCATAGTTTGTGCAGATTGTTAATCATGAATTTGAAGTAATGTTCTGCTGCTATTTCATCTTGTAAACCGCTAAACCCTTGTCTTTTGAAAATCTTAACCTCTTTCCTTTTTTCCCAAACAGAGCAAGTTGAGACTTTTTGAATCTTAGCAGTTAACTAGTATCTGATGAAATCTTTTGAATTCACTGCTAATTAGTATCAGTTATGCATATATAAGCAAAAGGTTTGAGGATCCACCTCCTTTTCCTTCTGTGTTAATTCTAGACTATCCTACCCCTCTCATAAAGCATCTTGGTCACTGTGTGTGTTTATATGGGTCTATTGTTCCTCTACCAATTGGACATTGTTGCAATATCATAAGGTGATGATTTGAACTTAGACATTGGAAATGGCCTCATATGTAGGGATTATTTCAAGGGGGCTTCAAAGTTTGATGTGGAAATAATGTTTAAGATTTATCTGCCACTTTATGGCAGAAATCCAGGATGTGCCCAAAATTTGGAATGCTGCAAGTATGCCAACATCAAGCTGATCTTGGTCCCCCCACTTTCTCAATTTTGCTTTGTTCTGCAAACTTGTTCAACCAATTGAACACCATTTTTTTCAGAATTCCATTTCCACTTCTGTGAATACAAGTTTTGTCATGTAGCCATGCACCTTCATTGCCATTTTCTTTCAATATTTTGTAAGATGAAATATTCTTCCATGGAACTTTTAACTGATGAACTCATGTCTCATTAGTTTATATTTACTTAGAACAAGAAAGACCAGGGGAGTTTTGTGAAGCTCCTACTGTGCTCAATAGACTGGCAAATTCAAAATAGCACTATGGTAATGAGCCTAATACATTTCACCTGCCTTGCATTATTATTTTAAGTTCATTCATACATGTCACATTCCTAAGGGCAGAATAGTAATTATAGCTATAGTATATAAGCTGATTGTAACTAGTTTGTTAGAGCCTTGCTGTACTGGGTGTACATTCCCAGTTAGTTATGGCAGCTGGTAGCTATATATGTGGCCGCAGCTGGGAATGATGACGCACGATTGAATATACAAAATCAGATCTCTCTCTCTCTTTTTTGTTACTCTCTCTCTCTCTCTCTCTCTCTCTCCTAAACATTCTTCTATCTTTCCATAATTCTTCAATTTCCAGAAGAATCCCCCTTGTCAGCTATCGGAGCTGACAACACATAGATTTGGCATTAGATAGAGATTATTGCTGAGCTAGAAACCATGCAGCTGGTACCTAATGGGATCAAGGTTTAATATGTTGTTCATTCATGCATAGTCGTTATTTGTTAGAGTTGTAAGTCAGCCCTTTGTTTGTACTTTTTTAGATGCCCATGTATCATTCTTCACGCAGGTAAAGTCGACCTTTCTGTCAAGATTTTGCGCACATAAGGTCCCCCTTGCCCTCTTTCCAAAGGATAAAAATAGAATCAATATATACACACAACGGCCCAGAAAATTACAAAATAAATATTATCTGCCTTCCTGAAGCTTCCCACACAGATAGTTTTAGCTTGATGGAAACTCTTATTGATGTAAGTTGAACCACTTCTATTGATGCAGATGGGGTGATTGACTTGAAGATGTTCTAGAAAGGTAACAAGTGACTCTAGCAAATACTATGTGGCATCTACACTATGTCCTACTCAAAACATAGTTATCCATTAGACATTACAATCTGCAACTTGAGTCCACAGTCTCTTTTGTTTTAGCATTGCCTGATACATCCAATTGCACATGCTTATCTGGATTTGCACCTTGGAATGGAACGTTAGTTGCTTGTAACAGTTTGCTAGTTCTGATCACATGTATTTGTTTTTGCAAATTGAGCAGTAATTGTGGCTGCAGCTTAGGAGGAGAGGAGGTGCCCATATCCTAATGTGATGGTGACACTGAACTTAGAACCACTCACTGTTAGAGTGGTTCAGTTCAACAGATGTGACCTGGGGCATCTGCATTTTGATCCTGGAGCAACCATCCACCAAGGTGAGCCAGGATGATGTTAAGGAAGATGTTTACCACCCTAGCTCAAACTACAGTACACTCTATTTTGCGGGTTGTTGCGTCGTATTTGATATGTGGTTGGTTGGATAAAGATAGATTAAAACCTTAAGGAAAATGAAGCAATTCCATTTACAATATGGCACGGTTACATTATCCGGGTTGTTTTGTCCATCAAGCTCTGATGATGTACTGAATATATTCTCCATTGATCCTAGTTCCTGGAGTTCTTGAGAAGAGATCATAGCACAATTTTCCTTTAATAATGTTGAGTCTGTCAGTAAATTTCTGGATTGTGATTTCCACAAATGTCACTTATCATCACCAAATTATGTATCCGAGTATCTCTTTTCAAAGATGTGTGTGGCTGCAAGTTCTGTTCCAGTATGCTAGATGTCATTGTGCGGCTAACTTCCAGTTATATTCGATGTAACTGTGCAAGTTTTTAATTTTTTAAATTTAATGTGATCTAAATACATAACAGCAAACTATGGTACGACGTTAATCTGACGATGTAATATTATGACTGGATATTTTCTTCATTCATTCATCCCTGCGCAATAATGGTGTAGTAGAAGTTTGTCTTTTTGTTGCCAGTAAAGTGTAAAGACTCAAGTGGCACTTTGTGTTGGAAATTTTCAAATCAAATTGTGTACAAGTTCAGATTAGATTGAGTTCGAAAATGTGATGATCATAATAATGTAATTATATTTTGTTAAACAAATTAGAAAGGCACTAAATGGGGGGGGAGGGGGGGCCATGTTTCCCACAATAATTGGGGTTAATTTGTGTACTGAAGAGAGTCAGAGTTGTTGATAGGTTGGCACATGCAAATGGAGTCCCATTCTGTAACATTTCGAATCTTTGGCGTCAAGTGGGACAAAGAAAAGGGCTTGGTAGAAACAAACACAAGTGTCAGCTCATTAACTGTTCTGTACCCTAAACCCGCTCTCTTCTCCAATGCATGCTAGTGGTTTCAAAAGAAAAGATACCCGGCATTCTTGAAATTTAAACTTAAATTTTAATTATTTTCACAGGAACATCCAACTTTTAATTTTTATTTTAGTTTCCTTACAAGTTATTCTCGACTGCATCAACAAGAGAGACCTTTCATCGGCAACCGGAGAACAAATATATCGACTTTGAAGCTTTCAAGGGGAAATTACACACTATTATTGAGACTGAAATGATGAGAGAATAGACTTCTAAACATACTCTAGGTTATGATTTGGGAAAGTCTTTGAAATGGGAGTCATACACTTTGATCAAATTGAAAAGGGTTTGGAAGAGCAATATATATATATATGAATTCGTTTCAAACAATCATATCTTTAAGTAGACTTATTGGGTTTGAGCGATTCTAAATTGATGAAAAAATAGTCTTCTTAACATACGAAATATGTTGAAGAAATTCCAGATTTTGACTTAGAGAAGCCTTTTAAGTATGAGGCATGCACTTTGATCAAACTAGGAAGGGTTTGGAGGAGTCATATAAAATTTCGTTTCAATCAGTCAGATCCTCAAGCAGACTACTTATTGTTACATCGTTAATTAATAATACATAGTATTAACAAAATCAGATGATAATCTATGACTGAAATGAAATGAACACCCATAATAATAAAAAAAATTAAAATATATATATATATATATATTAAAAGTTGAACTTTTATGATCTATATTTTAAAAATAAAAAAAAAAAAAACCGAATTTTTGAGATGTTTTTGTGTGATCCGTGAAAAGTGCAGAGGCCTGAGTGAAATAAAATAAATCACCCACCACAGGAAAACCCTCGACACAAATCCAGCAAAAAGCAGAGGGGTGGGGAGGCAGAGCAGCACTGCACCACCGCCACCGGCGGCTGCTGCTGGGCAGAGAGCAAAGGGTGATTGATTATGTAAAACTAGAGCAGCAAAAAATTCAAAGTCCACTGTTTCCGTCCGCAAAATTACAACCATGCCCCACACACCCACCCAGCACCAACAGCATCCACCGACGCCGAGTTCTGTTCACACACAGCTCTATTATACTCCCTATATATGTGTACAAACAAAGAAGCAAAAGCAAGTCAAATTAATTAATCAAAAATACAAAACAGATCCAACTCGGTACAGCCATCATCAGTCGCCGGAGTCGTCGTCGCCGCCGCCGAAGATAGAGACGCGGTTGTAGAGGAGGAAGACGAAAAGGAGGAGGAAGAGGGCGACGCCGACGGGGGAGCCGCTGACTCGGTGGATGGTGTTGGGCTCGCCGGTGGAGAAGAGGGTGGAGACGAAGGAGCCGCTCTCGGAGGAGAGGAACTGGATGACGAGGAGGAGGACGATGGGGAGGAACAGCAGCCCCACCGGGCTGAGCAGCTCGGCGATGAACTCGGTCACGGCCTCGCCCTTGTCTTCCAGCAGCGACGGCATTACCATCAACGCCACCACCACCACCACCAGCAGGACGCCGTAGGGGGCGCCAGCGCGGCGTTCTTCGATCATATTTGTTAGTGAATGTGGGTTATCTCTTGGATCTCGTTTGGGTTTGGTGGAGAAGTAGTAGAATACAAGGAGGGGAAGAAGAATGAAGAAATGAATGGTCTCTCTCTCTCTCTCTCTCTCTCTCTCTCTGGCGTTAATATAAAATGCGCTTTGGGACGCGCTTTGTTTTGAATATCATCATTTCTCAGTCATACCCCAATTCAAAAAAAAAAAAAAAATACATGTTGCATGCATTAAGGCTTTGTTTGGGATTAGGAAAATGATAAATTTGCCATATTAATTTCATAATTTATCAATGCCCTACGAGAGAAAGTTATTGATGGAAAAAACAAAATGTATCTCAAGTTTTAATTTTAAATAGATTACATATTTAGGTCGGCACTGAGTTATATGTGGTTGAGATATGTGAAGGTAACACTATCATCTTTTTCTTCTCATACCTAGACTTTTTACCTTTTTTTATCTTTAACCAATCTTAGTCTTTCTTTTCTCACTATCGACTTACTCCTAATCTTGTCTTCCTCTTTTAGTGATCATTACATCTCTTTTACTTTTGGTCTTACTCTTGTTCTTTATTATTGGTCGCCAGCAGCGTGGGAGGCAAGTGGTCGCTCCCCCGTTAGCCTTCCTCGTGCTGGTGGCCTGCAATGGCGTTGATTAGGGTTAAAGGGGCCAACAATAGCAGCGACGTGGGTATGGGTGGATAGATCTGAGCCAGCAATGTAGGAGACGAGCGGTCTGTCTGTCTAGCGACAATAAGGATATGTTGTTAGAGGCTGCAACACCTTTCTTGGTTGTTTTCTGGCAATTTTTTGTCGCATCGTTCATCGTCAACTGCCTCATCTCTCACAATTTCGAAAAACGTGGCGCCTTTTCATTTGCCCAATCAATGTGGGGCTCATGTCAAATTGCACATGTAACTCACATACAATATTTGTTGAACCTAGATATCTGATTGTTACAAAATTAAAAGTTAAGTCGCACAATAAATTCAACTTAGGGGCTAAATGATTTTTTCCTAAAATTAAGTGGCATTTTGCCTTAGGTCAAAATAAAATAGATTATAAAATAAAATAAAAAAGTTTCTACTTTCTAGTTTGTCTTACGGGACATTCTTGCTGCTTGAAGGTTCAAGGAAGGAGAGGGGGATGATGGTCTTGAGACGTGTTTGGCAAGCCTTGCAGTTGTCTTGTCTCTCTCTCTCACTTTCCCAGAAGAAGAAGACCACCTTCCCTCCTAATTATCCTTACTTTTATAAAAATCAGTCAAAAATCATCTTTTGCTTCCCACCAAACCAAACCAATTCAATCCAATCCAATACCCCTTTGCATTTCATCATGTTCGCCTGCATATCATCCATTCAGACTTTTGTATCTTCAACGTTGTTCTTTGCACAGACGAATTTAACAAATTTTTATTGATGATATTTTATATTAA
The DNA here is from genome assembly GCF_014633365.1 of Diospyros lotus. Lineage (NCBI taxonomy): Eukaryota > Viridiplantae > Streptophyta > Magnoliopsida > Ericales > Ebenaceae > Diospyros > Diospyros lotus. The sequence continues at coordinate 6,184,334 of NC_068341.1, forward strand.
TATTTTGTATATTTTATGTTAATATAAAGTGTTATAAAATTAAGTATCTAAATAATATTTTTATTAAAAAAATAATAAGAATGGGAAGAAATTTAATGATAGTGTCTTATTTGATCTTTTTAATAATAAAAATAAAAAATAATAATATATTTTTGTGCACTTTATTTGGTTTGTGTTGTGTTGCTATTTTTTTTATTTAAAATTTATGTTAAAACAAATTCCATATAAGTTTTAATTTTATAAAATTAAAGTTAGATAGCTTTAGTCAATAAAGACAATTGAGGACATTTTTGACTTTTAGGTGGCAAGGCACGTGGGAGCCTACAAGCATTAAAGGCAGAGTCAATGCGGTGCTTTATTTAATAAAACCCTGTTCCCTCCCCCCTCTTCATTGATAATTCCAAGAAAAAGTCTATTGGCAGTCATATTTTTTTGCTTTTCGCAGACCAAGAAAAAAAAATAGCCTTGAACGAAAATTTAATTTTATTATTTATTTTATTTAATGCTCAATTATCCACATTTCACAATCACCTATCATAGCATTTTTTTCTTGCTAGCCAAACTGTGTAATTCATTTCTTATTATTTCATGTTCTCCATGGCAAAGTTATTTTCTTCTCGTCATAGCAGAAAGGTTACTCATTTCTATTATTTTACGTATACCATTGTTTAGTTATTTTTGTTTAGTTAATCGAAGCTAGTCATAGATTACTACAGTCAAATATTGACAACGATATGGGCAAAGTTTGATGAGAAATATAACAATTATTCAAAAAAATACCACAAATCATTCTATAGATAAATAAGTAAACTAGTTTTAAGAATTATAATAATATCTGTATGTATGTATTATTGTCTGTTATAAGAGGTCAAGAAGTTAGATTCGAAAAACTCTAGAAAATCCATATTTCTGAACCCCAAGATTAGGGAAAGTCTTTCCGAACCCTAGGATTCGTGGAATTTAGGCTTTCCCGAATCCTAAGATTCGAGAAAAGTCATGTTTTCCGAACCCTAAGATTCGGGGGATTTGGGCTTCCCCGAATCCTAGGGTTCAGGGAAAGCTATGATTCCCGAATCAACCTGACTTTCCCTGAATCCTAAGATTCGGAGTGTCAAGTTTATAGATATTTTTTATTTTAATTTATAAATAATTAGATATAAAAAATTAGAGATGTAAAATCATCACTATCAATTTTCTTGTATATTAAATAAAATTTATGAAAAAATATGTATTTATTTTTAAAAAAAATTAAATTATTCAAGTCCAATACTTAGATAAAATAATTCAGTATAAAAAACATATTAATCAGTAATATTTAATTAAAAATATATTTGAAAAATAATTACATAAAAAAAAATGTGTTCCCCAAACCCTTGAGTTCGGGGAACTACAGATTTCTCGAATCTACAAGTCCAAAAAAATCATACTTATATAAAATATTATTTTTTTTACGTATTTATTTTTTTAAATATATATAAATATATATTTATATATGTTTACATAAAATCAAGTGCAATACTTAGATAAAAAAAACGTATTTTTTACATAAAATCAAGTATAAAAAAAATATGCATTTTTTTTAAAATTAAATTATTCAAGTGCAATACTTAGATAAAAAAATTAAGTATAAAAAAAAACATGTTAATCAGTACTATTTAATTAAAAATTAGATTTGTCGAATACATGCATAAAAAATAAAATATAAAAAAATTAAAGATATAAGGTTCGAGAAATCATAGATTTCTCGACCGTCGCACTGAAACCTTCGAACTTAAATCAGTTGCAAAATCAAAAATTTAAATTCATTACCTGAAAATTCTAATGAGACAAGATAACTCCGACAAACAAACAGCAAGTGACAAAACAGAAAAGGCGATAGCGAGTAGAGAAGATGATATGTGAGCTGTGGCTATGCGCGAGATATGAGATATGTGGAAAAGGGTAATTCTAGAATATAAGTGATTGCGAAAAGTAATAAAAAAAATTGTTAAGAGTAATTATAATTTTTTTTTATTTATGACTACAAACAGCTAAAAACTTGACTTGAAATAGAATTTTTCTAATCCCAATACTCTTGTTACTATAGTTTTACTAAATTAACCCCCCAAGAAAAGGAATAAAAACCCTATTCTATCTATGTCGCCCCTTTTTAATTTATTTTTGGATTTTAGCGGGGGGGGATGGTAGAGATGATTAGCATATAATAATAATAATCATATTTATGTTTCATTGCAAATTAAAGGAAGATCTCATGATTAAGCATATGCTCCACTTTGTGGTATTAGAAATATCATCTTTTGCAGCATCATTTAGCGATCCCCCCCCCCTCCACCACCTTTTTTGGGGGCGGGCATAAAGGATGAGCAAAGGAGCAGACCTCAAATGAAAAATGAAGGGAAAAGAAAGGAAAAGGCACAGTGGGATTTGATTGATGGAAGGAGGGTATTTGTGTATATGTAAAAAAAATAAGAGGACAGGAAGGACCTTTTGATGAAATAAATTAATGGGCTGTAGCTTATATAGTAGGGCAATTAGATTTGGATCCCACACAAGATGCAGTGGCACAGTGCACAGAGACAATATTGAAGTATTATATTATACATTATTATTAATAACTTAATATAAGAGCTTGGGAAATCATAATATCGTATGGTTTCAGGGTCCAACTCAATTAATTTCATTCAGTTCAGACACACCAAATGCCCCTCAAGTAAGGGACATGACCTTAAGGGCACTTAACCAGTATCTCTAAATCCTGCAAGCTTCCCCGGTTTGAGCTGAGCACAAATAAATTTATAATAACTAGTGTATGGTTCCTGGAGGGACTCCCATCCACCATTTTCTTTATATGGGCACTTAAAAGTAATTTAAACATGAGTGATAGCTCCCAAATGATGAAAATACCAAATAATCACATAAATTATTGTAAGTAGATTTAGCTCACACAATACCAGGAGGCAACACATCATGTCTTTAGTCACCTAAGTTATGCCTTATTTCCCCCCCAAAAAAATAAGAATCATTGTAACATCTTCTCACCAAACAAACTTCAACAACACTTCATAAATATCTACTACATATATGAAGTTTTACTTTTGTACCTGCAAAAATACTCATTAGTATGCAGATGAAGATGGCGTGGTTCCAGGGTCATTTTCATATGGCTTGATGTGTTGCTTTTGGCTATATATATATATATTTCTGAATGCAAAATTACAAGAAAGCAGAGCCATAGCCTACCTTACAATGTACCCTGTACCGTTCCTCTCATCAGTTCATCTCACTTTTTCTCAGCCACACATATCTTACATGTCAGACAGAGAGACACACAAATATCTTCTTCTTTTCTTTTTTTTATGCTGAAAAATATTACCGACGCGACAAAAACAATGTTTGAAAATGCAAATGATGGCGGATGGCCTCACTCAGTGCAATTTTTATGCCCAAAATAGAAGAGGGGATGGAAGGCCTCTATCATAGAAAATTGACATATTTTAAAAATAAGGTTTTGTTCACTAATAATAAACACTTCATTTTATTAAGTGGAGTGAGTTAGGTTAGATTTTAAAAGTACGTTGTGCCCATTGACCCGTCCCTCGTAGGTATTGGCCCTTTTAGATTTTAAAAGGACACTTGGTTTTAATTTTATTAATAATAATAATAATAGGTTTTGACATATTTTATTGTTAAGTGGAGTGGGATGCTCTAGAATTTGCCTAGTCTATGAGCCAGCCATTTACATAAATAACTGATCTCTTCTTCTACAGAAACCAACCAAATCTTTCCACATGTTCAACTGATTCCTGGCATTGCGTGGCCATGTGAAACTGAAGGAGGAATCAGCCACTTCCATGACTTACCCTTGTGATTCAAGATACCCCTCCCCTCTCCCTTTCAGGAATCACAAACAGAAAATGGCAGAAACATTTTCCTTTCCTACTGAAGAAATGGTAGTGTCAATGTAAAGTGCTGGCAGGAAGAAGTTCCAAGAAAGCAGACAACTACAGACGCTGGAACGGAGAAAAGAACAAAACTAACACACTATTGTTCTTAGGTGCTCATGAGTTCAGGTGAATTTGGTAACTCAATCAAACCAAGTTGATTGAGTTGATTTAATTTAGGTTATCTCTCAGCTCAGCTCAGCTCAGCTCGGGTATGAATTAGACTATCGAGTCTATCAATCCGAAACAAAACAATTATAAAGCTCATTTTCTCTAAAATTGCCTCCATTAAATCCGTTTAGAAATAAATGAGTGGAGGGCGACCTGTCATGTATCCAAACAAGGAGTCATCTTGGTCGTGTAGATTGAGAATCTCTGGTTTCAAGAATCCTCGAAGCAATCAAACTTGCACTCCTATCGTTATATATAATAATATAATAATATAATAAAATGGCGTAGAAGTGGGTTGGGTTTGGCCTCCTGAGTTCTGAGTTAGCTGGGCTGAGTGGATTGGGCCTCGGCTAAAAGAGCCTTTGGTTACGCCCCCTATATTCTGCACAGAATTTGTATGTATGTATGTATACTGGACTGTGGTTTGTGAATAAAATTATAGTATATTATTTGGTTTTTAAACAACTCAGCATTTTTGCAATAGGCCACTAGCATTAAAAAAAAAAAAAAAATCAATTTTTAACATTGATTAATTTTAGTTTAATTTGGTTCTAATTTAGCTTTGGTGTATATACACGAAAAAACAAAAAATCAATTTTCAATTTTTATTTTAACACTAGTCTTTAGATTTTAAATCCAGTTGACCGATATTATAATTATTTTATAAAAATAAAACTAAGTTTTAGATTATTTATCAAATTATCACTATTCTAAAACTAGGTTGATGTCTATTGCAATAATTGTATTTACTAAAATGTTTTAAATTCCTATTAAATTTTCTTAACATTGGGTATCTTTAAAAAATATATATATTTTTTGATTAAACTGAGTTTTTAAATTTTGGTTCAATTTTGTTATATATATATATATATATATGTTCAGTTAATTTAGTTTAATTGTCAAATTATTCCATAATCAAATGCTCGCCCCTAAAAGCATTTAAAACTCATATTTTAAGAATAAGTTTTGATAAGAATGGTAAAATTATTCTTTTATAAAGGCCACAAATCATAGTTATAGAAATAATTTCTTCACGAAACAAAAATAAATTTAGAATATCTACCATCCCTCTCAAAACTGCAAGTCTTGTATACTAGCAGCCCACTATCATATTTAATTTTTTTAGTATAAAAAAAATTAATAATAGTCTAATCCAAAAAAAAATATAATTCACTTCAAAATCTATAATGTGTAGCTCTCCACTCTGGACGATATCCTATTTATAAGTAAAATTGACTAAAGCCACTCAAATTAAATTATTAATTTCAAACAAGTTCAGATTATAGTTTTTTAAAATTAACCTTTATCATTAATTTCAAACCTAAATCCTATCATTAATTACATAAAAAATTTATTATATTAACTTTTTAAAATCTGAACCTTCCCTAACACAGATCCTTTGATCCGCCCTGAGCTATGAATTAATCAGCTGCCAGCCTGCTTTAGCTAAAAGAGGCCTGCCTAATGAGCTGCCACGCTGCATGCTTTCGCAACACAAAGCATGTGGGCACCATCAGCTCTGTCTTTAATCTCAATCCGTACCGTACTGCTCATTTTCTAAAACTAGCCCCAGCACTGCTTCAACTATCAAACAACCTAATAAATCAAGGAGGATTGGGTGAGCGATTTCACCTTTTGGACCAATAAATCAAGGAGGATTGCTTTTGGTGATTTGATTAATTTGACACAATAAAGGTGCAAGGCAATTATTGAACAATTATGCAGGCACTCGAATCTATGGTCGCCGATGGTGTTTTTTTTTTTTTTTTTGTGAAGTTGATGTGCCACTGCCTTAGCTTAGCTAAGAGGACTGTGGCACGAAAGAAATTCAGGGCTTGTCTTATTCAACAGATGATGATGATAAGACTGCTTGTGAATGTGAGTGATTCTACATGTGGGGAACCAAAATTCTGAGCCCGTGACAAGCAAAGAAGTGGGGTTGAATCACATGCTAATGCACTAGCCCTTTTCTCTTCGAAACTCTAATCTTCCACTCATTATTCGCTAATGGTCCACGAATTCCATGCCCATAATCAGAGCAAATAATGGAGAAATTTGCAACCTGGTACCCAAATAATCATCCCCTAGATGTGTTGCCTTGTGGAATCATGGCAAAGCGTGGCTGAGACCAAGTGAGTAAATCAGTGCCATCACAGGCAGAGAATTTAGCGGGAAAAATTGACCCAGTGACACGTAACGAGAAAAATAATTGTACCTAAATCCAAGTAGTAATTGCTCAGTAATATTAATAGATCGTTGTCCAAGTAAATTCACCCCTTGACAGAGGCACATAATGCTGGAAGGTTTTGGACTGAGGTGCTCTCACGGGTCATGGGCAAACTGGGACTAGTGAGCAGCTTAGCGTACTGCTGCAGCTGCTCTGGGTCTGGGTGAGGTCCCTTTCATGACAGCCTCACCAGGGCTAGCATATGCATACGGCCTTCACCACACCAAACAAAATATAATCAAAATGGTCATCCAGCTGCATTCAGATGGCCTGAGTTTTGTAATGGGGTCTACAGGGGAGACTCAGTTCTACCTTGGAAACTTTCGTTTCGTCATCTTTGGCCAAAAGGTAAGGTATTTCAAATACTGAACTAACAGAGACACAGTTCAGCGCATATGCAAGATGTGAAAAATCAGAAGGTAAAATAGTGATTAGTCCTGGGAAAACAGAGAAATTTGAAAATTAACACACAAAATACCTGTTCATCAGACGGTCCAGCTCATGCGGCCACCAGTTCTGACAGGTCAACATGCCATCAGCAGTGCCTGTGCACGGGGATCACAAGAAGTGTAAGAACAGATGATTGATTATGAATGCATATGCTTGAATCCTTCCAAATTTCTATATAGAAAATTGAGAATATAACTCTGTATTATCAATCATAGATATAAGCTCATGAATAACAATGCTGAAATATTGAAAATGAAGAAAATTAATCGACTACTCCTCCGTGCAATTGAAACAAAGTTACAAAGTTGTTTCCAAAGAACCATAGTTGTCTTGTGGCAGATGAAATCTAGTGACCATAAGTTCATAACAAACTGTGAATGCATCCCATATGAAGGTGAATTTTATGTTAAACACAAAAAGGAAAAGAAAAATGCTAGTATTGCTCCATTTATACATGTTATAATCATGACCAGATAGGAAAAAAATAATAATAAAATTGAAAAATGGTCTTGATTAGTCAAACTACACTTTAGCGTAGAATCACATGATGATCTAAATATAAAATAGCATATTACACTCCCTTTATATAGAATGGTAGGAGCGCACACAAAGTAATAAACATGTGTTAGCAAAACTCTATGAACCTTCATGGTTGTAAGAAAATAACTGTTAATAGTGTCAGTGTCTTATCCATCTTGCCCTCCTTTGAAGGAAGGAACATTTCCTTGTCTGTTTGTAATGGTGGGTCCTGACAAGTCAAAACAGTAATGAGTAGAAGTCCAAACCTCCAATATTCTACGAGACTGTGATATCTCCGTTACCCTTTCTTATCCCCAGCGAAGCACTCTTCTCCTTCATGAGATTAGTATGTCACAGAATTCAATGGCTTCCTGCTCTTCTTCTTCTTCTCGTGAATATGAGAGACCAAACGCTGAATCCGTCAGGGCAGTCGTCGCTTCAATCAACACACACATACATGAATTCCTTGCAAATGACAAAACTTGGAAATCCGTAAAATTGAAATGCACTTCAAAGCTCAAGATCCAACAGAGAGAATTCTTTGAATTCTCTGAGCATTCAGTACTGTCAAATCTATACTGGGGCATAGACAATATTGAAGCTGCAATTCAGTCAAAACAGCCAGAAGAGAAATCTGGCAGGCTCAAGAATTCAGAGCGAATGCTTCAAGTCCCTGCTTTGCTTAATGAGCTCGGAGTGACAGCAGGAATTTCAAACCAGTACTTGATTTGCTGCTCCTACTTCTATCTCTCTGTGGTTCGGAAACTCCAAGGAGATGAGTGGCAGGTTGCATTGGATTTTCTCCAAGCTGTTCTGGTCTCCCCACAACTTTTTTGGACAGAATTCACACCAAAGCCATGCAACAGTTCATTTATTGCCTACATGACATTTGAAAGTCAGAAAATGGGGGCCAAGAGAAGCCTGAACTCGGCATCTCTAATGGATTGTAACGATGATGAGATTGTCAAGGCAATGAGGCACATGGCAAGGAGGTACAAGGCATGGTTAACATACTATCAGGTCATGACATATGGAGAGGCTCCCCAGTGCCATGCTGCAGGCACAGATACTGCTTCAGCTAATGAGGAATTGCAATTCTGCAAGTAAGTTCTCTTCACTGCCTATAGGGAATTCTACAGTTATTTTTATGCATCTAGCAATTGCAACTACAGTTTAGGATTTCAAAATTATTTGATGGCTTAAAGAAAGGATGAAGTTATAAAATATGGAAAGCATCGAGTACTTACAGAATAACTGACTTGTAAAATATGCAGAACAAACCAAATTAAGAATTCAATTGACCACTCATTAATATGTTCCTGATAATAATATTGCTCCAGAGTCTAGGACAGCAAATACTTTACTAGCCCACAAAACTAATCATTATCTAGAGCTACTTCATCTGACACAGAAGAAAATGAAAAGGTGCATGCATGCTGTTTAATTCTGCTGTGAAATCTTAGAATATTAATGGCTTTTATTACTTTCAATTAAAATGTCAAGAAACTGATTTTATCAACAAAATGTAAGCATATCCTTCATGTTCCAAATGGTTTGGTATGTGGGATGAATCTATTTTTGTCACGCCAACAGGATCTTCCTTCCAAGTATGAATTCTAGAGTAAGCTAAGCCTAATTTACATTTCTATTTACAGAAAAAAAATATACATTTCACTTCTTTTTTTTTTTTTTAAATCTCCTGAACTAGTATGGCTCATAAAATTTGGATGAAACTAACTTGTTCAAGCAGAATTTCAAAGCATTCAACAATTCTGAATGTCTCATATCATTCAATGCTTCTGAACAGGAACAGGAAGTCCACTGGCACTGCACCAACAAATTTAAAAGAACGCGGGAAAAGCTTGCTTACTCATTATAGTGTAAGACTACACACTTTTCTTGTCCAGCTTCAGTGTATTAACTAAATCTAACAGCACTATAAGATACAGTTCTCCTTAAATTCTAAGTACAATATGCAATCAACAAGTTTCATGATTTAGAATTATTAAAAATGCTCGGTCTAATAAGTGAAAGCACTTTGATGCAAAATGATCAAAAGAATGCTATGATATAAAATCTGATGTGGAAATCAATGTCTATGTTCAATAATCAAAAGGGTGTGAATTTTTTAATACATCATACGCTTAATCATAGGCAAAATCCAATCCTAGCTGTGATATAATTATGAAATCCTATCCTAACTATAATAAAAGATAAAACCTAACTAAAAAAATCTAAAATATAATCAAAACGCCTTTAAAATTTAAACATATTATGATAAATCAAAATTCTAGATATGCTATCGAACATTGCATGTTGATAATCCTCATTCCTCATCATTCTCCCCTTGTTTGGAAAAAACTCATATCGAGGATCATTGTCAATGCCAACTCCCTCAAATTAGGGAAGAATTGCTGCTATCATGGCTAGATCCTTCTTGATGGTGCTCTAGGTTAGGATGTATTCCATCCTCGAGTCTATAATAAACCAATTAGGCTCAAATCTATGAATGCCAGGTGGCCAATAAAGATTAAAACAAGATATTGGTGGAAGACCCGGTGCAACAGAAAGATAGTAGAAGAAAGAGAAGAAAGTATGGGAAGAAGAAGAAGCAAAAAAGGGAGAAAATTCAGCAGAGGAAATAAATGAGTCCATATTCAATAATCAAAAGCACATGAATTACATCATACGCCTATTCATAGGCAAAATACAATCCTAGCTATAACATAATTATGAAATCCAATCCTAAAAGATAAAACCTAATTAAAATAAAATAATCTAAAATATAATCAAACTACGACTCTAAAATCTAAGCAAACTATGATAAATCAAAATTCTAAATATCCTATCAAACATTGAATTTTGATAATCCTCATTCCTCATCACACTTAAGGTGCACTAGCATAAAAAACTACAAATGCACCATTAACTGCACTTCATTTCCAAATCACTGACATCCAGTTCAATGTCTGGTTGAGATTTGCATTTTTTTTTTTTTTCAGTTACAAAATTGCATAAGACTTCCTCTGGAACAAATGTGTTTCAGCTTGCACTTCACAAAATGAATAATGTAACTAAGATCAATGCAGTTTGAGAAGGTGCATCCACTTGATCCTCAAGAACATGTAAGTCATAATGTGGAAGAGGAGTCTAAGGTATCTGACATTATGCAAATTCAAGAACACACAGAAGCTCTTGCAGATATTGATCAAGTTCATGCTGACAAATTAAAGATAAGGTCAAACATTGGATATCTTCAAGATCTGCTGACAGAATCCAAGTCAGATACACCAATTGCAGAGGATGCAAACAGCAGTGGTTCTGCAGATGACGATAAACACGAGGTAAGTTTAGTCATTAGGTATTTCTAAGGACTTTTTTCTGGGGTTAGGTGATCTAAAACTGCTGCTTAATCTCCTGAACCAGGTGTATGATGATGAAATCACAACAGATAGAACTATGATAAATGCAGGCAATCAAGGACCAGAAACTTATGATTGGTTTGTTCCACACATCTAGCAACATAAAATTTTAGGTTCAGTATTTTGACATATGTTCTGAGTGTGAATATGTGATTGTCCTATCACCTACAGGAAGCAGGTGGCACATAGCTCCACACGACATCAAGTGCATACCATATCCTCGCCTCAACCTCCTAGAAATTTAGAAAATGAAGAAACCAATGAAGGATGCACTACCACTTGCTATTCAGAAAGATATCACAGATCATTCAGTGATTTGGAGTCATCCATCTTGGAATTCAGAAACATGGATTCTTGTAGGCTAGGGACTTGCCATGTGGAAGAAGGGACAAGAGGGAGGAAGTTACACCACTGTGATCTCCAAAGCTTCAACCATTTAACAACTGCAGCTGTGGAGAATAATTTCACCATTATCAATTGCCAAGGAACTATTGGAAGAAATAAACAGAATCAATATTCCATAGACAATATAAATGAAGTTTGCTTGCTTCCTGGAAAAGGCTCTGAAGCTGAACTAATGGGAATACTTGAGAAAGCAATTTCGAGTCTATGTTTCTCAGAAGGATCAGGAACATGTGATGAAGATTACACCATTGAAGTTGTAAAGACGTATGAAATGCTGAGCAGCAAGAGAGGAATAAAATACACTCTGCTGAAAGACATAATATTGGATCAACTGCTAGCAGCTATTTCAACTTCCAAAGAAGTAGGAGTTATCAAGGCATCAGTTACCATACTTTCAACTCTTGTTGCAAGGAACAAAAGAGTTATAAAACACATCAACAAGAATGGCTTACAGCTGTGCAATTTAGCAGGTGCTCTCAAGCGAAATGTGCATGAGGCAGTGATTCTAATTTATTTAATAAATCCACCTCCCTCTGAAATTAAAACTTTAGAACTTTTACCAACACTAGTGGAGGTTTTGTGCACTTCAAGCCGTTACAAGGGCAGGCTAGCACCTGTTTTGCCGACACCTCCTGTAGCATCACTGATGATCATTGAAGTTTTAGTAACTGCATTTGACTATGCTACCAATAACATGCACTTGGCTGCAATTAGTTCACCTCGAGTCCTCTCAGGCCTTCTGGATGTTCCAAGAAATAATAATTTGGAAGACTTCACCTCTTTGGCCACTATTCTCGTTAGGTGCATGCGATTTGATGGACAATGCAGAAAATATATTTCAACATCTGCTCCTATGGCCCCATTTATCTCTCTCTTATTGAGCAGCCAGAAGCAAGCCAAATTCATCGCCCTAGAATTTTTCCATGAAATGCTTTGCATGCCACGGTATGACCAAATGCTCAAAATCCTGTACTTTTCGCAGCATTTTATACATAACCTAGATCCATGAGAAAATCAGATGACTATCATGAATTATAATGCATAAAAGGATACATACATCTCCTTACAATTCAGAAACTTATTAGAGGCATTTGGATGTTGATTTTCCACTTTAGGTCATCAGCCACCAATTTATTGCAACAGATACAAAAAGAAGGAAGCACCAACAATCTGCAAACACTACTGCTGCTCATCCAACAATCACAGCCCAAGTATAAACTTCTGGCAGCAAATTTGCTGCTTCAGTTAGACATACTGGTAAGTTCAGTTTGCAAGTTATGTTTTTATTCTTTCTGTATATGCATAATTGGTTCCACCTTCAGACTAAAATGTTGTATGATCCCTATCAATATGCAGCTGTCACAGAAACAACCTAAGGAATTACCCTTTGCAGTAAAATCCTTGAAAAATATAATCCTTAAATCCCCTATGCTGGTACATTAACTTTCCCTGAACACCCTCCCCTGCTCATACTACATTTCTGGAAACTTGAGAAGAAATACAGAGGTGATAATGTATCAGGGAAAGGAAAAGGCATATGGTTAAAAGCATGAGCGACACGCTAAAACTATAGAGTTGATAGAAATTACAAGCTTAGTTCAAATTCAAGTGAACCAACTTCTTAGGTATCTTGTCAGAAAATAGAGTTACTCTGTATGGCACCACAGATAGGTAGGTTACAGAATATAAATAAAGCACTTAAAAAGAGTACCTCTAGAAGTGTGAATGAGCATAATTTTACCTAGCAAAAAGAAGTGTGCCGGAGCTAATCATGTAGAATTATCTCTTGATTTTGATTCCTACACTAATTTACTAATGTAACTCAAACTATTCTTCAGGAAGACCCACAAGGTCAAAGCACATATAGAGACGAGGCCGTGCAAGTCCTTCTCAAGTCATTGACCGATGAAGAGAATTCTGATGCGCAGCAACTGTCAGCATTCCTTCTATCCAATCTTGGTGGAACATATACCTGGACAGGGGAACCATGTACAGTAGCATGGTTGCTGAAAAAAACAGGTTTGACCTCACAGCAACACAGGAACATGATAAGAAACATCAACTGGTTGGATCAGACCCTACAGGTGAGTGATGGTAGAAGAATTAGTTTGGCATTGCTTATAACTATTCTCTAGTTAGGTCACATGTGGAAATCATCACATGACTGCATGAGATTGCAGGACCCTGGTGTCGACACATGGTGTAGTAAGATTGCCAGAACTGTTGCCAAAATTGGGACACCCATATTCCATGCCTTGGTAAGAGGACTAAGTAGCAAGAAAGAGAAGGTTTCTCGACACAGTCTGACTGCCATTGCGTGGATTGGATGTGAAATTGCTAAGTTTCCGGATAACTTGAGATATTCTGCATCTGAAATCTTGTTAAGTGCAGTTGACCAATTTTTGCATCCTGGCTCAGAGCTTGAAGACAGACTTTTGGCATGTATATGCATCTACAACTATGCTTCGGGTAAAGGTAATGTCCACAGAATAGAAAGTAAAGACTAGTAGTACATGCCATGGAGGAATATAGAGCTAAATGAAAATATATTACCATTCATGAAGATCCAGCTAGACACATTATGATGTTTAGGTAAATAAGTATAGAATTGTTTATAGAAATCTTATAAGGCTTTGAAATTTATAGAAAGATCAAATTTTAGCATCAACAGAATACCACTATTTTTAACACCAAGATTATAGAAATGACGAACTGCATATCTGGCCTGTAAACAAGGAATGAAAAGAAGTAAATTGTCTCCAATCTCTCCTGGCTCATCCAAATCACCCACTAAATGAGAAAGTATGCCAAGATTGATCATAAGATGGGAATAAACCATAACTCACAATAATTACAATGAGCTCTACATCAATTATAAAAGATACTGACAGTCTTCCAACTTAACCCATTTACTTGCCACATCTCCCAGCCCCACATGAAAGACTCATTGTGAAAGATACAGATCCCAACGAATTACAGCTGTATTAGTATGTGAGTTCCTTATAAGACCTTAGAAGCATTATGAGTGGATTTTTCCTCCTATAGCAGCTTTTATATAGTTTGTTTTTTGCCCTTTTTGTCCTTTTTGCTGCAGGAATGCAGAAACTAATTCATTTCTCAGAGGGAGTGAGGGAGTCACTTAGAAGACTTTCACACATAACCTGGATGGCAGAGGAATTACTGAGGGTTGCTGATTATTTCCGGCCGAATAAATGGGTGAGTCTCCTTGCACGCTTCAACTTTCAGCATTAACAAGATAAATAACTACTGCAACTGCGCAGAAAAACCCTTTTTATCTTTTGAAAGAAATGCTGAATGCAATAAAATAATTACTGGTTCTTTCAGAATTATTCAATTGTACGACACAAAGTGCCCAAAGTTTACACTCAACAACACAACATGCCTTCTGGGGACATGTAGACATGAAATAAGTAGAAAATATATACTAGTAACCTAAAAGCACTTATGTAAATAAAAACATGGAAATAAACACAGGAAATGACGATTTGAAAAAGGTTTACAGATATCATAAAATAGCAATATTTTTTATTCTTTTATTAGTATGTTGATAAACAATTAAACATAATAACCAAGAAAGACTAAAAATATCTTTAAAAATCCCCCTAAACCAAAATGAAAATACCGTTCAACCTATAACAATGATAAAAATACAAAAAATATTTTGAAAAAAATACCACAAATTCAACATAAGGGTACCATCAAATCCATAATAATAATATAAACATCATGAGACAAAAAAAAGAAAAGAATAACTATTTTTTCAGATTTTAAATTACATGGAATTTTATCTTCTATTCTGTATCCAAAAACTTATTGTGCTAGAAAATTTTAATTTGGAAAAAGTTCTAAAAAGTCTATAAGAACCTCACAATGTCCCCAAGCTTGTATCAGCATCCAAGAAGTTGCAGATACAAATATAAAGCCCAAAATGAAGTCTCCATTCTTCCTATCTAGTGAAAATAGCATCAGGCGTTCTGCGCTATTCCAGAATTCGAGTCCATGAGAATTATACTTAAGTAAAACTTACTTCAAAAAGAGTAGGTCTAGGACTATAAATTACAGCTATGGTTAGCATTCATGCATAAAACAAGACCAGTTACCCAGGATATCTAAAAATCACCCATCAGATATAGTGTAACAGCTATCCCATAAGTGACAATTGCAGCCGTTTAACCAAAATTCTCTCTTGCTCTTGTGGTTTTGCTCACAATAAATCTTGATAAATCTAAAAAATTCCATGTCTTATATGTTCTATTACAATGGGCAGCGAATTTCTTGTGTTCACACACAAATTCTGGAGGCTACTTACAAATACAGTGGAGCCGTAACTGCTCTTGTCTACTACAAGGGACAGCTTTGCAGTGGATATGCAGATGGGTCAATTAAGGTAGAAAAACATAATGTTCTTTGCACTGAAAAGGTCATTATTTCATGTCAATGTAAACTAAAACCGTTGCTTACTTTTGATTGCTAAGGAATATTTCAGAAAAAAATGCCAATATTCTAAAATTGAAATGGTATTATTATAGGTCTCCTTTGTTACGTAAAATGGTTGTGGTCCTGTGGAGGCTTGAACTGCCCCACATTTGGAATGAATAGAAAACGATTTAAGTAAAGGTTATGCTCCTAAATAGGTATGGGACATCAACGGACAGACAGCTACACTTGCACTGGACATGAAGGAGCACAAAAAAGCAGTGACATGTTTTTCACTTTTTGAACAAGGGGATTGTTTATTGAGTGGATCTGCAGATAAAACTATAAGGGTAATTTTATGTAGTTGGATACATTTTCCAGAGTTTAATCTGAGGATGCCAAAAAAACATAATTATATCCAATACATCTCGATTTGTCCTTGCTGCAGATGTGGCAAATGATCCAAATGAAACTGGAGTGCATTGAAGTGATAGGAATGAAGGAACCACTTCGAAGTCTAGACACTGATGGCCAACTCATTTTTGCAGTCACAAAAAGCTATGAAATGAAGGTAATCTGTCTAGCACAATTTGCATAAAACATTTTAAAGGTCCAAATGCAAACTGCATGTACCTAGTTTAATCAGTATGTCAATAAATAGACAATCAAAACTCTATTTTTTCTTCAAACTAGTATTGATACGAACATCTAACTTGGAAAGGATCCCTTCTTTTGTCAGGTGTTTGATGCATCAAGAACAATCAGAGACCAGTGCAGAGCCAAACATGTGAAGTGTGTAAGGGTAATTCATGGGAAGGCTTATTTAGGTTGCACAGATTCAAGCATACAGGTTGGTTTGATGATCTTGTCTAATAGAAATGTCATCGTCTGATTAAAATTGTAAGTAACTTACAACTCAATTTAGGAGTTATCTATAACAAACAATCGGGAGCGAGAGATGAAAGCACCATCAAAGATTTGGAGGATGCAAAGCAGGGCCATCAATGCCATTGTTGTGTATAAAAATTGGTTATACAGTGCAAGTGCAGTCGTTGAGGGTTCAGATATCAAGGTAAGGAATAGATTTTTTTTTTTATTTGCATTTAGTTTCCAGTGAATGATAGTGAAAATAGTACAGGAATGGAGAAGAAAGAGCAAACCCCAAATGTCCATAGTGCCAGACAGAGGAACAAATGTGCTGGCAATGGAGGTAGTCGAGGACTTCATATACTTAAAATGCAGTTCGTCACCAAGCATCCTTCAGGTAATTAGTGCATTTTGGATGTATGATGCATTTGTCAAGGTTAATGAAATTGAGGTACTTAATGTTTAGCATAAAAAGCGGCCAGTATAGTCCAACAAACAGGCTCATCGAGATAAGACTTTATGGCTACAATTATGCATCTGGGCTCCAGTGTCCCTGAAGTGGATCAGCATTATGCCTGATACCATTATATAACCTAATTACTTCTAGCAATGTACATAACCTAGCTGATTGGATTGGTAACCTCATCTAACATATAATAATACTTCATGGCTACCAGATCTGGTTGAGAGGGACACAGCAGAAAGTTGGAAGGTTATCAGCTGGGAGCAAGATAACAAGCCTCCTTGCAGGCAATGATATTATTCTATGCGGTACTGAGACAGGACTAATAAAGGTATGATCTTTCAGCTCATGTGAATCAATCTAGTTTATACTTTAAAGTAGTTTGTTTAATTGATTGATGGTCTCACCTCAATTCCCTGATCCGGTTTCTATAGGGTTGGATCCCCCTCTAGCAGCAGATCCCTAGCAAACGAAGTTGTCATCAGTATATTTCAAAAGCTGCAAAGAGTTTTCAACTGATTTGGTCAACCAGCACAAATATAGCAAATGTATATAGATACAGAAGGCAAAGCAGTAGCATATGATTGGTTTCAATAGTTAATTACCTTAAAAGATTAGCTCAAATATATTTTGGTTGCAAGACATGCTCCATTGTAAACAAGGAAAAAAAGAAGAAACATATTTTCACCTATCGTTTCTCATTTTACTAGAAAATTATAATTGAAATTTTACAAAGAACGACCCTCGGTTCTCAATACTTATTTTTCATATCTGTTATCATGATGCCAATTTGAACAACTAATAGACATTAGACAAAGAATTTTTATGAAACTTGTAAAGGTTTTCATATGTCGCCAGCAAGGGTCTCTTTCCACAAGTAAAATTCAGACAGTGATGAGCACCCCCGCAACTGAATAAAATCAATTCACAGGAACATCCTTAAATAGATTAGAATTTATATATAAGAATGTAAATACCACTTACATTACTGGTATTTAGATCATTAGGGAATTTGCTGAGCCCGCAGAGCTAGCAGCGAACTGTAAATCAAGAAATCTCAGACAACCTGTTGGTGAAAGACGAGATGTACGAAAATGAATGGACAATGAATATATATATATATATATATACATGTATATTACTTCGCAGAGAAACGGAGAGATACCTAGGATACGAGTTTTTTGTCAGTTCGCATTTCCTTTGAACACAAAAAAGGCGGCTAATTGAAAATGAAAATTAAATCAAACGAGCCCTTAAATTTTTATTTTTTTTTCTCTAAATGAAAATGAAAATTAAATCAAGAGATTATGAGAATTGCTTCTAAAACACAACGAAATTAATATGATAATTCAAACAGCTGGATTGATAATTCACTTTCAAATGCAATGCCCTTCGTCACTGCTCTCTTATATATTTCAAGTGTTAGCTTGAAAGGTAATGGTGAAAAATTTCCTTCATATTAATTTAAGATGATGCAATAATATATTATAACACAAATTTTTATGAGTCAAAGAATACTAATAACCTATACAATACCAAAAAAAAATATATGATATATAATATGAAAAAAAAGTGCATCGAACACCAAAAAATGTGCACTATACAAGTATTATGCAAATACATTTTCTAATATTTAATATTTTTTTTATATTAAACAATACATTACTCGTTTAATATATTATATTTTTTACATTACACAATATAACAATGCTATAATGACGGACAAGTAATACACTGAGATTAACATCAGTAGGTCATGAGTTCGATACTCAACTTAGATAAGGGCCAATGGCCTATCTACAATTTATCGATTTATCTCTTTTATTAAAATCGAGGGCAGGAGCGGTGAGAACCACGCAAGGGCGATAATCCCAATATAGCAATGCCATTGATTACCATAGAATTTCCTTAATTAACCACATTACAGTTTTCCATATGTAATAGGAATAAGAAAATGTAAAATAAATTAAGACCAGTAACAGATTATAAAATCAATATGGCTATCGCATCAATACAACCCCTCAATACTGTATCGAACACTCCTTATAGGATGACAATAACAATGACAACAAATGGTCATCCTCTGTAGAAACTCAAAACCATGCTATAGCGGAAAATGCGGGTGGTTAGTATGACAATAGTCATGGTTATTGACAAGAATAATAGTACTTAGAAATCTATTCGAACATGTCTAATGTAATGAAATATTGCCCTCCGATCTTTCTGGGAATATATTTCAAGCATTGTCGAATGAAATATTGGTCTCAATCTTTGTGTGGATGTCCATTTGCACCGAGAAACTTAGCGACGCGCTCTTGCTTTGCTCCTGATCTATGGTCGTAATATTCAACAACAGCAGCTCCAGCTAGTGCGGCAAGGGTCAGAGCTTGTGCATGCAACCTGTTTTTCCCACCCAAAAAATAGCAGTTACATTCACAATATTGACAATGGCATCAACAAAATAAACCAGCAAGCCTCGATCCCACTAAATGGAGTCAAATAAGTTATATTCATGATATTACTAAGATAAACTCGGAAATAAAATATTGAAATAGTCGTCCAATAATAACATCATGCTGATTGTACAAGAGTACCTTCAGCTTTAGAATCAAAATATGGAAAAGATGCAAACAGAGATTGACACATCACGTAGTTACCTAGCGATGTAGAAAAAATAGCTAACTCTTAAGTACAGTTCAAGAGGAAAACAAAAATATTGAAGTTGCTTCTGATGCTTTATCAGAGACAATTTTAAAGTGCGCCTTAATCTTTTAATGATTTCCTCCTTATAATTGCGTACTAAGTGGAACTTGGATAGAATCATGAATTACTTAGCAGCATGGGCATGATTGTGTTTTATGCTCAATTTCTATCACGTGGCCCATTTAAGTTTTTATTTTTCTAAATTATGTTAATTGCTATAATTACTTGTGTATGTGCTTAATCACAAAATGAATATACAAGACTCTTGTGTGTAGTTATGGCCTACAAGAATATTATTGCCAACCTCAACAAGAATGAAAACTGGATGGAAATAGTTATGCCAATCAGCACCATAAAATCCAGTATTTATTGGAGGAGCAGGCCCGAATGTGATCAATATAGGACCTTCAATGCACAATAGAATATCACAAATGTACCTTTATACTCCATGATCTTTGCTGGTACTACAAGCTTTTCAGCAATTCCAATAAGCAGATCTCCATAGCTCACTAGAATGATTGTTGCTAGAACAATCGCTACCAATCATTCATCATGAACTAAGAACTTCTAATGATTGAAACTTCAGAAAGCTCGTAGCACATGCTAGAACCTAGAGTCTAAAGATACATTCGTGATTGGCATTCTCCTTTCTTGGAATGGGAAATGCCCAAGGCAATCTCTTAACACGATCTAGTGAGTAGTCTCTATAGGTGTGTTGTGGCCTATTTGGAGAGAGTGCAATACCAGAGGGTTTAGAGTTATCATTTTTTTTTTTTTTTTGTTGAGGAAACCAACCTTGTTTATCCTTTTTAGTGGTTGAGTGTGGTGTGCCCCCTCTTCTATTGAGTATTGGGTTAGTTTGTGGATGACCATCGTGCCCAATGAGCTCCTGTAGATATATAGGCTATTGCTCTCAATCTTGCCATGCCAAGGTTCTTTACCAGGTTTTCCCCTGGATACTGTTATTTTCTTTTGTTATAGGCCATCGATCATGCCCAGAAAAAAAAAACGTGTGAATGATTTTCCTGATTTTTTATTAACACACAACTCTATTATGCAAGACCAAGTAGAAGGCGAGGTAAATATCCAGTCTCCAGATAGTAATTCAACAGTATTCCTCCAAATTTTATCCTAGAATGTCATGAATATGGTTCCAATCATGAAAGAGACCTTAACCTAGTTTGAAGCATGTTAGGTTCATTCCACATATTGCTATGTTTTATTAGATATTTCCGCATATCAACGAAGCAAATCATAGATGTTGGGTTCTCAATATCAAAAAGACAAGAACAACATTAAGAACTTCAAGAGGATTACAGCAACAAATGCAAATTGGTGAATTAGTGTTTTGACAGTCCATAAATAACAGAACCCGATCCAAGATGTGCATAAACATCAAAACTAATCAAATCCCTAATTTCTCTTCTATTCGCTCCCCAGCCCCCAAATTCCCCCACCAATCAAACAGATTTATCTAGCACGGATTAGCATTCTGATGAGGGTTTGTAAGAACAAACATCGTCATACCTAGCATGAATGATCTTGACACTGGTCTTCATGTTGGGTTGGGACCAATTGTAGGCGATCGAACCCGCTACGCCGCTTAGCCACAAACATCCTTCACCAATTTTCAGACCAAACTCATTACAATCAAACCCAAAACACATAAAACTTGCATCAAGAAGAGAGAGAGAGAGGGAGGGAGAGAGAGACCAACGGTGCGAAGCTTGTGCTCGACGACCCATTCTCGAATGGAATCGAAATTGCTCTTCGCTTCAGCCATTCTTCGTGATTGAAACTCTCAGGGCGGTCTCGGTTTGCGTACTCGTTTCTTCGAGTGATTCGTGAATTTATAGGGGAAAGCAATGAAGGGTTAATTAAATGTGGGTCCTTTAACTATGTTCTATTTTTATTTTCCGCCCTCAGCCGAATAGCATTACACTTTACACCCCTCATTTTATTTTATTATATTAAAGGGTGGCCATGCGTGTAAATTAAAAATAAAAAAAGCTTAAATAAAGGTTTATTAATGATGGTTGACAGTTGCAACCTAATTTCATTTTTAATAAAAATTTAATATAGTAATAAATTTATTTCAAATTTATTATCATTTAAAGAAATTATAAGTGCAAATTTTATTAACTTATTTAATTTATATTTTTTAAATACAATATTAGAAGATATTTTAAAAATAAAATAGTTTGACAATACTTCATATACCAAATTTGATGTTTATATATTTAATAAAATAGATAATAAATTATGAATTCAATCCTGGTAAAATTGTATTTCTTGTTTAATTTCATAGCAGTAAGTACAAATTTTTAAAATAATTGTGAATATTTTAGCAGTCCCCGTTTAAATGGGGAGCGGGTGCAATATTTTTAATTAAAGGCTGCTAAGGGAGATAAATTATAATTGAATGGGTAAAGTCAATTGGGGTTGTGAAGTTGGACGGTCCACGCGGTCTGTTCTGAGGCGGCTGGCACGTGTCACATTGCGTTTACGTTTGTGATTTGTTGTGTCTAAAAGTGGAAAACCTTGCGACTCGTTTGGTCGCTTTTATAAAATTGTTACAGAAAATACTATCCGTCAAACAATTTTCACAGTGAGGAAGAAATTGATAAGAGGCTTTTTGCGAATCCTCTCATATTTAAATTAATTTTGTATTCAAAATATATAATATAAAAAATAAATAGAATGATGGTCTGAATTAAATTGTGAGCGTGCATTTCGTGGAAGAAAAGTATCTTCTTTGCTTTGTATAAGTTAATTGGTTGAACTATGATAAGTTAAGATTCGTATCGATAAATTATGGATTCGACTCTTTACTCTGCGTAATAAAGTAAAGTCTTCACCTGCGATTTATCTCCTTTGTCGAAATTGAGAGCACGAGTAACAAGGGACCACACAAGAATGATAATCTCAAAAGTATCTTGTTTATAGGGGAAAAATATTGAAATGAAAAAAAAAATTACAATTTTTTGTAGTAATTTTGAGTTTTCTTTCAAATTTGCAGGCGATGAAATCAGAGGTAAAAATGAGTATGTTCTTCGAGGTCTTGCATAAATAATGTATGGAGATTAGGTCTTTTGAGATTTATAGTCTCACAAAATGATCTATCGCATAGTTGGGATAAATGCTTTTAGGTCTAGGTGGCTCATGAAATTCTTTCAAATAGCAATTGGCAAGTGACTTATAAATTCTTGAGAGGGTCTCTCAAAGGCGTGACGTTTTTCTCCTGAAGCCCGAAAGAAATTTGGATAAGCTTATAAATAAATTGGCATACATATTCCTTTGCTTAAATACCTCAAAATGATGTTTATTACAACCACGGAATTGGTAAAATGATTCTTGAATAAGAGACTCTTCATGGCTCTTCAACTGCATCTGAGGGCGATGTTTCCATTAATATTGCATTTCTTTTAATAGGCCCCGAGCTATCTATATGGTTAATTATGGGGATGAGTCGTAAGACTCAGCAAAAGCAATATATATAAAATAACAAACCATAGTTCGTAACAAATATGGAAAGAAAAATATGAAGTGTTTTATGTACGCAGACTTGTCCACCTTATCCATCCCAAACTCTTGATATTTCCCATATGATTTTTCATAGATCTGAACACGAGTTATGTTTTGTCCCTAAAATTTATAACCTCGTGCATTGGCACTTCCCTATTATCACATGCAATTTATGACCACAAAATTTGCACATAAAATATATATTGACCTTTACCCTTTGCTTCTAATGCCTTGATAAATCTCTTTAACTATATTCTTTAAGTGTTGAAAATACCGTTACCACGTGTTAAAATTCTTCTAACAAAATTCAACATAATAAGTTAAAATAATTATTTTAACTAAATATTAGTAAACTAATTTTAAATATAATATTGGACATCATACCTTAAATTATTATTACAATAACCTGACTTGTTCCACTACTAACTCTTATCTCTTCCTTTAAATTTTTATTTGTAAGCATTTAACTTTCACGGAAGTGCTCTTTATAAAGCTCTTATCCCCTTTTATTTCAAAATTTTTACTCTCATTCTTCTTATTTTCTTATTTTTCTTGCGTGAATTATCAAATCAATTTAAATTCAAGCTCATTACATGCCATGTGTCTTGTTTGACAAGTTAAAATTGACACTCAACATCAATTTTATAATAACATGGATGCTCCCACAATTTATCAATTTCATCTCAATAAATCAATCTCATATCAATAAATATTTTTTCACATAATTATTTAATGGGTTGCAGCTTTCAATTAATGCTCATTTATAAACACTGTTTCACTTTTTTGTGACTATAATTGTTTGCAACTGGAAGCAAATAAAAAATTAAGGGTGTGTTCTCTTTACTGTTTTTAAGTCATTTTTAGTTTTTAATTTTTTAAAAATAATGAAAACGTGTTCTCTTTACTGTTTTTAAAAATATATTTTTGAAAACAAAAAAAATTGTAAAGAAAACTCAAAACAACAAAAAGTTGTTTTAAGTGTTTTCATCCAAAACAAACTCTAAATTCAAAACATATTTATTTATTTATATTTTATTATTGTAATGGGAAAAAATATTACAAAACTCATTAACTTTAAAATGTATATATTTTTAATAATATATTAACATTAAATATTTTCAATTTACTGAATAATTAAATTTATTGAATAAAATATCATTAATTTTTTTTTTTAAAATTTCAAAGAGAACACATTTTTTAATTTTCTGTTTTGAGAAATAATTTTTTAAAATGAGAAAGATAATGTGTTTTCAATTTTTTAAAATAGACTATCAAAACAGAAAATTGAAAATGAATTCCAAACTCAAAATTAAAAATTAAAAAACAAAGAGAACGTAGCCTAAACTTTTTCGTAGCATATACGGGGCACTACAAGCAACGTCTAAAGCCTTAAGTGACGTACAAAACTACGCCCTTCTGGCACCCCACTGGAAAATTCCAGCAAACGACCCATCATTGGCGAATTAAACCCACGTCACCCATCCAACAACCCCTCGGGCACAACTGCTCATGCTGCAGCCTTCTTCAATTATTAATGTGCATTTCATTAAATTTATACTAATATCAATTCAAGTTTTCAAAATTTCACGAAAATCCCAACAAAAAATTCAAAAACTTTTAATCCTCTCCTTATTCAAAAAATATATAAATTTTAATTTCTTCCATTAAAATTTTCAAATCCAAAAATCACCAATAGACCATAAATAATTCATCTCAATTGCAACAAAATTTAATTTTTCTCAAAATACCAGGGGTATTACAAAAGGGATTGAGAGAGGCTATCAGGTGAGGTCCGTAAAAATTGATATATAACCAATAAGATAGTGAATTGAGTTTCAAAATCTTTTCAATTTGAAGTAACTTTATGCATGAAAAATTGTTTGACCTTTTTAGATCTTTTGAAAAATAGTGATAAAAGTATCTGTTAAAATATTTAACTTTAGTTTGTTAATAAAATATTTGAGTATGTTTGGGTGAAGATGAACTTTACAAGATCAATTTTAGAACTAATATTATAAACTATAAACAGAGCCAGCCCAATCAATTTGGGGCTTTAGGCGAAAAAATTTATCGAGGTCTTCTTAAGAGTATTAATTATTTTATAAAAAAATAAATAATATATTTTTTTACTAAAATTTTTTATCATTTCATTAAATTAAAAAAAAAGTTGAAGTTCAATGAACTAAAAAATCTGATAATTTGTTAATGATAGTGAATTTTTAATTACAATATAATATCTCAGAGATTAAAAAATACTAAACAACCTACTACAATAAACAAAGAAAAAGTAAAACTAATTTTTTCTTGAAACTCTAAGAAAATCCGTGCAACTCAAGTAGAAAATTATACATTCTTGATTTTTCTATAGAAGAAAACAAAATAAAGCATTAAACTGATAACATTAAAAATGTAAAGTTCACAAATAATGAGCAAATTTTATTCCACAAATATGTGTTAAACTATATTCAGTTTTTTGGAAAATTAATTTTTCTTGCCTTTTGAAATACAAAATCATTGATTAAATCTCAATAATTAAGTTTATCTAATAAACCATGTTCAATAGATAATATAGTTAATCTATTTAATATTTCTTGCGACATAGTTGACCTCAAATATGACTTTATTAATTTTAATTTTGAATTTTTTTTTACAACAGAAGCCATTGAAACTATAATTGTGAATAATATTCTATAAACAACAATATATGCATTTAGAAAATAATCGACTGTTTTGAGGTAGTGAAGAATTTTCAATATACTATTTTTTCCTCTTAAAAAGTTTCTGTTAACACTCTTAATTCTAAAAATAAATCTAAACCATCTATATCAAAAAGTTCATCAAATTTAAGAACATTTCTAAGATTCAAACAATATCCTTTTAAAACATCTTTATCCATTGATTTTAATTTCTTAAAATTGCATAGAAATCTAAATTTTTTTTCATATATTCCAAATTACTCAAACCTATTTCGAAATGAATAAATGACTTGATCAATCGTGTACATAAAATAATCAACTCTAAAGGATTTTTCAATAGATTTTGTGTTATCATCATTGATATTTTCATCAAATTGTATTTTGTATTTAATTTTTTAATCAAATATTTATTATTAAAAATAAAAAAATATATATAACAAATTTTTAAAATTTGGGGCCCTCCTAATTTGGGGGCCCCAGGCGACCGTCTTGCTGGCCTTACTATATGGCCGGCTCTGACTACAAATGCTGAAAATAAATACTTAACTAGTTGAAATAAAAGATATAAACGAACAATACAGTGTACAAATGTTTTATAATGGTTTGGTTTAATCAACCTACTCTATTTCCTTAACTTCTTATCAAGAATTTCAACAATCCACTGTAATTTTTTGCATGGTCATCTATAACCTCATATTTTAATAAGTGCAATTGTAACTTATACTTTTTGATAAATCAGTTGTAATCAAATACACAACTTTCATAAGAATCAGTTAAAAATTTTACAAATGTTTTTTATGTGCTTAAGCACAATCCCTTTAAGCTTTAAATAAGGTACAATATAAAGCTTAAATAAGCTTTTATAATGTATCATTCAACCAGAAAATAACTTATCATCGTAAAGTAAAGAGATATTAGAAAGATAAGAAGGTAAGTAACTATTTTTTTCTTTTTTTCTAATAGAAGATTAAAACTCAATGTATCTTTTTGGCTTAAAGCATTAGTAGGAATAATTCAAACAACCCTTTAGTTTCTTCATCCACTTCTATTTTTTATACTTATCAATGGACATATGTAGGAAAAATTTTATTTTATCGTAAAAAAATGATTAAAATATTCAAATATTATGCTAAATATGTGAGAGACAAATTAGAGCAAAATATGTGCCTTAATAGCAAAAAATGTGCATTAAATACACTTGTACACCTATTTTAACGGCTAGTTCAACGGCTATAATTTTAATTTCCAGCACACTTTTACTCGAGTAAAAAATATTTGTAATCGACTAAATTTTGACTGCATTCGAGTACATATAGTTTGTAATTAACTAAAATTGATAGTTTACTTGATTACAAAACAATTTATACTCGATTGCATTTTTAGACATAAATAATAAATAATTACTCAATTATAAATTAAAATTAATTAATTATACATCAACATTTACTCGATAACAAAAAAAGAATACTCGATTAATTTACTCAAGATGATTAAACTTAAACTCTTACTCAATTTCAAAATTTACATAGTCCATTAATACTTTAAATACATAGATCCAATATCTGTCAAGGCCAAATTACTCGACTAATAATATATTTTACTTGATTATGTTTTAACTCTTAGTTGATTAATGTTCAAGTAATGAAACTTGACATTTTTCATTTCATTTATCACTTGAGTAAAGATAATTTATTGCTCGACTAAAAATATGATATCTTTTGAAACATATCAAGCATATTGACAGATAAGATATAAAAACGATCTCGATCACAAATAGGCAAAGCATATTAACATATTAAGGTTATCACTCATAAGATTATCAATCTAAACATTTCCTTAAGAAATATGAGAATTTAGCATATCCTAAAAAAGGATAAAATATTTTTCACTTATATAAAACATATTAACAAATAAACATATCAAGATTCTTCGAGTTTATTCTTAAAACATCATTATCATAGAACATGTCTTACATTAACGTTTTACATAAAATAATTATCATCAAAACATTAAAGAACATACTTAACAATGTCATTCCGTCTTAGTCACATTAAGACTCGCATCTCTCGATCTTGGTCATTCGAGGATTTCATGCACTTGTGACTTATTTCTATTGATTTTTTCTTCTAATAGGCTTTTGGGTCTTTTTGTTTTTCTAAATTTGGATATACTTTCTTAAACACAACATCATCAAATTGAGTTTATAAATTTAACACAAATTTAAAATTAAATATTTTTAATACACAAACGACATAAAATACTAAGATTGCGTTCTCTTTACTTTTCAATTTCCAGTTTTAAGTTTTGAATTCATTTTCAGTTTTCTGTTTTGGTAATCAGTTTTTAGAAAATTGAAAACGCTTTCTCTTTGTCCTTTTGAAAAATTATTCTTCAAAACAGAAAATTAGAAAACGCGTTCTCTTTGAAAATTTAAAAATATTTGTTAATAATATTTTATTCAATAAATTTGATTATTAAGAAAATTATAAATATTTAATATTAATATATTATTAAAAAAATATAGACATTTTAAAGTTAATGAATTTTATAATATTTTTTCTCATTACAATAATAAAATATGAATAAATAAATAAATAAATATGTTTTGAGTTTGTTTTGGATGAAAACACTCAAAATAACTTTTTGTTGTTTTTAGTTTTCTTTATAATTTTTTTTATTTTCAAAAATAAATTTTTAAAAACAGTAACGAGAATACGTTTTCAATATTTTAGAAAATTGAAAATAGTAAAGAGAACGCAACCTAAAATTTTAAATATTTGGTTGTGTTCGTGTTTTTTTTTCTTTTTTTTATATTAATTTTACCGCACTATAAGCTTTTCCACTATAATATAAAATGTTTCAGTTGCTTCATCCTTGGCAAGCAATATGAGTGAAAAAACGCACATTGAGCATAACAAGACAATGCAACTTGGTATTTCCAAAATATAGATTAAAGGAAAATGCTATTGGTACACCCATTTTGTACACCTTGGGCTACAAAATGGGGTATTATGACAAAAAACCCCTCATGAGGCGCATAGAGGCGCGTGAGGCTCATGGAGAGGCGCAGGGTATTTTGGTCATAATACCCCTTGTGTAGCTCAAGATGTACAAAAATGGTGTACATGTAGCATGATCCTAGATTAAAATGACATTTTTCATATTTGTTAGTCAAATAATTCCTTTAACTCATAACAATTATTTATATATATATATATTAAAATGACTTTATTACATCTTTTTATCTTTCCCTTAGTTTGATTTCACCATAGCCTTATGAAATGATTGCAACAACTATATATGTGTTGGAGTGGAACTCAGTACCTAAGTTATAAATATTACAAGAGATTGAAACTCCAACAGTTAGTAGGATTCAGAACGAAAGATTAGTTAGTGGATTTAATAAGCCCATCACAACAAGGTAGATAGTGTAAAGGAGAGCAACTGTTCCTCGATATAATTCGACTGGCAAAGGTGGAATTGTAATATGCTGGTATTATTCTAATGAGTTGTGTATTTGAATCTTGTGTTTATCGAGGTATATTTTATAATTTATCTTCTTTTATAAAATTAAGAATACGAGTACAGAAAAACTGTACAATAATTATAATATGAAAAAGAGAATAACTATAATATCATTGTTTATATTTTTAAATTAAATTTTAATAAAAATTCGACCTAGGGTTGATAAGCTTACTAATATAAAGAATAAAAAAAATGAGAGAAATTGTTGCCACAGCAAGTCATTTAATTTTTTTTTAGTAAAAATGAAAAAAAGGGAAAGTTAAAAATAAATGATATTTTTGACATTTTATAAAATTTAAGAGCACTTACTTTAGTCATCAGAAAAAAATAGTGGGATTAAGAATATAAGATAATTAAAAATATGTTGTTATTTTCAAAATTGCAGGGGTGATAAAAAATTTAACTTAAATTTACCCATTTTTAAAGTATTAGAATTGGAAATTAGGAAAGTGCCCTAAATTCGTGGGAGGAAGCATTGGAAGGGCAGACCGCCGGTTTGGCTACAGCCGACGTCGATTTGAACGCAGGATTGGAGCGCTCCATGGAACAAGCAATCTGTTAAACTCCGAGCTAGGGCTCGATTCGAATCCATTCTAGGAGGCGAGAAAGAGGAAGAAGATGCCAGGTTCGACGGCGGAGATGGAGCCGGTAGAGCCACAGTCACTGAAGAAGCTCAGCTTCAAATCCCTAAAGCGCGCCCTCGAGCTCTTCTCTCCTCTCCACGCTCACTTCCCTCCTCCCGATCCCGAAAGGTATGACATAATCTGTACTAATTTATCCATTCCTGTTTTTACTTGTAACCCCTATGTATCTTGTTCTGTGTTGTCGATTATCAGTCATTTTTGTTTTGGCGTAATGCTTTCGATTTATCGACTCATCGGGGTTATGTTTGTATTTTTTTTCCTTTTTTTTTTTGAGTGCAGTAAGAAGATAAGGATGAGCCACAAGGTTAGTGATTCTGATTTTTTATCCACGAATGGTTGTTTTGGTTTTCTGGATATGTGCGGTTGTTCAGTGTCTTCATTTTGGCGAGTTCAAAAGTTCGCGTGCCTTCGGAAGGGGATTTTTAATGAATTGCGATGATTGAAGTGGTAGAGCGTTTGAATTAAACCAATGAGTCCTCGAAAATGATAAGGGGTGGAAGTACTCATGCAGGATACTTGATAGTCTGTGTTGGGGTATGAGATACATGTTAGTCTTTATAGTTGAATTTCTATGAAATTATGCGAAGGACTTATTTTTCAATTTATAAAGCCTCTATGTTAGTTTGAAAACATCATTTTATCCTAAATAAACCAAACATTGAGAACCTGTGGAGTTTCCATGTCCTGTTGTCCTTTGGCATGGGATTTGTACTAATATGATGCTTATGCACAAGCCTGTACAATTCCTTGTAACAGAGGTCTCCCGCTTATCAAACATAATCCCCCCCCCCCCCCCCCTCTCTCTCTCTCTCTGTGAGCATGTGTATATAAATTGTTTGCCTAATGTTAACTGCACTTCGATGGTGAAGTTTAATGTTGAGTATGGAGGCATAAAAACCACAAGTAGTCAGCCCTTGTCTCATGCCAAGTCAGGTGCTCAAGATCAGGCCCAGCAAGCTTCTGTTCCTACGAATGCCCTAGCCCTTCCAGGTATTTCCCATATGCTCACAACCAATTTTGATGTACTTCTACATATTTTTTCTCTCTTCAAAACTGTCTTTTATTCTTAAAATCCTTTTTATAACTGATTTTTCCGAGGTTAGAAAAAATAAAGATAATGTACAAAACAGGATTAGCCAACCCCACATAGTCAGATAAAGGCTTGATTCTTTTAATGTATTGGATAGGATATGTAGTTGAGTTGGGACAGATGATATGCAGAATTTTGTTTCTAGTTGTGCAAAAATAAATTTTAGTAAGTACCACATGCAGCATAATGTCCGAGATAAAAAATACTTGATGTTAGATGCAGAGAAGCAATATCTTTAAAGTAGTTGGGAAAAGCTCAGAGGGATACTTGGTTAATTAAAAATTGAAACCACTCACCTACTGAAAATCTGAAATTAATGCTCATGATGATGATGAGAATTCAAAACCTCTTCTTACAAGTATTGTTGATCGAATGATTGAATACTAAAGCATCCGAACTATCATACCCGAATTCACATACCGAGGCTCCACTATCAGAAATATTTTTATCTTGTAAGTCATTTTTCCTCTTAGGATAGTTTCTTTTAATGTGCCCATCTTCATGACAGTAATAGCATTTAATTGGATTTTTCCCATTCCTTGACTTAGACCTAGATTTTCCCTTTGTCTTAGGGTCTCTCTTGGTGTTCCTAGATCTAGTAGTCAACACATCTCCAGTGGGGGACTTTTCATCCGCTTTAAATCTTAAGTCTTTAGAATTTAGGGCTCCTATTACATTATCTAAAGACAACTTTTCCCTACCATGATGCTAGATATCTATAAAGTGCTCGTATGACCGTGGCAAAGAGTTCAGTAATACCAAAGATATCTTCATCATCATATTTAACATTAATATTTTCTAAGTCTAGACAAAACAAATTGAATTCGTCAATATGATCTTGCAATTTCTGATTATCTTTCATCCTAAAAGTAAATAATCTTGCCTTTAGAAATAACCGGCTTGACAGTGTCTTTGTCAAGTAGAGGCTGTCCAATTTCTTCTATATCTCCAATGCCGTAGTCATCTTGGAGACCTCTTGGAGGACCTTATCGCCTAAACTTAGAATGAGGGTATTGTACGCCTTCTCTTCTATGTCTGCCTTTTGTTCTGTCGATAGGATCTTGACCCTTTCTCCTACCTTTTCTTTTGACTCCTCCTTTAGCACCTATTTTAATCCAAGATTTCCATGAAGAGACTGCATCTTAATTTTCCACAATGCAAAATCATTATTGCCATTGAATTTCTCAACATCATACCTTGAGGATGATGCCGATAGAGCCATTTCTTGATTTTGGTTTCTGTCTTTAACTCTCTTGAGTGAATCTTGAGTGTGCATCTGTAATTCTAGCTCTGATACCAAGTTGTTGAGCGAATGATCGAATACTAAGCACACAACAACTCACACTCTCACGTGAAAACAAAAAGAAACAAAAGACAAGACAAAAAAGGTTTATCTTGGTTTGGACTTTGAATGAATCAAAGTTCTATATCCAGACTGAGGGTGATATCACATAATCCACTATCGAATAGATCAATACACACACAAAGCCTTCTCACACAAGCTTTCCACACAGAGAATACAAAGTCTAATATTCTAGGCTTTTCTCTCTATCGTGTACATGAAAAAATGAAGGGAAGACATGACGGAAACATAGCTGGCCCTTCTATTTATAGAGGATAGAGGAAGCGGTAATTACAAGACATAAAAGAAAAAACAAAAGTCGGTACTAACTATTACATGGTTAGTTACTGTTACAAAAAATTAAAACATAACTTCTAATTTCTTTAATGCCTTTATTCTGATTTTAAGACTTAAATTGTGCAAACTTCAACAAGTACTGTTACTTAGTTATTAATTTGAAAGCTCAGAGGGATATACTCGTTCAAGCACCTAATGGCAAGGTATAAGGATAACACATGCCATTTATAGGTCTAGAAAAAGCTTATGACAAAGTTCCTGGAAGGCCTTTGAGAAGAAATGAGCCTGAGTTGCAATTGCTTATATACATGTTATTAAAGACATTATAGAGTAGAAAAACGTGTTAGAACATGTGGAGGAGATATTGAGACTTTTCCAATTACAAGTGGATTATATCAAGGATCTACATTAAGTCCTTACCTCTTTGACCTTATAATCGATGAACTCACTAAGCATATTTAGGCAGAGGTGCCTTGGTGTATGTTGTTTGTAGATGATATTGTTTTGGTGGATAAGACTTAAGATTGTGTGAATAGTAAGCTTGAGAAATGGAGAAACACTTTAGATCTAGAAGTTTTAAGTTAAGCATATTGAAATCTGAATACATGGAGAAGTTTAGTGAAAAGATAAGCATGGATGGTGTTATGACAAAAATTGATTATTGAGGATGTTACCAACAAAATTATGGTGGATGTTACAGTCTTACACGTGAGCCTTCTTCAGCACGTCTAAACCATATTTAGATTGGGTCAAGTACAAGCTACTTGTATCTCGATATGCCTCAAACCCTAAGAAGTAATTAACTGAACCAAGAGTCTTTAAGGCAAAGTGTGTATCCAAATTAGCAATATAAGACTTAAGGGTTGTATTAACAGAACCAGTGAGCAAGATGTCATCCACATAGACCAAAATGAACAAGACATAGGTGGAGGTTCATTTAATGAACAAAGATGCATCAGATGTTGCCCTACAGAATCCCTAGCTCTGTAAAGCCATCCTCAACTTATTGTACCAAGCCCTAGGTGCTTGTTTAAGCCATCTTTCATACCATGTAATGAAATTCTAGGGTACAAAAGAACAAAGAACACGAGAGGAAGAAGAAAAAAAAGTCTCTCGGTAACTTTACTGATCCAGGGAATCAAAAACATAACAAACAAACAAGAGGCGTGGCTATTTATACATATAGTGCAACACTCTTATTAATAAACAACGCCTAACTAACAATAAGTTACCGGAAACACAATAGAAACAAACTAAGCACAGCAAGTACAGCAATACAAAACACTTATACTTCCACATTGACTTCAATAGTGTATGAAAAAGCTCGCTACTTATTCGCTTAATTGAATGTTGTTGATTTCACTATTTGTGGTTTATTTTAATATTATACCTTAATTTTTTGGGCTTGGATTTGGCTATTGGCTGCAGGTCCTGCAAGTTCCAAGGATCCAGGGAATGGAGGAGCTCATTCTGATTTGATTGTTGGTCCAACAACACAACCAAAGGGGTGAGATACTCTTTATTTAAGTTGTTTATTCATGAGGCTTAGATGTAATGTAACCTAATTGAAGATGAGGTTTTCAGAAGCATCTCTGATTCTATAGTCTCCCATATCCTCTCTCAAGTTCCTTAATATTCGCTAATGAATGCCACATCAGATGTTTCTGGCCAACCTTATTTATGCTTGTAAGTTGAGTTTCTAGGAGTTTGTGTATACTAAACATTGAAATTTAACTAGGCTGAGTGAAGATGTGTGGGGTAGTCTGGATAACACGGTACTACATGAAATAAATAACCAGAAAGAGGAGTTATAACAACTCATTGTATCAGTTCTCTCTACCCCTCCCCAAAAGATATGTCTATATGTATGTATTGTATCTCAGAGACATGTAGAGCCATCAGGGTCAGAGGGTGACATTTATTGTGGGGGGCCAAAGAGTTCATGTATAATGCGTTTAGACATATTAGCAGTGTTTTAAAAACCAGACTGGGCATCAGACTGGAAAGAAGAAAGGGGAGAGGGTCAGACCAAAATGCATTTTTTGTTAAATAAATAAATGTATGAATAATTAAAATTTTGATTTCAAACTAAAAAAGTTAGAATCTATAACATATTTTCATAACAAATTATGATATTAATCACATATTTTGAAAACATTTTTGTAATTTCATCACAAATAAAATTAATCACTTCTACATGTATATAACAAAGCGAGGGGGGGGGGGGGGGGGGGAGAGGCATTCACATCACATAATAAATGCTGATCCATTAATTATTGACAGATGCATATGTGTGTATGGAAGTATGAGAGCATTCAGTTGGTTCCTCATTGCGCTTCTATCATCAGCTAAGCTGCCCATTTTTACAAATACACATAGAGAAGTTCCAGCTGTATGTATATGAATTAATATGCATTGTGATTCACCCATCTTTTGAAAATTCCATTTCCCTATGCATACCTAGGGATGTAATGGGACCCTAATAAACCCCATTGACATGCTTGTTTTAATAAATGTTCAAATAAGTTTTATACCTCTAAAGGCTGGATATGTTGTTGTTGTTAAGTTTTATACCTCTATATCCCCATCTACATACTTGTTTAATTGGGGAGATTTTAATTGGGGTTAATTGGGGACCCATTTACATTCCTATGTAACTTGCTCTTCATCTTTCTTACCGACAAACCCTTCGACTCCTCCATTCTTTTGCAGTAGGAGCAGAAGAATCATTTTCAATACCCAGAAAAATCCATTTCAATTTCTAGATCTGTATCTCTAAATGGGCACCCACGAGCCTTATTTTCTACTTTCATTTATATTGTAGTTACAGAAGGAATAATTATGTTTGACACTGGAATTTCTTTGTGGATTAATTTGTTGCTTATGTATTTTGCAACAGACTTGATGGTGGTCTTTCTGGGAAAAGCACTACCACAATTTCAACTTATACTTCATCTGAAAGGTTCTGATCATTCTTCTTTCTATGACTTGTCTTTCTTCATGTTTACATGAGCAATTTTTCCTTCTTTCGATAGGATTGGTTTCTGCACTGTACCTTTAGTTTATTGCAATATTTATTTGCTTATTCTTCAGCAGACTACCAGATTGAATACGCACTAGTTTTGTTTTGTTTTGTTTGGCTGACATGTTGTGGCTATCTAAAGCATTAAATAGACATTTTTTTTAATGTAACCGAACTTTTAAATCATATTCTCGAATCTCTTAAATCTCAGTCTTCTTGTTTCTTTATATTGTTGGCATTTATTTGCTTTCATCATGCTATGATATCTGAGACGGATGGATACCTTTCTGGTCTATTGATTTCATAATGTTCTCGACGAATTACTATTTCTTTATAGAGTTCATAGTTCCTCCTGTATGGAATCCTTTCAGCAGGTATCTGCTAATTGTGTGACGTGCACATGTATTATTCAGAGATGGATTTTTGACCTTCAATTGGATTATATGTTTATGGTACATTTAGAAGGGTGTTCTTTCTACAGTCTTCTCAATGAGATGCTTTTAGAAAAATGAAGTTCATTGGAAGCTTTTAGGGATTTGAGTTGCTTTTTTGTAGTAGCAGCATACACCACCATGGATGGATATTCTGTAGCTATCTCAATATGAATTTAGGTTCATATTTAGAGGTTCTTCAGTTTGCAATTAGTTACTACCTAGCCCACTGTCAATATCTGTTCTTTGTTAAAATTTCAATGCCAATTATGTGATATTTGACTCAATTGTCATCAACCTTTTTGTATTGTCTCCCAGGAATCCTTCAACTTCAGCCCTTATAGAAAGAATTCCTAGCAAATGGCCGCGTCCAGTATGGCATCCTCCATGGAAAAACTACAGGGTAAGAACATTTTTCTTGGAACTTTTCTAGTCTTATCTTTGTTAAGGGGTAAGGGTAGCAGGAGCTCTGTGGAGGAGTTTTTTGTTCCTGTTCTTATTCATTATGTCTGTTAAATTTTTCTAACAGAATTACCCAAATTGTGAATATTGAGGGTTGCATTTGACTGAAGAATTTTGAACTCCAGTAGATACTTACCATCGGAACGATGCAGCTCAGTTATTTAAAACTTCATTTTGATGTCATTCCTACCATATTAGAAAATGGTAGAAAATGTGGTTTGGCTGTGTCACTGATTTCCTTTGATGTTGCTCCTAGCAATTGGGATAAGATTTTACCTACTTGCTCCCAAAGTAAAATCAGTTGGTAATTCTTCAAAATAATTTACAGCAAACTGAGCTGAACTGGCTTTCCCTTTGCTTTTCTTTCTTTAACTATCGATGAGAACAGGTGGTTACTACTATTTGAGTGTGCACTGGTTTAACATACCTGGTATGTGCAACAGCTCATAAACCACGACACTAGGTAAGCATGCAGAAATCTGTGTGTGGCCTCACCCCCGGGAGGCTTGAATTTTGGTTGCAGAGGAGACAACTATAGTCTTTTACCACCAGGACAACCCTTGGGGGTGAATTGGCTTTCATAATGTGACAATAAAGTTCCGG
The DNA here is from genome assembly GCF_014633365.1 of Diospyros lotus. NCBI lineage: Eukaryota > Viridiplantae > Streptophyta > Magnoliopsida > Ericales > Ebenaceae > Diospyros > Diospyros lotus. Next base: position 6,221,576 of record NC_068341.1, read on the forward strand.
GACTGGGTTGAGAACTTCCCACTTCATATTCATGTGAACTGTTGTTGCTGCTGTAGTTAATAAAATCATGAAACAAAGATATAAGCTGTTATATCCCTTAAATAAATGATGCATATTCTTCGTGTCGATCATTGAAGCAACGGTAGATTGGGCTGCATTAGCCATATGGCGTTCATTTCTGATCCCCATGTATATGGTGATTCATGCAAATATGCAATTTACTTTTGATTTCTTTGGCTGTTCCTTTTCCTCTTTTATTTCTTATCATTGTGTCTGTTCTGATCTTAGTTCCTATTGCTATTTTTTTTTTTCCAATTAGATTTTCTGACATTATAAGATATTAACTTGTATAGGTGATTAGTGGTCATTTGGGATGGGTGAGATCTATTGCATTTGATCCAAGTAATACATGGTTCTGTACTGGTTCTGCAGATCGCACAATCAAGGTAACTTTTCTTACTGTTTCGTTTCTGCAGGTGATGGCTTTTGTCCTAGTGTATATAAATATGATGGCTTGTTCACAACATACACAGTTGCCACCTCTGTAAATAAATCATTTTGTGTATATATGGCTAAAGCACATACCATAGTGTGTTTAAGCCTCATCTGGAATAATTTAAATCTCAATTCTTTCAGTGCATTGATGAACTAGCAGCATTCATTTTAAGTACTCACTTAGTTCTGGTTTATAAGTTAAGTTTTCAGGTATGTTTAAAGATATTTGGTTTCTTGGAAAATACGGAATTTACTTAAAAGGCAAGGGGGAGAGAGAGACATTCTTCCATGGCCCATGTTCTGACTAATAAAACACACACACACACACTCACTCTATTTCTCAATAGATTAATATCTCCCTGGACGTGCATTTCTTATTCCCCCTTCATTGTGGTGTCCAGATATGGGATGTAGGAAGTGGAAAGCTAAAGCTCACACTGACTGGGCACATAGAACAAATACGAGGTCTGTTCCTCATGTGTGGTACCATTTTTGTTTTGCTAAAAGCTACTATGCTGGAGTGGTAAAATTATATAGTTTTCTTTGCAGGCCTTGCTGTCAGTAGTAAGCACACATATATGTTCTCTGCTGGTGATGACAAGCAAGTCAAATGCTGGGACCTTGAGCAGAACAAGGTTGGTACTGCTGGATTGGAGCTTTCTAGGATGTGTAAATGTGTAATTATAAATACGAACATATAACAACCGCCAAAGTTTTTTTTTTTTTTTTTTCAGGTTATCCGTTCTTATCATGGTCATCTAAGTGGAGTTTATTGCTTGGCTCTTCATCCAACTATTGACATTCTGTTTACTGGTGGTCGTGATTCTGTCTGCCGGGTAAGGATTTATTATTAGACATAGAAGTTACAGCACAAAATGTTGACCGTGCATATTCAACTTCCACTTGCAATGTGTAGAATACAAGGATGATTTTACAAGGATGCCACGTCATGGTTTCAGGTTTGGGACATTCGTAGCAAGATGCAAATTCATGCACTGTCAGGGCATGAGAACACAGTTTGCTCAGTTTTTACGAGACCTACGGTAGGCAATCTTTTCGTCACTAATGAGAAATTTGTTTTAAATTAATAAGCATGAATTCTTATTTTATGTTCATTTCTTCCTTGCCTCCTTTTACTATTGTTAATACTAAGTTAATAGTATATCTTTTGTGTGTATAGATGTCCTCAATTGGGGTGTGGAAAATGAGATTCTAGTGACTTAGGCTGAAGTTTGTATATTAATGTCAGAATTCTTTTTTAAGATGGTTGCTGGATAACTACCATAGCATGGCTGAATGAATCTTCCTGCTCTTGACTAAATAAAGTTAAAAGTTTAAGAATAATGGTGCTGGTGAAAGGAGAGTTAGGTTGATCAATTGCATGTGAATGCTACATCTTTTACTTTCCGTGCCCACATTCAATAATTTTTGGCACCCATTATTTATTATTTTTCGGGTTCTTCAAAAGTAAAATTGCATGCGTCATTTGTAGGAAGAGAACTGTATACGTTTCTTGACATCCTCAATGGATGTTCTTTGCCTTGTATGGATACAGCTGACTTTGGTTTCCATGCCAAGAAGCCACTGAATTTATAGTTTGTCCAGTCACCAACATGAAAGCATAAGGCAGCTATCACTCTTCTCTTACATGTTATATGGAGGGATAAGATGAAATACATATGATGCAAGCAATCCTTGCATTGGTGAGTGTATCCCCTAATATAGTATGAAATACGTTCCTCTGTACAGGAAACTAAACTTATTTTCTTTTCTTCTTCTTTTTGTTTTTCTTCTTTTTTGGGGTGGGGGGGGGGGGGGGTTGCGATATGGAAGTTTGGAGATTACGAGTGTGATACTCTCCGAGAGATATCATGACAAAGTATAAATAGTCAATCCTGTCTATTCTTTTGCACTATAATTTCTGTTGAGTGAGGAAATACCTTTTCTGTGATCGAAACTTAATTGTAAAAAAATTTGGTTTTCAGGACCCACAAGTTGTAACTGGTTCTCATGATACAACTATAAAGTTCTGGGACCTCAGATATGGTAACTGATGTTTGGGGTTTTCCCAGTTTCATCCTCTCCCTCCCTCTCTTTCAAATATTTCTTATGGTTTTAACAGTGTAAGTTGATGTTTGTATGGCAGGTAAAACAATGACAACTCTTACGCACCATAAGAAATCCGTGCGAGCAATGGCTCCACATCCTAAAGAGTATGCACCTCCAAGTACAACTGTTGAGTTATATGGTTATACTCTAGGGTTAATCCTATGATAGAGCCCATGGCCCATGGCCCATGGCCCATTGTATTTGTATATATATATATAGGTGTATAGTCTATGAATTTAATTAAGTGATTTTATACATATTAAAAGCTAGGGTTTACTTCCTAAGCTTCACAACAACGTTTTCATTTGTGATTGTGAGGCTTGTAACATTTTGCAGTAAATTTATTTTCAGAATTAATTCCTTGTTTTAACATTCCAGGAATTGTTTTGCATCCGGCTCAGCTGATAACATAAAAAAGTTCAGCCTTCCAAAGGGAGAATTTATGCACAACATGCTGTGAGTGTTTTTCCCCTTCTGAACAGGATGTATAATTCCTATGATGCTACTTCAAGATGTACAAGTTGTTCTTTCCTGCTAGGGTCTTGGCATCAATGTGTTCTCTTTTTTCAGATTTCTGTCATTTTCATCCTCCTCCTTCCTTTTCTTGATTTAACTCTTTTTCAACCATGATAAAGCTCGAGAATGATCCTTTGTCAATCATCCAACTTGTTGAGTTAATGGCCAGTCTCTTAAGTTCATTTCTGACCTTCTTGTTAAGAGGAACTTGAAATTTAAGACAGTTTGTTTTGGGTCAATTTCATAACTGGAGAGAAACAAAATATTGTAGCAATTGCTTGGATGATCTCATTGATTACTCCCAACCCTATGATTGCACTGTTCACCGCCTCCTTTTTTCGTATATATATATTTTGCAGCATTCAGTCCTTGAAGTTAGCAAAACCTGTTTCTAGCCTAGGTTTTACAATTTGTATCAAATTTTGGTGTGGTAAAATTGTATCATTGCGTATGTACTATTTGGTATCTGTTTTGTCATATGCATGCCAGGGTGTATAAATAGAATATGTTAATTTAATGAATTGTTTGGGTGGGGAATTTTTATACAAATAACTAGCCCCTCTGCATTTTAGTCCCTGGCTTGGCATAATATGACATGACGTCACCTGAATTCTTCCTAAACTTGATCCTGTTCATTTTAGGACATCTTGTTTGCCACCTATACGTCCAGTACACCTCAATTTCTATTGGATATTTAATTACTGAATATACCATGGCCTCACTTTTTTTGTGAATTTTATCTTGTTATGCCTGTAACTTCAATGTTCAGGGATCTGATAATCATGGTCTTTGCTCATGCAGCACTCAGCAGAAAACCATCATCAATACAATGGCAGTCAATGAAGAGGGCGTATTGGTTACAGGAGGTAAGAATCCAGATCATAATTGATTTTGACTGTTTTAATTGTCCTAATTTTACGCAAAAATCAAAGCACAAACCTAAATCAAATAGCTCTTTTGGCCTTGATTCTATATTTTATTTGTTGTTCTATGGCTGTTTGGGGTGGAGCTGGGGGAAAAAAGGGAACTGGACCACATGCACTCCCATTGTGATGTTATGTTTTTTGCAAAAAATATTCCATCCTACTTTCTTTTTTCCCCCACCTTCAATTTCGGCTTTGTTTTTAAAAGGTGATAATGGAAGTCTATGGTTCTGGGACTGGAAGAGTGGTCACAATTTCCAGCAATCGCAAACAATCGTACAGCCTGGTATGTACCTTATGCATCTCGACTTTCATGTGCTTGTATTTCTGAATGGTACGGTGAACCTTATTATGCACTTTGTACGATCTAGGTTCGCTTGATAGTGAAGCCGGTATCTATGCCCTCGCATATGATGTTACTGGTACGAGGCTAATCACTTGTGAAGCAGACAAGACGATAAAGATGTGGAAAGAGGATGAAAATGCCACCCCTGAAACTCATCCTCTCCACTTCAAGCCGCCTAAAGATATCCGAAGGTTTTAACTGTCATCTCTCCTAAATGTCAGCATCTTCTCGCCTCCATCCTCTAAGAATAGAAGGGTATTAAAAGAAGAAAAAATAGGAACGCGTTCATTGAAGATGACTTACCATGTGCTATCTTAGCTTGATTAGTGGTGGAAAAGAAGTGGTAGCTTTTAGTTTTTTCTCCAAAAGACCTGACCGACCTGACTAGAAGAAAACATGTACCGACCTGACTAGAAGAAAACATGTATGGTTCGGTGATTGAGTAAAGGTCAAGTCATCAACAACGAAGGCGAAGGGTATATTTCATTTGGAAATGAATGTTCAAATATTTGGTTAGGAAGCCGGCTTTCCTTGCAAGACAAATTAGTTTGGTCAGTTGCCTATAAATGCTCTTTTTAACTTTCGTAGAGTCCGTGCCCCATCTAGAAAAATGCCGAGTGCTTTTCTTCCTGGGTAGGCATCATTAAAACCAGACTTGACGTTTCTTTTCTTTTATTAATGTGTCTGGTTTGGCATTTTAAAGTTGACAAATGATGCTTAGGTTTTTTTTTTCTCTCTCTCTTTTAGGTTTGTTGGCCTTTGACTTTTACATGTTCCATTTATGCACCCATTTCTCACTAATTTATTGGATCAAGAGAGTAGCGTTTGGCATGCATGCAATTAGTGCTTCTTTTTTGTTTTAATTCGAAGCAAATATATGGTAAAATAATAATAATAATAATGATTAATAAAGCATATACCTCACAGCCAAGAAAGTCAATCGTCTTCTGGTAATGTAAATCATTGCATGTGCGTGGTGAACCCCAATATGCTAAATTTCATTTAGACGTTGGTTTGCTCTGCATCGTTGGGAAAATTATACTAATCTGGTTCATTATCTTTCTAGTTCCGATTTCAGAAAAAAATCAATAGGTGTTTAGGGTCTGGAATTTAGGATATATCTCAAATTAAATCTGATTTTTAATTCTTACTTTATTTTTCGATTTCCACAATTTACTATTTTACGCTTTTTTTTTTTAATTCCTTTTTTGTTATAAATCTGATATGATACGTTGCTATCACCAGGCATCCTACCGCTGCCGGGTGATAGCAACGTATCATATCACCACCAGTACCAAATTGGGATACTTTTTGTCTGGCAATGACAACTATGTTTACATAACATATGTATTGTAACTACAAAAATATTTGATCTTATACTAATCAAATCAAAGCGTATTAGAGAATAATCTAATAAATTAATAATGGTAACAAATACATTAATTATTGAAAATCTGACAATAATACATTGTATCTAATATATTTTTAATTCAAATGCGGGGGAGAGTTCATATTTTTTTTTTATTACAAGAATTAATTAAATCAACTGCAATACAATTTAGTGGGTCAAATAATTTCAAATTAATTTGGTTATAAAAAAAAAGAAAAAGAATTGGAATTGGAATTATGAAAACAGTTTTGACCAGTGATCTTAAGAAGGGGGTGTTCAGATCCAATATTCAAGAACCAAAGAACAGCCAAAACCATTTAACACCACAAATTATTACATCACTTGAGAATCCTTTTTTGCTAATTATTCTCTGCATTCTTGGGAACAATAAGTAACAATGCTGCTTCTTGGGTTTATACACTTTATATTACCAAAAAGCCATTTTTTTTTTGTCACAAAACCCAAATAATGTGATAAAACATACTCATAAATTATATCTTTAAAGCAAATTGATTCTAGACTGATACCATTGTTTTTCAATAGATTTAACCATTTTATTATTTTTTATTTTTAAGTGAACCCTTCTTTTAGGATAATTTAATATTCATCTAAATATGACGAAAAATTAAAATTATTTTAAACTTAGAAATAGAATATTTTCTAAGGATAGTATACATGTATAAACCAAAGCAAAAGAAGGGCCCATAAATTTGAACGTTTTGGTTTGTTTGTTTTAAGGAGAATACGAGGTCCAAAAATTTAAATGTTTTGGGTTTCTTTTTTTTTTTTATGGAAAAAAAAGAAGCTGTGGCATCTCCGTAATTAAAGAGCGAATCAAGTCCTAATTAAGAAAGGGAAATGGCTCTGGAAAACGATATATAATAGCCAAGGAAATAGAAACCAAAACAAAACGAAAAAAGGGCCGTAAAAACAAAAGCAATCCACAGCCAGCCACGCGCCGGAGAGCGAGATTTCACGGCGAAAATTCATGCAAAAGCCGCTCCCTTGAACCCGCCCTCCACCACTCCCCGCCCCGCACTCCCTTCTCCCCCTTAAAGAAAGCCAAACAAACTCCGCTCCCCCGCATTTTCTTTTCTCTCTTCCCAATCACCGGTTCTAATTTTCTCGGGGAAATTGAGAGGCGAAGGAAGGGAAAATGGCTCTTGGCCGTGCAAGTGCAACCAGACGTCTGGGCACCCATCCAGTCGGCCACATTCTGGAGCGAGTCGTCTACATCCTGATCGGAGTCGGCATCGCCGTCGCGTTCTTCAGCATGATTCCCTCGTCGCCACCGACCTCCGTCAGGATCGAGAACCGGTTTCGACCGGCCGAGCCGACCCCGGTCCCTCGCCGGGTCACGTATGAAGCCCACAGCTGGGTCGGATACGCCAATGCAGGTCCTGTGAATTAGCTCTCCGACTGGAGTATTACTTTTACCGACACTCGATTTATATTGGTTTTATTAATTCATTAGATCTTATCATTTTGTTTTGAATATTTCATAATTCAACTAAACTAGAGGGAGGGAGGGAGGGATCACTCACTCACTGGTACTATTATTATGATGATGATGATGATGATGCATTTAAAAATAAAAAATAAAAAAAAACTCATTTTTAAAATGTGGTGGCTGAACATGGCATGACATATATAACCTCCTATATAATTAAGGGTAAGATGACAACTTACTATTGTATTGCAAGCAAACAAGCAATGCAAGAGGAAGAGGTTATTGATGATTTGATTCAGGAGTAGCAAATGATTTTTGTTGAATGAAACGTGGAGCAGGAGGGAAGGTGCTGCTGGGAGTGAAGAGGAAGAGCCTTCGGATAGTGGTGACGGGGGGGGCGGGCTTCGTGGGTAGCCACCTGGTGGACCGCCTGATGGCACGAGGGGACAGCGTGATCGTGATCGACAATTTCTTCACGGGTCGGAAGGACAACCTGGTGCACCACATGGGCAACCCCAGGTTCGAGCTCATCCGCCACGACGTCGTCGAGCCCATCCTCTTGGAGGTCGACCAGATCTACCATCTCGCCTGCCCCGCCTCCCCTGTTCACTACAAGTTCAACCCCGTCAAGACCATTATATCCTTCTTCCCCCCTCCCCCCCCCTCTTTGTCCTTCTTTTTGTTTTTTTAAATTAATTAATTAATTAATTGTTATTATTAGTTTATATATATCTTTTTGTGCTTTGGAGGCCTTGATTCAGAGAGAGGCGGCCTTGATTGATTCACAAGACAAATGTGGTGGGAACGCTCAACATGCTTGGGCTGGCGAAGCGCGTCGGTGCGCGGTTTTTGCTAACCAGCACCAGCGAGGTGTACGGTGACCCGCTGGAGCACCCTCAGTCCGAGACCTACTGGGGCAACGTCAACCCCATTGGTCAGTCAACTCACATGCCCCCCCCCACCCTTCCTTCGTTGCCTGAGAATAAATAAATAAACAGATAAATAGTTGGAATAATACTCTATATATGTGTGTGTGTGTGTGTGGGCTAGAGCTTTTACTTTTCAGCGTTGGGTTGGGTTGGGTTGGGCTGGGCCATAATCCAACTCAGGTGTTGAGATATTGTCTGTGGGGGCTCTGACATCGGTCATCAATGGTAGCATGTGGTACTCTGTGTGGGAACAGGGTTAATTTTGGTATTTAAATCGGGTTGCGGACAGGTGTTCGGAGCTGCTACGACGAGGGGAAGCGCACGGCGGAGACGTTGACAATGGACTACCACAGAGGACTGGGCATTGAGGTGAGGTGGTTCGACTGGGCAGCAGTGGGTAGTGGGTTGGAGCATGCATATATAATCAAATGAATGTTGATACATAATAGTTAGGGGGTGGTGTCTTGGCGCAGGCGAGGATTGCGAGGATATTTAACACGTACGGGCCCAGAATGTGCATAGACGACGGGCGAGTGGTTAGCAATTTTGTGGCACAGGCACTGAGAAAGGAGCCCATGACAGTCTACGGAGATGGCAAGCAAACCAGGAGCTTCCAATACGTTTCCGACTTGGTAATTAACACGCCTTTCTTTCCTTCCTTCCTTCCTTCCTTCCTTCCACCTATTAATATTATTGCTAACTAATGCTGCTCTTTTTTATTTTCATTTTCAAGTTCTAGAAAAATGTGATTATTTATTTATTTTTTTGGTTTTTGGTTTTTGGTTTTTGGTTTTTGGTATCTTCTTCTATCAATTAGAACCTGGAATTATTAATTAGGATTCGAGAATATGCACGGTATAAACTCTCTAACCAGCCAACCATGCATGTAATAATGTCACATAAAACGTACCCCGTGCTAGCCAAATGTAATGTAGTAATAAATTATTATTATTATTATAGGTGGTTTCTGCGGTTTGTAGAGTGGTGGTTGGGGGCGGGGGGGACCCTGTGGGGTGAGCTTCTGAAATGTATAATGTCTTTGTTCCCGAACGTGCACGTACGGGGGGGGGGGGGGGGGGGGGGGGTGCCTCTCTTCTTGTGATGGTGACTACTGAAATGGATAGTGTTGGGTGTGGACCAGGTCGAGGGCTTGATGAGGTTGATGGAGGGAGAGCACGTGGGCCCTTTCAATCTTGGCAACCCTGGCGAATTCACCATGCTCGAACTTGCCCAGGTACTGTGAAAAGTTGTTTCGAGCCGAATTGCAGGGTCCTTCTCCATTTCCATATATTGATTGGAGGTGGTGGTCCGTACAGGTGGTGCAGGAGACGATCGATCCAAACGCCAAGATAGAGTTCAGGCCGAACACGGAGGACGACCCCCACAAGAGAAAGCCAGACATCTCCAAGGCCAAGGAGCTCCTTAGCTGGGAGCCCACCATCTCCCTCCGCCAGGGTCTCCCCCTCATGGTTTCCGACTTCCGGCAGCGCATTTTCGGTGACCAGAAGGGAGGTGGTGCCGCCAGATCCTCCTTGGCTTAATTATTATATATCAGCCCACCAAATTAAACAGATAGAGAGTAGGCATATATATATATATATATAATAAGTACTGATTTGAAAGTCGAAGCTAGCTAGATTTAGTATTATAATAAGTACCGATTTGAAAGTCGAAGCTAGATTTAGTATTCTCTCTCTCTTACCTCATAAAATAATGTTCCAATATAGAAGCAAGAATCGGAAGGAAGAAGAGATGTTTTGTGTAGAGTTGGATCCATTATTTTTCCATTTATGTATTGTTGTCTCTTCTAACTTGCATTATGTTATGTAATTTTGTTTCATCTTTCATCAGAATAAGATCAGCCATAACACGCCATTGATAGGGCCTCCAACCCTACAGTGATTATTTGTCTTCACTGTGGCTATCGTGAATTACTGATGCCACAAATCCCTTGTTATTGTTTGTATGTTAGTATAAAATATTTTAGTTTCATTCTAGTAATTTACCATCTTCCCCAGTTGTGCGATTAATAATAATAGTCAAAATGAAAGTTTAGGCCATTAATTGTTATTTTCGTCATGTTATTTTTCTTTTTTTTTTCAAAAAATATTATTAGTACACATTTGTGTACATTTTAAACTACATAAAGGTGTACCAATGACAAAAAAGTTTCCTATAAAGCGCATGTTAAGCGCGAAATATTTTGATCATAATATCCCCTTGTATAATTCAAAATATACAAAAAGATTGTACATTTAGCATGATTCTTTTTTTTTCTTAACTTAATTAACCATGCAATTTCAGTTTTTTTTTCTTAGCTAAATTAACCATGCAATTTCAAATGGTTGCCCATTGTTACTAGGATTAATTTTATCTGGCTTTTATTATAAAGATATGAAATTTTAAATTAAAACTTCCATTTCATTAACAAATTTATATTATATTTTTAGTTTTCATTTAACACGCAAATAATTCTATTTCAAAATTTGCCCACGAACCTAAAATCCAACCCTACATGTAGAGTAATTCAGCCCACGAAATTTAATAAACTGCTTGGAGGTTAAAAGTCGTCATACACAATGTGTTTGTGCAGAGGTGTGACAGTGGCTTATTTACAAAAGAGTTGTTCTAAAAGGCCCGACGGGCCTCCTGAGCGACTCACAAAAAAAGGGCAAAAAAATGATTTTGCCCTGCCTGCTTTGCAAATTTACAAAGCGAGTCACTGCCCCCCGCCTCTACTGCTCTCGTCTCTCCTGCCATGGCCGTTACCGTCGCCTCTCTACCATCGCCGTCTCGCCTCCCCTCACCAACAATCGATACAACAACTGTTAGTAAGATGAGGCGAGGTGACGATGATAGAGAAGCGACGTAAGCAAGGCAATAGCAGAGGCCAGGGGAGACGAGAGCAGCAACGGCAAGGCAAATCTATGGGAGGGGGAACAAGAGAGCAGGACATGGAAGCAAAATCATCTTTTTACCCCCTTTCAGTAACCTGATCGGTAAGGCCGTCGGGCTTTCTAGAATTTTTCTTTACAAAATTAAATGTTGACGCATGTTCCAGAAATCGAAGGACCCAAACGCCCAAGCAGCAGCTGAACAAAAATCTATCACTCAATGTATTTCATACCACCACGAAGCTTAAACATACATAATCCAACCATTTAACAAAACTCAATCAACCCTACCAATTGTCTTCCTTAACAACAAAAAGGGGGAAAGAGAACGAAAGAAACATTAAGACAAGTTCTCATCGCAGACAGCATAGGCATAAAAGCTTTAGTAGAATGGCACAATGTTCATAGCAAACAAGATATCAGCGCAACCTTCTTGCTTCTCTCTCAGACTCAAGCAGGGTCAGCACATCACCTTCCCTCACTGGGCCCTTAACATTCCTCATGATATACCGGTTCTGATCGTCAAGAAATTTGACTCTCACCTGGGTCACCTGACCCCTTGATCCTGTGCGACCCATAACTTTCACCACAAGAGCATGCTTGATTTGAGAATCCATTCTGAACAAGAAACCAGAAAATTAGAACCACTGTAGAGAATGATTACTTTTGTTACCTAACAGTAGCAAAGCATTTCATCTTAAATTAAAAGACATACAAAATGGGATACCCAAAGGATACACATTAACTATGTTGAAAGATAATACAGAGGCCCACGCTCACTAAAGAAGTTGGATAAGAAGGAAAACTGGGCACCTCAACATCAGACACCCCATCATGCAGTCACGCAGGGATAACCATTAAACATACAAGTCTACCACAGTAAACAAGTTATGCATTTGCATCAAGCCAAATAAATGTATCAAATCAAGAAAATAGCAAACACAGACCAATGGCACTAGCTTGGTCAGATGAATGACAATTTATTATTGTGGGTCTCAGGTAGGCATCAGATGGTGCACACCCAAACAACGTATGCATTTGCATCAACATGCTGCTGAACCAACAAAGTTCTCATTTTGCATCGCATTCTCCACAAAAGTATGAATACATTACATAATCATAATCAAATGCCAGAAGCAGTTAACTGCAAATGCCGCATCAAGTAAATCTTACTACCTTTATGTATTATTTCGACTACATATGATGTATGCTTGAACAAGTGATTGTATTATAATACGCATCATGACAGCATAGTATTTTTCAGATCAATTCTAAACATGGTTTCTGAAAAGGTCCGTTTAACATTACTCAACAAAAAGTTCACCAAAAGCATAAATTATCCTTTTTAATTTATGATCAATCTATACAACAAGAATAAGAATTATGATGGCTATTGATGGGATGTATAAATATCCGAATCTATCTAGGAAAGGAACCAAGGAAAAGACGGTTCCTCACTCTCAAACCGATTCGGGGAAAGGGTCCCTTTCACTGGTTTTGCGCCTCCTGTCTGGACCGAAGGGCGATTCTGCATCACACGCCTTCCGGTTATTCGAGAGGCAATTTTAAAACTACACATCTATTTAAGCATCCCTCTATATCTTTACACATACGTTATACATATACGATGCCCAATTAAATTACGTATAGATATTAACATACATATATTTATAGATTCGTATCTGTATATGTGTGGATTTAAATATAATGATGTCCAAGACTGCTTGGAGGACTATTGAGGTTGAGGAACAAGTAGTCCCCTCAAAAGGTCTTTGGAGAAGACACCCCCATATCAGATCTTATAGTCTGACCAGGGAGCCCTCGATTTAGTTTGCGCCCCCTAACTAAGCCAACATATGAAACCCTGGTACTACAAATAAGTACCATTCATAGGGCTACTCAAAGGGGCACAGCGTTGAAATTGCCATGTTCATCGAATGCAAGTGAAAGCGAAGAACCACTACAATCAAATACATCAGCGAGAGAGAGAGAGAGAGAGAGAGAGAGAGAGCGTTACCTGATAAGCAAAGCAGAATTGCCGCTACCTCGGCGTTCAGATGGAGCTGAGGTTCTGGTATGAAATTAGGGTTTCATTCCGTGGTTTATATAGATATAGGGCCTTCCTACAATTACTTCTGTACCCTTACTATTGGTTTCATATTACCGATCGGTCCCCCAAAAAATGGGCCGGCGGGGGGGGGGGGGGGGGGTCATGGAGAATATAATCACTTTGTATAATCTGGACTGGAAAATTGTTAAATCAAAATTAAAAGAGGTGGGAAAATAATAAATAAATAGACGTAAAAAGTTCTGTTCAAAAGCAAATAGCAGCCCCTGGTTCCTTGTTATAGTTTTGGTCTTAAAATCAACAAACATTCACAAAAGAATTCTAAGCCTCTTCTTTATATATTTTTGAGTAAAAATATTCTCTTGAAGCATGGATGGAATCCCAAATAATAAGTAAAATAATTTACTTAAACTATAATGTCTTTATAGTAATGCATTCATTCACTGGATTTGGTTTAATACCAAATTCAAATAAGTAAAATGTGTTCAATCTGATCCATGTTAGAATTAAAAATGAGAAGAGGAGATGCAAATTCTGGAGAGCCCCACAGAATGAAAGATTTACCATCAAAATATGTTATTTTTTTTTTTTTTTGGGTATAAATATTTGTTTCCTGCAACAACATTCCCAATTCGTAGCAAAAAGAATACCATTCCCAATGCTAACACACTCTATAGACCAACAGTGGCTGAACAACCAAAGATCAAAACTAATCATCAATATTACTCCAACTATAATGATGCTTCAAACATATATAGCCCCGAGCATTTAAGAAAACTCAACCAAAACCACATGAACGGTTTTTCTCAACAGCCAACAACAAATAAAAACCAAGTCCTCAAGGACCCAAAAATGATGCAAGTTCATAGGAAGCCATCCAAATCTTGCAGACGGGAAGAACACATGCAAGGAGATCAACGCAGCCTTCTTGCTTCCCTCTCAGACTCGAGCAGGGTGAGCACATCTCCTTCCCTCACCGGACCCTTGACATTCCTCATGATATACCGGTTTTGATCATCAAGAAATTTTACTCTCACCTGGGTAACCTGTCCCCTTGATCCCGTGCGACCCATGACTTTCACCACAAGGGCATGCTTGATCTGTGAATCCATTCTGAACAACACAAACAGAGAGTTAAAAACAAAGTAATTATTTTCTTTTATGGGAACATGCACGTGCGTCAAGTTGCGGGCGTTTCATTTTCCAGGATACAGTTGGAGTATTCTTGATAGAGGGTGGCATTAAAACAACAGCAGGATGTTGCTCTATTGAGACACAGAGAACACAAGTTCAAACCACAAAAACGTAAGGGAAAAGGCCTCTCAATTCTCATGCATAGCCAGGGGTAAGAAGCACTTTTCTGAATCCACACCAAAAAGGAAGCCTTTTTACATGGAACGCTGACATTTAGAGCCAAGTATTTCATATGAAGTGAAAAGCCCTACAGTGGCATATGTAAAAAAGAAAACATTGTCTGGTTGGAAGCTAGTAAGTAATAACAGAAGCTCAACAAATGCCAAACCATGTACCCGAGGATAAGCATCAACTGTAAAAGTACCAACAGTATTTATCAGGCTCTCCAATTTCATTGGTTCAGTCACCATGTTATACAAAATACAAAACAAGATTATCATAGGAAATTTTTGTATCTTTCCAACACAAACACCACAATAATTAAATCAAACTTATACGAGCTAATTGGAGCAACCACAATCTTAAAAATGCAGAGCATACAACCAAACCCAAACAAATGTATCAAATCGAGACAAAAGCAAGGGCAGGAACAATTGCACTCACTTGGTCAGATGACTGACAATTTATTATTGCTGGTCTCAGGAAGCATCATGTCACTGTACATATACACACCTAGGCAAGGTATGCATTTGCATCAAGACGCCCCTTAACCAGCAGAATTTCTCCACTTTAGAACCATTCTCCGCTAAAGCAAGAAAACCCAAAAAAGTAATCTAAACAAATGCCAAACCAACCAATTGAAAATGCATCGTTCAGCAGGTTTATTCCCTTTCATTGTACTATCTTTGGAAAACAGAATTTGAGGAGGTGGTCAGCAAGATCAAATGTGCATCACAACAGTACAATATTGCCAGGCGAATTCTATGCATGCTTTCCAATTGCTGATCAACACATATAACAAGAACCAGAATTACTATTGTGACTGATGGGAAGTATAGATATCCAAAACTATCTATTGATACAATTTCTACATAAAGCTGCACCCCGCAGAAATTGCCAGTCACACAATGCAGGTGAAAGCAAAGAAATAACTCTACAAACTACAATCAAATATATCGAGGAGAGCGAGAGTACCGGAATGGCTTGACGCTGTCTGGAGAAGAGTTTGCGGCTGTCTAGGGCTTCTGATGAAGGTGGAGGATGCGTCGATGCTGCTAGGGTTTTGATTTAAGTGGTTTATATAGAGACAAATCGCACCATATCCCTGCAGTTTCTATCATTTATGCGGAGATTCTTTCATTTCTTCGTTGTTTAATAGTTTTGAAAATCTCTATTCTTTTCCTTAATCTCTTTTACGCACTCCTTTTTGTTATTAATATTGTTATTTAAATTCTAATTAAGTTAAATTACATAAGTTTCAAAAAACAATTAAATTAAATAAAGATTAAATTATAATTAAAATAAATAAAGGCTAAATTTAAATAAAATGAAACCAAAATATCACACTCGCCTCTGTTAATTAGTGTTGGTCACTTCTACAATTAATTAGCATTGATTAGAACTAACGACGGCCATCTCCATTTCTCACTTTGCACCAATAGTCACCTCACTTTGGTTTTTTCTCACTTTGCCATTGCAAAGTCGTTGTTGACCATTAGTACTATTGCACTGGTCTCGCCCTAAATTTTCTTTTTTTCATTCTTTATTTATTTTTCTAAACTACTGAGATCCTTTATATTATCACTATGGAGTGGTTGTCAACCACTATTACTATTGTTGATGGCCGGCCCAAGGTTCAATGGGTCTTAGGCGATAATAAGTTTTTTTTAAGGAAGAGTGGCATGGTATATTTTTTGGGGGTTCCCAAATTTTTTTTTTTTAAGACAGGGGGGGTGGGAATTTTTTTGGGGGGTAAGGTGCAATTTTTTTAAGGGTGCTTTGTTCTCTGCTTATTTTTCTTTAGGGATATTTTTTGGGGGCTCAATTTTTTGGGGGTGCTTTGTTCTCTGTTATTGGAAAGGGGTTTTGAGGGCCCCAAATTTTTAGGGAGCCTTAGGCATAGGCCTTAGTGGCCTATGCTTTGGGCCGGCCCTGCTACTGTTATTGTTATACTATGTCTTTATTTATTTTTTTTTTTCACTCTCTTCCCGACCATTTTCTCAACTTTTCCATGTATATGGTTCATTATTTTCCTTTCATGACCTATCTTTACTTCTTTGTCATTAACGTAATTATTAATCATGTTTGTCCTTTCTTTTGAAGCATAGAAACTACTCAGAGACGTTGTTCTATATTTCCAAACTGTTTTCCATTTCTAAAACAACAAAGATGCCCTCAAACATTTTTTTGGTCGTTTTTGAAATTTGGAAAATGTTTTGGGATGTTTTGCAAATTACAAAAAATTGTCGCCTTTTTACTACAAACGCAGTGTTCATTTCAGTCTTAATTATTCTTTCCACCATATAGCCACTGCTTGTGTGGGTTGTTGTTCCATTCTTCATTGTGATGTCCACCTATTTTGTTCTATTGCTTAGTCCCGCCTCTTTATAATTTTATATTTTTTATTCTTTATTTTTATCTTTCACCTCATCCATTGTCACATGCAATTTTGCTGCGCTCAATTTCAATTATCTTATCCAATTTTTTATATATTTTTTTAGTTTACCATTATTCTTATATTTTTTTAATTTAAATTTTATTTTGTATTTTCATTTTTTATTTTTTTTTAAAAATATTATTATTTTTTATTTTCATTTCGTATCGTAAATGTTGGACCTCTTCACCAAATCTCGTCATCTATTTTTAGTGATGTCATGGCCATTATCTATTATGGGCTGCTTAGTAACGTTATGGATAGTTTCACATAATCTATTAACAAAGGGTTTTGAAAAGTGTATTGCCATGCATATTAGGTAATTAATTTTTGTTAGTTTTGATTTTAGTTATATAGTTTTATTTAACTTAATTAATTTTTAAATTAATGTAATTTATCTTTATTACAATTTTAATGACAATATTTAACAAGGAAGAAGTAGTATACACAAAAAGAAATTAGAAAAATCTTTAAAAATAATTTTTAAAACATAAAAACTTTCCATGCATGTGAGCCAAATCAAGAATTTAAATTTAGATAGAATTACCGAAAGAAGAAAAAAATTCTTAAACTAAATATAATCACGACAACATTTATAATTTTGGAGTCAAATTATCGAAGTCAAATCAAAATTTTGATTTGGTTGGGTCATTGTTTTTAGGGATTTGGTGAGAAGAGGTAGATTTATTATTAATTTTAGATAATATTATTATGAATTATATGTGTATTACATTAATTTAATTTATGATAATTATTTATCGTAAGAGTCACTCGTGATTTTAGAAAATTGAGAAAAAGAGAAAAATAAAATAAAAAATACAAAAATAAAAGACGAACTTAAAAAATAAAGCCAGAGAGTTGAGGGAGCTCTCATTTGTTTGTATATGGTGTTCAATGGTATTATGGAAAAATAGGAGGACGTCAGAGCAATTCATCTAATTATGGAGATTGGGCCTGCGAGCAAAAAATGAAATAAGGATGCATCAAAGCCTAATGTTCACGCACTTTCTCGTTTCTTCTTTCTGGTCTCTGAAATCTCTGCGGTGAGTGTTTCTCAAAATCTACACATATAATCGTACACTTATATATTATCCATACTATGACGTAAAATTTTAATGTGATACTTACGATTACCTTCAAATTTCGCATTTTTTGGGATTAAATTTATAGGTTTTTGTTAAATCTCCAAGAATTATAGGGTTTTGTTGGATCTCCGGCTTCGATTTGCCAGCTTTCTAGCTCAGATTAATGGAATTCGAATTGTTTTTTTATGAATTACCTGATCTTTTGCAAGTTGCTTTTGGTGTGAATAAGAGCATTAGGGTTTTGGGGTTTACAGATTCCAGTTCTTTGATGTCTGGGAACTTGCCTTTTTTGTGTATTAGTTGAAATGTTGAATAGCCAATGTGTTGCCCGAGCAAACTTACAATCAAATGCCTCTAGGAAGCCCCTGAAGTCCCTTTATAATGTTATACAACGGAGGAGGAAATATTGTTTTGTACACGCTTAGTTCTTAATTTGATTTACTTGGCTTGCATAATTTCTGAAAGAAATTATTTACTTGGGCTGCACCTCAGTTCTAATTCGTCTTCCTACAAGATGAATCCTAATTTTTGAAGTTCCTTGACACTTGTATGTGTTAATAGATTCTGTCAACTGATTTCGTTAATTTGATGCAGCTTTTGATCTTTTTGAAGTAACATTCATCTCTTCCCTGGTCACCGAGCTTAGTAAACCAGGGTTTCCATCTGTTTGAGCAGAAACTTGCTTTATTGTAGCCAAAATGTCGCGGAAAGGACTGATGGAACAGGACTTGAGCAAGTTGGATGTTACAAAATTACATCCGCTCTCTCCTGAAGTTATTTCTCGCCAAGCAACAATAAATATTGGTATTTCTCTTTTTTTCTGAAATTTGTAAACTGCTTTACCATATAAGAAGTCTGCATGGTGGTTGTTTTTGGGACTTGAATATCACGCACCTGCATTAGCATCTGGTTAGTGTACCAGAATAGGGCCTAATGCTCAATGGAATACTTGAGTTTGAGGCTAAATTTTATTTGCAGGTACTATTGGTCATGTGGCTCATGGAAAGTCAACTGTTGTAAAAGCAATATCTGGTGTTCAGGTAAGTACTTTCTCTCTCTCACAGAACTTCTACTACACACAACTTCTACCACTCGGTAAGTGTACTACATCCCTTTTCAGAAATTTCTGGTGTATGAGTTTTTATTTTTGAGCTTACTTGTTTTCAATTTGTCAAACTCAACATTTAACAGTTAGGTAGTCCTCTTGTTTATGGATGTGACATAACGATGGAGGGAAGTATTAGTGGAAATAATTTATATTTTAAATGCCACTTAGTTTTTAATTGGTTGTTTTGGTTAAAATTTCTCCAGGCTAAAACAGAAGTGGTTTCATTGACAAATTATTTGTTGCTGATTGTGAGAAATGAGTTTCATTATTATACTGCTGGGATTATATTTTGCATTTCCATTCCATGACATTGTCCCTTAATTGAGCCCTACCTATTTCTAGGTGGTTAGATGCCTTCTGTTGGCTTGTCTGTTTATATGTGGAATATGTGAATGATGTAAGAATATCATATGATGGCCATAAATGGAATCTTACAAAGTTGATAATCTTAATGTAAGGGGCTCTTCATGGAGGGGCGATTGCTGTATGTGCAGCTTCCTTGACTTTTCACACAAATATAATTTAGTTATTTTGATGTTCTCATATTGTTTTATTTTTGGCCATCTATTTAATTTTCATTTTGGTGACTGCTGTGCTTGTTAATCCCTGAGTTTTCAAGCAAGGGAGGTGCATTAACCAAGAAGTTGATGTGGCCAACTGATTTCCAAGTTTTTGGTTCAAATATTTATGTGATAATTTGAGGTATTTCCTTTATTCATTCACTTCCACAGACTGTTCGGTTTAAGAATGAGCTGGAGCGCAACATTACCATTAAGCTTGGATATGCTAATGCAAAGATATACAAATGTGAAGATGAAAGATGTCCTAGGCCCATGTGCTACAAGTATGTATCCCCGAATGCTGTGACTTTATTTCACTCTTGTCATTTCACTGGCAGCTAATATATTGGAGAACTCTTTTCAGGGCATATGGCAGCGGTAAAGAAGACAGCCCTATGTGTGATGTTCCTGGGTTTGAGAATTGCAGGATGAAATTGTTGAGACATGTATCATTTGTTGATTGCCCTGTAAGCTTTCTCATGCTGCTCTTGAAGGAATGTTGTTTATCTGCATCAAGCATATTGCTGTAGACATTCATAAATTTGTTTTTATATCTTCTCATTAGATTGTTGTCAACTGAACAATGGTGGCATGCCTACTCTTTTGCATAGCATGCCAGCTATTTGTGTGCATGAATATTTTGTTTGTGTATGTTGGTCAAGCTAATTATGACATTTGATGACATTGATTACCTATGAACATTTTTTTTTGTCTTTGAAGCTCTCAACTCAAATTTGAATTATTAGTTAAAGACAGTATAGTATTGGTTATTGTTGTGATGGATGTATAAGCTATTTATCTTTTTTTCCTCTTAGATCAACAGCACTACTTCAACAACGACAACAATTATCTGCCTTAATCTAACTAGGTGGATCAACGGACTATATGATATTATATGCTTATTTCATATGTTGTCTGAGATGTTCTTGGATTGTAGAGGGTCATTTGAACACCTAATGATAGCTGAATTTTGTTAACATGGTCTGAGATGTTTTGTTTTGTTCAGGGTCATGATATTCTCATGGCTACAATGCTTAATGGGGCAGCAATCATGGATGGAGCTTTACTTCTAATAGCTGCAAATGAAAGTTGTCCCCAACCTCAAACGTCAGAGCATTTGGCTGCCGTTGAAATAATGCGGCTCCAACATATAATAATTCTCCAAAACAAGGTTGACCTTATTCAGGAGAATGTGGCAATTAATCAGCATGAAGCAATTTCGAAGTTCATTCAGGTCAGTCTTTTTGATATATTTTTAAATTATCTTTCTGGGTGACTTACAGATATGATTTTTCTGGTATACCAACTGGCAATGGCATTAGATTACGTAGTGAAGAGTAGTACAAGGGAAGTGACTTTAATCTTATCAATTGGATATATGGTTTATCATACCAAAATTTTTGCTTTCTTTAAGGATACTTATGGTATGAAAGAGTTTGAAATAATAATATTTTTTCTTTACTTTTATTTGATTGCAAATAGGAATGCTGAATCACAAACAAATATGCTACATCCATGTACAAAGGAATCAAGTTCAAGTCTCACTAAGTGGCTGTGAAAAAAATATACAGATATATTTTCTTATTACATTTGATTAATGGGGTGTTACTGATTTCTGCTAACCTATATTCCCGAACTCTTCTTTACCAGGGAACTGTTGCTGATAGTGCACCAGTAATACCAGTTTCTGCACAACTGAAGTACAATATTGATGTTGTGTGTGAATACATTGTGAAAAAGATCCCCATTCCAGAAAGGAATTTTATTTCACCTCCTAACATGATCGTAATCAGGTCCTTTGATGTCAATAAGCCTGGTTTTGAGGTTGATGAAATTAGAGGTGGTGTTGCTGGTGGAAGTATTCTGAAAGTATGTTTCTTCTTTTTCCTTTAAATTATATTTGTTCTTCTTTTCCATTAAAATCATAAATAAAAGTCCATTAATGACTGGTATATGTGCTATGTGTTGGTAAAAAGATGTTCATTCACTACGCAAAAAAAAAAAAAAAGATGCTCATTCTGTCAGCACAAGTTCCCTATCATGCGCTGCTTCCTCTTTTACTATTGTTATTTTTTTTTGGCTAGGCTTACAACCCTAATATTGCCTTATTTGCCATGTTTTATTTTTATAAGAATGTTCTTTCTGGATATCTCTACTGTAATTTTTTTTTCCTTAACAAAACAAGCTGCAGCATTTTATGAACACGCCATCTAGAATTAGGGATGTTGAATGATATTTGATATCAAGTGTATCATCATAACTTATCTGATAAATCTATGTTGTACAGGGTGTTTTGAAGGTAAACCAATTTATTGAGGTCCGACCTGGGATTGTTGTTAAGGATGAGAATGGAAACATCAAATGCACGCCAATATATTCTAGAATAGTTTCTTTGTATGCCGAGCAAAATGAGCTACAGTTTGCTGTACCTGGAGGTCTTATTGGGGTTGGCACTACAATGGACCCCACTTTGACTCGTGCTGATAGATTGGTTGGTCAGGTACTTGGTGAGGTTGGATCACTTCCTGAAGTCTTTGTTGAACTAGAGGTAAATAAATGATCCTTAAAAGTTCAATCTTTCACTTCCAGCACTAGCCAGAGATATAAAGAATGTCATAGATATTGATGCTGAACTTCTAACCTACCCCGAAAATCCCATTGTCATCTTGCTTATTGTACCGCTAGATTTTAATTGCTTCAGAGATTATATTCAGTTTGCAAGTGCAAGCAGGGCATCTTCTCAGATTCTTCATTTTATTGCCATATCATGGCCCTTGCTGTATCTGTGATATAATAAAGGATACCATCGCCTTTTGGCTGTGTTGACTTTGCAGGTTAACTTCTTCTTGTTGAGACGGCTTCTTGGGGTGAGGACAAAGGGAACAGAGAGGCAGGGGAAAGTCTCAAAGCTGGCAAAAGGCGAGATCCTAATGTTGAACATAGGTTCTATGTCTACAGGCGCCCGAGTAGTTGCTGTGAAGAATGATTTGGCAAAACTACAGCTTACATCTCCAGTTTGCACCAGCAAAGGCGAAAAAATAGCCCTAAGCAGGCGTGTCGAGAAGCACTGGCGTCTAATCGGTTGGGGGCAGATCCAGGCCGGTATCACGCTCGACGTCCCTCCTTGCCCCATTTGAGTGACGCTGCCATAGCCGTGAAAGAAGAATTTGAAATTAAACTCAGAGAGAGAGAGGGAGAGAGAGTGTTGGGAAACAATGTGGGTGGGAAGAGAACTGATTGGTACAATTTTTGTGAGGTGGAGAAGAAAACAATGGTGCGGGCTTCGTTGTTTATTGATTTGTGATGATACTTTGTTTTGGGCTTCTAGCTTCTAAAATTTTGCAGTGTGGGTGCATGTAATTTGCTAGTGTTGTGTTGTTGGGAATGATTGATTGTGATTCATCTGTTTCGTCCGTGGAAATGCAAAGACCACGAATTTTGTCCTGGTGCTATTAGAGGTTTAAACGTTCTTGTCGACAAATTTAGACAGATTTTTGTGTGCTTGGTTGGTGCGTGCAGGCGGCTTGAGAGAGAGAGAGAGAGAGAGAGAGAGAGAGAGAGACTTCCTACTAACAATGTTGTTGTAATAGAAATACCATACCAAGATGATCATTTCTCGTAAAATAAAGTCAGTCTCTCTCTTGGCTGGAAGAGTATTATGTCACGCACGCAGTTGATGATAAGTTCAAGTGCTTGCAAAATACGTAATGCTAAAGAAGAAAATTCTATTCATAGTCATCAAAATAGCTCTCTAAAACCACTCCTCAAAATTTATTGATATTTTTTAAAAATTTTATTTTACCCTCAACAATCTCATAGCCACACCCATCTTTTTCTCACACCCATCTTCTTCTCCCTCCTCGAATATACATGAATATACACACAAACTGTTGTATATATGAGAGTATTTCAAAAGGTTGTAACTCTTGAAATTAAATTTCTCCAACAGTTAGAATATTTATTAGGGCCTAACAGCTATCAGTTTTATTTTTAAACACTAATAACTCCTATATTTATTTTCCTCAAACAGCTACCAGTTACAAAGGCCTTTATTATTCTCTCATTTAATAAAAAACTAGCTATTGGAAGATCTGATATTTGCCTATAAATACCTTCTTGTATTCCCTATTCTGCAGAGAACAAACTAAGCTTCTTCTCCTTGTTATTTCTATCTTCTTTTTGTTGGGTTTAATATTTTTTTGTTGTTTCTGTATCCCTTCCTAAGAGAACGAACCCTTTGAATCCTGGGGGATACCCTACCATAGGGAAATATCCTAAAGGACAGTGTCCTCACGCCTCGGGTGTTTTAATTCTGTTCAAGTCTTTGTTCTATTCATTTTTCCTACAATCTTAAGGATATTATCAATGGACGGTGACTCAATTTCCACTGTTGCTGCTGCTCCTAACGCCAATACTGTTGATACAACTATTGTTCATGCTGCTCCCAACGCTTATGTTGCTGTTATAGTCCAACCAGCTGCTGTCCCCACAATTCCTTATGCCAAGCATTTTCCTGACATCTCTAAAATTGAAGTTTTTGGTGGTGAGAATTTTAAGAGATGGCAAGAAAGAATGTTTATAGTACTTGACATGCGTGGAGTTGCATGGGTTCTGTCCGAACCCAAAACTGATGCAAATGCTGAAGCGTGGATGTATGGAAATAAGGTTTGTCGTCACTCTATACTTAGTACTCTTTCTAATGAATTGTTTGATGTATATTGTGGCTATAAAGAAGCAAAAGAGATATGGGCCAATATGGTCACAAAATATACAGCCGAGGATGTTGGTAAGCAAAAGTTTGTGATTGGTAAATACTATCAATGGGAGATGGTGGACGACAAAAACATCAAAACTCAAATCAATGAATACCACAAACTATTGGAATATTTGAAAGTAGAAAAAATCAATCTGCCAGAGGAATTCGTTGCTGGAATTTTGATCGAAAAATTGCCCAACACATAGAATGACTACAAGCAACAACTCAAGCATAAGCAAAGGCAATTGTCCTTAGCCGACCTTATCACTCACATCATAATTGAAGATACAAATCGGAAAGAATTGCAAGCTGTCAAGGCAAAGGAAATGGCTTCCAAAGCAAATTTGGTGTAAGGTAATCCGCACCAAAAGAGGTATGATAACAACTTCAATAAATCAAATAATAATAATAAGTCCTACGATTACAAGTCCAATGCAGTCAAACCCAAACCCAACAATTTTAAGAAAAAAATAAATTGTTTTGTATGTGGAAAACCTGGCCATCATGCACCTCAATGCCGAAAAAGAGTGAGAAATGACAATCCTCCTAAACCCAAGGCAAACTTGGTTGAAGGAGAAGAAGAAGTTATTGTTGCGGTTGTTTCTCAAGTTAATATGGTGACCAATAACAAAGAATGGGTTGTAGACTCTGTTGCTACTAGGCATGTATGTGCTAGTAAAGAATCCTTTTCCACCTATAAACCTGTTGAGGATGGAGAAGAAGTGGTCTACCTTGGAGATTCAAGAACTGCAAATGTTCTTGGTAAAGGTGAAGTCCGTTTGAAGCTGACTTTGGGCAAAATACCGGCTTTGAGTGAAGTGCTACATGTCCCTAACATAAGGGCAAATTTGGTCTCTGTGGCTTTGTTGGGAAAGTTTGGGATTAAAGTGTCATTCGAATCTGACAAGATTGTAATGACTAAAAATAATGTATTTGTGGACAAAGGATATTGTAACCAAGGACTCTTTGTACTCAATGTTTCTGAAATTATGAAGGCATCTTCTTCTGCTTATTTGCTTGACTTTGTTGTTTTATGGCATGTTAGATTAGGACATGTTAATTTGTCTTATCTCAAGAAAATGCATTCACTTGGTTTAATCTCTAGTTTTAATTCCTTATACATGAACAAATGTGAAATATGTGCTGAAGCTAAAAAACAAAGAAAACATGTGCATCTGTTAATAGAGAAACAAAGTTACTTAGTTTAATTCACACAGATTTAGGAGATTTAAAACAAACAATGACTAGAGGTGGAAAAAAATATTATGGGACTTTTATTGATGATTTTTCAAGGTATACTAGAGTTTATTTGCTTAGAAATAAAGATGAAGCTTTTAATATGCTTTTGTTATATAAAGCTGAAGTAGAAAATCAATTGAATAAGAAAATTAAAAGAGTTAGATCTGATAGAGGTGGTGAATATATTTTGATGAATGATTATTGTGAAAAGGAAGGAATAATTCATGAAGTTACTCCTCCTTACTCACCCAAGTCTAATGGGGTAGCAGAAAGAAAAAATAGAATATTAAAAGAAATGATAAATGCTATGTTAATAAGTTCTTCTGCTCCTGATAATTTGTGGGGGGGAAGCTATTTTATTTGCATGTATGCTTGTTTTTAGTACTAGCATGGATGTGGTGCATAGTACTAAACATCTCTTAGTTTCTAAATTTGATATGAAAGACATGGGTGAAGCTAGTGTGATATTAGGTGTTAAAATCATAAGGAGAGACAATGGTATAATGTTAACTCAAGAACATTATGTTGAGAAACTTCTCAAGAAGTTTGGTCATTTTGATGTGACACTAGTGAGTGCTCCTTATGATGCTAACACTCAATTAAAGAAAAATCGAGGTGAAATTGTTGCTCAGCTTGAGTATGCTCAGATTATTGGGAGTCTGATGCATTTGATGAACTTCTCTCGACCTGACATAACATATGCTGTGTGTAGGTTGAGTAGATATACTCACAATCCCAATCATGAGCATTAGGCGGCAATAGTCCGAGTAATGAAATATTTGAGAGGTACCATGAATTATGGTATTATGTATAGTGGATATCCTGCTGTATTGGAAGGATACAGTGATGCCAACTGGATTTCAGATTCAGACGACACTAGATCCACTAGTGGCTATATCTTCGCTCTTGGTGGTGGTGTGGTGGCTTGGAAATCAGCCGAGCAAAATATAATAGCTAGATCCACCATGGAGACAAAATTTATAGCTTTGGAATCAGCAGTAAATGAGGCTGATTGGCTAAGGAATTTTTTAACAGAAATTCCTTTGGGGTATTAAACCAACACCCTCAATACCCATGCATTGTGATTGCCAAGCAGCAATAGCCATTGCAAAGAACAAATATTTCAATGGCAAAAATCGACACATTAGATTAAGACATGATGTGATAAAGCAGCTACTAAAGGATGGAATCATATCAATTGATTATGTGAAGTCAGAGATGAATTTGGTAGATCCTCTAACTAAACCACTTGGTAGAAAGATGATATCTGAAACATCGAGGGGAATGGGACTAATGCCGGTTGAGAAATCAAAATGATGGTAACCCAACCTATGTGATTGGTGATCCCATAAATTAGGTTCATATGGGTAATAACGAAGTCATTTGTGATTCTGTAGCACTACAAGATAAGTCATTTCCTATGATGTGAGAATAGTGATAATCTGCAATAATAGAGAGGATGAGTTAAAAGCTCTTAGTGAATTTCATATTCCTTATGGATAGTGTTCAGATTGCAGTGAACATTTGATGGAATCACTTATATGAGTATGGAGTGGGGCCGTTCCTATGAGATAATTCGCCAGATCTCTAGAGCACTCATGAATAACCAGGCGCGCGCATGGCCTATTGATTAGTGGTTAATTTTATAAAAATTTTGTTATAATTATACCATTCTTTTGATCTTAAAAATAGTTTAAATTAGATATTAATATATATTTTATGGTTATATGCAAGTTTAAATTGAAAAATGAATGAAATGAAATTTTAAAGTAAAATTTAATAATAATAATAATAATAATATATAAAATTATATATAATACATATACATCATTATATGCATGCATGTAATATATATATATATATAATATAATATAAAATATATATATGTGTCATGTGTAATACATATATATAATATATAATTTATTAATAACATTAAATTATTTTTATTTTTTTTTAGGCATGAAGAATTCAAGCCCATGAAGACTTAAAGTCCATGAAGAATTCAAGTCCATGAAGAAATCAAACCCATGGAGAAATCAAGCCCATGAAGAATTCAAGTCCATGAAGAAATCAAGCCCATGAAAAATTAAAGTCCATGAAGAATTCAAGCCCATGAAGAATTAAGGCCCAATTTGAGCAACCCATGGAAGATATTATTTGGAGAAGGCCCAAGGATTATTTTTAATCCTAATGAAGATTAAAAACCAATTTATAGAAATCTATTTTTATTTTTTATGTGAGAGCTTTATTAGGTGTGTTTTTTAGCTAAAATCCATTTAACTATTAGGTGGATATTATAGCTAAAATCAATTTAACTTTATGAATGCTTTATTAGGTATGTATTTTAGCTAAAATCCATTTAATATTAGGTGTGTATTATAGTTAAAATCCATTTAACTTTAAGTGTGTGAGTGCCCATTAGATATAATTATGTCTAGTTGAATAATTGAAATTGTGTGGTTTGTATTGCATCTTGTGGCCTATAAATAGATCACTTGATTGCATTTGTAAGTGTGATTATTATTCTTAAATCAAAGTTTAGTTGTTTCCTTATAATTCTCTCTTTGAGAATTGTTCTTGTTCTTTCCCCTTTTCTTTAGTATTCTCTCTTGTGATCTTACTTCCTTCATTTCTTCTTTTAAATTCTTATGTCATTTATTATTACTTTATTATTCACCGCCTAAATGACCGGTTAATTTGTGCCTTTAAATTTCTGCAATTTTAATTCTTGTCATTTAATTATTCACCGCCTAAATGGACGGTTAGTTTATGCCTTTAAATTTCTTGTCATTTAAATTCTTGTTATTTAATTATCCACCGCCTAAATGGCCGGTTAGTTTATGCCTTTAAAATTTCTTGTCATTTAAATTCTGTTATTTAAATTACGTCGTTTAAATTCATGTCAATTAACTTTTAAATGGAAATGAGTAGCTAAATCTAATCTTGGGTTAAGGCAAGGACAGTGTCCAACGCCAATGATTCCCAAAGACAGCTGCGCTTTAAATAAGTAACATTAATTTTAATTTCAGTATGAGTGTATCTTAATTATTGAGAAATCACTAGGTTTGGATTGGAGCGTAAGCTTAACTTAGAGCTTTCATGTCATGTATGAGAGTTACTAGAACTGGAAACGCTATCATACCCAAACCCGGATGATTAATTTAGTTGTTTTGTGTATTAATTGCAATTGAATTTATGGTGGTTGCTTAAATTAGAATCCCGCATATCATGTATGGGGATTGCTTAACCTAGAACTATCATCATCTCTAATTGCATTTAATAACAAACCCTCATATCTGAAATTAAATTAATGTTGCTAATCTTTTATGCTAAAATTTGGGAATCAACAGGTTGTCACTGAAATTGTCTTAACTCAAGTACTATCTAATTTTATATTCTCACTTAAAGTATTTATTTCAATTACTGCCTTAATTTATTTCCTAGTATCTGTTGTTTAAAAAATCATAAAAAATCTTGTTGCCAATTTATCCAAATGCGTGTGTGCTTGTGTGACATTCTTTTTATTTTGCCATAAATAAATCTCTCAGTGGACGACCTGGACTCATTCAGAAAATATAAATTTAAATTTGGACTACAACTGCACTCGTACACTGACGAGTATAAACCTCTCACCTAAACAAAGAAAAAAATATAAATTTTTTATTGTGTTTTGTTTTGTGTTTTAATTGCATGGTGGGAGTGCAGTCACCTATTAGAGTAAAACTGCGTAAACAGCAAGAAATTGTGGGGGTGTAATGTGATTGGTGAGATACCTAATTTACAATAAGAATCCTTGGTTCATAGAAGTTATAAAACTTCACCATTGGTCTTGTAAATTAAATCTCATACTTTCTAAAATCTGGTTCATAGTCCAAAAGACACCAGATTTGAGGCATTTACACTTGTATATTTGTAACCCAACAAAAACCTTTCTTAACCTCAATCTTTTGAAATATGTGGGGGATTGTTGTATATATGAGAGTATTTCAAAAGGTTGTAACTCTTGAAATTAAATTTCTCTAACAGCTAGAATATTTATTAGGGCCTAACAGTTATCAATTTTATTTTTAAACACTAATAACTCTTATATTTATTTTCCTCCAATAGCTACCAGTTACAAAGGCCTTTATTATTCTCTCATTTAATCAAAAACTAGCTATTGGAAGATCTGATATTTGTCTATAAATACCTTCTTATATTCTCTATTCTGCAGAGAACAAACTAAGCTTCTTCTCCTTGTTATTTCTATCTTCTCTTTGCTGGGTTTAATATTTTTTTGCTATTTCTGCATCCCTTCCCAAGAGGACGAACCCGTTGAATCCTGGGGGATACCCTACCATAGGGAAATATCCTTAAGGACAGTGTCCTCACGCCTCGGGTGTTTTAATTCTGTTCAAGTCTCCGTTCTATTCATTTTTCCTACACAAACACACACACACACACACACACATATATATAAACATAGCTACGGCCATGGCAGTTGTCGCTGGGCACCATGACTGCGGCCATCTTTCGCGACTGATGGCGGCCACGATGCAGCCATCGTCGTCGAGGAACCCCCGAATCGCCATGGCCGCCTCTTTCTATATATATATATATATGTATGTGTGTATATATTTATATATCTGTGTGTCTAATTGTATGTGTCTATGTATATGGGTTTGGGGGTTCCTCCTCCGACGATGCCATGGCCGCGACCATGGTGGCCTACGACAGTTGCCATGGCCGCAGCCACGTCTATATATATATATATATGTGTTTATATGTGTATATATTCGGGGGGAGAGAGAGGGAAATGGATGTGAGAGAGAGAAATGGCGTGGCTGTGAGGTTGTTGAGGGTAAAATAAAATTTTTAAAAAATATTAGTGAATTTTGGCTTGAGTGATCGTGGAGAGCAATTTTGATGTCCGCCAATAGAATTTTGGATTGAAATATTGCAATTTCCTCCTTTTATCCATTTGTTTTCAATTTTTGAGTAAAATGACTGATTAGTCACTCCGCTGCTGTTCGTGGGCCGACAAGTTTAGGCGACCCTCTGCAGATCATCCACCACGGGGCGACGCCCTAATATGCATATAAGCAGCATTCGCGACTCGCCTATTTGCACTTCGTTGTAACCCTAACCCTAACCCTAACCCCCAGCGGGCATAGCTTCTGTTTTTTTCCCTTGATTGCAGAATAACCGACGAGGATAAGTATCGTATCGGCGGCGCTGCGGATGCAGGCGGACCCGCGTTTGTCAAGAAGAATGAAGAGAAGTTGGTTGCTATTGACCGTCCGATGTCGATGAAAAATAAGATAATGACCATCGCCTGACTGGAAAACTTCCTTCCTGAGGGCCAGGACCGCGGGGAAAATCCGGTGATGTCGGTCACTCTGTCACTATTTGTGGTGACAAGTCCAAAGTTACGGTCTCCTTCGACTGCTTCTTTTCCAAGCGGTAAACATCATTGCGCATTTTGATACTGCTGAAGATGCATGGTAGCTGTTGTCTTTCCGAACCTGCTGTTGAATTCAGATGAATATTCTGGCAGAATATAATATATGGTCATCTCCGACCTAAAATAAAATTTCTTTTCGAGATGTCTTAGTGTGTTCCACTGTCTTGCCTCTCTGAACTGAGAAAACCTAATGCCACAAACCAGTTCTTTTTGCTATGTTGAGTTAGAAGCCTTGTCAAAGATAATTTGACCAATATAGGAAGTATTAGTTGGAAGAGCTTAAGTCTCCTTATTAGCTCTTGGGTTTCTCATCTGGCATGGATCATTTCAATGTATTTTTGATAGATGGGGCTGGAGTTTGGCTCTTTGGCACTTGATTTTACGCCTCAGAGATGAATACAGCTCCCTATATTGATAGAAACCTTATGTTGAATTTAGGCAGGCGTGTCCCAAGCCTCCCTGAACATCAAGGAAGGAAATATTAACATATCCTTGTTCAATACCAAAAATGGAATCTGTTTTTTAGAAGCCTAATTCCTCAAACCAGTTCTTTTTACTATGTTGAGTTAGAAGCCTTATCAATGATCCTTCGATCATAGAAGGGGCAATCTAAGAAATATTGGTTGAAAGAGCGTAAATTTCCTTATTAGCTCTTGGGTTTCTCATCTGGCATGGATCATTTCAATGTATTTTTGATAGATGGGGCTGGAGTTTGGCTCTTTGGCACTTGATTTTACGCCTCAGAGATGAATATGGCTCCCTATATTGATAGAAACCTTCTGTTGAATTTAGGCAGGCGTGTCCCAAGCCTCCCTGAACATCTACGAAGGAAATATTAACATATCCTTGTTCAATACCAAAAATGGAATCTCTTTTTTAGAAGCCTAATTCCTCAAATCAGTTCTTTTTACTATGTTGAGTTAGAAGCCTTATCAATGATCCTTCGATCTTAGAAGAGGCAATCTAAGAAGTATTGGTTGAAAGAGCTTAAATCTCCTTATTAGATCTTGGGTTTCTCATCTGGCATGGATCATTTCAATGTATTTTTGATAGATGGGGCTGGAGTTTGGCTCTTTGGCACTTGATTTTACGCCTCAGAGATGAATATGGCTCCCTATATTGATAGAAACCTTCTGTTGAATTTAGGCAGGCGTATCCAAAGCCTCCCTGAACATCTAGGAAGGAAACATTAACATATCCTTTTTCAATACCTAAAATAGAATCTGTTTTTTAGAAGCCTGATGACTCAAACTAGTTCTTTTTGCTTTGTTGAGTTAGAAGCCTTATCAACAATCCATGATCATAGAAGAGGCAATATAAGAAGTATTAGTTGGAACAGCTTAAATATCCCTGCTGGTTCTTGGGTTTCTGTTTTGGTAGAAATCATTTCAATGAATTTTTGATAGATGGGTGTCAGATCTGAGATTTGACAGGGGAATTCTCAACTATTTAGAAGAGAATTAGGCGGGAGAATGAGGGGGGAAAAGGGGAGAGAGTTTGAGAATTGGGAAGGAAGAATTGAGAGAGAGTTTGAGAATTGGAAAGAGAGAATTGTAGGAGGGAAATGAGATTGCTGAAATTGTATTCAATGATTTCAAATGAGTTGGGTTGGATCTTATATACCGATCCACAGCTGGGAATTGACGCCAAAGACGGTTACCGATTCTGAGTACAACTTGTAATGCATACATGAAGTACAACTCATCACAACCATAACTACCCTCAATGTAATAGCCTCAGTTTAGGTACATGACAATGGGGCTGGAGTTTGGCTCTTTGGCACTTGATTTTATGCCTCAGAGATGAATATAGTTCCCTATATTGATATAAACCTTCTGTTGAATTTAGGCAGGCGTATCCCAAGCCTCCCTGAACATCTAGGAAGGAAATCTTAACATATCCTGTTCAATACCTAAAATGGAATCTGTTTTTTAGAAGCCTAATGACTCAAACTGGTTCTTTTTGCTATGTTGAGTTAGAAGCCTTATCAATGATCGTGATCATAGAAGAGGCAATCTAAGAATTATTAGTTGGAAGAGCTTAAATCTCCTTATTAGCTCTTAGGTTTTTGTTTTGTAGAGATTGTTTAAATAGATTTTTGTTTGATGGGGCAGGAGTTTAGCTCCTTGGCATTTGATTTTGTGCCTCGGAGGTGAATATAGCTCCCTATATTGATATAAACCTTCTGTTGAATTTAGGCAGGCATATTCCAAAGCCTTCTTGAGCATCTAGGAAGGAAATATTAACATATCCTTGTTCTGTATCTAAAATGGAATCTATTTTTTAGAAGGCTAATGGGTCAAACGAGTTCTTTTTGCTATGTTGAGCTAGAAGCTTAAGAGGTAATCTAAGAAGTATTAGTTGGAAGGCTTAAATATCCTTATTACCTCATGGATCTCTTCCAGTAGAGATCATTTCCATGAATTTTTGATAGATGGGGCTGAAGTTTGGCTCTTTGGCATTTGATATTGTGCCTCAGAGATGAATACAGTTCCCTATATTGATATAATCCTTTTGTTGAATTTAGGCAGGCGTATCCACAGCCTCCCTTGAACATCTAGGAAGGAAATATGGACATATCCTTGTTGTCATACCTAAAATGGAATCTGTTTTTCTGGAGTTGTGTTTTTTCTTCTTCTCTTTTGCCCTCCGGTTGTAAGTGGGCAAAGTCTAAGATTTGAACTTATCACTTATTTTTCCTATGTTGCATTAAAAGCCTTTCAGTTGATCTTTTCATCTTTAGCAATTTTCATTTGCTAATCTAACCGTAGATTTCTTTCTAGATAACCCCGGTTCTGCACATGAGTGTGTTTAATCCTAAATATGGTACTTGCAACCACTTTTCATATCAACCTTAAAGATAAAAAAAAAAAAAAAAAACCTTTTTCATAGTATTTATTTTACAAGAATTTTGCATAGATTCCCTTCGTTTTACATTGACTAGAAATTTAACACTTTGCAGGTGTGAATATCAATTAGATTTGCTACCTTTCATTAGTTTACTTTATTCTAATCAAATCTTCAAAATATCAGGTATATCGACAGGATATGAGTGAATTGTATCACTCCATGCATTAGCCATATCTGGCTTCACATTGTGGAGGCACTTCCATACTGCACTATTGCACTTGAATCCACTTCCGAAGGCAATTTGCCAGATTCTGTCATCCTTTTTCATCCTCCCTTTGATTTCCAAATAGCTAAGTGCATACCAAATCGAAGAAGAGGAGGTGTTTCCAAACCTGTGAAGTGTCATCTTGGAGGCCTCCACATCCTGCTCTCTCAACTTAAGGGCTTTCTTAATTGCGACAATAACAGTTTTCCCTCCTGCATGTATGCAGAAGTGGTCAAACGCCCTTCTGAAATCCGGGGTATAGATTCTTTTCCTCCCTACTGCTTTCTGCCAGATTAGTGATGAACCATATTGAAGCTGCTCGGTTAGCGGCAAAACAAGTGGTCCTAATGAAGCAAGGTTTGTCTTCAGTGCTTCCCCTGCCACATTTACGATGCTCTTTGATATGGATACACCAACTTTGTTTTCCATGTCCAAATCTTGAAAAATGCAGTCATAGGATTGATCTTCTTGTGCCTTGTTCGTCCGAACAAGGTGTTGTAGCGTGTATTTAGCCATCCGCCTGTCTTGTTGTCGGCTTGACAGTAATATCGCTGCAGCCCCCATCCTGAATAGACAATTGGTTAGCAGCATGGAGTGGTCCTTGCCAGTGTACCAGTTTTGATTCAGAATCTCACTGCTGACGATTAAGGCCAAAGTGTTTTGATGAATTCTCAGCAAGTCGTTAGCTAAACTGACTGAAACTATCCCGGCACTGCACCCCATACCAGAAAGGTTGAAACTAAATGTATTGCTTCTCATTCTGAACTTGTTTATTATCATGGCACTGAGAGATGGGGTAGGAGAAAACATACTGCTGTTAGTGATCAGTATATCTATATCTCTGGGGCTTATCTTTGCTTTCTCCAACAGGCCTCCGACCACAGAGAACATGACTGTTTCAGCCTCTTCTTTGTTGAACAAGAAGGATTTTCTGATGGGCAGTTCTTGGAGAGATGGAGGAATGCAGGTTTCCTCACTGAACCCTGATCTCTCTAGGATCTTGACTTGGAAGGCTATGGCATCGGGGTCAAAGTTGTCGTGGACGATGTGCTCTGCAAACATGGACATTGGTAGCCGATGCGAATTGGGTGGCCGATAACAAGTGAAATCGAGCAAGTAAATTGCAGCTTTCCTCCTGTACACAAGATAGAGGAGAAGACAGCCTGCAAGGACTAGTACAGTTAGATGGCAATATGCCATGGAGAAGAGGAGCTCGGTGAGAGCTGAAATGAATTCAGGGATTGAGGCCATGAAGAAGAAGAAGAAGAAGAGGCACAATTGTTGTTTGTGTTTGCGGGATATCGAATTAAAGTTTGTTATGGTAGGTGTTTCATGGGTTGTGCACATAGAAAGGTTGGAGTTGCAGGTGGTGTTGGTTCTATTGAGGGAGGAGAGGGAGGGTTGTGCATTGAGAGAATGAATACCGAGGCACATCTTTTGTGCTTGCTTCAGCTGAATCAACGTGAACACGTAATTGTGCAAGGGTTGTTTCCTCTTGTGTGTTCCAAAGCTAATCAATGGAACATATTTCTGGTAGCCCGAGGCCGAGGCCGGGTGTGTGAACTCTTTTTTGCAACAAAATTCAATCAGAGCTTGATTATATAATATAAACCTCAAATTTGAGGAAAATAATATTATTATTATTAGTACGGAAGTGTTACGTGTACACGGGGTTGGTTAGGTGATATTTTACGTGATACTCAAAAAGACTTTAGTGATAAAAATTTTATTAGTCATTATTTACTGATTAGATTCACAATGTCAATAATAATAGTAAAATTAGTTACTGGTACGTTAAAATTTTTGACATATGTGAAAGTGTCATTTTGAAAAAGCAGTTTAGTGTTTATATATCAATTAGATCATCCAAGATTTAATTCTAATATTGTTTTATGTGTTTGACCCGACGTAAAAATGCTTTTGCCAATCAAACTCTCAGGTTCCCATGATTTTATTTTAAGTTGGTGGCAAAAGCTAAATTAACTTTGGTCTACAAAAAGTAATATTATTGCCAAGACAATGGTTAAAAAATATTAAATATATTTATTTTTAAATAATTAATTTTGTTATTACAAAAGTATTTGTTTTAAGTACAAATTAATAAAAATAAATAAATCTAAAAATAAGTATTATTTAAAAAATTAATATATTTAATTATTGGTATTCCCTTTTATAATGATGAGAGAGCCCCAATACAACTGTTTCATATGAATATTCATAGGTCAGACACACCAACACGATGCCCGTCTAGCTCAGTCGGTAGAGCGCAAGGCTCTTAACCTTGTGGTCGTGGGTTCGAGCCCCACGGTGGGCGCGAAGGATTTTTTGGAAATGATTTTTGTAAGGCACTTCCACCTCACCACGAACAGTGAATTTTGATGCCTTTCCTGTTCTTTTCCGGGTCTGTTTGTTTGTTTTAGAAAAACCAGTCTCTGGAATTGCATATCATTGACAGATGATACTAATGACTAATAATTACCCATACACACACAATCAAAACCAATTCAATCTCACTCATTAAAAGCCATCCAACTTCCAAATTTGAACCAAGCTTTTAATTCCCATCACCCGCTTATCATCCCACCCACACCATGATATGATTGATGGCTTCACTGCCAATTAGGTGAGATTCAGTATGGTGGGCGTGGTATGCTATGAATGTGCTGCAGCCAGAAGGAATCATGAATTCATTTAACTATATATATATATATATCTGGACCCCACAAATTTTTATTTCTGCCCAAATGGGGAGAGTGGAAAGAAAGGTCATGACCAGCCCCTCGCTCCCCTGGAGAAGGCCTTTTCTCATTTTCATTTTCCTAACATCTGAGAAAGTTCCCCCCCCTTCATTCATTCAATCATGGGTCCCCCTGTCCTGTGTTTGAGATGATGATGATCATCATCTTCTAACAACATTACAAAAGAGGGTTTGTCCACTTATCACAGTTGTGGGTTCGGATGTCTTCGTACATGTCCTTTTGATGTGAATGCCTGTTCCTTTTCCCGTCCGCCACCAATTTTTCAATCCCATCCTATTAGGATTAATAATAATAATTCATAAATGATGTTATCAGAAATTATTGAAAGATATACAGAAGTGAGTTTCTGGATTTAGATTATTTAGAAATGTTAATCTTTAATTAAAATTTTGACATTTTCTCCTTTTTAATCATTTCTCTCGTCACCTTAAATTCTTAGCGTTAGTCTCCATTAAAACATAAATTATACGAGCATTATAAACATATAAAAAACAGATAAGTAAACAAAATTTAGGGGATATAAATTGAAAATTAAAAAAAAAAAAAACTCCAAACCCTCTCAAACTTAGAACTCTCCCCACTACTGTTTTTCCACATGCCATTGCCTCCTGTCCAAGCTTGTCATCCGATTCTACCCAACTCACCTCCACAAACTCTTCATCAGTATTAATTATCCTTCCCTGTTATCGTCATTCATCGCAACTGAAAGTCTAAATCCCACTAAAAAAGTCAACTTCTTCTTCTTCTTTTTTTTTTTTTTTCCACTTTTAGCTATCCATTTTTCTCTCTCCTTCTAAACACCGAAATCATTACAATCACCACTACTCATCCCAGTACAACCACCGTTACCCCAATCACCAATAATGTGGGAAATTGTTTTTATTTTTTATTTTTGTAGTTATTTCAAAGGATAATATATCAGAGTTTAGTCTCATGTATATAAATTAATTTGACATATTAAAAAAGTTTAATTTCACTTGATATCGTTAATTGAGCCATTAATTTTTAATTGAAGAACTAAATGTGAAATTTCTTAATAGTTCAAAATCCGATTTTATCTATTACACTTTTAAATATCTACGCAAACCCATAAAAAGAAGTTAAATCCTTAACAGCAGCTTAAATATTTGCGGTCGCCATCATTCGTCACCAAATTAATCGTTAGTGCCTATCGCACAAAATCATTATTTTCCATTGTCAAATTAATTTTAGTTTGGGGGCCCAATAGTTTGTCAAGTCATCTTAGTCTCTTTGTCGGTATGTGATTTTTCTTTTTCGTTGCCTATTAGAAAAAAACATTTAATTACAAGACAAGATTCCTTTAATATCATTTTCTAGTGATACATACATACACATATATATATATTCAGTCCCGGGAAGTAGATCTATGAGTTTGTTACATAAATCCCACAAAAACATGTGCGAGTTTGACTAGAACAAGCTAGAAGAGTGAAGCTTCTTCTTTCACTTTCCATGGCTTTCTCACTCTTTCTTGAGATGATGATGATGATGATGATGATGATTAGCTGTGCCACTGGGCGCAGCACATGCGCAGCTACCTATGGACTTCCAATTCATAGTAGTATAATGTAGCTTAGCAGAGACTGGGAGAGAAAGACTCCTGGCTTGAGACATCAAGGCATCAAGCTAGCCCCACAACTCATTTCAGCCATTTTGTGCACAAAAAGTTGCCACCATTTTTGCAATCTTGTGCTTGAAAAGCTATCACTCATCTCCTAATGCATCAATCAAAGGCCTGGGGACCATGGACATGGATGCATCTGTCCCTTTATATCTATACATATTCATACATCCATATCATTTGATTGAGAGCCCTTTATGAAACACAACTTGTTCACAAAATACATGGAACACACACACACACACATATATAGGAGCATCTCCTTGTCATTTCATGAAGATATATATATATATATATAATAAGCAGATACAGTGAAGACAAATTTAGCACAGCACACGATTAATAATCCTACAAGCCAAATTACAAGACACTATGCTCAAGATTTATTTGTTCTCATCAAGATCTGAGCAAACCCTCCGTAACATTAATTGTATGCAACGAAGATCAAACCCTAGTAAAATGCATTTCACTTCATAAATCCATTTGGATTCAACTTCATAGCTAGCCCCGTTCCAGTATTCAACTTCCAAGATTCAACAATCACCATACCCAAAATATGAATTGAACAGAACGATTTAAAGAGTAGCAGACAGTAGAGGAACCGATAGAAAACTCACAGCCAAGAGGAAGGGTTTTAGGTTCTGACAGCCAAGAGGGAAGGAATGGCCACGAGATTGGGGGTGGGGTTCTTATTAGGAGCTTCTGTCTTCCCAGTGGAAGGAGGCGGCTTGGAGAAAGCTCTCATTGGACTGGCAAACGCCCAGACCCAGCTTTTGCTTCTTCCATGAACAGAAGCTTTCTCGTTCACATTGCTATCTTCAGCCGAAGACGAGACCAGGTAGGAAGATGAAGAGGAGGAGGAGGAGGATGAAGTGACCATGAAGCCGCTGAAAATCCCGCCACATTTAACTCTCTCCTTAATACAGTCCTGGCCGCCGCCGGCGCCTCGCCGGTGGACCGGCGTAGCCTTAGACTTGCCTTCCCTGTGGGACTCGACTCGCCGGAGAGTACAGTCGCCGAATCCAGTCGAGATCCGCTCAAAGAAGTCGCCGGAGAAGCTCCGGCTCCCGCACCCGACGGATCTGGATCTGGACACCTTCCGGCCAAGTGCTGCCTCGTCGGGGCTATCATTTTCATCCTTTCTTGACGTCTGCGAGAAAGACACGTTTGCCGAAGACAAATCGCAGCAACTCTCTTTACACTGCTTTTCTGTTTTCCGGTTCCCGGAAGAGTGCTTGGACAGGTAGAGAAACGACCAGAAGCTTCTCTTCCGGGGGCTGTCCACGTCGGCGTCGACAAAATGCAGGCGCCGCCGAGGCGTGGCCGTGGACTTGCTCCGCTTGAAAACGATACCGGCTTGGTCGGAAGCACCACCTCCGCCGACAAGCTCCTTCTTCTTCTTCTTCTGCGAGGCGAGAAAAGGGATGCGGCACCGGCGTGAATAGTACCGGTGATACTCACCGTGATTGAGAGCGTTGGCCGAGGAAGAAGAAGCGGATGACGCGTTGGGGGCGATGGAGACGACGGAGGCGGCGGCGGCGGCGGCGCCATAGTCGGATCTAAAGGAAGGAGACGAAGAAGAGGAGGCGGAGGGGAAGATAGCGATGGGAAAAGAGGAGGAGACGAGCTTGCCGAGCTTTTCTTGGAGGCAGAGAGCGCAGATCCCGCCGGGGGAGCTGTTCTTGTAAGGATGATCGGCGCATTGCATGTTGCCATCGGCCACGTCTTCTTGGACTTGCGCTTCCATCGCCATTGTGATGCCCTACAGAACCCTCTGCAAAACCCTAAATCGGTGCCTGGAACCAGAGGTCAGTTTGGTGGCTGGTTCTTTGGCTGACCTCTCTCTCTGTTCTTACTACCGGTCTGGCAGATTCATACATAACACCACCGCTCTGGCTCTGAGTGCTCGCTGTAATGCTCCAAACACTGTTGTAGACAGAGAAAGGATTTGCAGAGAGAGAGAGAGGGTGAGAGAACAAATGGTCAAACGAGACGTAAATGAAAGGAAATATAGAATTGAGGAGGTAAGGTGGCTGCTGGCTATGGTGGTGGGGAATGGGAGATAAGAAGTCACCCGGCCCACGTGCACGTCTATATACTACGTAGTATAAAATAATATACAATAAAAATAAAAATAAATTATTAGGAGGGGATGGAGGGACACTTTACTACTTCCTATATAATAATCCTTTAATTATCACTTGATTGCAAATTACGACGTCCTTGTTAAATTAAATCTCCATTATTAATATTATTATTATAAAACTAATAATAATGGTGTGGGTTTTGGTGGTTTGATTGTAATTAAAATCAAAAGAATTCTCCGGGGAAATGATGAACCCAGAAGATGACAAGAAGAACCCTAAAAATATATAAATATTTTGTTACAGATAGCTAGCAGCCCAGTCTACAGACCCTATCTACTCTACCATCTTCTTTATATATGTGCATATAATATATAAATATTATTATAATATATTATAGAATCCGGCTCCGGCCGGCCTTGGAGAAAGGATATTATGTGGGCTGTAAAGCGAGGCTCTGTGTTGTCTCAAAGAGACGCAAGGGAAGAGAAATGGCAAATTCTATACTGTTGTTGTGGGATCAGATGGCTTCCAAAGAATGGAAAAAAAGGTCGGCCACTGCCAGCAGCATCCCAATATACATGTATATTTGCCATTTCTGCCCATTTTTGATGTATTTAGCCCGCCCTTGGGTTTCACGTCGCCTCTTGTGCAAATTAAGGTTATAAATTGAAGAAAATTAGGTCAAAATAAATCATGGTAGTGGAAATTCTTCCCATGAATATAAATTTCTTTTCTTAGGAAGCTTGGGATACGTCGACTAAGCTGATTAATGTTGGTTTCTTCTCGTGCCATATAAATTTCTTTTCGTATGAATATAAATTTTTAATTTTAATTATAATAAAAATTAAAAATTACTTAATTAAAATTTAGTAATTGCGATGAAAACATTAAAAGGTATTCTAAGAATAAAATTTCATATTAATAATAAGGTGTTAATTATAAATTTTAATATAATAATAATATGTGATGAATGTCGGTATCGTTATCGTTATCATGGGGGTATTTTCATCCGTCAGATTCGATCCAAAATATTTGTCCTTTTATGCGAAGACTCCCACCTCCTGAATCAAACCACAACTCATGCTTGGATTTTTTTTCCCTTCTATCTAACTTGCGCCGCTCCCTTCGTAACAAACCTCTTAGGGTGTCAAAAATAATACATGTAGAGCAGAGCAGAGGAGTTGGGTGCATGGAGTGGTCCGACGACGACGAGGCTCTACAATCACATTGAAAATGTTGCCCTGCCTTGCTTGCCTTTGGTGGCTAAATTACAGAAAAATGTTGGATTATCCCAAGAAGGCTTGGAAGGAAGGAAGACAGAGACAAAGACAAAGACAAAGTTGCTTTGATTTGGTGCCACAACTCAAATCTTGAATTTTCTTTTGGGGTACGTACTATGCATGTTAGGGCCACACGCTGAAATGGTTGGAGTCCATGTCCCTTAGTTAAGGGCTTATACTCTCGTCAACGTTTCAACGTGGGCTGTCTTGTGGGACAACCACCATTTTCATGTCTGATGATTAATTTATTGTTATTGAATTAATTAATTAATGTTTCCTATCAATCAGCTTTTATATGTAATATAATTTATTTAAATTTAAAAAATGTCAAATGTGATTTAATCTGAAATTAATTAGAAATTAGAATCAAATGCGTTGTTGTTGGAGATATGAATGAAGGAGGAAGGAAGGAAGGGACGCATTTATTTGGTGGGAAGGGAAGGACTAATAATAATAATAAGATAAATGGGCAGTGAGTGAGTAGTAAGCGTTATTATTAGTAGAGCAGTATTATTCCGTGACAGTGATGGTAAGGATTTTGACGTACAACTAGGTACACGTGGAAGCATCGCAGTGGGTGTGCAGCTATTGAAGCGATGGAGCACGCTCGCTCGGGGCTAACTGACAATCAACTTTTATAGTCACAGAGGAAGTGGCTAATTACAAGGCAAATATTAATGATTTTTAATGTGTGAAATGACATTACATACAATGGGCCCCTCCAACTCCCCCTCCAAATTACTAGATTTGCCAATGTCCTCCAACAGATCTGTTCTGCAAACCCGACCCGGGATTATGTTAACCTAATGCAGACATATAACACTTTTTCATCTTAAAATTCTCTCTTCCTGTGCAAGTAAATTTTGACGAGCAAAATTGTTATATTATTTATGTCGAATAATATAATATTTATTTAATATAAATAAAATCAAAAAAGAGGTGTGGGTCCTATCAGCCTTTCTATGTTGGATAAACTCGACATGAATAATTAAATAAATTTTAAATATCAAATCATTCAATATTATACATGTTATTAGAATAAGATAACAAATTTTATTTTATATAATAATTATGGCTCAAATAGATTATTCTTTGACAATAGGGGTTATTATAATTACGCCTAAATTAACATTTTAATTAGCAAGAAAAAGAAAAATAAGAGTAATTATTTTTTCTTTTTGATCCCTTGATTATCTTATGGATTCAACAATTAATTTATCTCCTTTGAAACGCATATGGTTTGTTAATTTTTAAATTGATTTGGAAATTTAAATTTGTTTGAATTGCCCCCCAATTAAAAGAGAGGTGTCTGTTAACGAAGATGATGTGATGATAAAATGTGTTTTAAAATTTGTGCGAAGTTTCATTTCAAAAGGTTAAGGTTAATAAAACAAGATAAAAAGCACAAAGATGATAACGAAACAGTCCTTAAGGGCTTGTTCTCTTTGTTGTTTTCGGGTCGTTTTCTGTTTTCGATTTTTCAAAACACCCAAAACTCGTTTACTTACCCATTCTCAAAAATGCATTTTTCAAAACACAAAAAAAATTTACACACAAAACTCAAAACAGCAAAATCGCGTTTTGGCCGTTTTCAGTGAAAACCAGCGAAAAATTCCAAAACACAGAAAACGCCTCTCGGTCCTCTTCTCTTCCAGCTCTCTTCTCTCTTCTCCTTCTCTTCAAGCTCGGCCTCTTCTCTTCCAGCTCTCATCTCCCTTCGCTTTCTCTTCAAGCTCGGTCGCCACTGCCATCACTGCCATCCACGCCCGCCACCGCCACGCCCAGATCCATCGTCCATGCCCGCCATCGCCACCGCCACGCCAAAATCCGCCGTCCACGCCATCGCCATCGCCATCGCCCTCTGCCATTTCTTCATTCCGCCACCACCTCTACCTTTTCTTCCTTCCGCAACCGCTTCTGCCATTTCTTCCTTCCTTCACCGCCTCATCCAGATCCATCATCCACGCCCAAATCCGCCGTCCACGCTCGCCACAGCCACCGCCCTTTGCCATTTCTTCCTTCCCTCATCGCCTCTGCCATTTCTTCATTCATTCACCGCCTCACACGACCTCTGCCATTCTTCCTTTCTTAACTTTTATGATTTATAATTTTTTTTAATATTTATTTGTGATAATCTAAATCTGTAGATAATTTCAATTTGTTGATAAAAGAAATTTATTATGAAATGAATAGTTGAGTCAAATTAAAAATAATTT
The DNA here is from genome assembly GCF_014633365.1 of Diospyros lotus. Lineage (NCBI taxonomy): Eukaryota > Viridiplantae > Streptophyta > Magnoliopsida > Ericales > Ebenaceae > Diospyros > Diospyros lotus. The sequence goes on from NC_068341.1 coordinate 6,265,773, forward strand.
TAGGAAGTATTTTGTAATTTTAATACATTATATATGATTAAATTATTAGTTATCTCTAATATTATATTTTAAATTTTTTAAATTAAATTTATAACTTATTAATAAATATTTATAATTTACTTTGAATCAATTTTTTTAAATAAAATATCATAAAATAACATTTTACAAAATTTTAAAGTAAACGCATTTTTCAGTTTTCTATTTTGAAAAATAATTTTCAGAATGACAAAAAGAACATATTTTTAAAATTTTTAAAACAGACATTCAAAACATAAAATTAAAAATAAATTCAAAACTCAAAATTAAAAATTTAAAACACAAACAGAACACCACTGAGAGTTTCAACGTTTCCTATTTAGGCCAGCCTAAAACCACGCCCCGCCGCCGCCAGGCACACATCTGAGCTGGGCTTCAATTTCAGCTTCGGTGGGCAGCCCAAAGCACCCGTACTGTACAATTGTGAAATATAAAATGTGAATTATGATGTTCTTTTGAAATTTGAAAATATTGCAGTACTAGATACTTTTCGGGGGGCTGTACTGGATTTTTTTGAAATTTGACTGTTAGAGCTGTTTCAGTTGAGTATTTTTAAATGAAAAACCTGTTTCAATTTTAATTAATTTTACAAAATTAGCATATTTTGAGATAAGTTTCTTTTTAAAAAATAATAATTTGGTTGGAGATTGAGATTGTGATTGTGACTGTGAGCCCCTTTAGAAGGCATATGTCAGCTCACTGGACAGGTGACGTTTTGCCATTATATGTTCCAGAAGTTTCTTCACAAGTCTTATATATTTTAAAAAAATTTAATTCACTAATATTATTTATTTAAAAATAAAATATTAATTATTAAAATAAATTTAAGAACTATATATATACAAACGAACGACTCCGATTGCTAGACTGTCTTTGAAAATTATTTTATCTTTTTTTTCTATAATATTTTAATGACGTTTCTAACTTTCGGCAAAGGGAAATCGTCGAGACCAGAGTCACGCGCAAACGGGGACCCGCTTTTAGAGAGAGAGAGAGGAGAACGCCAAACGCATTCCTTGCCGGAGCTCATTCTCTCTCTTTCCCTGAATCAAATCGGAAATGAGCGAAGACGCGAAGCGGATGAGCGCCGGAGCTCTCGTCCTCAAGCCTTCCGGCGACGATAGGAAAGCATCGGCTGCTCCGTCGGCCAAGAAGTTTACTATCAAGAGCGCCGACATGAAGGACGACATGCAGATGGAAGCCGTCGACATTGCCGTCGCGGTATCTACCTTCTATACGCTGACCTAATCTCGCTTTGCGTGTTCAATTTCGATGTTTCAGCTATGGATTTGCTTTCTGTGTGTAATTCTGTGTGTATGTGCAGGCGTTTGAGAAGTGCAGTGTGGAGAAGGACGTGGCAGAGCACATAAAGAAGGAGTTCGATAAAAAGTATGGCCCTACTTGGCACTGCATCGTCGGAAAAAATTTTGGTAATTTCTCAACCTTTTTCTGTTGCTGTTGTTTGGAAACTTTTCAAGATAAATGGAAGAGAAGGAACGTGATTGGGGAGACATTGCAGAGAAAATAAAAGTTTTGCTTTGTTTGATTAAAAGAAAATGAATAGAAAAATAAGTTTTGTATTGCTTGATTTTGAAAGGAAAATGGAAATAATTGATTGGTACAGACTACAGATGATGGGAAGAAAATGGAGTTGGGAAGAAGGGAAAGAACTTTCCTCTTGCTTTCTGCATACTTTAAACCCAGAGCGGGAGCTAGGAATTTTTTTCTTTGCAATTTCTCTTCTTTTCTCTTTTCCCCAACTTCAAGCACAACCTTATATGATAATGTCAAAGTATTTCACGAATTAGTAATTTCTTAGCTAATACAAAGTTGTGTTATCTGAATCTGTGGAGATTGTTATAGGAAGTCATATCTTGGGATATTGTTTCTTTCCTGATCGTTGGTATGATGTGAAATGGCTTTTGTGCCGTTAGTAGATGATTAAGGTCTAGATGGTTGAGTATTGATCCATACAATGGAACTTGAGCCCACAGGATAAGGAACTAGTTCTCCTTGAACAACATCGCGTCATCACCTATTGGTCCATGTGGATGGACTCAATCTTGGAGATTCACTCAGCCTTCAATCCTTCAACGAGTAACTAAATGTCCTTCTGAAGGATTGGAGAGGGTTTAAGGCTTGTAGAAACCTCTCTAGATTGTCTGTAGATCAAAATACTTGAATGGATAGGTAATTATGTTAAGATTTCACTTATCACACCATTCAACAAGCATCACTTGAGTAGCGAGCAAGCATTGCTGGAGCGAGGTTGGTCAGATGAGCACTCTAGTTGGTATCTAGTGAGGATGTATGGGCTTCAGACGTTTATTAGGCAAAGTGTCTAGTTGACATCCTCTGGTGATCGAGTGTTCCTGTATTTGGCTCAAGTAAAATATCTAGCTAGATATAGTAAATTACATTTTTAACCCACGGAATCCAGCAGCTTGTGGCACAACCCTCTATGGTCAAATCTTGGACGTAGCAGACTCCATCACCCAAAGCAACTTCTCTCAGCAAGTTTGTGAGCAATAATTCTAGTTGACATCCAGTGAGACTATATGAACTACTAGACCTTTATCAGGAGAACTTAGAGAGGTGTCCATCTGACATGAGGTGAAGTCCTTTGAAGATCCAACAATTTGTGTTTTGCTTGAGCAAACATCTAACAAGGCATGCTATTAACCAGCATGAATCCAGCTGTTTGATTGTGCCACAACCCTCCTTCACTAAATCTTTTGTCCACTATACTCTAGACTCCAAAACTTCTTTGCTAAAGGTTTGTGAGCAATTGCCCCAACATAAGAGAATATTACATGAAAAATTGCTTCGTGATAAAGTCTTCCAGTAGCTAGGGTTAACAAGTCAATTTTCAAATCATGACTACTGGTTGGTAACAAATTATATTTAAATGATGGCAATTGGTTCTACCAACAAATTTACTTAAGTTCGAAGGTTTCAGAACTCAACCTTGTTCTAAGCAAAAACAATCCAGTTTATGAGATGAATTGGAACTCCCAAGGTTGGCCTGGTGGTAAGAGGCTATGGTGGCCTCCTCTCACTACAAGAATCTTGATGTTTTTAAAACACTCAGGAAAGCCCTAAAAAACACCAGACATTGAATTCCAGATGTTTGTTTTGGCACTCGCATGAAACCTTGGTGAAAGTCAGTGTTGTGAATTATTCCCGACATTTATTTACTAAATACCGGTTACCGTTAGTTATGGTTACAGGGAATTTAAGGAAACGTCATAACATCAAATAAAGTGGTACCTTTCTTTATTTTCCCACAGTTTGTGAACACCAGGAATTGACAAAACAAACACTGATAATTATGTGGCATTTGTGTCTATTCCCCAGAGTTTATCTAAACAGCAGTAATTTCAAAATTCCTTCAGTTCAGAAACACTGCAAACTAAAATGTAAATGCCCGGAATGAAGTATAATTAGGTGGTTATACAAATACCGTTAACCTAAAAAACTGCTGGCAATTCACTCAAAAATTTCACAAACGTCATTGCTTGTGAACAAAAATGCCGGTAATGTCTCCCGGCATTTAGGGTTTGCCTGGCACAACACACACAAAAATGGACCTATACACCAAAAAAATCAGCCTATACACCTTCAACAAATGCACTATATGGTCAAACTATATTTTTTTACATTTGCCAAAAAAATAGAGAACATCTTCATGTAAGCTTATATGTCATCTTCGAACCAAAATATATATCCCAAAAAAGTGACGTCAACCACCAGAGAGTCATACCGACATTTGTGTCATCATCCTTGTCTTTTTCTCTTCCTTAACCCTCTCTGAAATAATTAAAACTTTATATGAGATGAAATGCAACTTTGACATACCCATTTGAAACCAATTGGAATTTGTTTAACTCACCGTTAGCAAACAAGTGGGGGAAGATCAAATAATACAGTTCACAGCATACAGTCAAAGTGATCTCCATCTAATAAGGATATGAAATGGGTGGAAAAGGAGGAGGTGGTGGGAAAGAGGGCTAATGTTAATTGGTTTTGAGATTTCATGTGATGGATAGGGACCGTAAATTGCTAAAAATGCAGTAAGGAATGAGAATGAGTCTTGATATAACATAAATAACCACAGAGAACAATTCCTTAAACAAATCAAGTCCAAATGATGTAAAGGAGTGAGAATGAGTCTTGATAATAACATAAATAATACTGCAACAAATTAACCATTTCTTGAACCATTACTTGGCATGTGAAAACAGATTAATTACAGAGAAACATTGTTTTGTAAAATGAACTTTGGAACAGGAAGGTGCTCCGGCAATAATAAAAGGAAAGCAGCCAACTTGACATAACATTGTAGAACATAATGTTTGTGAACTTATCATGCTTTCTCAACTTTTCTCAGTTGTCTTACTGAAAAGGGTGAAAGTTTTGCGGCAGTTTTGTTGTGGGAAATTATGGGGAGGTTTTTGCTGCAGTTTGGCAGTGCCAGGTGTCTGCTGTCTGCGCCTTCAATATTAATATAATAATAACAAATGCAGACTCAGCATTCACACCCGGTCTTACTTTTAAGGTTTCTAGGCAGCTTGAGGTAGCTTGGGTTATATTGCAGTGATTGGGTTGAGATAATAGAAATTGACCATTAAAAGAGTTGAAGCCTAAATATGAATTATTTTGGCTCACAAACCTGATTATAATACTGGAAGGAAAAGACAATAGAGGAAAGATACTACAGTTCCTCCCTTTGCTTGTTTTCCTACACAATCGATGAGTGATGAATTCTCTCTCTCCCTCTCTCACAAGAAGCAGAGAGAGGGAGAGAGAGAGAGGAAAAGGACCTCTGAAACAGTGGCAGAGCCATGTTATGGCCAGCTGGGGTCTTGGCCGCAGCTGACTTTTCTATTTTTTTTATTTTTTATATATATTATTATAGATAATTATAATTTGGCTAGGTTTAAAATTATAATTTGGCCTAAACTAGAAATCTTTCTTCGCTCCGCCATTGCTCTGAAAGTGATTTGTATAGACATGTTGTACATCACTTAGTTTTGCTTTCTTTATTAATAGTTAATGTTGAGTTATATGGTTATAGTCTAGGGTTAATCTTATGATAGAGCCCATAGCCTTGGCAACATGTGAATTTATCTGGTTAAAACAATTGCTTCAGGAGCTCAAGTTTGGGGAGATATCACAGATGAGATTAATTTGCGACAATCAAGCTGCATTACATATTGCTTCCAATCCAGTCTTTCATGAGAGGATCAAACATATTGAGATAGATTGTCACTTCATTCGAGAGAATATTTTATCTGGCTGTATTACCATAGATTTTGTCAATTCCAACGATCAGTTAGTAGATGTCTTCACTAAGTCTCTCAGGGGTCCTCGAATTGAGTATATTTGTAGCAAGTTTGGCGCATATGATATGTATGCTCCAGTTTGAGGGGGAGTGTTGAGTTATATGGTTATAGTCTAGGGTTAATCCTATGATAGAGCCCATGGCCCATTGTATTTCTATATATATATATAGGTGTATAGTCTATGAATTTAATAAAGTGGTTTTGTACATATTAAAAGCTAGGTTTATTTCCTAAGTTTCACAGCTAATGACAACTTTATAAAAATCTGTTTTCTAAAAAATAATTAGGATTCAAGCTTTTATTTAGACTTCATACATATGCATTTTTAGTGAAATTACCAAACATAACTAAAAGAAAGGGATTGTGGGTTCTTGTGAATCTAAAAAAAGGAAATGAAAGTTACAATTATGCATGATAAGAAAGTGTCATGACCCAAGGAATAATAGAAGGGTATTATGGTAATAGGATTGTAGTGGGTTGTTAGGATATTTTTTACAAGTTGTTAGAAGCACATGGGTGTTGTTAGGAGATTGTTAGAAATTAGTTAACTAGCTACTATGCCTAAATAAAGGCCCCATTGTAAGAGGAGAAGATATGTTTTGAATGATAAATGAATATTCTGTTTTCTCTCTAAGTTTCTCTACAATCTTCCTCTCATTTCTCTATTCTGCTCTCCCTCATTTTCTCTCTAATTTCTCCCCCATTCTTCTTCAATTTTCCCTCTAATACATTCTGCCCTTAACCTTCATTCAATCGGATTCTTCCGATTGTCCATTTCAGTCCGTCATGAACCCTAGTTCATGACAAATTGGTATCAGAGCAGTCAATCTTTGGCTGTGGATTTGATTCTAGTTGATTGGAACTTACAGACGAGCAAGGCCTTCCCATTCTTGGAGCTGTTGTAGGTGGATTTCGGAGAAATTGCAGCCATCATTCTCAATTTCGGAGAATTCCGCTGGTTGCATCACAATCGCCTTCCTTGATCGATCAAGCTCTGCACCTTCTTCAATCGGTTCTGCCACACTGAACACGTTAATCAACTTGGGTGCAAATCTCGTTGCTGATCCACAGTGAAGCGGATTTCAAATGATAGTTGATAACGGTTGGGTGCAGTGATTCCTAGCGATCGGTTGGAACTTAGGCGGTCATCAGCTTAAGACAGAATTTCGGGTGAACGAATTGAACACCCAACTTGATTGAAAGCATCGATTGATTGAGTGGAGGAGGAGACCGATTGAGGAAGGCGGGTGAAGGCGAAACTGACCTAGGCAATTTTGACAGTGATTCTGGAGCAACTGGGTCTAGGTCGCTGAGTCGGTGATCCTCGACCTCGAGAGGCAACAGAGGGTCGACGGGAATCTTTGGGTTGACGGTGGTCCTCGACAGTGATTCTGGACGATGATAGATCTGATCCTTGGAGGTGATTCTTGGTTCGGTTGGAAGACAACGAAGGGAGGGTGGTCTACGACCACTGAAGTGCGACTGTTGAGGCGAGCATGAGTCCGTCGGAGGTGAAGCGGATGACCCAAAGAGTTGCGACCAGACTAATAAGCTTCCTGTAGGCGTGGCTGGGTATTGCAGGTTTGATCGAGAAATTTCGACCGGAGTTTTGGGGTGTTGCCGCTTCGATCGAAAGGTACCGTGTGCTACGGTTTTGGTTGCCTTCCGACTTGTGTTGGTGAAGTGACTGGGGGTTGTTGCGATGCAGTGGGTTGGATTCGGAAGTGGGTGTAGTTGTTGAACCAGCAGTGAGTTGTGGTGATTTTGGAATAAAAAACGATTGCAAATTGTGTAGGGAGCCCTGGACGGTGATTGGGCAGTAGCTGTTCTTTGGCTGCGATTTTGATTTGAGTTGAAGGCAAGGAAATCAGTTTCCATAGTTAAGGTCCAGGTTGAGAAGGCTTGAAGGCGACTTGGCCTGGCTGGTCCGACTGTGTTTTCAGCAACTCCGGTGAATTGATTGAGCTTGGGCTGATAGCTGAGGCCGAACTTGGAAGTGCAAAGCAGATTCCAGTGAGCTCTGACAATTACACAGATCTGAGTTGAAGGCAGGGGCAATCAATTTCAGCGATTAGAAGTTCAATGACTAATAGCAGCAATCAGTGAAGAACAGTATGTATACAATCCCTATCCTTTGGTCTTCCAAGTGTCATGTCCGTGAGATGTCGACCATGGGAAGCAGGGCACACGTGACACAAATGGGGCTTCGATTGCAGCCAAAGGATGCTGCATTTTCAATGGAATGTCCTGCTCGTGAAGCCTTGGGAAGTGGCGCACGAAGGAGTCCAATGGAGTCTCAATTGCAGCAGGAGAAAGTTTCCTTTTTAGCTAGAGTGGAGCCTCAATGGCAGCCAAAGGAGGCTGCGTTTTCAGTTGGCAGCAACAAGGACAAAGGAATAAGCAATGGGATTCATGAAGAGTGCAAGGAATTCGGTCGAATGTTCCGCGAAAAGCTGCAAGAATTTGCGATGATACTTATTAAGAAGTATCATTACAACTTTCCGGTGGAATATTTTGATGATTATCATGGAAGCTTTAACAAGGAGGAATTCCTTGGAATGGAGCAGCAGGAGGAGAAGTTGAAAGAAAAAGCAAACAAGGAAGCAAGGAGCATTGATCATTTTATGGAAGAGTTGGAGCGTGAATCAGAAGTGAAGGAAAGGCGGAACCAGAAGCCGAACTGCTATGAAGATGGCCTATTTGTAGCTGAAATGTCTTCCAATGTTGTGAAGGTGTGTAGAGCTGATCCTAAAATGTGCCACAATGTTGCTGTAAATTTTGAGGTTGAGGAGCAACAACAATGGAAGGCTGAAGGACTAGATAACGTGGAGGGATTTTTATCAAACGATAAGAGGGAGACAGCCCCAGCAGAAGGAAGACTTGCTGATCCTAAACAATGCCACCATATTGCTGCCAATTTTGGAGATGATAAGAAGAGGGGAACATATGTGGTAGCTGGTCAGTTAGAGTTTCAGAACGATCGACATTTGAAGGCTGTAGGGTTGCAGATTTCAGCTGCTACCTGCGACAAGGAGCGGCTAAATTCATTGAGGGCATTTGATGTGAACACATTGACAGCTGAAGAGTATCCAAGAACAAAGAAGAAGTGGCCTAGAAAAGGAATGATAAAAGAAAGAACAACCAAACTAGAGAGAGTTGGTATTGGTTGAGGAGCAATGGCTAAATTGTTGTAAGTTCTTGGGGACAAGAACTCTTTCAAGGAGGGGGGAATTGTCATGACCCAAGGAATAATAGAAGGGTATTATGCTAATAGGATTGTAGTGGGTTGTTAGGATATTTTTTACAAGTTGTTAGAAGCACATGGGTGCTGTTAGGAGGTTGTTAGAAATTAGTTAACTAGCTACTATGCCTATATAAAGGCCCCATTGTAAGAGGAGAAGATATGTTTTGAATGATAAATGAATATTCTGTTTTCTCTCTAAGTTTCTCTACAATCTTCCTCTCATTTCTCTATTCTGCTCTCCCTCATTTTCTCTCTAATTTCTCCCCCATTCTTCTTCAATTTTCCCTCTAATACATTCTGCCCTTAACCCTCATTCAATCAGATTCTTCCGATTGTCCATTTCAGTCCGTCATGAACCCTAGTTCATGACAGAAAGGTCTATAATTTTTAGGGCTTCCTAATACAATAGGCTTTCCTACTTTATCAGGGCTAGGAGACCATTGTTAAATTTTCTATATGCAGCCTTAGCTTTAGATAGGAAAAGAAACTCTTTTTTACAATCGAATTAATTGTGTCTCTCTAGTCAAATATTAAGGAGTAATCACACTTAGAGCTACTAAAATCCATGTTCTAAGAGAGTGATTTTATTAACCATAAAAAGTATATACATGGAGAAGAGATTTTATTGACACTGCTTTAATAAATACCTACTTGGAATCTCAATCTACAGCTAGCAGTTCTAACTAAACCAGATACGAATAACAACTTGGCAAGACTTCAAGCTCAAGACCTTAAGACAACATTACCATCTTCTACTACTAGACTAAAACTCTATTATATAGTATTCTCTTGATTCAGCGCTATCATTTATTTATATCAGAAAGTGTGAGAGTATCACTTCAATTGCCTGCAATTCAAAGGGAAATTCTAAATAATATTCAATTGTTTCCAGATCTCTGTTACGACCCTAGGGGGTTGACAAGGGCCTAAATGTAATTAGTATCCAGAAGTGGCAAAGCTGTAATTAGCCTATGATTGTAATAACCCATAGCTGTACCAATTAGTTACAGCTATCCCCACTTGCGCCTGGCAGTTACAGCCATGCGAACGCCTATAAAAGGATGTAATACCGAGGATGGGATTTATGAAATGAAATAGAACATAAATCTTTCCCTCCAAATTCTCTTTCTACTTTCTTCTAAATTCTCCCTCCTATCATTCAAACATTCTTTCTCCCTCCATCCAAATTCATTCCCTAATTGTATAAGTCTCAGATCCGAGACTTATCAATCTCCTTTTTATAATTCTGGACATGGGCAATGGTTCCTGTGGACTCTCTAATGCTTATCCAGATTGATGAAAAGTGGCTGGATTCTGATACACTTGTTTTGCTACCAATGTGAAATGTGTTTCAAATAGGATTTGCTTCCAATGTGTTCTTCCCATAATTAGAAGTGTCTTTCTCTGAAATGCTGGTAAGATGGATAAAGGTGCAGAACTGTAATGGACTATTTGCTCTATAACAGAAGTGACTAATTCATTATGTCCCTGCTGCACATCGAGCTTGGTGGTGTAATGGAGGGTTAGATTACCTCCACTTCTCCCAGGGAAGAGGCTAAAACTGTTTGCCCTATATCAAATGAAAATGAGTCTAGTTTCTAGAAATGTCTTTCCCAAGTCCCCATTTCCAAATGGGTGGAATGGCAAAGTTGGCCTATATGCAGGTGGCTTCACAAGGAGAGGAAGCAAGTGTTCCGATAATGTTTACGTCATGACCCAAGGACATAGGAGTAATTAGATAATAGTGGAATTTCTTTAGTTGTATTGTAACATCCTCCAGCTGTATTCATTTGAATAATTGGCAGCCTTATTGGCACCAAACCTAGCTATCAGATCAGCATATAAGGCTGATCCAATCTGATTCAAAGAACAACCAATTATTGAATGAAATCTGATTTTTCAGACTCTCAGTTTCCCTCTCTTTCTCTCGGTCCTCCCTATTCTCCCTCTCTCTGTTTCTGTTATTCTCTAATTCCCTCCCATTTCTTCTTATCTCTCTCCCCAATTCCTTCCTATTATCTCCCAAACCCTAGGTTGAACCCTAGGAACGTGACAGTTTGCTAGCATGGCCAACTTTACAGTCTTGTTTAATGTTTCCTTACAAAGTTAGTGCATTTAGAAATTTTCCTTGTGGGTCGTGAATCAAATGGTCTTGAGGGAAATCACAATTCATGATGTAGAATATCTGGGGTGTGAAAAATTTAGACAAAGGCAGATAGAAGTTGTTTCTATAGATGTGCATAAAATGTTGATTGTAATGTTTCATGAACATAAATATAAACTGTGAAGTTGGAACTCTCGCCATTAAAACAGTAACCATGATAAGCATGTTTCACAGACATTCTAAATCACAGAGGCAATGTTACCAAAATTCTTAAGAATTCTCTGTTAAACCCAACTGAGTTTAGACTCACAAGAGATGTGTATAAGGTTAGAATTTTGTTTCTTATTTAAGAAAGCAATATTGTAAGAAAAGGAAAGGAAAAGGAAAGAGCTAAAGTGACGTGCTGGTCAGTCAAGAATCAAGAAAAAGGGGACTGCTAGAGGAAGTACAGGTGAATCATGAACATTCTATTCAGGAAGAAGTAATTCATTTTCCAGGAAACAAAACTTCATTATTCTATTCTTGAAGTTACATTTTCTGGAAAGAAGGAAAGTCATCTGGAGGTTTGAAGTTTGAACTAGCAAGCTAAAATTTGTGTACTTGTGATGAAGTTTGATATAGGAGTCATTTTACGCCATCTTATATTTTGGACAATGTAGTAGTATGGAAATGACTTTCAGATTGGCTTGATGTGGAGCATATCTAAGTTTTGTTCTTTGAAGGTGTATCATTGATTTCCAGGCTATTTTAGGCACTTGAGGCAGGGTTTGGTGTGTACTATCCTGAAGTTGTAAATTTTTCTTCTTTTTTTTTCTTGTTTCTAAAAGTCACTAGAAAAAAGCAGCAACAACAGAACCCTAACTTCAATAAATCCAAGGCAGAGACTCCACCAGAGCAAGAGGAACAACCACGGTCCAAAAGGAACAATGATTTTAATCAATAAATTAACAAAAGCCCAAATCACTAAATCAACTACCAAAACCCTAACCTCAGTAAACCATAACAAATCAAGGACCATCAACAGCTACAAAATAGGCATAGTTCACACACATATCCAACAGAGAGAGAAAGGGATGAAATGCCATACCATTCCAACACAAAGAAAAGGACGACAATGACACTATGAGCAGTGATAACAATTGGCCAACTGCAAGACATCAACAGATGGTCAACAAAGAGCTAGAAGGAGGAGGGGGCGGGGGAAGAGAGACTCATCGGAAGAGATGCACGACGGAAAGAGGAGTGGCTTCTGTCTGATCATCAACGGACTAAATGCGTGAGAGAAGAAAAAAGTGGAAAGAAGAAGGGAATAGACACAGGTCAAAACTTGACCTGACCAAAAATGATGCTATTTTTACATGGGAATTACCTGTGTTTTTAAGGAATTACCGGCATTTATAAATGTTGACCAACTCCCCAGCATTTGGTTCTATGTTTGTTGGTGTTGTTTTGGTTTTAATTTTAACCTGTGTCATTAATGTCAGGATGACCAAAACAGTGTCGTTTTTGTCCAGTCATTTGCTCATGTTTTTTAAGGAAATTAGCAACGTTTTTAAATGTCAGTATATCTCTAGAATTTTCTTTTGTTTTTTCCAGCATTTAAAAATGCTGGTGGTGATTTCAGACCAGGTTAAGGTCAGCTGCTTCCGGAGGGTTTCTGGGTTGGCCCACATTTTTCCCCTTCAAGTTACTGGTGTTTCTAAATGCTGGGAAAAGCCACAAATCTTGTAGTGTCTGTCGCTAAGGTTCGAAACTATCTAGGGGCTAGTCCATACAGATTTCTGTGTGCTGTTTACCTGGAGTGCTTGGTTTGCGGGCTATTGTACGTACCTTTTGAGTTTATTTAGTGTGCACCCGAAGTGTAGTGGTTATGAGTTCTCTGCTTATAATCATCAACTACACCTTACTCTAACCAAGTTAGGGTTGTCAGTGGTGTTTTCTCATTACCCCCAGCACCACCACCAAAATAAAGGTACTGAATTGGAACCCAAGCAGTTCCTTCTTTATGGCTTTGACAACTAAGTATTACCATATGCATTTAAATTTTTAGGAGTGTAAATAAGTATTTAGGTACATGACTACATGTAAATATGTATGGAAAAGGATATACATATGCAGATAAGATAAATATGATGCACTCATAGACAATGTAAATTTTAGCTGTGTAGTACTAGGAGAGGAATGGACAATTTAAAAAATACATGGCAGAGTTTGGACTCTGTCTAGTGTTGAAGTCACCAAGAAAAATGGCTTTGCTGCGAAGTTTGCAATAATTAGACCTAAAATATTATGTTTTAAATCATTGTAACTGGTAGGTAACTATTTTTTTTTTAAATTTTCACAACCTGTTCTACCACCAGTTTACTTTGGTGCAAAGGTTTTCACCATTCAATATTGTTCTAAGCAAAAAGTCCAATTAAAGTTCTGAAGGAACAAAAGCAGTTCCCTCTGTATGGTTCTATCAACTAAGTACTACTCTATGCTTATAATTGGCCCCTACATGCATTTATATTGTGTAAATAATTATGTCCGTGGTTACATGTAAATATGTCTGAGAAAGGGAAATATATCCATGCAGATAAGAAAACTTGACCCGCTTCTAGAAGATGCATATATAGGTGGCCTGGATTTGCTGTTTATTACTAGGAGAGGAATAGAACATGTAGAAAGTACACAGCACGTTTTCCATTGTTATAAAGTTTCCATTAGCTGGACTGAATAAATACTTTTTTAAATTTGGCAACTGGTTCTGCTAACAAGTTTACTTGGGTTCAAACATTTCAACATTCAACCTTGTTTTAAGCAAGAACAATCCACTTAAATAGCTGAACTGGAGCATGTGAAGTTCCCTCTTATGGTTTTGACAACTCCCACATGCAATTATTTGGTGACTGTAAAAGTTTGTGTGTGAATATGAAAATTTGTATTAAAGAAGAAAATATACATTAGCAGCTAAGATAAACTTGATGCTCTTGTAACTAATAGCGAGGAACTGAAAACGTAAAAAATATATGGCATACATTTCCCAAGCTATCTTGTGTTGAAACTGAACCACATTATCTCTATTTGAACTCTTCTTTTCACCAAAATGCACTTGAACTGAGTGAACAATTGGATGGACCACCAGATGCGATGCTTTTTACTGAAAAAACATGGCAGCTCGGTGTTCAAATTCAAATTTGCTCTCCTAGTATATTCATGGGTACATTTAAAATATGTACGAGGAACAACATATTTATATGGAGGGAATTCTTATTTTATCCACTTACAGAGGAAGCGTGCAACACCTAAATTAGATGCCAATTGCTAGGAGAGGTATAAAAAATGTAACTAATATGCAATATGCTCTTTTGAGACACTGTTGCACTGGATATGAATGATGTGGTGTCTATTTGAGCTTTACTAGCTGTAGTTGAACTATTGAACACTTTAATGAACCACCAGGGTTAATGGCAAGTGCTCATTACCAAAGTGTTGTAGCTTGAGTTCAAGTTATGGAAATTAGCCTCTCCACAAAGAAATTACATAAAGTTATCTATCTAACGTTTGGTCCTTAGCGTAAATGGGTGTGTTTTGCACTGGGTATGATCAATGAAAGAGGAAGCATGTTAATTGTGCTTTAAGAAAGAGAAAGTTAAACGGGTAAAATGTTGACTTAGTGAATCACAATAACGGTCAGGAAAAGAGTGGTAGACAAATAGGATTTAGATGGGTTGGCATTCTAATATATGCTTGTTTCTTTCTTTATCTTTTTCATTTCAAGGTCCGTTACCATTGACAAATGCTATAGCGGCATCACCTGTACTAGTTCACACCAGGCAGATAAATAAATCACTGATATTCGTTAATTGTGTTAAATCTTGTTTGGTTTCATGTGTCGTGAAATTAATTCTGTATTGATTCTATAGAATAATGCCATTTTGTCAGATGTTAAAAAATGTTACCAATCTATTATTTGCTTGGTCTTGAGATGATCACCCCTGGAACCTCTATTTCTCTCCTTTCTTCTTCTTAGTAATTATTTTCTCGGTCCAATGATGCCCCGTTTCCAAATCCTACAAAAAGAAAAAAAGAGGATTTATGATGCAGTTACACAAAATTGCATCAACAAATTTATTTCGTTCGGCTTTCTCGTGCAGGTTCCTATGTGACTCATGAGACGAATCACTTTGTGTACTTCTATTTGGACTCGAAAGCTATATTATTGTTCAAATCTGGTTGATCATGGGAAAAATGCTTACAGAAAGATGGTCATGTTGTGGTTACAATCCAGCATTGTGTGTATAAGTTGAAGACAAGGTCGTGCAAAATGTCTAAGCTATAATATATGTCTGTTGCATGAAGTTGATTATTTCGTTACTGGTAAGGGTAAGTTGGGCTTGGACTTTGCATCTTTTGTTGGAACCTGGATTTCAATCCTCTGTTCATATTTCTCTAATTCACTTAGAATTTTATGTCTCTCCATAATTCTCAAAAAAATATCGTAGTTATTGAACCTAATCTTATCAGGGTAAGTCGGGATGGTTAGACTTTAAAAGAGAGTGAGCCCATTGTTAATTAATCTGACTCAAGCGATCTTATCCGATAAGGTTTAACCTTTATTCGGCTACCAACTTATCCTGAAGAATAAAGTGGAGAAGTAGTGGACTTTGTACTTTCTTTCGGCTTTTCGCATAGATCCTTGAACAATTTCGTATGTATCACATAATTCTTTAAATTATTAATTATAACAATTGAATCCTCCATTACCACAGACATACCACTTGCAGTGCAATTCTACCTTTTCATCTGTTTTAGTTTTTAATTAGTAACGGATCAAGATTTTAGGAAATAACTTAATAAGATAGCGTTTCTTAAGGTAAGATAAAATTATGTCAAGTTATTTGTAAAAATAATTTATTTAAGATAAAAAAGAGATAAATTTATTTTAAAAAATTAAAATAAAAAATTATATAATTTTTTAGATAAATTTAATAAAAATAATAGAAAATATTTCTATTTGAATGTTTTTTATATTTTATTTTTTTAATTTATATTTTAATTAACAGGTTGATTACGTTAATAATAACTTAATTTTGCATTTTATTATTGTTTGATCACTGAATTTTAAAATATTACCTGTTAGTCACTGATATTTTAAAACGATGCTTAGTCACTAAATTTTGAAATGTTATCTATTAGTTACTGATATTTTAAAATTGTTATTATTTAGGTACTGAATTTTAAAATGTTATCTATTAGTTATTAATATTTTAAAACTGTTATTGCTTAGTCACTGAATTTTAAAATATTACCTACTAATCATTGATATTTCAAAATCATTTTTCACCTGTCACTCAATAGTCACTGAACTTTAAGTTTACGAGTAACGAATGAGGAATAATTTTGAAATATTAATGACTAATAGGTAATATTTAAAGTTCAGTGTAATAGTTTTGAAATATCAGTGACTAATAGCTAACATTTTAAACTTCAGTAATTAAGCAGTAACAGTTTTAAAATATCAGTGACTAACATGTAATATTTTAAAGTTCAGTGAGTAAGCAATAACCGTTTTGAAATATCAGTGACTAACAGGTAATATTTTAAAATTTAGTGATCAAATAGTAATAGCATGCAAAGTTAAGTTATTATTGGTGTAATTAACCATTTAATTAACAAACATTATCTAAGAGTTTATTTTAAAAATATAATTTATTATAATCCTTTAACGCCACACTTCAACATATATTGTTAAAAGGGCTTTTTTCTTCAGCCTTTTTAATCCCAAATCTCTATCGTCCATCTAAGACCGATTAGGGAGTTTAGGATTCAATTTGCAACCAGGAGTCTCGCACACACAATTAGGGTGACAAATTCTCTTAGGGTAGCAATTTCATGTTCAAACTTCATGCGATGTGCGGGCCTTTCAATCCTTTTTTTTGGGATTAAGTCTATAATTATGACTTATTTACGTATTCCTCAAATTTGAAAAGAATAAGGTTGGTTAAGCCAAACAATGAAGATTGCCATTAAGAAAAAGATTTAATCGATGAATTTTTGTATTAAAACATGAGATGTGACAGTGACAGTTTGGCATTGTGATCTTTTTTAGTGGATTAATTTACTTCCTAATCCCTGACATATACAGGGGAGTCACTCTATCGTGCTATGGGTAGAGGGTATTTTTGACATTCCACAATTTCATATTTATATTGTATTTCATCATCTGAAATTGTTAGGGAAATTTTATCATGGGCTGTCAAATTACTCTTTACAGCTCACACCATGCAAAATTCTTCACTAATTTTAAAATTTCCATTTTAGCTCCATAGCCCACTACCTTCTTCGACCACCTCGACCGTCGTCTCACCTCTCTGTTTTTCTCTCGTACCATATATATACATACACACAAACACACCAGTAAGAGTGTGCAATTAGTTATAACCGAATCGAACCGCTCAAAAATTACTAATCGAACCGAACCGAATTATCCCTAATAACCGAATTGAACCAACCGATAATCCTAGTATAACCGAACCAACCGAAATCAAAATAACCGAACAACCAAATGCGATAACCGAACCGAACCGACAATAGGCAGAAAGTTTCCAATCCCCAATCAGAACTGATAATTCTAGTATAACCAAACATAAAACCAAAACGATTTTCTAATCCCCAATCAGAATTTCCAAAAGAAATGAACAAGAATCGGAAATATCCAGAGTTTCCCAATCGAAATTTTCCAGAACAAGAATCACTGAATCATACATAGTGTACCTTTGAGTCTTTGACGCAAGAGGGTCGCTGGGGATCTTGTATCGATTGGGAAGAAAAAAGGGCCTGGTCGACGAGCTTCGAAGCGCATGTCGTCATCGCCAATTGCCCCTCCGCCACTGCTAGCGCCGCCGCCATGGCCCAGATCTTGGAATAGCCCTCGTCGATCGTCCAAGCACAAGGAAAAGAAGAAATGAAGGCGAGGGATGGTGGGGTGAGAGTTAGGGTTCGATTTGATCGGGTGTGGGTTAGGGTTAGGGTTCGATTCCAACGAAGGCGAGGGTTAGGGTTTGATTCGATCGCCTGCGAAAGAGAGAGAGAGAAGGGGGGTGCGGTTATCCCTCAACACATGAACTCACAGGCGAGGGTGGGGGGAGATAGCGAAAGAGAGAGAGGGGGGAGTATGAGTGTTTGTATCAGTTCTGTGTTTGGGGGGGGTGAACTGAACTCACATGGTTAACCGGTTAGTTCGGTTTAACCGAAAATTAACTTATTGCAAATCGAACCGAACTGTTTCATAAAAAAAATTGAATCGAATTAACCGAATTAAATTATTTTATCAAAAAAACCGAACCGAACCGACTAATTTGGTCGGTTCGGCAAGATTAATTCGGTTTAACCGAACCGCTGCTCACCCCTACACACCACACACTCTCCCTTTCTCTGTGCAATGGCCATGAGCCATATCAGAGAAAGAGAGACAGACAGAGAGTGGGTCAGCTGCCATGGCCGACTCACACACACATACACCATATATATATATATATACACACACACACCATATATATATATATATATATACACACACACACACACACGATTTCATGGCCGCGACCATGGAAGCCGACCCACTTGGCAGAGAGAGAGAAAATGGTCGACCTACACACACACACACACACACATATATATATACACAAATGCGCATGGCTGCGTCCATGGAAACCCCCCCGCACCTCGCGGTGCGGGGGTTATATATTTATATTTATATATATATGTGTGTGTGGGTCAACCATGGCCGACCCATTCTCTCTCTCTCCGTTAGGTGGGTCGGCTTTCATTCGGCTTCCATGGCCGCAACCATAAAATCGTGTGTGTGTATATATGTGTGAGTGTGTGTGTGTATATATATATATATATATGGTGTATGTGTGTGTGAGGGGGCTGGCCATGGCAGCCGACCCACTTTTTGTCTCTTTCTCTCTCTTTGATACGACTCACGACCATTGTACAAAGAGAGGGAGAGTGTGTGTGGTGTGTTTGTGTATATGATGCGAGAGAAAAACAGAGAGGTGAGGCGATGATTGGTGTAACGCCCCATTTTCCCACAATGAGCGTTAACTCGAGATTTCGCGAATATTTTTAATATCATCACAATATAAGCTTCTCGACATACATACCCTCATCATAGACATTTCCCGACAATCCCGACCGTACCTTCTCAGCATATCAAAATTTAAAAATTAATAGACTAAGACAGGTATTATCAATCATATCAGCGGAAGCAAGATCGAAACCTCAATGATATATATATCCGACAAATTTCTCTTACAATAACCAAATCGATGTTTCACATGAAAATATCAAAATATTACATTATCCTTGAACATTGTAATCATAGACAAAAACCTACGAAAACTGAACATAACAGCTACATCTCGACGACATTCTTTCCCTTGGCGCCACTGCTTTTACCTGGAACGTTTGAATATTCCAGGGACATAGTCCAAATTAGATGCTGAATCATCTAAGTGAGAGTTCAAAAATATTTTCATACAGGAATGCAAAATCATATGCATAAAACCGATAAATCCTGACATGCACGAGCCTAAGAGAATCCCACATAGCATTTAACCCTAACCGGGGAAAATGCAATCTCTCTAAAGGCGACACGACCACACCGACCCATTGGCAAACCAATCCTGCTTAAGAGGGACAACCTCGACATATGAACCCGGGAATCACCCCATTGTCATCGTTAGGCTTTACGCTCCAGCTCAAAAGCATTCCAAAACCCAACGCAACCCTAGCCCCAAGAGTGTCACACCAGCACTATCCTCGGAATCGACGTCACCTCGGCATTAATGCTATTGCTCAAAGGAACCTGGGGTGGTGTCCACTCGCAGCCCCGCCACTTGAGCCAACAACCGGGGTGGTGTCCACTCTCAGCCCCGCCATTTGGGTTCCGTAGGGTGAAGTCCGTCTCAGCCCCGTCCCAAGTGGGTCACCTAGCATTAATCCTAGGTACGCATCCCGAGTGCTGTCACTCTGGCTACGTCACAAGTTACCAACCCAAGTCCCACATGGACGACACAAAACTAGCCAATGTCGAAAATCATAACATGCATCACTTAAAATCATAACATGCGTCACTTAAAATCAACATTTAATGCGCGTGTCAATAATCATTTGGACAATCCATCACAAAAACCAAGCCATAGGCATGAACACTTACAGTAAACCATTCACATGTTACTTGAAATCTTTTCGGATAGAACCACTCACAATTCAAAACAAAGTTGGGGGCGAACATTCACCTTTGACGAAATTTCAAATTCTTCTCGACAAGTGCGGTACGCCTCGATTTGCGTGCCTTCTTCAAACTTCGCATGAGTCACTTCTTCTCAACTCTCAAGGCACCCTAATCATCACATTTATCCAACAATTATAATTTTCCTTAATTTTCTCATATTTTTCCTATTTTTCTCCCATTTTCTTCTCTAATAATCCAAAATAAATATCTATACGACTATTTTCTCAAATATTTTTACATAATAATTTATAATTTAATTTTCTTAAAATAAATAAAAAAAATTCGAAATTACCTGAAGTCTTACGCGCCCTCACGCGCGGGCGCGTGGCTGACTGGTTTGAACTGGCGTGTGGCAGTCACGCGCGGGTCGTCTTCTACTTCTAGCTGGCCGCCGGCGGTTGCTCCGATCGCCTCGAAACCGGTACCCCCCGGAAGCCCTTGCAAAGTCGATCACAACCCCACTAAAATCAGGCCAAAAGGCCACCGAAAAATAGCCCAAATGGCCAGTTGCAGGTGGCGGAAGGCGGACCGCCTCAAACCCTCGGCCGATTTCGAAACCCCCTCAAACCTACTCCAAAACACCTCAAATCGATCCCAAAATGATCCTTGACTCCTAGAGACCAAAAGCCCTCTATCAAAGCTCCAAAAATCGTTCAAAAACGAGCTCGATTTGGTGCTTCCTTCTCGGCCGAACCCTTGGCTATTTATAGCCAAAATTCGCCCCCACGTGGCCGATCTCCGACCAAGCCTTCTTCCCCACGCCTCCTAGGCCACCCTAGGCCACTCCCTGACGACCCTAGGCTGTCCAAATCGTCGGATTTTCTGGCCACAAATCGCGGCCAAATCTGTCCAACCATGGCAGATTTTCAAAAATTACAGTTTGGCCCCCCTCGAATTTCCTTTTGCATTTTGGTCCTTATCCTCAAGCCCCTGATCTTTCTAACACCATCACTAAAACCCTCAAGATTGGTACTTCTCATTTCTCCCTTGAAATTTTTGAAAAATTGTCGTTTAGACCTTCCTCGGGTAATTTTAGAAAATTACACTTAGGCCCGATTGATTTATTTGACCTTAAATCTACTCGATTCAACCTGAAACCACTTAAGGGTTGTTCTATACATCGAATACTAGTCCTTGGCACTCTCCGTTGACTTTTTGGCCGTCGTTTACAACAATTCGGTAATACGGCCTAATTGACAGCTATATTTTTGTTGTACCGAAAACTGTTCCCGATTTCATTTCTTTCATCACTAAAAATCATAATTTTAATTACTCGTTGATACTATACCATTTTCCTTGGCTATCTAGGGTCCGAGGTACTCCCTCTGATTAATTTGGTCGTCCAAAGCTGTGTTAGTGTGTCCTATAACCTTATTTTTTTCAAAATTTCAATTATGCCCATCATTTTTATCCTCAAAATTATTCTGGGGTGTTACAATTGGGGTTGTCAGAGGAGGTAGTGGACTATGAGGCTAAAATGAAAATTTTAAAATTAGAATAGAATTTTGCGTGGTATGAACTATAAAGAGTAATTTAACGGCAGGGATAGAATTTCCCAAATTGTTATTTGTGCAGGGGAAATCAAAGAAGGGTGTGGACCCTGGACAAAGAACATAATAATGATAGGATTAATCTCTCCACATCAAAAGCTTTACTGCCCATTATTAAATGCATGGCATTGGCTAACCCCAAGATAGTAATGAATCAATGATAGGATTTCTTTTTTATGTAAAAGTTTAACACTCTTAATACAATTTCATCCCAAAAAAAATACTTTTTTTAGTATAACTACTCAAAATTACATTGCTAAATTTATTTTGAAATTTTTATGGTTATATAAATTTACATTATTAAAATAATGTAATTTAGACAGCTTAACTAAAGGCATTACTAAATAGAAATATTACTTTGAACATTTAAGGTCGATACACTAATAAAGGAGTGTGACACAAAACATAAGTCCTATATGTCTAAATAATATTTTTTTGGTTAATGTTTTGAAAAGAAAAACAAAGGTGTTAATAAAAAGAAACTATAAATATTAATAATTATCAAATTGAAACGACAACTCAATCCACATAGAATATATATATATATATATATATGCAATTTACCTAAAATAGTCATCCCACTTCCCAATGAATTAAATTAATTGATGAGTCAGGGTCAGTGTCAGGGTGGCCTTTGGAATAAAAACAAAATGTTCATCACTCACTGAATAAACTAGAGTTCATTCATATAGTCATGGGAGAGAGATATATATATATATACTCAGATGATACTCCTTTGCTGTAGCAAAGCATCGGCAGCGGTCTTTTTAATTAATCCAATTTTCTTAATTCAAACGCTGATTAATTACACTAATCAGCAATCATTAACCCAATAACCCCCCAATACCAATATATTACGAAATACCAAAAACGTGCAGCCGCAAACATAGAAAGAACTCCCCCACCCACCGCCCCATCCGCCCGCCTGCAGTTTTGAAGGGGCTAGCTAAAAACCAAACGACAAACCCGTGGATATGATGGTTTCCATTCCTGGACAAAAGTGGTGACCCCAAACCCAGGGGCCGGGCTGCCTGAGCTGAGAGAGGGCCACCACGCCACAGTCAGTCATTAAAAGCAAGAGGGGAGGGTAAAACTGGAACAAAAAAAATATTTGTTCCTCTTCTTCTTCTTCTCCAAAGCCCAAACCGATCAGTAGTAGTACGTAGTCGTCACGTCAGTAGGCGAAGCCGTTCGCCAGATTTCTGGCCGATTTACCGCTCCGAGACGACGACGATGAACAGTTGTCCCTTCTGGCAATAGTCGCATTATTGCTATTTCCACTGCCCGTACTGCTTTCTTCTTCGTCCATCAGTATTTGCGTGCACCTGCACTCCACGCTGCAAAACGCTCTATCCCCTCTGCGCCACCACAAACAAACACAGCACCCGACCCGAATCAACCCCAAAACCAAAAAGAAGAAAAGGTACTTTTAAATCTAATTTAAAATAGAGTTACTGTATTCAAATACGATCGTTGGAGAAGGAGTGCTGCTGCCTGTGTTGTGAGGTGTGATGAGGGCGAGAGCAGAGAGAGATCTGGGCTTACTTGTACATGTAGATGTCGTTGCCGGGCAAGAGCTTTCTCCGGCAGAGGATGCAGTGATCGAGAAAGCCGGCGTCAAGGAGGGGCGGCGTCGATGGAGAATTCCGACGAGAGGCTTTGATGATCATGTTGACCTTGTTGATGACTTGTGGGTTGCTCTTGCTAGCAACCTTGCTGGACTTCTCTAGAACTATGCTTAATCCCGCCATCTCTCATGCTCCTCCTCCTCCTCCTCTCTCGCCGGCGGCGGTGGGTGCTCACAGTAAGGTCTGGTTGATGAAAAGACTAGGAAAATAAATAGAGAAGAGAGAGAGAGAGAGAGTAGCGTAGCCAAAGATCTAACTGGAAACGCTTGCTTTGCTGCCACGTACCCCAAGCCTGCTATCGCCATTTTCCTTTTTTTCTCTTATTTCCATTTTTCTTCTTCTTCTTCTCCTCCTCCTCCTTCAGTTTTGTCTTCTTCTGCTCAGGGCTTACGGATTTATGTATTTGGACACAGTTTCACAGCTCAACCAGGGGGCTGGGCGGGGCTGCATTTGCATGCATTTATGTATTTGGCCGTTTCGATGACGTGGTGGTGGTGGAGGAGGTGGGCGGGGATACGATACGTACGAATATGATACGATATGATTGTAATTTCATTTTATTTAAGACTTGTCATTTATCCAAATCAAATGTTGCACGTAACCAATTAAAATGCAGCTCCCTCTCTCTCCCACCGTAGACTTATTTGAAGGAAGGAAGCCATTTTGAGGATAAATCTGGAAAATTCATTTTTTATATACTTTTTGGTACTAACCAAACCAAAACAATGCATTGCATTTGATTTGATTTGATTTGATTTGATTACTCCCAACTTGTTTATTGTTTAAAAATTAAACATCAACTATATATCTTGTACTTGTACTTTCTTTAATTTATATAACTCACTCAAAAAGACACAAAACTTTTGAAAAGCAATAAAAGCGTAGAAATCTATACATGTACTTCCAATCTTGCACCCAAGATTGGAAGTACATATATAGATTTCTACTTCCAATCTTGGGTGCATGGCAGGTTGGTTGGTCTTGGCATCTATACATGACTCAACTCAACAGTCACTATATCCAATAGTTTAGAGTGCCATCTTCTTCACCCTCTTTGACGAGGGTGAACGTAACTCTCGTTAGTGGAATTAAAAAAATAATTTTTTTTAAATAAAATAATATTTTATCTTTATGTTAAAAATTGTAAAAATTAATCATATTTAAAAAAAATTATTTTCAGTCACTTTTCTAAAAAAATCGTTTTCAACCACTTGAACAAACTAATTACTGAAAACAGCCACTTTTCAGTTTTGATTCAGTTTTAATCCTGTCAATTATTTTTGTAAGTTTATTATTTTTTTATAAGTTTTAATTTATCAAATTTTAATTCTGTCACATTTTCAATTAATTTTTAAAAATAAATTTTTTTTCTTAAAATATGGTTAATTTTTATAATTTCTAACGTAAGAGTAAAATATTATTTTTAAAAAAGAATTATTTTTTTAACCCCTAATGACAGGGTTACGTTCACCCCGTTAAAAGGGGTGAACAAAATCGCACTCAATAGTTTATCCATTAGCTTCACACTTTTCGAAAAAGGGATTTAACAGTGACAAACAATTATCAGTTATTATTGGTCGCTTAATAATTGGGGATCGAATCAGTGGACAGGACATGCCTGTTCCTCAGTTATCTCAGCCCATTGGCTTTGGAGATTATTATTATTATTATTATAGGGTTGATTTAATATCAAGTTAGCAGCCCCTGAGTCTTTAAGTATTATTATATTAAACCCTTTTGCCTATTATTAATTAATTAATGATATGATCATTAATTAATTTTGTTTATTTCTCTATCTTACAAATAGATATTTAGTAATTAAATTGGTTTTTATATGTACACAAATTATATGCATTCAATTAGGGGCGGGCGCGGTTGCGTGCTTGCTTGATTATTATTATATTATTATTATTATTGAATCAATCAATGGGATCTGTGGGCCGCCAAACCCAAGCACAAGCCTAGCGATGTATTATTATGTTTATTTATGTCCACCAATACTTATCCAACTAATTAGCAAATCCCTCTTCTCATTATTCAACTCAATTGATTTAACATTACACCACCACCACCACCACCACCACGACAAATTAATGGTTTCATTTCAAGTTTAGGTAAGACTTTTGACTCCAATATTACCAAGTTAAATTGATCCAACCTCACCTGATGATAATAATTAAATTAAAAAATGGTACAGAACTGAACAGTTTTCAGATGGGAAAACACACACAAATTATTGAAGTCAAAAGTACCTCTTGTTGCTTTATTGGGCTCTTTCTTCTGACTGAGTTTTAGGTCTATGGCGCCTTTCCCTTCTTCTCTACTTCAACACAACACGAGCCGCCTTTTTAATCTTTTATTGAAAAATAATTATTTTATGCTTGTTAAAAAAGATTAAGATAATATTACCACTAATTAATAATTTTTATAATCATCATCATCCACTTTAATCACGTATTAGTACTAATTAGTAATTAATAAATCAAGCATTACATTTAGATACGTAGGCACTTTCATTCATTCATTCATGTCCGGAAATCAAAATTAAGAAAGCAACGCGTTGGACAGAGAGGGCGAGTAGGGCATTATACAGTACGCGAGCACGTGGGCGCTGAAAGTGCACGTGCGTACGGCTCGTTAATTTCAAGTTTCAACTTCATCCATCGGAGAAAATAGATTATTAAAAAAATTTAAATGCACTAGGCGACAATAGATGCCAACTAAGGAGAGGACGATGACGTGTCGCAGCTACGACTTGTGCTCCGTTTTATCTCTCTCGCAGCTACGATTTGTACTCTCGTTTTTTATCTCTCCGTTCCGTCCCATCCACGTGGGCCCCTACGAAGATCGGAAGAGATTCTCCTCACCTAAACCCGGCGCCTCTCGAACAGTGCCACCTGTCACTCCCAACGCTAATATTTACTAAACCCTAAGAAGGTGTTTCGTGCACCGTTTTTTTTTTTTTAAAGTTTATAAATCTTTTTACATTTAAACTGTGTAAAATTTAAAATTAGATAACATTTAAATTAATAATATATTTTAAACTATCAGTTACATAACTATATGCTTGGTTTAAAAAAATTGATAAGTTATCTAAACTGATCAAAATAAATATATTATTGAATAATATAAATAAAATTTATAAAAATATTATTTTTTAATAATCATAAATTATAAAGTGATATTCAATTAATAAAATTATTATAATTATACTTTGATAAATTATATATAATTATTAAAAAATATATTAATATAATATAATATATATATATTACATATAGATATATAAAGAGATAATTAAAGACAACTGATAAAAAAAAAATAATGAATAACAGAAAAGGTGCGAGTAATAGACAACGACAAACATGGAGGAGTCGACAATTAATGGGGATGGGTATGGAGGTAGTGGCTGACGACGATGACCAAAACTAAAGGGAGGTGACGACAATAAAAAAGAGCTAGAGGGAGACGACAATAGAAAACCAATAAGATGATAGAGATGGATATATTAAAAATTATAAAATTATGTAAAGGTAAATATATTATTTACTTTGTCAACGTAACCAACTCCTAGGAGTTTATTTAAAAAAGTTAAAAGAAGGATTTATCTCAAACTTTGTTAAAATAATTTTTAAAATTGATAGTATTTAAAATTTTAAATATTATCAAATGCATAAAAAATAACCTACGTAATTTATAAATGAATTCAACAGTATAATGGTCAAACCCGTAAGCCAAACACCTTTTAAAAGTCTGAAGCTACAGCGTTTGCACTGCAGAAGTTATTATAATTTGTAATAATTTATGATGTGGCAGTTTTTAATTAAATTAAAAAATATTAAAAATTGTTATTAAGTGTTGAAATTTTTATTAAAATTAATTAAATCTTAAACGGGTTCAAAAAACCCACTAGATCCAAGAATATTTTTTTTATGCTCTTATAGGCCCATCCGTACATTTTATTATGCACTTAATTTTAATTTATTGTTTATTTATTTATTAAACTAAAAAAACAATTGTGTTATAATAATAAAATGAATAATTTATTAAAATTAAGTATGCAAAATCCATGCGTATAAGTAGCAATTTTGGTTTCTAATTTTATGTGATTTAATAATAAGTTATGTATTTTTATTATTTCAATTTAATAGTTATAAGTTTTAACTCTTTTAATTATTCTGTTTTTTCAAATAAAATAAAATATAAAAATATTTTTGGAAAAGAAAAGACTTCACTTGGTAGAACAAATTTGCTTAAGTTAATCATATATATATATATAGAGACAAGCTGACGTGGGTCCCGAGTTGATGAGGTGATTGACAGCTGGGCTTCCTAATTTGGATCTTCCGAAACTTTTTCGACACGTGTACGATGATAACTATACTCTGCTTGCTGACAACGAAGGCATCGTCGTACGAGGGTCCGCCGCGCAGCCTTGTCCGTTCTTCAACGTAATAGATCTGTTTTCTTATCTACGTCGAGTTGTGTAATCCGACACAAGTTAGTAAGGAAGGAGGGCCGTCCGTCCTCTCACATATATATTGGCGTAAATGTTATATTGTTTAACATTAGACAATATAATACTTTTCGCCAAGCTAATGATATTACGTCATTGTACTAATAATTTTAAATTATATATTTAAAAATTGTAAATACATGATAGTTAGTTTATTATTAAATATTAATAATATTATATTAAAATAATAATATAATATCATTAGTATATTAAATATATATTTCCGATAAAAGAGAGCGAAGGAAGAGACGAAAGTGTCCTTTCCTTTCAAAGATAGCTGGATTTGATCGTGAAAGGAATGCACGACAAAGATATCTGGGCAATTTGGAACGAACTGGGGACTGGGGTGGGACCATTTTAAATAACGATAAAATTTATAGTATAGTCCCAATATGCTCTCTCTCTCTCTCTCTCTCTCTCTCTCTCTCTCTCTCTCTCCGTATATATACACACGCATATATTATATTCATATATAAATATATAATATTAATTATTTTTAATTTGAATTATACTTATATTTTTTTTTATAATGGGAGCTATTAAATACTTTGAATGCATCTAATAACTCTATGTTCTTATATACTTCATTAAAGAGTATTTAAAATATTTTATAGCCTGAATTATAAAAAATAAGTACAATTCGGCCTAAAAATAATTATATTCTAAATATATTATATATTTTATTAAATATAAAAAATATATGAATATATAAATATTGTTTATTCTATTAATTAAGTAAATAAGTTATTTTGAAATTATGAAATATTGCGAATTCCACGATATCTTTTTTTATTTTTATTCAAAAAATAAACACTTATACTAATATAATTTAAAAAATATATTTTTTTATCTGCACTTACATAACACGGGATGTATCCCTAAGTTCTAAACTATTTCAAAAATTACTTACATATATATAACATGGTATTTTAATTTTTTAGTAAAAAAGGCATCAAGCTTAGATTGTCTCGACCTCGCATCGCACCTCATTGGAGCGGGATATTGGATACGTACGAGGTTAGGGACGTGACAAGGCTGCCCTGCCTGTATTTTTGGATGGTTTTGTAATGATTTAATGGCTTTAAAAGTTCAATGGAAAATAAATTTAATTTTTTTAATCAAATTATGTTACTCTCAATCATTTTAGTTAAAATGATTAAATGAATTTTTAGTTCAATTAATTCATAAAATTAGTTAAATTGTTGTTCAACCATGGATCTTGCCCCCAAAACACTTACCGAAATTTAATTAATCAACTTTATTGATTTACAAATTATTGAAATGGTGGTGCAAGCAAGTGTTTTGATTGGTGTGGGAGAGGTGTTGGGTTCAAGCCCACCCACCCCAATATTGACTTTATTTTTGGAGTGTGGTGATTTTTTCTACTGTAGTGACTTAGATTTTAGGTAGGAAAAATACTTGATCGTTATCTTTAGAAGTTGGCTAAGTTTTAGAGATAATTATTAACGAATTTTTTTGTTATTCGCATTAGATAACATAAAATTTATCTGATATAAACAAATTGAGATGAGGGCATGGGACTTATGGGATAAGTGAAACTCATACACATTATCTGCAAACTCGCATTAGACAATAATATATGTTGCCCGACACAAATAACATAATAATTCTCTAGTTATTAATTATATAACAATTTTACTTAATTTTTTAACCATGCCCTTTGTTGATTTGAAAGTTTGAGAGTGTACAATGATAAAGATTCTATTTATGCGATATAACTTAGTTATTGGACTCATATTTTGTGAGAAAAAAATTATTAAGAAGAATAATTATTAGGCTTAACACATAATTATTATGTATTAGGCTTAATACATAATTATTATTATTTTTGAGGCATTAAGAACAGCTAATTAATAAGTAGTACCGTGGGTCAATTTTTGGACATAAATTTAGAAATTTCGATTAGGTTCTTCAGAATGGGGAAATGAATTGGGACAAACTGCCAAACGACCAACACTCCCTCGGATTTTGGACTACGCGGGAAAGATGAGCGTGATCCAGAAGTGAGTTTCTCTCTGTCTATCTACTTCAGGGTTTCGAAACAGCAATTGGATGTATTGATCACGAAATTTGTTATAGTTGATTGTCGTTTCCGGTTATAACTATTTAGTTATTGCGTGTCGTTAGCAAATGCACCGGATTTGAAAGGAATTTTGGTTCCTCACTGCAATGATCCGCTAGATTGGTTTTGTAATTATGTTTCTGCAGTTTCGCAGTTGTATATTCACATTTGGATGAAATGTTTCTAGTTTTCCTTTTGTCTTGCTCCTGTGAAGCGAAAATGTTTCGTTTCTGTTTGTGTAATGCGAGAGCGTGTCTCTTTGAGAAATTTCAATGCTTCTGAAAATCGCAACCCTGCCGTGCCTAATCAATTGGCATTTTTAGCATCTTGTGGAAAAGATGAAAATGCTGAAATTGGTTTCGCTTGGTCACAGCAAAATGCAAATTTATTTCATGAAGTCTTTTACCGAATAGAAATGAATTGTATGAAGTTTGCTCCATTTGGTGTCGAAAGACTGGGTTTTGTTATAACAGTGCTGTCTTATGCTGTTTGAACATAGTTGCAAGTTATCTACCCAAAAAAAAAAAAAAAGAAAGAAAGAAAGAACATAGTTGCAAGTGAGGCTGAAATGAAACCTATAGTTCTTGATGATGGCCTCCAGTGAAATTAATGTTCACATAGCGCTTTTAGGTTAATGATGGCCTCCAGCAGCTACTGCAGCGCACTATTATAAAATTACCGTCTGTATATTTGTGCATCACCTAATTACATTATTTCAATTTGTATTTATATTTTTAGTATTAATTTTTTGGTAACACAGGGGTTGCAGGCTCAATTTGTATTTTAACTAATAAGTTCAGTACATTTCATTTGATTTTGTTAGTGGAAACGTTCAAGTAATTTAGACTTTTTATTTTGGAATGCTACTATTTTCATTTGGGAATTTATTCAATATTATCTTGCAGCACCTTTCTCGTCGAATATGTTCTTGATGATTAAAGAATTTGTATTGTGTCAGATTTCTTTCATTTACATGTATAGAATCAAAGCTAAAGGTGCAAAGAAGTTAAATTCAAGCCAAGCTAGCCATAATGTTTGCTGATTGAAGCTTAAGGACACATGTTAAGTTGGTGGCTAGAGTGGATGCAGCTCCTGTTTAGAAGTAATCTTGCTTCTTAAATACTATGTTAGCTAAACTAGTCATTCTGCAGTCTATATGGTACAATTGTAGTTAAATTGGTAGCTTGCATCTCGTTATGGTTCTTTAGAGATGGGAAAGAATGCATGTCACTTTGGTTTAAAAAAGGAAGTCAACTTCAACAGCTGTTTCACGTTGAAGAAAGTTCGATGTAAATGGTGGAAGGCTTGTTGCAGTAAATTCTTAGAATTGTAAATTCAATAATTTTGTGAGGCAAGTGGCAAACTAAGAAAATTGGATATAGATATAAGACATAGCCATAGGACGCAACATGGCATGACTAGGACACTATGACATTAATTTTTTTCAAAAACAAAAAAAGAAAAAAAATCAACACCACAGGTAAAAAACATCAAATAATATTTGCCTATCATTATGTGAAAATAACTGTGAATAAACATGCCGTAATGTATATTTTGAAAAACTCTTATGCATAAATTAAGTTAAAAATATTGTTTACAATTTCTAAAATTGACAAAAACTAAAAGAGCAAGGACAAATAAAAGTAAATATAATTTGTCCAAACCTGCACTCAAATACCTTTATGAACCTAAGTCTCCCTAAAAGTGCTCATGAAGTGTCTAATTTTACAAAAGCTACAAAAGATTCCATATTAGGAAGAGCTTGATGAGTTGGTGTTCCACACATGATATGGCACCTTCTTAGAAGTATGTGTACTTAGGATATAATTTAAACTAAAACATTGTTGTGGAGGTGCTGCACATCATCTGTTGTTTTTCTCGTTTATTTTGGATATATTGGAGGGGCCAAAAGCTAAAAAGATAAGCCCTGGCTAGTCTGGGCATGGAAGCACCTCTAAATTGGACATATTATCCAGGAGGAAACCCAATGATATCATTGAGCTTGGCCCAACTATTCACTCTACTCCAAAGCATGGCAAAGGTGCTTCTCAAACTTCTATTCATGTATCATCAGTTCTATACAGGTTTGTTGACACCTGCTTGCTTGTTATTAATATGGGTAATTTTGAAGAGATCACCCAAAGCAACAAAATTGGGGGCTACTTGTAGGGTGAAAGGATCCATTTCTTACTGATCTAAAAATTATCGCATAAATCATGCATGGAATAATTTGCGAAAGATGTATATGTAGCAAGGTGAATCCACTCACTTGATGTCCATTTGGTGCAAATTTACAAGTACCCCTGTTCTTAGCCTAGTTCAAGTTAATTATCAATATGATAATGCAATATAACATTAACTTGTGTCACTCTTTGGTGGTTAATAGCTGGTAAGGGAGTGCATTAATCCAGCAGTAACAACTTCCATAGACCTGCCTATGTGCATGCAGGTGGCTTTCTTCTTGCTAAATTTCATTCATCTCCCTTATTTTTATGATAAAGGTTTTGATTCATCGACTGTACCTCTGGCAATGTAAAACCAACTGAAGTGTTGGACTGATAAGAGTTGATAAGTGCAAGATTTTGCTCGAAAGGAAATATTTCGAAGCAGAAGAAGGTAAGTAATAGGCAACTTAATTTGTCCTGTTCCTGCGCTTCTTGGGAATGGTAGCCATGTCAAATGACACCGGATAACCAACTTGATTTCATTGCTATATTGTTAGAGAGATATATGGGATTTCAAGTTATTACAGTGTGAGAAATAGAAGGTCTTGCAGCATCTTATTCATGTTGTATCATATTTATTTTTGGTCCATGGTTGAAATTCTGAATCTTGAGCATTCTGAATAAGTAGGATCATTCTTAAAGATTACCTGCTTTTGGAGTAAATCTAATCAGCAGATTCAGAACTACTTTCGCTTTACCTGTTTTGCCTTAAAAGGCACAACTGGTTGATAAACTCTCTCTCTCTCTCTCTCCCCTCTTTGGTTGCCATGGAAACAGAGGACAGTTTTAGTGTATTTTCTTGCATGTGGTTTGAAATCCCATTATCCCAGTTCGTTGATGTTGTCAATTTTCTCTATGTATTAGGTCAGTATCAGGGGGTAGAAATATCTAGGCATGCTTTGCTATGCAGAATGTATGCCTGTGTGATTTGTTATGGTATGAATATTTGTGAATCTTCCTGCCAGACTAATTATGACATGCCAATTCAGTTAATTCATGGTCATTGAATAGGCCCCTATATTAGCCATACATAATGGAAATAAAATCTAATTATATCATATTGTACAGAGCAAATGTAAAAGGATTTTACATCTGCATGCAACCAAAAAACAACAGATGAAGTCAAACTGGCCTATGGTTAAGTAAAATGGAGCAGACATTTGGAGATAGATGGGGGATGTAATTAGAAAAAATAAGAGGAGATGGAATTAGATATAGCATGGACATAAAACAATGAAATGGAGACTTCTTATCCTGTTCATGCTGTATTATTTCTGGATGTTACTTCCATGTACTTGCTTCACTTCTCATAAGCTATCTCTTCCAGAGAGCCAACTCCTTCCTGAAAATTTACTGTTTTGGCTGCATGTGCAAATGCCCAACTCCCTTCTACTAGAAATTTAGCCTTTAATGACTCATTGTTCCAATTCATCCTGTATATCACTGCAAGGACTGAAATTACACAAGCCAGTTGAGCTGCTAAAAGCCCATAACAAAGGCCCAAAAATCCAAGTCCCCAGACGAAGGCCAAAATGATAGCAACAGGCATACCCACCAAATAAAATGAGTAAAAATTTATAGCTGCCCCAACAATTGGTCTGGCACTTCCTCGGAGAACCCCACAACCTGTAGTTTGTGGACAGTTTGCGAGCTCACATATCCCAATTATAGGTAGCACAGCCATTGTCAACTCTAAAACCTCATTGTCCTGTGTAAAAACTCTTCCCCAGGCTTCTCTCCCTAAGGTGGTCCATAAGAAGCCAAAAATAGAGACTAAGAGGGCCATTCCTGTAGCTACCACTGTTGCCAAATTGGCCTTATCTGGCCTGCCTGCTCCAAGCTCATTGCCTACTCTGGTCGACACTGATGCACTGAGTGCAGAAGGCAAGGTGTACATGAGAGAGGTGGTTTGTATTACTATAGCTGATGTTGCTAGGGCAACATGAGGTTTGTTAACATAACCTGCTAGAAGCGTCATGAACTCATACCACCACCACTCCAAACAAATTGCTAGACAACTTGGTATAGCAAGTTGAAGTAGCATCACCCACTCCTTCCAAATTGAAGTTGATGAAAGTGGAATCATTTGAGGTATCAGTGGTTGACACATGGGCTTGTTTGGGTTGTGAGTGTAGATTATGTACCCCAGAAGGAAGAACAAAGTATTAAAGTTGGTGATAAAGGTTGAAATTGCCAACCCTGCAACCCCAAGGTGTAGACTGAAGGCAAATACCATGGTGATGGGAAGATGGAGAAGTACAGAAATTGAAGTGCACCACATCAATGGCCATGTTGTCCCTTTACTACGTAAATAGATACGTAATGGGTGTAGGA
This sequence comes from Diospyros lotus, assembly GCF_014633365.1. Taxonomy (NCBI): domain Eukaryota; kingdom Viridiplantae; phylum Streptophyta; class Magnoliopsida; order Ericales; family Ebenaceae; genus Diospyros; species Diospyros lotus. Next base: position 6,300,124 of record NC_068341.1, read on the forward strand.
GGCTATTGGCAATAAGATCTGGGATGGCATAGCGGCAGTAGAGGCTAGCAATATGTGTTATATCTGGGTTTTGATGGAGCATAAGCATGAGATACTCTAGCTTAAACCATAATAATCCTATTGGCAATGATGCTAACAGTAACATTAGAATTGTTCTTTGAAGAGTGAGTGATACTAAGGCTAAGTTTCTGGAACCAATAGCTTGGCTGCATATTGGTTCCATCCCCATGGCTAGACCTGATAGAATTGAGTAGCCTGTGATATTTGTGAAGCCAATGGCTAGTGCACCACCGGCTAGCTCAAGGCTCCCCAGCCTTCCCATGCACACAACTAAAATCATGTTCTTGAAATAACCAACCAAACCCATGGCCATTATAGGGAAGCCAATGTCAGTCATTATCTTCAACTCTTCCACTACCTAGTGAAATCATGAATAAAATAATGGTTTTCAGAATGTAATATTTCACATTTGTATGGCAAAAATATTGTTTGAGTTTATATCATTCTATGGTTCGTACCTCAGGCATTGTTGGTTGCTTTTGGGTTTCCTCTGTAGCCATCTGTTATCCCTTTTGCTTATTCTGTTTTCCTGTCAGAGTTTAATGGTAGAAATATCACGCATGGAGAGAGAGAGAGAGAGAGAGAGCTGCTGGTGGCAGCAGAAAATGAGAAGAGGTTTATAAAGGTGGAAGGTGGTGGGATTGAGAATTTATGTTCCCAAACAGAAGCTAAAGTGCTGTAAAATAAAAGGCCATTAAATAAGAAGGGTATATTAACCTTTTCAGATCAGCCCCCCTCCTGGCGCCCCACTGTCTAACTGTATCTTGTCATTCATTCGCTTCCCTTTTGGAATGATGGCCACTATTCTATTCTTAAACCTATCTTCACATGAAGAAATTTAGGGTAAAAAATTGCTTATGTTTTTATCATAATTAGAAAAGATGAGGATGTTAAGATGGATGTGCGGCCATACAAGAAAAGATAAAATTAGAAATGAGGTTATTTGTAATAAGGTAGGAGTAGTGCCAATTGAGGAGAAGATGAAAGAGACTAGACTAAGATGGTTTGGTCATGTGAGAAGAAGACCAAGAGACGCTCATGTGAGGAGAGTTGATGAAATTAAATAATTAGTCATAAAAAGAGGTAGAGGCAGAGCCAAGAAGATTTTGAGAGAGACATTAAAGTTTAATATGAAGTGTATGGACCTAAATGAAGATATGACAAAAGACATAAGTATATGGAAGTCTATAATTCATGTAGCCGACCCCACATAGTGGGATAAAGGCTGGATATGTTGTTGTTGTTATAGAACTTTAAACGCCATTAAATTAATGTGTAGTTTACTAATTCCCATTCCACTTTATGATAATTCATATTCTCATCTCAACAATACTTATACTAGTTTATTATAATATTTTTCTGGTTTTTGCTCTTCAATAGTGTTAGGTTGCAAAATTTTGAAAGGTCTAAATTGTTTGTTTGTAATAATTAGAAATAATCAGATCTATGGAGGTTGAGTTAGCTGTGGCTGGTTTGACAAAGCAACAATAGGCATTGTTTTAGAAAATGGGCTGAAATATTTCAAAAAATATAAATGCTTCTAAAGGGTTAAGTTTTAATGTTACAAGAGTCCATTGCCGAACCAAGGGGCAACAATCTTTCTTGTTCCGACTTTCGATATTGTTATTATTTCTCTTTTCTTTATCTTCAACAGTCATGTGTAGTTCCAAGGATTCTGGTTACCAGCCATTGCTCTGATGTTATTTTATGTACCATTCCAGTAGGGAGGGTCTTTAATATAATTGGTGGAGATTTGTTAGAAGCTCTCATGCGCCTTATCCTTAATGTTGATGCACTAGAAGAAATCATCAAATTTTAAAACCATTAAAGATAAGATTATTTGCTGATTTATGTAATTATGACATCAGTGATTTGGTAGATACAGGAGCCTTTATATATGCCTCAACATTAACATTATCACAAACTTATTAGCTTCTTTTTAAAATACTGCAATTATTTGAGTTTGGTTATCATGTCCCATGTGTACCTTGGCAGGTTCATGCCACATACAACTTGGAGTTTGAGGCCTAGCAAAAACCTTTTCCTCACATGTTTTTCTTAGATTCCTTAAATGGATCCCAAAACAAAGGACCCAACCCCTCTTCCTAGTTCCTTGCATTCTCAATAGTAATACAAAGCTTTCTCAACATGTTTAACACATCCAACCTTTTGTGCTGTAAGATCATGTTCCTTTCTTTTTATTAGCACATTTTCATTGGGAGCCATTGTGCATTCTCTAATTATTCTTGTTTACCTATTGGAAATTCATTTCCCATGTGACATAACCATGGTATAGTTGCTATATTGTTTGCTTGGGATTCAAGTTGTGGGATGGGTTGGGCAATTCATTTGTTATTTACTTTTGGATATAAACTTGAAAGTTACTAGAGGACATAGTATCTTTATTAGGTGGTACAAGCATCATGGTTGGGATCAGAGGAGCTGTTTGCATGTTGTTGCACTTTATATAATTACCAATAATTCATCCATCTGAACATGCATATTAAACTTCTGGATTATTCTTACCAAACACTACAGAGTTTTACTTACCTATGTCAATGTATATCCATGACAACATTGAAATACTCCGAAAAGATCTGGATGTAATATATGATAATACAGTCATTGTTGAAGATATAGAGTAATAATTGATTTCAAATGCCTCCAGAAGTACACTCTTTAAGTTATCTTGTGAGAGTGACGACAGGATTTGTTTGTAGGCATTGAGCTTTTAAAATATGCGAGAGTGCTTTTGTCAATTTATAGATACTTCAAAGGAGACGATAGTTGGACTGAATTCTAAGGTAATGTAGAGGTAAAAGATTTGCATCACTTTTATTTTTCAAAATCCTTTTCTTGTTTGTTCATCTGTCAAAGCACTCTAGTCCTGAGACACTATTTTTTCCAAAAAGGACTCTGAAGATTACTGCCTTTGTGGCCAGACATAACATAATTACATATGGTTGATTTTCGCATAAAGCAGCTTAGTTATATTGTGCTTGCAATTCCTCAAATCTTTCAGCTTCAATCCTTGAGAGGCTGATCTCTCCTCCATTGGTTTGCTTCTCAGTTTCACATCCATTATCACTGTTTACATTGGAAACAGTTTTCTTGTTGGCACACCAATCTGAAACCATTCATGTGGAATTAGTTACACCAAATAACCAGAAAATCAATTCTTATTTTTTGTGAATTTGTAGAGTGTTTACATTTCAATAATTTATTTTTAACTACTACCTTGGTGTAGGTTGTTCGGTGGAGAGGGTACCATTTCCAACAGCTGTATCTTGCATGTTGTTGTTATGTTTGTTAATAAGACATGTATTTGTTCCCAAAGCCTCAAGCATTACTTTAAAACCATGGAGATGCCATCAGATTTCTCACTTCACCCTGCAACTAGTAACTGATAGAGAATACTGGTTTTGTCCAACATTTCATTTAGAAGTTCAGAGTTGAAAACCTAAAGCTTGAGCTCAACTTGCACCAATTTGACATTAAATGCTTCTGTTCTATACCCCACACATGTTGGTTCTTTGTTAGTGTCTTTTTCTGACAAGCAAAAGGCGTTGTAAGCTAAAATATCATGGTTTAAAGATACAAGACACTAGAGTCTTAGGTTTTAAATCAGCAAACATGAATTATAGCAAAAAACTAAACTCAGTAAATAGATTTTGGTTCTAAGAGTAATAACCATTGCTTGTGTCCTCATGGGCTTTGAATATCACGGTTAAAAGATACAAAACACTAGAATCTTAGGTTTTAAATCAGCATACATGAATTATATTAATAAAAAACTGAGCTCAATAAATAGATTTTGGTTCTAAGAGTAAGAACCATTGCTTGGGTCCTCATGGGTTTTGACATTTTTTTCTAGATATAACACCATTTTTTCTCTGTTCTACTACCTGTGCTTTAGTTTACTTCCAACTATGATTATAGTACCTTCACAATTGGAATTCTTGTTTGAGGATCTCCTTCTGTTAGATTTTCCACAATGCTTGGTCTCTTGATCTCATCAAGTGCCAGTGGAGGCATGGTCGTTCCGTCAGAACAAAGAGATCAGTTTATGACTGTTCATGTTTTCTTTGCACATGATGGGTGCTCGTGCTCACGCATGCATTCCTGTAAGATGATGATCTAGATCTGTACATGCTATGGTGGGTGAAGAAACTTGATGCACACGGCTAACTTTAGGTATGTTATTGTACTTTGTCTTTTCCTGACCTTTTTCTTTATACATAGAAAGTAAGGCCCTAAGGCCTTCTCCAGTTCTAGTAACAGGAAAGGAAATTTGAGCAACTGAAATGCCTTACAGCATTTTTGGAAATAAGGAGTTTTGGCCACATCAAATTTACAAAGATAAAACACTTGAGAATTTACTGAAAGGTAATGGTGAACTACATGTGGTGGAGAGGTGATGTCGAGGGGTCTGCAATCCATGTCTTCGCTGATTCCACTTAAAAGTATGGTCAGTCTCCTGAACTTTGTCGTGAAATCTGTTTACTTAAATGCTTAAAATGGACATGAATACTATTGAAGCCTAGCCGATCTGTTCTTAATACTTAGGTATTATGTTCAATGGAATTACTAACAAATTCTGCTAAATCAACATATATACAGTGCACCTGGTTAAATTAAGGATACGTGCTGCTGGTGTCGTTTTAACTGATTCCTCTTCTGCACTGATAGATTAAAATTCGCCTAGTTGAAAGACCTTTATGCTATGTGTGGAACCGGGATTTATCAAAACAAACTAGAAGATATTGAAAATAAACGCCTCTATGTGTATATAAAATGGCATACACATAAGATTTTCTTTGAAAACAATATAGTTCCAAACATAGCATTAGAAATATATATGAGATGGTAGTTCCTGACAGCAAGCTTCAGTCAGGACATTTGACCTAACCTCCTTTTTCTTTTCATGGTTTTATACGATAAAAAAATAACTCAATCTCTTAACAATGAGATCAAAGAGACTAATCGTGTTAGAATTCTTTGATTGTGCCAAAACCTCATGAATCTGCAAACCTAATTTCTCACGAAAGGTGGTTAAAGGTTCCCGAAATGGCATTTTATTAACTCAGCATGGAGGGGATTTGAATGTGATGAAGCCCCATAGATGACCAAATCTAGCTAAACATGTGTGCAATCACTTGAAAGGTTGTGGATAAGAATGGCCTAGTTGATGATAAAAGGGGCAGATTATCATGTGAAGAGTGGGCTTTTCAGGTCACATAAACATGTGACCTGACATTATCCTTGCTTTCACCACGTTCCAAATTGTTCCTAACTCGTTGGAACTCTACTGGAAAGTGCCCAGAAGCCCACATTTTTTCTTCACAAGGGAACATGAGTTGATTAGAGGGAAATAAAGAGTTTATTGCTTTTGCGGGTGAGCATTAAAAGTTTTACAGAAATGGGGAAACACAGCCCATTAGTGGCCTTGTGTGAACAATTGAGAGATGATGTGAGGTCAGAGTCATTGTGAAGAAGAGGATAGTATTCACTCTCTAGACTCGGATATGCTTCTTTCAATTTCAGCCACATGATTTATATTGGTTTAATTTCAAAATCACTGTTATGCACAGCCATGTGATCTGACTTATCATGCAGCTGTATGTGGATACTTCTTTGGGATGACAAGCTTGTACTCGTAATCCCTCCTTGCTCAGTGGGTTGAAACAATGATGTGAGTTGGGTTAATTTGGCTGCCTCAGCCTCAGCCTCAGACCATTACCTGAATGGCCACCTCAAAAGCATCTAAACCTAGTTCAACGTGGCAAGGAGGGTTATCTTCAATATATGAGACTTTTTGTTTCGTAAGAATCGTGTTTATACATTTTTTTTTTTTTTTTGCATTCTTTAAATAAATTGTTTGTACAACGTAAATTCGTGTTTTTTTGGTCATAATGGAACAACTTCACTATTGCTATCAGGGCTTTGTGAGTGTTGATTTGGGGCAATGCTTATAGTTTATATATATATATATATTATACGTTACTAGTGGCTTAGTTTGAAACTATAGAAATTATCTCTTTGCATTCAGGATAAGTATTCAGCGAGTCAGATAGGGGGAGAGGCTGCAATATGGTTGGGCTCATGCAGATGGGCCAAGCCTATATGCCTATATATATATATATATATATATTATACGTTACTAGTGGCTTAGTTTGAAACCATAGAAATTATCTCTTTGCATTCAGGATAAGTATTCAGCGAGTCAGATAGGGGGAGAGGCTGCAATATAGTTGGGCTCATGCAGATGGGCCTGACTTGGACTATCTAATGTACATATTTGGGCCTAAAAGAACATATAATCTAGCATACTGCCGTACATTTTGATTTCTCATGAATATGGATCCATGCTATTACAACTAAAATATAATAAGCTATATATTCTTGTTAAATGAGGGATACCAAAAATAACATTAAGAGGGAATTTGGGCTTTTCATTTGCATAAATTAGTTAGTGGTTAATTTTTGAGAATTTCTATAAGAAATAAAAAAATTCATGTAATAATAGTATTATCACAGTCCTCTCCCAGTGAGAGTTTTAGTATGGAAGGGAATTAAAAGTAGTGCAGTGAGAAATAATGGAATAGATTGTTAAGTATGGGATGAAAAGTAATATAAAATAAGGGGAAAATATTTTTTCTTGCTTGGGTAATTTAGGATCAGGAGAGTAATTAAAGTAGTAGATGGTGAGAAATGTCCAAACAAGCCTAATTTTATTAAATATCTACGTCAACCGTTATATATATATATATATATATTAATACAGAATAGAAAGAGGGATACTAAACAAGTGGATGAGTTAAGGTTTGATTTAAGTGAGGAGGTGAATAGGTTAATGGATGATGGTGAGCAAACTTATTATAATTGTGCTTGTCTACTAATTTTTATATAGATGATAAAGCTTTCATTTGTGTGCACACTTTTAGACATGAATGTGTAAAAGTTTAGTTTACTTGAACTAATTGAATTTGTCAATACGATTCAATTTTTTTTCTTACATTGGTTAATTTTTCTTAAATTTTTGATTTTCGATTCAATTTTTTAGTTGAAATAATTGCACAATTCGAATCGATCAAATTTTAAAATAATATTAATTTTATATTTATAAAATAATAATAATTTTTTAATTTTGTGTATTTTTTATCCATTACTTTGATTTTTTTTTACTTTTATTCAATTTTTTTAATTATTGGTTAGTTTGATTTTTCAAGTTAATTGATCAGTTTAATTTGATTTAATTAATTAGTAAATTTATCAAACCGACCGTTTGCAAACTCTTATCTTTAGACATATTCATTTGATTATTCCATTACTATATATGATCTAAAATTTAAAATTTGAAATTGCATTACTTTTTAAAATCTAAATGTCAAAATTTATTTTAGGTGTAATTATATTGGTTGAAAAATATTTGAAAATATAATAGATTTATTATCAATTAAAATAAATATTTAATAATAAAAATAAAAATATTATTTAAAAATAAACTACATTTATTACATGCTAACAATGATTAATTTCCCTCGCGGCGCCAGCGCCATCCTTATCCTCGTCTCGCATATCTTTTTCCCTGCTGCCAAACACTGCTCTAAACTCGGAATTTCTGTTCGTTTCCTATCCCGGCGCGGTCAGTGTACTCGGACTGCATCCTCCGGCTGGAAAACGGCCCTCTCCCCTCGCCTGCTATCAACTGGAAAGCAACCGATAGTCCAAGCTCTGAAACTACGTCGCAAACGCCGGGTTGGCGATGATTTTCAGGCGGCTCTGGCGTCACGAAAAGCAATGGAACTGCGCCCGGCGCTGGTGGTTTTGCTCCTCCTCCGGCGCCGCGCCGTCTCTGCCGATGGCCTATCTCCAGAAGTCTCGGTTTCTAGGGTTTTCTTCTCAAGCAGACAACGCTAGATGGGTATCGGTGATGTTACCTTCTTATTTAGCCAATAGGCACACTGAGGCGAGTCTGAGCTCAAAAAGTTGGTTTGGATATGCAGTCTTGTTTTGTTGTTCACATGCTGTTTTGCTAGTAATTCAAACTGTGCCGAGAAAAATTTTACTCTAACAAAGAAACTTTTGTAATTGATGACAAATTTTCCAGTTTGGAGATGATGAGACCTCTGTGACCATCGGGAATACTGGAATTATATTCTTGTGCTATTTTTCTAAACTGGGGGTTACGTAACAGATCGATCTACGCCACGGGATGTTATTAAGCATTTGCTGAAAAATTTATCATACAGGTTGTGCTTGTGCAGAACCAAAAAGTGAGCTGTTATGAGAAAATTGTCTCCCTATGAAAGAATGACTTTAAAAACAAAATATACTAAAAATGCATGGTCAACCTACTCCTATCCCATTTTGAAACTTCAAACTGGCATAGTTTGCCTAGTTCAAGTTGACCATGATCACATAATATTGGAGTAGTGTTAACAAGGCGAGAAGTGCTATTAAATGGACATAAGTGCTAGTCTTAAAAATAATGGGACGTTGTTAGTTGTTTCAGAACTACATGTTCATGCTCTTCTTGTGATTTCTGAGGTTTGTCCTGCAATTATGAGAGCATGGTAACCTATTTTAAATGGTGTATAATTGGTGCACTTTACTTGGAGAGATGTCTTTGTGGATTTGTAAATTTGTAATCATGGCATGTTAGTCATAATGTTTCATTTTTACTTGTATAGTTGTACATTCCCTGTTATATGAAGCAATGTTGCTTTTCAACTCAAGCTTTGGCTGATGTACCAGTTGGCGGGATAGTTGATGTGCCTTTGGCACAAACTGGTGAAGGTATTGCTGAATGTGAACTTCTGAAGTGGTTTGTACAGGAGGTAAGTAGGCTGGTTTACTAGGTTCATCTCTACATCTACTTATGCATATTCACTGTTCCAGCCTCTTTTAAGTTTATGAACCTTTTGGTGTGTTATAGGTGTTTCCCTTTCCAAACTGCATTGCTGGATTTTCTGCCAAATACATATTTAACGGTTATTGCTTTTGCTTTCCTTTTTTTCTTTTTCTTATCATGTGGTACTTTTTAGATATAACCTTCAAAATTACCTAGATGTCCTGATATAATATTTCTTTCCTCACATTCATTGAATAGTCTGGAGAAATAATCATTCCATCTCTCTTTGATTGCCTACTAATTTACCAACACTTTCTTTGCTTCCTCTTTAACCAAACTATCCATAGTCAAATTTTCTTGTTAGGACAAGTATGCAAAGTTTTGTATATAAGCTCTCTTCACAAAGCAAGGGTAAGGTTGTGTATAAAAAACCCCCTCCCTTTATCCTTGCATATTGACAGGTGTTTTGCGTTAGGACGTCCTCACTCACTCCACCGCCATGACTCTAGTTTGGGGGTTTTCCTTTTGACTCCTTTAGAACAGTCTTTACTGTGTTTTGAATAGCAATAACCATCACACTTAACATTGAATTAGCCTCACTTTCCACAATATAATCTTTTCAGCTGCATGCTTTGATCCACCATTCAACAATGTAACAAAATTGTGTTTCTTGTAGTTCCTCTAAAATCTTCATTTGCTTGACGTAGCAGTATCACTAATAAAAAGCATTTGCCTATTATGTTAATGTACTCCATATCCTCGTAGTTTTAGTTTTTTGATGTTCTTAACATATCTGTATATTCCATAAATGAAAGGCTGGATTTATATCCTTGAGATGTAAATAGAATCGAGTAATGATGAAAATTTCAACAGGGGGATGAAGTTGAAGAGTTTCAACCACTTTGTCAAGTTCAGAGTGATAAGGCAACTATAGAAATAACAAGTCGTTACAAAGGAAAAGTTTCACAGGTTCTCCATGTTCCTGGCAACATTGTACAGGTAAATCATTCTAATCACCTTCAAAGAGGTAGTGCTTTTGAGGAATGTGATATGGCATGCAAAATTAGTTACCTCAATAATTGTTCAATGCATAGTTGCGGAATTAAGATTGAGTATGGGTGACAATGTTGCATGAGAAAGGAGGAGAATAAACTTGGATTTGGGATGGTACCTAGTCTAGGAATTATTTTAAAATCTATGTCAAATGAAATAAGGATGTCAATGTCAGTGGCAGAAGTATTGAGATGGTTTCAATTTGGGCAATTTATTTTCTACTTTTCCATTTCCCGAGTAAGATTTATCTCGTTTGTAATCATGTGACTTGGTTGAAGTTTCAAGACCTTTTTTAGTTGCTAGATAACTTTCTTTTACCTACTAATGATGTTGAAATATGTAGGAGTCGGTACTGTTACATTTGTTATTGTTTTTATTCCATTAGCTCATAGAGTGTAATACCTGCCAAGTTGATAAAATTATAGGTTGGAGAAACTCTACTTAAGATGGTTGTTGGAGATTGTTCTCTTCCAACTCAGGAAGGTGTTACTTTGGAAAAGATGAAGCCGGTGAATTCTGAATCATCCATCTCAGATGGTCAAAGTTCAGTGCTAAAGAGGAGTAATGTGGGTGGAGTTCTGTCAACACCTGCTGTTCGCAACCTTGCAAAGCAGTATGGTATATGCATAAGTGATGTCACTGGGAGTGGCAAGGATGGAAGGGTATTAAGAGAAGATGTCCTCAGATATGCTGTGGACAAAGGAATTCTTAAAGTTGCTTCACCAAGTGATACTTCTAAAGAACAGTTGCTGGGAGAAGAGGAATTCTCATATGCCTCATCTGCATATGGATGGGACTATGAAGATAAGACAATTACGTTGAGGTAATATTGAACATAAATATAAACTTGGAACAAATCAATAAAATCTAAATCTTTGTTAGGTAATCCTTTCCTGTCAGACTTGGGATATCAAAACAAATAATATGATTGATGATTGCTAGTTTGGCATATCTTATAAATGAACCATATCATGTTGTTAACAAGAATTTTAAACTTAGGGAGCCATGATGTTCTCAGCTTTTTACCCTGTTTTAATAACTTGTATTACATTGGCATTTGAGCATGAGCCGTACAGCTATGGTCTAAATTGATTTTCCATGTAAGTACAAGATTGAGGAGAAAATGGGTTTCTGTGTTATCAAGGAGGATTCTCTTAATGCCATGCATGCTGCAGACTTTATGTAATAGTAGGGTGTCACTTCCTTTCTTCTTGTAACGTGAGTGGAATATATTTTATCAGGTTCACATTCCACTGCCGGTTATAGTTGTCAGATGAACTTCCTTGTAAAAGAAGACAGGAAGTTACTATCCACATCTCATTTTATGAGGTGAAATTGAAGCTTATTCATTGGAACTGTTGGCTTCATTTGAATCTTAGCAGTTATGGAACCATGAGTGAACCTAACTGTTTGGTATATTGAAGTGTTTTATACTTCATTTACTTGAACTAAGCACAGGTACTTCCAAGAGGTGTTGTCCCATACAGAGTTCCATGTTAGATATCAGCACTTACTGGACATTCCCAAACATGCGTCACACATCTATCTTAGTGTATTCTATTATTTTTAAATTGATTTTAAGTGGAACTCTGTAAAAACACTTGGAGGCAAGTTTGCTCATGCCAACTTTTAATTGCTTTAATATACACACCAAACAATTCTAAGTTGACAACTAAAGATTCTACTGATAGAATAAGAAAATACTGGGTTGTACACCAGAATCTGTTTTCTCTTGGACTTCTTTTAACCTTTAAGATTTTTAAGACAACTTCTGAGAAATCTATCTAAAATAAATATTGCTGTTTTTTCATTCACTACATGGTTTGCAGTTTGCAGAAGAATGCAAAAAATATTTTTGTACTACTTTTGATGTAAATGTATTAATAATGAAAAAAATGAAGAGATTGTAAGATTGTAAGTTTTGTATACACATGTATGTTGCAATATATCTTTATCTTCTGTTGAGTCCTTGGCTTGCCATGTTCTAATATTTTTGAAAATTATGTGTTTGCATATTTGTGTTGGTTATTTGGCTTCCATATCCTTGCTTCCTAGTATATAATTCATATATTCCCTGTATATTTTTTAGTTTGCATATCTGCCACTTAACTTTTTAGTGGATCAACTTCTTCACTGGCAAATAATCTGCAGTGCTTCATTATGCTGCATAAGCACATATAACTTTGACTAAAATGCCTGTTATCATCTCTGATTTATTCTGAGAAATTGTTAGTGTTATGTGGTATGGTTTGTGATGCATGCACTTCATGGAGAATGCTATTCAGCACGCAAGGTTCTTCAAAGTAAGGAGCTCATAGATTCACAGATGTTCCTCTTTTACAGAGGATTCCAGCGAGCAATGGTTAAATCAATGACATTGGCTGCAAAAATTCCACATTTTCATTACGTGGAAGAGATCAACTGTGATGCACTTCTGGATCTTAAAGCATCTTTTCAGAATGAAAATTCCAATCCAGATGTCAAGCACACTTTCCTTCCGGTTTTGATAAAGTCACTCTCAATGGCATTAAGCAAATACCCCTTTTTAAACAGTTGCTTCAATGAGGAGATGCAGACAGTAACCCTAAAAGGTTTTTACTTTTTAATTCAGTCTTTTGGTGCCTCTTTGAGTTTTGTGTGGTGCTTCTCAAACTTGAGAAGCACAAAACATGTCACTAATTGCTACTTTTCTTGGTTGCTTCTTTAATACGTTATCTGCTTCAAAATGATGATGGGGAAACAGTAGGAAGAAGAAAATGATGCCAAGTAACTCTCCACCCTGCTTGGTCTTATATTTATTAATTGTTATTATTGTTGTTGTAATGGGGCTTCTTTTCTTCTTAAAAATCACAAAATGCTGCTTATTCTCTACATAGGGACTCTTACTGAAGGCTGTGGCATTATGTTACTACTTACTAATGGTGGACGCATATGTTGGCTTTTGCCTAAGTGGCACATCTAGTCATCTTCCTGCTAGTGATTGACTCCACATATGACTCCATGTGCCAGCTTTACAGTGTGGTATTAGTGGATCTACATAATCCCTTCCTTGGGGGATTGAGTGTAAATTCTAGATATCGCCATCACCACAAGGACTCTCAGGACACCTCATTAATTCAGTGGACCAAACTCTTCATCCGATGATATTTATTGGTTAGAAAATGGATGGGCGCCAGATATACAAGATTCATTATAAACCGTCTGTTTTTTGGGTAGTTTTTATTTTTGAAATTGACAGAGACAATAGACTTGTTGAACATAGAAAGTATAAAAGCTCCATGACATTTTCAAAAACATATTAGAACTCCTGGAGTGATTGAATGTTCATGGAAAGTTCGAAGGTTTACTCAAAAGTCTCATCTACTTGATAAAGGCTACTTAATGTTAGTATATCTGTAAGTTCATGGTGATGGTAATTCCTGGTTCTAAAGTGAAGCCTTTTTGAGTAGGATACAGGTTTATATCTTCTATCCCTTGTTCATATGAAATGGAAAAGAAACATAGAGGATGCTATCCACATTTGTAGGTGTTTTGCTTGAAATTTAAAAGTTTACTCGACTTACAGAAGTAAAAGGTCCTGTAGTGTTGGCCTGTTGGGTTGAATAGATGGGTTTCAGTCTTCTATTGCTCACTTGTTTTGTGTATGTTTTCATATCATAAAATAAGAAAAACAATGAAAAAGAAATACAAGAAAAAAAAACCTTATTTCTATTTATTTCTAATGTAGGTTCTCATAATATTGGTATTGCCATGGCCACTCAACATGGTCTGGTTGTACCGAGCATAAAGAAGGTTCAATCTCTATCCATCTTGGAGGTTAGTTCTTTTTACTACTGATCTGTGTATTTTCTGTTTTGTCATTGTTTAGAATTTTGGTTTATCTTGTAATCCTTTTTCTCTATTCGGAAGAAGAAAGCAAAATGAAAGTGAAGATGAATTTTATTGAATCTGCGCTTTACATAGGGCATGAAGCATTCTCTTTTCCCCAAGGCATCTTTTTCAATAGCATGTTTTGCTCGAGCCTCTAGTATCTTTAATTGCTTTAGGGGTAAGAGAGAAAACTTAGGGTTGCATTTACAGCACAGTGCTCTTGCAAGTTGCACATCATTTTGGGTGATATCTTTTTCATTGTGCTTTATTCTTTGGAGTTCTAATGAGTTTTCTGTAGAAGTGTTTCAAGAATAAAGTACTGGCTGTGGGAAAGAGAAATAGTAATAAATGCAAATTTGCTTTTGGGGTGACAATCAATCTTACACCTAGAGATTATAAACTTAATTTCCTTAACAATAATGAAGATATTGCGTTCTTCAATTTTGGCTCACTTATTGTGAAACACTTATTAATTGAGTTTACCCTGCTACATGTGTTTTAAAAGGTTTGAGAGTTCAATGTCTCTGTTTGTTAATACATGTTCATTTCATTTAATGAACTGGAGCATGATTGCTTGATTGGTGATGCGGGAAAGAAAAAGAGTTACAGAAGGTAGAAGAAGAAGAAGAAGAAGAGAGAGAGAAAACCAGAGAAAGAAGAGAGAAAAAAGTTGGTGAAATGGAGGAAGAGGAGAAGCTGAAAAGTAGGGAGTTTATGGGGAGAGAACTTTATTCAAACTGAACTGTATCAGTTGTTTACATTAACAATGCCTATTTACAGACTAAAATCCCATCAGAAAAGCTATCAAATTCAAATTACAAAAGTTCAAACAGAATCTACTAAAATCCTTTTACAAAAGCTGTCAGATTAAAAGTAGAAATTAAAATTTAAGATTCTAATACCAGAAATTAAAATTTTATAATTAAATTTTTTTATCAATTGGTTTATTGTTTGGAATGCTAATACTTTGATTTCTTACATTGCATTGGTTTCTCCCTGGACATTCTCTTACTGTAAAAGTAGATTAGCAAAATGTTGCTCTTTGTAAATACAGTCTCAGTTTTTTTACATACTTTATCCGCTCCTTTCTTCTCTCTGGGGATTATCTACATTGTCTTTGAAATGGAGGAGTTACTTTAATTGTTGTCTTTCGTGCCATTAGATTACAGAGGAACTGTATCGGCTCCAACAATTGGCTTCAGCAAACAAACTTAGTCCCAATGATGTTTCTGGCGGGACTATAACGTTGAGCAATATTGGATCAATTGGTGGAAAATTTGGTTCACCCCTCATCAACTCGCCCGAAGTTGCTATTATTGCAATTGGTAGAATCAGAAAGTTCCTCATTTTGCTGATGATGGCAATGTGTATCCATTGTCAGTGATGACTGTAAGTAGCGATTCTTTTTATTTGTCACCAGAAGATCAATAATTCAAGCTGTGAAATCAGCCTCTTTGTGAAAAAGCAAGGGGAAGGCTGTGTGCAAATACAAGCCTCACAAAGTGAGGAGCCTTTGTCCCGGGGATGCCCTATTACACACATCTTTCATATACAATTTTTCTTTTTCTTTTCCTCTTAAAGAAATAAATCAGAGTTATCTTTTTTTTTTCTTTCTTCTCAATAGAGAAGTTAAAACTATGTTTCACTGAAAAATGATATTAACATAATCGTAAAAATTCCTCAGACCCGCGCCCTCCCCCCCCCCCCCCCCAAAAAAAAAAATCCTCATTGTATGGAATCAATTATCAACTAATCTCTTCCTCCGGTATCCTCTTCGTGCCAACAATGGGTTCCATTTGTACGAGGTGACTCTGGGAGCTACTTTGGCTACTTGAAATGCAAATAAGAGAACTGGCATAATACTGTCTTCTAGTGTGCAAACCGTATGGCAAATTATCTATTAGACCACCAAGTTTTAGTGTGATTTCTTCTTTCTTTTCAGGTAAATATAGGTGCTGATCATAGGGTTTTGGATGGAGCAACGGTCGCAAGATTTTGCAATGAGTGGAAGCAATTTATTGAAAAACCAGAGCTGCTCCTGTTGCAGATGAGATGACTGGCGGTTTAGTAGTTTGGAATCAAGTTTCTGCAGTATTTGCTTTTGGCTTCTATGCCTCGTGTATCTCTCTGTTCATATGGAGGATTTTTAATGATGATAAGAAGCCCTAAATGAAATTCAACTGCCAGCAGCAGCAGCAGGCAGCAGGCAGCAGGACCTGAATACATCCCAGTAATGAATGGAAAAGAGTTGGCATTGGCAGCTTCGCCACTATAGGAAGATCACTCACCGAAGCTTTACGTTGCAAACTTGCAATGAATTTGGCATAACATCTATTTCTTTTCATCGAATTTATTGTCACTTCACAAGAATGAACTTCAAATCTATATATGGTCTGTGTCGTTATTCTTTCTAAGAAAAAAAAAAATCAAAGAAATCATCAAATGCCTCGTAAAGTTACATAAAGTGTTTGGGATAATCAAAAGGTTTAAAAATGTTTTGTATACTTATTTATTTAAAATATTTTATATACTTATTAAAAGAAAAATATGAAGATATTTATGCTTCAACCGTCAATTTACAACCGCTTTTAAGTCTCCAAATAAAAAAAAAAAAAGAAGAAAGAAATTCCATTCAAACCGTTCCCGCCTCTATACCGTTGGATCCTCCCACAACAAACCTTTCCTTCATAACTTCCCATAGAAACTGAGAAATCCATCAATGTCTCACAACAATGGCGTCTCAAATTCTCCTTTGCACGCTCATTTCACTATTACCCATGTCTCTCTCCTCACCTGTTGGCCCTAAACTCGTAAATTCAGGTATTTTGCTCTTTCTCGCTTCTAACCATTCATACGTTACACATTATTGTCCTTGAATTTGATGACACGAGCGGTTTTGTAATTTTTGCAGAAAATGTATCGATACCCAGTTTTGCTTTCGGTTGGTCCGACGAGAAAGACACGTTTGCTGCTGGTGATATCGCGACTATAAAGGTTAAAATACTGGGGAATTATGAGAGAGACAAGTATAAATATACCTTCCATCCTAATATTACGGTGAATGGGAAGATGGGCAATAGTTCATTGGTATCTGGGGTTTCTTTGAACTTTGATGGTGAGCTCAGTGACTGGAGGATTTCGTTTGTTCCGATTAAGGTTGGTTTGTTCAATGTGCTGGTTACTGATGAGCATTTCAACGTTCTGGACTCGTCGCTGCACTTTCAAGTCACGCCAGGTTTTGATCTCGTGTTCAATTACTAAAACTGATTGGTTGTAGCCACTATACTGGAGTTATTTCAGGATAGTTTGGGCCACCATTTTTGGGAGCATGTTGAAATTCAGTTTATTTAGAATGTAAATTGCGTTCCAGAACACGGCTTCAAGGTCTTAAAATTCCAATTATGTTCTCAAAATGTGTGTTCATGCAGCACCTTAAGAGTCTGACTTGGATTGGGAATTAAGTCTAAGAAAATTGGATTTGGGAAATAAGTATTCAAGTTAACTCGGTTTTGAGAATGTTAACTCTTACACAGCAATTTTATCTTTTGTTTTGTTTCTTTGATGCTTACTTTTTGAATTTATGTTCGATGAATTTCTGCTCTGGGAGTTGGTTTTCCATGCATTGGTTGTTGGTGCAATTTCTTTAAATATTTTCAACATCGAATAATGAAATGTTGTTAACCCTAATGCTGCTGCCTACTTGAAGGGAAAATATATCCAGCAGCTTGTGTTGTTTCCTGGATGGGCCAGATGGATGAGCTTGTATCTGGGACTAAAGCTACAGTTGTGATACTGCCTAAAGATGCATTTGGGAATACTATCACTTCACCTAGTGAAGAATTAAGTGCTTTAAACTTTATGGTGTCCGCATCTTATGTAAATGGTTCTAGTGCAAATGTGCTGAATATTACCCACATGGGATGGGATAAAGTTGGTTATTATAGCATTGGTCTTACTGCAGCCTCAGCTGGAAACCTCTTGCTTCATGTTGAAGAGAAAAACCAAAGCTTGAATGGCTCTCCACTGCCATTCAAGGTGAATCCAGGTGCTCTATTAAGATATTCTATGACATGCAAGGCACTAAGTTAATAGCATTAATCTCTTGATATCACACACCATATTTGTGTGCACTTTAAGAAAGTGTGGTTTTCATTTCAGGTTGTCTGCTGCATGGTTTGGTTAATCAAATATCTAGGGTTTATTTTCTCCTTTACATGCTGTTTCCCACAAATGTAGTTTCCTATGCATTCTAGTGCCTTCGTATTATCTGCCATCAATGCTTGATATCCTATTGAAATAAGGGGAAAAAAACTCATGGTTTCCATTCTGTTTCTCACAATGATACTTTTCTTAGGGACCACTCTTGTCTATAACTCATAACTGGACCTATTTCATGAAAATATTTCTTTTTTTTGTGTTGCATATTTCAGTATGATATTATGTGCCTCTGTCTTTTCTCTGGGGGTTCTAATTCCTGAAGTTCATTTTTTTTTGTTTTAAACAGGAGCTTTGGATGTCTCTAATTGTGAGGCACATTGGGATATTGACACAAAATTATTTCAATTGTTCTCTAAGATGGAATTTTTCATACACCAGCGGGATCAATATGGGAACTTTGTTCCAGGATTTTATCAATTTGATGTTGAGGTTATTGAAAAGGGGACAAATTTGTTCATGCCTGTAGCAGACTTGAGCTCCAGAGAGATAGTACCGGGCATTCAGGTGTCTTCATTCAGCCTGGAGGAGCCAGGAGACTTCATGCTCTTGATATCTGACAAGGACCAGAGCAAAGCCATATCCAACATGCCATATAATTTTACTGTCTTTATAGGTGTGAGGATTTTTGTTTGAAGCTTTTAATATTTATAATTTTCTATTTTCTAATTTCATCATTCTGAGATGATCTTATGATTAGAATTAACTGCTTCTGTTATCGAGCACAACCAAGACTGAAGCCAGGACTAAGAAGTTCATGTGTTTTTTTTTTTTGTGTTTTTGTTTTTTCAGGGAGTGTTCGAATGACAAGACTTAGTTTTGCAAGAAGTAGAAAAATATTAGAGAAGAAATACAAAAGAATGAATCAATTTCAGTGGAAAGAATAGCTTTGTGTTTTTTAGAATAAATTCAGTATTTACCCGAGTAGTCCATAACAAAAGATTATTTATTTACTTATTTATAATTTCCTGTAGAATACTTGCTTAACTAACTGCAACGTGATTTTACATTCTGACATCATTAAACATTGTTGACTACATTTCTCCAATATAAACAATCAAGTTGTCAGTCACCTGTTGATCTTCATTATGTGACCTAGTGGTTTTTATTTCAATGAAGAAAGATGAACTGACTATTTAGTGTTCTAACTATTGGAACTCTCCTAACTAATTTTGGCACTTTTCAGTCCCTAATCCAAAATATGAAGTAATCAATTTAATTTCATGGCCTTCCTCATGAAATCATGGTCAATTAGGCTGTTAGATAAATAAGAAATTAATTCTATCAGCATGTTAGGACCCTTAAAAGTTTAAAATGCTCAAAATCAAGAGTTGTGTACTGTAAGCAGTTAGTCTTTACTATTATATTTGAAAAAAAATGTCAGATTGCAGTGACACAAACCAGCGGAACAATCATTTTATTTGACTGATGGGGTCAAGAAGTTAATTCTAACAAATATAAATGTATATAAATAATTCTAAATAATAAATAAACATAATCCTCTTTTATTTGAAATGTCTACTGATCATCAACCAGCTATGTGCTTTAATATAATTATCAAGAGTAGCCTCAATTTGGAATCTCCCTACTGATGAATGGACCTGCTCTCCACTGTTGGGACATAACTGTAGCTCATGAAAGAATATAGCAACACTGCACAAGGAGGATTAACCATAAAATAGTAATCTACAAGGACTCTTTGGTTGGATTAACCATTGGCTTTAACCTTAGGTCACAAATGTGATGAGAAATTAACTGTTTAAATTGAAATTTTTATATGGAAAAGGTTATAATTTATGATTATTTTAATAGTAAGAATTTAGCAGACTTTATTTGTCAAATACCTTGCACAAAGCTTTAAAATAAAAAAGCTACTTACGGTTTTAAAAATTGATCTCAAATTTTATGTTTTCTTTTGGTATGCAATATCATTTAGTGATTTTGGAACTTCTAATATCAAATCCACAAAAGATCATTTTCTGAATTTGTATTCAGAAATGATTATAGTTGATATATTTTCCTCCTGCCAATTGTTCTGCCATTATTTGCATGAACTGGTTGCCCATAGAGTCTCAATGCTTGGCTTGTAGAGCATCTGTACTTGTGCCAAGAAATGTTACTCGAAGCTTTAACTATTACAGAATCATTATACATGAAATTTTTAATATGTTTTATTACAAATTTACAGTTTTAAATTTTGCCACTGAATGATGAGTTAAAATGGAATCCATATTGTTTTGCCAGTGGATGATGATTTATTAAGAATCTGTTTAATAATGTTTGTTATAGGTTTTATGTTTGGACTCAACTTTAATGCTTGAATTTGAATAGGTTATTGTGATGGTGTGAACAGCATCATCAGTGGATCTGGTTTAAATGATTCTGTGGCTGGTGAAGTTGGAAGGTTTTCAGTTCTTCTGAAAGATGCTTATCAGTATCCTGCTCCAATTGACTTAGAAAAGCTTCAAGTGCGGATAGTGCATGAATTTGATTCACATTTTGTACAACCAAGAATATACCCAGTGCAGAATGTAAATGGTACAAGCGTGAGCATTAATTCTGCTGTTTTGGACAATAATTTGGAGTTATTTTTAATAGGGGCATAATTGATCAAAAAAACAGGTAGTCGGTCCAGTAGAGAACTGAATTACAGTGTTCTCACCGGCTTGGAAACTGCTTCTGCACCATCTGTTGGTCCAGTTAACAATGTAGGTGATACATATGCATATTTCCTTCAGGATTATTTGATCCTGATACTAATAACACTTTCATTCAATGTTCAGTCAACCGAGCACAGGAAAAGTTGGGCTAGCTCTTTTGATATCATTTACACAGCTGAAAAAAGTGGGATATATGAAATTACTGTATTTTGTGGAAATATTGCGTTGAATGGGGGTCAGCCATTCAGAAAGGAAGTAACTGCAGGTACCTTTACGTATCACATGATTCTTTGGTAGAAGAAGTTTGATAGGCATTGCTTCAAATGTTATTGTCTCTTCCAACCATGTCCTCTTCTCCCATCAGCTGTTATACCCATATTTTCAGGGTTCATGACCTCAGCCTTGTTATGTTATAGACGAAAACATGAACACACCCATACTAAATGTACCAAAATTGACATCTATTACTGCAGTGTTGATATAAATGAAAACGAGTGAAAGGGGAAGATTGATTATAAGCTCTATTCAATGTTGGCCAGATGTTGCAACAGACTACTTTCTGTGCAACCCTTGCATTAAACTGTTCATGATTATAAGGTTTGGACTACCATATCTATGATCCATACTAATGAAATTCTCTGATATCTGTTTCAAAAATCTCTCAAACTTGTGCTGCTTATTTGCATCTGAGGAAATTTTCTGTATGCTGCACCTCGTAGTAATTCTCTATTATTTTAAAATTCATAGATTTGCGAACAATTCTCACATTCTTCCTGAAATTACTGAATTATTGTTATTCCAGACTTATGCCATAATTATGAGCCTAAATTCAAGTTGTGTTAGAGCATTTGTTTAGTCAATATATATTCAGCCTAAATACAAGGGAGCCTAAAAGTCACATAATGCCACATAAATGGTATTTTCATGGAATGAGTTTACAGTTTACTTTTTAAACAGGTAGTGAGGTTGATGTGGCCAACTTTTTTCTTTGTGCCTTGGCATTTCCTAGTGTTAAACTCAAAGGTCATTCATAATTGTTATCTAAATTTTTCCAAGATGATAGAAGAAGGAACCTAAAGCACACTGCAGCTCTATTTGTGGTTTGGCTCATTGTTCCCTTAGCTGTTCTAAGAGGGAAGCTCTTCAGTTAAAAGTAGTTCATTTTTACTGCTTCGACCAAGTCTCATGTTATTGTATCTCAAATTAGATGAAGTTTGTTAATCCTGATAGCATATTTCTGTACTCCATCTTCAGTTGATGCTTGGTAATAGATGATTGCATATATTTCTGTAGGTTCTTATTTCTGTCTTTTCATTTTCTTCTCATATGTTGTGATGCTTTTGATAGGCTGAAATTCACTGTGATGACTGCATGTGCTCTGAGTTACACACACTGCATCTCAATAATTTTAACCCCTATGTTATTGTAAAACCACACAGATAGTTTCATTAACTTTCTGCAGGTGAGGTGAATGCATCCCTTTCTGGAGTGGTGCAATATGCACCAAAAGTTCCAAAGATGATAAAGAATGAAATAGTTGTGCAACTCATGGATTCCTTTTCTAATCCCATCTTGTTCCAAGAGTCAAAGCTAAACCTAGAGATGGCTTCAATCAACAAATCCCGTTTCTCTACTTCGAAGTTCGTCAATGACACTGATGGCTTATACATTGGCTCATATTTGGCAGAGGAAATTGGTACTTATGAGATATGTGCTTCGTTTGATGGCAATCGTTTCCTGCCCTGTCCCTTTGGCGTGAATGTCTATAGTAGTAAGTTGAAATGGCTTTGAAATGTGTATAATATATTTGTTCTCCACTTGTTAGAAATGACGATCCTATGCCACTTCTTGATTGGTGGGCTTCATGAGAATCTGAAATTTGGTTCATGTTCATTGGAGCGGTATGCACTAGGTTTGTTTTTTTTTATCATAGCCTGTAGCCAATATCATGAATGCATGAAACAATTTGAGCTCCTAGGAAATTAAGAAAGTATAATATGACCATTAATCAGTTTTGGGACCATCTAACTTAGTGATGGTGTACAAGTTAAAATATGAAGTAGCTGCCCTAGTTATGACTTCATGGAAGATTGTGAGTCCTTCTCACACACTATTGAATTATGTAGTGATATTGTGAACTGCAATGACTGCAAGAATTTATCTTAACACAACTTCGATGCCACAAATAATTCTCTGGGGGAACTTGAGAATCTAACAATAGAGTGGAAGGTGCACGATTTTGTATCTCGCAGCCATAATATTTCTGTATTCATCTCAATTCATATTGTATTTTATTTTACTGACTGATCATATCTTGAGCTACCAACATTTGCTGCCAGTCTCAATCTTTGGAACATGAGGGTTTTTATGTGAAAGTCACATACAACTACATTAAACCAACAAAATCAATGTGCATGAAGGCAATTACTTGGCATGACTTGATGATCTGAATGACTGAAGGATCTGTAACTATTGACTACAAATATTGGTATAAGGAAATACAGATAAGATTATTCCTCCAAATTGAACAATTCTGTTTTTGTCCAAAGTTTTCTGTAGAATTCATCTGCTGACTACTTTAAAAGGGTGTGTACAAGCATGCTTGTATACAACACATCAGGAATTTTGTTGAGGTAGCAGCAGCTGGCATGAAGAGTTTTGTGTTTGGCAATCTAGGAACCCTGATAATGAAGTAGTCTATATCACTGAGATTCTTATGATATGTGGCCTGGTGACATGTTAACAGTTCCATTGGCCATATGGTTCGCTTTGATTCTTATTTAGTTGGACTGTGATTGTAGACAAATGAAGTAACAAAAAAGTTTCCATCTTTACATGATGTGCTTGAACTGATATATTTGATCTAGATATCCTTATTCAATTTACCCTTTTGTCTTTTGATGATTAACATTTTTTATGTTCTTCAGGTGAATATTTTCCTAAAGCCTTTGATGATTCAATATCAGTTTCGGAGGATGAGTCAATTGCGTTTGATGCTCTAGAAAATGATTACTTTGCTGGTGGCAATGCAAGTATTCTTGAATTTTCAAAAGTAAGATTAGAAGCCTGAAAATTGTCTCTAGGACCTTAATGCAAACTGCCAGATGGGGAAATTGACTAAAGCTGCATCAATAACAAGATAGAGATTCTGTCAATGTCTTAGATTAAAACTTATTTGTTCTTATTACTTGAATTTGTGTTGACTTGAAGTTACAGAAAAATTGAGGTCTTTGCACTGTGCTCACTGTTATTTATTAGAACTATATTTATAATTTAATTTTAAACCTCAAATCAAGAAATATTTTTTTAAACAAATTTATTTAGAAATACAACTATACTTCTATGACTGCCCTCAATAAATTACCACCCAAATTGGCTATAGTTTATTAGCCAAAATATTGACTCTTTTGTTAACTGCAAAGTCTATTTCTTCCCTTCACAGATAAGAGTTTACACCAATACTATGCGGAGGATTTTGTTTGGGGCATTACTCTGATATGTTATTATCTTGACAGCCAGGTCATGGTTCACTGCTGCAATACGGATGGCTCTTTAGGTATACACCATACGAAGGGTTTGCCGGAAATGATTCTTTCTCATACACGATATCTGATGCCAATTCCAATTTTGCTTCTGGTGCTGTAAATATATCTGTACTCGGCATCCCACCACAGTTTATTTCCTTTCCAAGTCAATTACAAGCAACTGAAGACATACTTAGTCCCAGGTTTGGGTAAGCTACTCTTTATACCGTATTTTGAATGATAAAATTTGGTACAAAGACATTTTTTTTTTTGAGAATTTCGTTCTGATTAACCAGGAAATTTCTTTTTTATTGTAAAAAAACTGTTTGCAGTGGCTTTCCTGGCATTGAGATAATATATTCAGATTTGATGGAAAACATTTCTGTTTCTCTCATTGCATGCTCTGGAGCTCTCTTTCTCTCTCCTATGCTGATGCAAGTTTGGCAGCCTATCTGGAGTGAGCTTTCTGTGAGCAGAGGGGAGGGGAAAGCTAAAGATCTGATATTACAGGGCCGTTTGGAAGTAATCAATTTTGCCCTTCAGTCAATCCAATACCTCGGGTATACTCACTAAATGCTTATTTTTACTGTTCTTTCAAAGAATTATAGAGATTGGCAGCCTAAGTTGTCCTGAAGTATTGGTAGTCAAATCTAAATCCAACAAATATTGTCAAAATCTTGACGACTAATTAATGTACAGACATCTAATTTATGATATTGATCCAACCCAACGTTGCTGAGTCATAATTCTTAAAGCACTGAATTTTGTCATACATCCAGCTCAATATTATGTGAAATGATTTGTTGTCTATTATTCCTAGGCCAATGGAAACTGGACCAAAGAAATTACCATGTAGTAAGAACAGGGTCTATATATAAAAGAGGAAACATGAAAGTTGTGAGACAAGTCCTAGAATTGAGTTGCCATGTAGGATGGCTCAAGCGTTTCTAGAGTGTTCTTCTGGACAACTTTACCCATGAAACCTGAAAGGAAACATGATATAAGGGATTGAATGTAAGCTAAGACAACATACTTTTTAATATATATACCACTGAAATCGGAAAGCCAAGATAATTTTTTAAAAGACAAGAAGTGAAAAGTCTAGAATAAGCATATGCTTGAATAATAAAAAAATTGGAAATAATATGGTATATGCCAAGTCAATCAAGCACAAATTGGTTGCCTCTACCCCGTTTCCTCACACTATGACTTAGTTATAAAAAAAAAACTTGAATTAAATTAAAACTCTCTCTCTCTCTCTCTCTCTTCTGGAGAATGCCCAATTTTATCTCTTAGTTTCACATGAAAGGTCTACTCTGTTCACTGGATTAGCCCTTTTTAATCTAAGCACATAATAATGTGCCATGAGATTTTTTTTTCAAAATGTTAAATCCATAGCCAAGAGGATGATTCTTGGTGTTGGTGGCAATGGCTAAGTTGTCATGGGTTCGAGTTATGAAAGTAGTGTCTTTGAAAAACAAAGGTAGAATTTCATATAAAAAGAATCCTCACCTAGACCCTCATAAGGTGGGAGCTTGTGCACTGAGACACCCGTTTTGCTCAATGCATATCGAAGTGTGAAATTGTTGAATTGATTTGTCTTTTTTGTAGTGTGATTATTTACCAAAATGTGTAGTATGACCAAAAATACCTAGAAACCAATATACCATAAGAGAAGAATAATTTGATTATTAAGCATGAACCTTTGATGGATAAACTGAAAAATTAAATCCAAGCAATTAAAAAAAATATTTCATTCTTTCCAGTAATATCCTATATCACCTTCTTATTACTTGAAAGTTATGCAATGACTCTCTCTCTCTCTTCAAAGATCCATTTGTTTGTCACCACAAATTTGTGCAGTGACTTGTTCTATTTCCATCCATCAGAAATGAGAACTTCTACGGGAATGAGACAATTCATGTTTCTACCAAGAACAAAAATGGAGTAAGCAATTTGGATATTCCACTTTTGGTGGAACCAATTAATGATCCTCCATTCATTAATGTCCCTGAGTTTATTCTCTTTGAGAAGAAGAATAATGAAGGACATCTCATCTTTGATAGACAAAGACACAGGCGTGATTTCTTGATTGGGGATCCGGATCTTCTTAACTTTCCTGGTAATTCTGTGCAATTATTTTAGCAGACTACTTGGGAGATAAAGGTTTTTGAGATTGTGCTGTCATGAAAAGCAGTTTATGGTAATGCTATTTAGCAGGAACAAAATTGGCATTCGATAAGAATCAAGTGCAACAGAGTCTATCAATGATGTCTTCTTGGTGATGATATCATTAGCTCTCTACTCATCTCTTGCTAGGACAGTTTTTTTTGTTTATATAAAATTTGACGCTTCTATTTCTTAACCTAGCCAGTCCAGATTCAGTTGGAAACTGTTAGTAACTACTCTCACGAGGCCTGGGGTCTTGTAATTGATTTTATTACAGGCAACAATTCTCACTTCTTGGTCATGTTTTCTCTGGAAGTTGATTCTGGATTTCTGTCAACCAAACTGCCAGTTGAACTCATCAGTACAACTGAGCTGAAGTTAAGGAATAGTTATCAATGGCAGCCTCTTCAGACATTTGTTACCATCTCAAAACGCTTTATGGTCAAAGCAAAAGGCATTAGATTTCGGGGAACAGTTAATGCTTGCAATAGTGTAATGCAGCAACTGCTATATTACGTGAGTACACCGTCATATCAAGCCTTAATCCCACTATCTGGGGTTGGCTATGCTATATTGCTAATATATATGCTTGACGTTTGTTAATTTATCAGTAAGTATGATTTTTGTTTTTCTTTTCATACTTCTTAGCATTTGTAGCAGTGATTAATTGGCAGTAATGATTTAATACATATACTAGGTGCAGTTAAATAATAGTTCATGTTATTATGGGATTCTGCTATATCATAACATTGTGGAGAAATCTCTGTTATAGAAGAATCATGATTTTTGGACTTCATTATGTTAACTATAAACTTGCCTGCAGTACTTTTATTTTGGCATCGCTAAAACACATCTTATCAGAAAACTATAAGACCATCTTTATTGTTGGCTCAAAATGTTGGGTAGTTAAGTATCAACATGTTCAAAATATGAACATAACTGAGATAGGATGTTCATGGATCTCCAACCATACAAGAAAAAAACAGAATTAAAAGAGATTATCTGTACCAAGGTTACAGTGGTGCTCATTGAAGATATGATGCCCAAGACGCTGTTAAAATGGTTTGGATATGTGAGAAGTCCAACAGACATGCTTGTGAGGTGAGTGGAAGGAATGGAAGAATTTTGCCGCAATGTATATCTGAATCCAGTTGGTATTGGTGCATCTGTAAAAGCAACAAGGCCTTTTTTTTTTTGTAATAGTAAATGCAATAAGGATTAACTTGAGCTTTTCTTTTCATTAGATGGGTGATTATTTTTGGCTTAACTCAAATACTTATACCAGAAGCATTGTGCTATTGCAGACTTTCAGTGCAAGTCAGTAGCAAGTAGGAAGAGTTTTGGACACTAGTGGACCTTTTTAGAAGTTTCAAAAAGATGGTTAAGTTGTATAAATGACCCTCTCCAATGGCTTTCTGAAAATGGAACTATTGTACACTATGCATCATATTTTGTGCATAGATGCTTCATTGACCTGTTAAGAGAAGAGACAAATGCATCTCTTTCTTTTTAAGCCACTGAAGGTAATTAATGAGCAAACATGGTACAGTGATGCACTCCAACTTCACTGTAGGTTTTGTAGTATAGAAAAGCACAACCAGGTTTAAATTTGGGAAAATCAGTATTGCCATTGAAACAAATTTCTAATGATGGCTTCTTATAATTTTTTTTCTTAAGTTCAACTGGATTTTGCAACCAGGGCGAAGAACATGGTGTAGTCTTAATGGTGAAAATAAGTGATATGGGAAATTACGGTTGCTATCCAGATTGTACAAAAAGGATGTCGAAGCCTCTTTTGGCTGAGGCTAAGGTGCTTTTGTTAAGGAGAAGACCAATGACTCCATTGGTAGCTCATGGTAAGTTAACACTCACTGCAGGTTTTCTTAGACTCGTTCACCACAGGTGACCTTGTCTAACTCTTCTTTAATATTCTTGAATTTTATTCTGGTTTCACCAAAATGATAAGAGTTGAAGTGTCTATATCCAAGTCCTCCTATCCTTACCCGTTTTAGCTTCAATTTACCAGTTGAATTTCCTAAAAAATGTGTATCTAAAACCTAAAATTTCTGTCATCTCAAAATTCTTCTTCTGAAATTTCTCTTTCCCATATTCAATGTTTTCACATTTTGTGAAAGAAGAAATTATTGATTTTCTGGATGTTATTTTTCAGTTTCAGCTATATCTAAAGAGAGACTTTTGTATGGTTCCATAGCCTTCCTTGTAGAAAATGTCAATGAAAACAAGTTTTCAGTGGATTCAAATTGTTACCAGACATGATCTTGGCTCTACCATATGTAATGCCGTAACCAGTAACATGACAAAGGATCTTTATCGTCATGCAAACTCTCATTTTTAGCCTTATTGGTTCCGATCAAGAGAAGCATGAGCAGAGATATGCAAATACCAGTGAACTCAAATTTGCTTCATTTTGTATGATGCAGCTCTGGGATCAGCAGTTGTGATTGAATCTATTTTGGTGTTCTCTCTTGGTGTCCTACTCTTATATTTTACGTGCAAGTGTGCAATTGTCCTGGTCAACGAAAAAAGGAGCCATATGGCTTGGGAAATTGAACTCCCTAAGGTAGAAAGATCCAGTTCCAGAAATGTAAGTACAGGATTTTTCATTGTCAATCGGTACTAGAATCTCTGTTCTTAGTAAAAATATTCTTGTTGCTTTTAATGACCATTCTTCTTGCATGAATCAGCGTCTGCTTTTTCCCCTTATTTTTCTTTTACCGAGTTCTTCCATGCCATGGCTAAAAAAAAAAAAAAAAAAACCGTAATGAGGAATCCTTTGAAATGGTAACACAAAAAATTATTCCAGCCTTGAATTTGCAGTTTATAGGTAATACTGACCAAGAAGCCAACCTTACGATGGCGTGTTATATTTTTTTGTGCAGTCAAATCCCGATTTATCTGAGAATGTAACTCACTTCACTGGATGCTGTTCAAGCACTATGCTCAAGAACCAGCCCTCTACCTTTTTCTGCCAGAGGTAAATGTTATCCATGAAATTTTCATAGTAAATAGATGTGAAGACATTCTTAATTTAAAGTGCCTTGCTTAGGTTCTGCTGGCCATTTTAGATATTCTGGAGCACGAAGAAAATGTTTGACATATCTTGCTATGAGTACTAATTGTTCAGGTTTTATCATGTTCAAGTCTTTCTTTGTAGAATGTTCCGGATATTTGTATTGGATAATCTTCTGATCAAAATCAGATTACTTCATAGGTAGGTAGGTAGATATTTGACAACAATAGGAATCAAAGATCTCTGAGAACAGAATTATGGATTTCACTTAGGTGAATGCAATTGGAAGAAATGAAATGATTTGTTGTGAGCAAACAAAGCAAATTCTGATGTCAAGGATACCAAATGAAAAACTGTAGCTTCTATATCCCAATACCATGATTTAAAATTGGAAAAGGGTATCAAACCAACTTGCTTCAAGCTTTGATTTATGATGATGGATTGCTGCAATTAACTTCAGGTCACGGGATCAATCTGGAAATGGAAACTGTAGCAAGGATGAACTTCGTTCTTCTCAATCTTCTAGCGATCACCACCAGGAGACACAGACACCTGTTTTAGGTCTTATGCCGCTTGCCTCTGAGAAGAAGGCCCAAAGCTGAATAGCCTGAGACAGTGCAGAACTGCAAACAAACTCACAGGAGGATAGTTTCAACACTAGTGTTTTTGTTTGCAACTCTTCTCACTCTCTCTCTGTGTGATAAGGTGTATTAGCTATGTTCTCCCTCTGTTAGTGATTTGTGAATGCATAACTTGACATGGTTGCAAGTACTGTGATTGCATAGATGTTCATCATCAGCTGGT
Organism: Diospyros lotus; assembly: GCF_014633365.1. Lineage (NCBI taxonomy): Eukaryota > Viridiplantae > Streptophyta > Magnoliopsida > Ericales > Ebenaceae > Diospyros > Diospyros lotus. The sequence continues at coordinate 6,330,364 of NC_068341.1, forward strand.
TTAGTGTTTCATTGGAAATGTTATTGGAACTAACATTTCCAATACTGTGAATTACACAACAAGTTTGTCATGCTATGCTATGATATTATGATTTGGACTAGAATTTGTGTGAGAAATTAAAAGAATAAGATAATCATTTTTTTTTGAAAAAATGTGTATTAAGTCTCGGCAGTTGTTCAGAATCATCAATAATCATTAAAAAATTGAATTGGCATTATGGAAAGGGTTTAGGAATTTAGTAATGCCATTTATACATGAATTTTGTACACTATGATAAAATTTAATAATATTTTTTAAAAATTAATAATACTTTTATACATATACAAGTAAAGTTTACCAACTTCGTAGTGATCAAACTTTATGCCCCAATGGGCATAGCCTAACAGTTGGGACCATATATGTGTTAGTCTCAAAAAGTCATAGATTTAGTTGTTATATAGTCAGTGAATAGTCTCGTGTTCGAAGTCTGTCGCTGAATTTCGTGATTTAATCTCTTGCAAAAATCTTGGGGCTGAGCTGCGGGGTTCTCGAGTGAGAGATTTCATCTTTTGGTCCTAAATTTTATATATTATAAAAATATAATAATATTATTATAATACTCGTATATTAATATATTTTATTTTATTAATAGGACACAATAAAATGCGAGAATCACGATAGTACCGTAAAATAAGTATCCAAATATTATTTCCCAACTACAAATATCATTTCCGTTAGTGAATTAGGACTTTTAACTAAAGTCGGAGTCAGGGAGATGTCTCGCGTTGGCGTTGGCCTGAGCCTAGTACAGTCGCAGATAGTTGCCAATATAAAGACAAAGAATACGATCACTGCTCGGCAGAGCCACCGCCGAGATCGCCGCCTCGCAGCAACCATGGCCACTGCGTCGTCCGCTTATCAGAAGCTCCTGAGCGTCGGAACCAAGATCGTCGCCGTCGGCCGTAACTACGCCGCCCACGCCAAAGAACTCGGTAACGCTGTCCCCAAGGTCCGACTTCCTCCTCCAATTCTCTCTCTTCGTTGATCTAGGTCTTCACCGAGGCCACTAATTGCAATTGCACAACCATATGGCCAAGTGACGGAGATTCTTACGTGGTGTATTGGCGTAGGAACCGGTGTTGTTTATGAAGCCGACATCCTCGTATTTGGAAAATGGAGGGACGATAGAGATTCCGCCCCCTCTGGAGTCGCTGGATCATGAGGTGGAGCTTGCGGTGGTGATCAGCCAGAAGGCTCGGGACGTTCCTGAGGCTACTGCTATGGACTATGTTGGAGGTCTGTGTTTATAATTGACTGAATTTCTCATTCATTATTAAAAGTTGCTTCCTGAATTTATTCTGTGGCGCAGTAGCCTTGTATTTGTGTATGCACAATTAGCTGCTGTTTCTTAGTTGATCCCTCTTAGACTGCAAAAGTTGCGGTGCTTATAAGTGAAACATATGCATGGAAGTAATGGTAAAGTGAATTTCCAATGTTGATGTGTTTGCAACTAGGAGTTATTAGGGTAAACGGAAAACAGACGAAAAGAAAATGAAATGATGAATATGCTTCCTGTGGATGATCAACCAATAAATGATCTTTTGACCAATACCGTTCTTGGATTTTTTTAGCACAATTCCAAAGAGAAAAAAGAAGAAGAAGAAGAAATAAAGAAAGAATGAAAACCAAATAAATGTAGCTTAAAATCCTAGTTTTGAACACTGCTTGGGGGGATGCCATGATTTGAACTTGCCTGCAAACTCCCCTAAGCTAGGATCAACTCTTTGAGTGAAATGCATGTCACACCCTAGGGTTGGGCTAGGGTTTAGAAAGGGAATTGAGAAGATTATGAAAGTGAGAGAGCAGAATTGGGAGGGAGAACTCAGTCAGATGGAAGGAAGGGAAACAGCAAGAAGAGGGAGAATGTTAGAGAGAAAGGTAACAGAAAGTGAGAGAGATAACAGAAAAGATTCAATTCATTTCTCAACATGCCTTCCCATCCTCTAGCCGTGGCTTATTTATGGCCTCACAGCCCATGCACCCATGTGCAGTACAATCGGTAAGTATAACTGCCTATAGCTAAGGACAAATATCTATAACAGAAAGGAAAAGAAAATTACAATTACTGCCCTTGGAATGTGACAATGCATTGGTTGTTGGTTCCATTTGAATGGAGGTAGAATGCTTGGTTGAGGGTCTTGTACGACGTAGACTGCCTAGAATTGGAAGTGGGAGCTGAATGGATAAGAGACAGGTGTGAGCAGCTAAATGTGATAGAAGGACAAGATGGTCGCTTCTTCAAAGGAGCTGCTTCACAGAGCAACAGATATTTAGATCTTCCAAAAAGTGGAGGACCTGTATCTGGAAAAGTTTAGATGGTTTCTTCGATTAACACAACAGAATGAAGAGGGATTTATATTCTTTCAAACCCTAAGAACAAGAAGAACCAAAATCACCCTACTCTGATGGACAAGTTGGTTTTGTTTTTAGAGAATTCGGTTCAACACATGCTTTAAGAAAGGAGACGATCTTCAAAGTAGAAGTTGAGAATTAGTTATCCTTGCATTTTCAGCAAAGATTCTAATGTTGACTGGTGCAGCATGCTCAGCATCAGGGCCTATTCCCACATTGATAGTCTACTAGAGAGGTCTTGGGTAATATTACTTGGTCCTATGAACTCGGGAGTCGCCTTCAGCCTGGACTTTGGAGCAAGGATCCATGGTGTTATATTGGTATCAAAGCTACCCCAGGACTAGTACCAAGTGGGTGTAGGTTAGAAAAGTGTTTGAGATTGACTTGGGTCAAATTGAGATGTGGAATTTCTGGCTTGACAATGCTAAGAATTAAAGGATATGAGTTTGTTAAGCCAATCCCACATCAGCAGTTTACTGGGGTTTGGTTTTGGGTAGATTTCTTGGTCATGTAAACTCAAGAGTCACCTTCAACTAGCACTTTTAGGTGAGGATCCAGGATGTTACACTCAGAATTTCATAAATAGAACAACACTAGCTGGGGATAGAGATTTTGCGTTTGTGCAAAGGTTTTGTCTTATCATTTCCAACCCTTGCTCACTTCATCTTCTTCTATGAGTTTTCTGAAGCTGCCATTTTACTTTTCCTGGGGATTTTTCTGGCTGATGGCTCTCATTCTCATTTTTGTAATTGGAGGAGAAACAATAACAACAAGAAGAAGAATCCTAACCCTTAATCCCATTAGGAAGGATTAGTTACATGGATTCTAACTTTCCAACTATTTCTATCCACGGACGTATTTTAAGTAAGATTGTTATACCCCATGTTATGTTTAGGATTGTTTGTCAGATTTTCTTTGGTCTTTCTCTACCTCTTTTCTATCTAGAATCATGATATAAGGTTTGACGATATTTTGGTCTGGCACTCCTTTTTGTGCGTTTGGGATCAATTGTGAATAGGCGAGAACACTAGAAATTCTTGAGGGGATTACTTAACCCACAGGAGGAGAAGGGCAAATATTTTGCAGTGACTATAATAGCTTTGGTAAATGGAGTTATTTTTCAAAATTTTCAGAAATTATAGTTAACTGATATGGTATCTCATAATACCTAAATCTGCAGGTTATGCACTTGCACTGGATATGACTGCAAGGGAAATTCAGGCTTCCGCAAAGGTGACAATTTTTCTTCCTTTGGCTTTCCTACAAAAGTTCATCAGATAGGAATCTTTTTCCTAAAGTGTTGTCAATTTGAGTATAGCCAACACTTACATTGTGTTCATTTTTTGTTTTAATTGACTGTCTTTTGCCTTGTATGAATACACCAACTTCAAATATATCCAAAAATCTAGTATAGACTTCATTTCTGTTTTAAACCTGGTTTTCCATAAAGGATCTTTTGTTTATTTATTTATTTTTTAATTTTCTAGAAACAACTATAGTAGTCTTTTCTTGTTTCTGTCGTTTTTGATTAATCATTCTTTTCTGTTTTGATAATGGGTTTCCTTTTTCTTGTTATATGCCAGTCTGCAGGTCTTCCTTGGACTGTAGCTAAAGGGCAGGACACTTTCACACCAATTAGCTCTGTTGTAAGGATCAAGTTATAATATTGTGTAGTCTTATCTCTTTGCTTATACTGCTCCAGTTTCATTTTGAAGATTGATTGCCGAGACACTGAATTAGACTTGTTGGTGCATATAGTGCACATTCAAATGGGTATCTACTTTTCAGAAGTTCAGGCAGAATGGGGGTGGTTGAGGCTGGTGGGAATTAAATGGTTGGCCACATTTTTATTTTATAAATATGGTTTATCTTACTTCAAATTAATAGTTATGGTGTTATGTTTATGGGCTGGATGAAGGGGAATGAGGGCAACTTTGAAGCAAGATGAAACATTTGGTTGGCATTTCTTCTCTTCAGTTTTATATATGTTATAATCAAGCTAGCCTTTATTTTTTCTATTTCACATCTAGGTGGAAACAATAGGTCTTTAGCCAATTAGTTTAAGTCAAGGTGTGAAACATTAGTAAAGTGGATGTATCAGGAAATAATGAACATGAATAAACTGTCATAGTCATCTTGTTTCACAGTTATTCTTTGCTTCTATTTAGTGTGGTGACAGTTTTTATTTAGTCTTCCAACTTGATAGCTGGGAATTCTTTCTGCAGCTACCCAGATCAATTGTGCCAGACCCACATGACTTAGAATTGTGGTTAAAGGTATAATTTGTCAATTTTCTTTTCTTTTCTTTTTCTTTCTATTAGTGTTCCTTGCATTTTCCTAAGCAGGTATTTCACTTCAATTACTGAGTACATATTTTTCCTCTCAGGTAGATGGAGAAATTCGACAGAAAGGTTCAACCCAGGATATGATTTTTAAGATCCCTTATTTGATTAGCCACATAAGCTCTATCATGACACTTCTGGAAGGAGATGTTATTCTAACAGGTATTATTTCACTTCTTGCCTAGTAAATTTAGATGTTCCACAGTATTTTTCCTAGGCACACTTTTTAAGTCATAAAACTTGGCACATTCTTAAAATTTGCAAAAGCAATGAATCTACGATTTCTGGGAATTCAAGGGCAGGACCTAAAGACAGAAAATTAGGCATAAATCTATCCAATTTTAAATGTGTGGTTGTTGGACTGAATGCAAGAAGCACACCTGGGTAGAGTTCAAGTAATTGCTTTGCTTACCCATCCTCCTCCTTTGTGGGCGTGATAGAAAGACACAAGCCACCTACTAACTGATGTTTTTGTTATTGTAGCTGCATGAGGAATCTGGGGCCATAATAGTTCTTTAGGAGTGCTATTCTTTCTCATTTCTCCCCCCTCCCCTTGCCTGAAGGAGCCTGCTATACTATCCCTTTTTTGACCTTTTAAGGGAAGGATAAATTTGTGAAGAGGGTACCAAGGTTTATTGCCCATCTACAAAAGAAAAGGATAAAAAGTACACCTATATCCTGTACATAGTCATCTCCAAAAAGGCTCTAAAAACCAAGAGTCTGTCATTTATTTGTGCGTTTCATTATCTATAACCTAGTCATGGTTTTGAAGCATCTTTTGTACATCTAATTCAGAGAATTCCTTTCAATCAAAATTTCCTATATTTACATTTTATGGACAATTTTGGAAAAACTTTAATCCTTTCAATTATTTTTTATTGATTATGCTGAGGTTCAGCTGAAATTTTTAAAATGACTCCAATATGGTCGATATTAGTTTGAAATTCGAAGGCTATCTTTTCTTGGGATCTGATTTTCATTTCTCAATAAACAAAATCTCAAAATTTATCTATTTTGAGATTAGAAGGCTATATTTCATAATAAATATTTATGAAATATTTATCTCTTATATGATATTTTAATCTCTTATATTTTATGAAATATTTTTCTAACATGTAACATAACAAAGCATAGAAATAGAATAGATTATTAAAAGAAGCAGTGGAATGGATGTAAAATTCGGTTCATCTTCGTTGCACTTCCCTCCAATAACACTTTTGCTTGTTCTGCTTTTGGAATTGGCTTTTTGACTTGGCTTGGAGATCAACGCTACGCTTTCTTTTTTCCCAGTTTCTCCTTCTCCTTCTAAGTATTGCATTTGTCCACGTACATGGCCTTGGCCATTGAATCTAATAAGAAAGTGGGTAGAAATTTCTTGGGTTTCTTTTCTAGAGTCTCCACTCTTGCAAATTGCAACTAGTTGGATTCCAGTTAATTTCTGCAGGGAATTTGGAAACGTATCTTCACTACTTCATTTGCATGCATGCATGCATTAAATTTGAGGGATTAAAGAAGAGCAACCACAATCAGTCGAATTATTATGGGTTGAAAAGTGATGCATTGATCATATCTAAAGCACCTTCATCAAATCACTGTATGAATTATGGGTTGAATAGGACAGGCTTATGTCTATCTCTATTTGGGTTGGAACAGGATTATTTATGTTTCTGTTTTTGATTAGGAGACTGTTTCCTTTCTTATTACTCTTAGGAGAATTTATTTTCAGTTGAATTAAGAGTCTTTGTTTCAATTAGTTACTACTTGAAGCATCTTTTGTACATCTAATTCAGAGAATTCCTTTCAATCAAAATTTCCTATATTTACATTTTATGGACAATTTTGGAAAAACTTTAATCCGTTCAATTATTTTTTATTGATTATGCTGAGGTTCAGGTGAAATTTTTAAAATGACTCCAATATGGTCCATATAAGTTTGAAATTATAAGGCTATCTTTTCTTGGGATCTGATTTTGCATTTCTCAATAAACAAAATCTCAAAATTTATTTGGTTTATTTTTTTTAAATCTGAATTTCGATGTATTTAAACTTGGCCAATTAACACTAACAAAATTTTGCAAGTATATTCTGAAACTTAAAAATCCTGAAACTAAAGGAAAAATTGAGTTTTGGCCTGTGGATATTCCATTGAGCTTGTTTCTTCTTCTTCTTCCTCCCTCTCACTTTATTTTTTTATTGTATTGTTGATATCTATTGAAATTTGTTTTTTTTTTTTTAATCTGAACAAGCAAATATTTAGTACTGCAAATCCAGGAGGGATCTGTTCCAGTTATACTTCTCTTCCCTGGCAGGCAAATCTATTGTCACAATTTTTTTTTTTTTTCTGTTCTTTATCTATCCAATAATAATTTTGCCGAGGCATACCATTTAGAATCATGCTAGATGTACATCCATTTTGTACATCTTGGGCTACATAAGGGGGTATTATGACCAAAATACCCTACGCCTCACATGCGCCTCATGAGGAGTTTTTTTGTCATAATACTCCCTTATGTAGCCTAAGATGTACAAAATGAGTGTACCAATAGCATTTTCCTACCATTTAACTTTTTCTCGTCTTCTAGATTAGAAGCTTCTCCGAACAACTACTGGTTGAACAAATCCTGTTGCTTTAATTAATAAGATGGGATATATTCCAATTCTGCTGCTTCTGTCCATTTATTTTTCTTTTGTGAGAAGGTCTAAAAATTGGAGCAAGAATTCCATTTGAGTTCCTGTAACTGTGGAAACCTAGTTATAAATAGGCATTTTTTAGTTATACCCATGGCAACATGGAAGAAGCAAAGAAGCATCAGAATGGGCATGCATCTGAATGCAGCCATTTAGCAATTTATTTTGGTGCAAAAACAAGACATCTGAGAGTTGAGGCCTAAAGTTGATAGTTGTCCAGCCATGAGCCTATCTCAAAAAATAAATGGTTGTTTGTCCTCTGTTAACTCATATTACGTTGTAATCTGTTTGTGCAGGCACGCCTCAAGGCGTTGGCCCTGTCAAAGCAGGCCAGAAGATAACTGCTGGCATAACAGACCTACTGGACGTTCACTTTGATGTTGGGATCCGCGAAAGATCCCACAGAAATTGAGCTGAAGCTAGGCACTAAATGCCGTATTAATGAAATCACGTTTTCTGGTATGTGGCCGGTGGCCACCCTCCCTACAGAGTCAACATGGTGATTTTGACAGATTGTTGTCTGAACCTTGTTCGATTAAGTTAAACTGAGGTACCCATTTAAGGCAACGTCAGATGAACATGTTGGGTTGATTGTCAATTGTACCTTAGGTTACCGATGGAGTTAAAAGATTTTCCCACAAACTGTGGATTAAATGTCACCATTGCATGGTAAAATAAGAATTTATAGTCCTGCAACGGGCTCGTGTAATAATAAATAAGATCAGGCTCAGAAGCCATTTATTAACTTGTGATGTCACTGGGAAACACGCAGTTTACGTAAGAAGAAACAGAAGAGCCATGCACAGAGATGCAGATGCAGTAGCACGCAAGAAAAAAGGGTCCTAAGAAACCGAACATGAAGAAGATGAAAACTGGTTGAAGAAGTGAAGAATGTGATTGTTGATCTTATCAGGCTTTTCTTCATGGAGAAAATGGCCTACTCCTTCCATGACCACTACTTCCTGCAGGAATGGGACATCTTTTTTGAAGCCTCCCTTGTGTATATAATCCTTGACACCAGGGGCATTGTAGGTCAGATCGAGGTCTCCTACTATAAATTTAACCGGCACCTTCACCTGCGCCCTGCTCCATGGTGCCGTGAGTTCCCAGTTTCTGCAACAGGGGTCAACATATTAATTGCATCGGCTTTAAATGTTAGAGATGGAGGTAGATAACTTGGAAAACAAGACCCCACCAAACAAGAATGGAAACAGAGAGTTGTTAGGTACTTATTGGCACTTGTTAGAAATGGTTCTAGCACAGAAATCAGGAGGAGGACATAGATGTTTAGTGTGGTCTCTCGGGTGTAAATCTTACATTCGTAATCCCACAATAATGAGAAAAATCCACTATTACCTTCTCATTGACATAGTTTTCGCGTGGATGAAACTGAAAATCCTCCTCCTCCGGATAACTAATCACTCATTCTGAGATGAGATGACATTGATTGTCGAGTTATGGCACAATTCATGAAACACACAACCTTGGTGTGATAGTGGTGGGTCTCTATTTATTGGCAACAAATCTCTTTGGGTATCCATCCTATTCCCACCTAGAGTAGCTTCCCGATGCATACATAGATTTAATTTTGCTAAAAATCCTGGTCTCACCCAAGATTGAAATTCCAAGAGTTCCCTATCAAAAGCCAAGAAAATGCATGAAACAAAATGTACGAATGGTGCCTTGAGATTTCAGAAGAATTCCCCAAACTTGAGCAATTAATTAATCCATCAACCCAACCCATATGTATAGGTATGTACTTACAGGTCGAGAGCTCGGTAATAGTTCAAACCACCGGTGAAGCCAGAGTCGTGATATTTGGCGGTATAGTAATCAAGATCCTCTTCGGAGAGCCAAGAGGGAAGAGAACAGGAGCATCTGGTTTATCTCCAAAGCCAATGCCCTTTGGTAGAAGAAGGGGAGCTGGATTTCGGTACGTGAGGAAGTTTCTCAGAACTCTTCTGGTTCCCATGTCGTCAAATTCAGCTTCTATTTCTCCAGGTTTCTGCAACCACCAACCACCAGCTTCTAATTAAGGGTGATGATATATATATATATATATATAATAAATATAATATGATCTGCCTGTAATTTATTTATTTATGAATTTCTACACAAACATACCACTCATTAATATCTATTTTCTTAATTAAAAGAGACTTATTATGAATTTTACAAAACTACAAAATTCTTGTCAACATAAATTATACAAAATAATGTGACCTATAGATCAGGACAGAAGCTCAAATGTTTCTCTCTCTCTCTCTCTCTCTCTCTCTCTTTTATATTTTTATTTTTTATGTTAGACCCGAGCTGTGAAAAATAAAAGTAAGCCATGGTCCTTTGGGATACCAATAGTGAAATAATAAGAGCTTTGTAGGATTCATTGATTAGTTGATTTATTAATAGAAGTAGCTATTTCAAAAATAAGTTCTCTCCTTTGAGTGCGTTTGACATTCTTTATAATAAATTTTACGTATTATTTTTGAAATTTATTTAAATTACACTGATCACTTTTGTATTTCTCAAAGTCACATATACCTCCATTGAACACATTCTATTGCCATTAATTAAAGAGAATTAATTTTATAAAAAAATTCAAACTACCCTTCCCTCTCTATTCTAATTTTTTTTTTTTTTTCTAAAAAAAAAATCTTAGCTAAACAAACCCACTAGCATTGGGTTTCACCGAACTCAGCGATGGGTTTGCCTGTTGGATTGGAACCCACCACCATAGCAGTGGGTGCGACTGGCAAACCCACTACAATTGTGGATTCCAATGCCAAAACCCACTACAATAACAGGTTCCTCCATTCGTAGGAACCCCCCATTATGAGGTTTCGCATATGCATGGGTTAGTTTGTTAAAAAAAAAGAAAAGGAAAGGAGATAAAGAGGAGAGGAGAAAGAAAGAGACAGTAGTAACATTGGTTCCACAGTGGCTATAGTTATCGATCTGTTGTCATTAACAAGAGCTGGTCTATTATGTTGCATAACACCCCCGTGGGGCCCACACCTTCCCTCTCAATTTGCTCACATTGACAAATTGTATGTTACCCGACGCAGGTAAGAGAATTTTTTAAAAAATAAGAGATAGAGGAGAGAAAATGTGAGAGAAAGGGAAGAGAGGTAATATAAATATAAAGAATAAAATAGTCAATTTTTAGAATCTATTGTGATTAAGAAAACTTGTGTTACGAAATTATTACGTTATTCATGTCGGATAACATAAAATTTGTCTGATGCAGGCAAAATCAAGGGGGGCGTGGGCAAATTTGACGCAGATAATAGAACGGAGCTGAATTGTGTTATTTGGATGCAGTTTAAATAAACTTTAGAGGCAGTGTTGGAAATTTATCTTTTTTATTGGTTTAGTATTAAAAGAAATATATTTATTAACATAAATGCAACTAATAAAAATTATTTAGATAAAAAATACATTTAATGTAGCTTATCACAGATCCTAGTGACTGACGCGTGATAAAAAAATTCTTTAAACAAATTATAAGACCTAAAATATTAAAACAAGTGAGAGGAAGAATATATGTAAAAATAACCTAATTAAAAAGGGTTTAATGCAATTTTTTACTCCCTAAACTAATAAAAAAAATGATTTTAAGGATATCAATTAAATTGTACTCACTATTCATCCATCAATAAAAATAATTTTATATACTTTTAGTCCATGACTTAATCGACGTTAACTGAGACGTTAATTTTACCTCGTCACGCTACCATGTTACTGAAACGTCACTATCACGTCACTCATAATATCTACGTCTGTCGTCCATATTTTTATAAATAAAAAAAAAAGTCTACACACACCTAGACATGGCTGCCGGTGGCCATGGCTCCCTTCTTCCCCCTTCTCCCTCTTTCCTCGTTTTGGACTGTTCTTACCTCTACACCCGTAGTCAATTCAACCATTGACGTTTGTCTCGGACACAACAGTAGTGTGATCGCCATCGTCGTTCGCCTCTACGACCTTTGTCATCCTCGTCGTCGCCTTGCCATTTGACTGTCCACATCGTTTCTTGTTCTCAAATTTGCAACTCGCGATTTCATCCACCAACCGCCGCTGCTTCTTGTCTCCGTCGGCAACCATCGTCAGCGATGGTGGTCACACTGCTATTGCGTCCGAGGCGAACGGCAATGGCTGAATTGATGACGGATGTAAAGGCAAGAACGGTCTAGAACGAGGAGAGAGGGAGAATGGGAAAGAAGGGCTCCCCATGGTAGTCGGCAGTCATGGCTGGGTGTGTGTAGATATTGTTATTTTTTTTTAAATAAAAATATGGACAGTAAATGTAGATATTAATTATGAGTAACGTGGTAGTGACGTGACAACGTGATAATGTAAAGTTAACGTCTCAGTTAACGTCAATTAAGTCAAGAACTAAAAGTGAATAAAATTATTTTGTTCAGAAATAAATAGTAAGCACAATTTAATTAATATCCTTAAAATTATTTTTTTAATTAGTCCAAAAACTTAAAAATACATTAAGCCAATTAAAAAGTAAAAACCCATCTATTGCTGGGTAGAATTAATCCGATTATTTTATTTGTATATATATAAAGGTTTATAAAGATAGGAAAAATGTTGGGAAGCAGCGGTTCCTAAAGTATTTTAAATTTACAATAACACCCCCACATTAATTAATTATCCTGAAATATTAATTAAAATAGATAGATGGCTAAAGTACAACATTGAAATGGCACAAATGACACGGACGAGACGTCTGTTTATTGCAGTTTAAAATCTGTAATTTTTAACTTTTAATTTTAAAAAAATTGAGATATAGTATTTATTTTAACTTATAGAATTCTAACTTAGTTTTTACTAGCTTTTAGAAGGGGGTAAAAGTTGACTTTTTCAAATCTGGGGTACTCCAGCTTTTATAATTTCTGCTTAAATAATTATATTTTTGTGATAATTTTGTCCTTATTTTTAATAAATAATTATCCTATTGTCTACGCAATCATAAGTTTTTCTTCTCCACCACCATCTCTATTTTCAGATCTCTTCATCTCTCTTACCATCTTCATCTCTCTCTATACTCTAATTAATTTTTTTATAACACTTAAAACTTATACATATACACTAATTAATTTTTAAATTATCATTTTATAACTACTAAGGGTATTATGGATAATAATATAAAAATAAGTTATTTTACAGCTTATGATATCAAACACCAGAACTACTTAACTACATTTTTTAAGAAGTTACAACAAACAGATCCACAATTTATTCTAAGTTTTATAAACTATAATCTAAAAGGTTAGAAACTATAATTTTTTTAATTAATCTGTAATAAACGGGTCAAAATCTCACATGGATGCATCGTGCATCATGCATGCCAGAGATTATTATGAGTTTAATTAGAGAGACGAGGAATTAATTTTAAATTTTTAAGAACCTGAAATCTGCAAATATAGTAGTCGTCGCCATAGGCGGCGCACAAGGCGTCGAGCGGCTTCCACTTGGCGCTCCTCTGAGTGAAAACCACGCTCATGTTCACCACAGCCTTCACTTTGTCCGGCCGGTACAGGCTCAGAGCCCAAGCCATAATGGCCCCCCAGTCGTGCCCCACCACGAACACCTTCCCCTGCTCCGGCGCCACCGCCTCCAGCAGCGCCACCAGGTCCCCCACCACGTGGAGGCTGGTGTATGCGGCGGCGCCGGCGGGGGCCCCGGTGGTACTGTCGCCGTAGCCGCGGAGGTCCGGGGCGACGGCTCGGTATCCGTGGGAGGCCACGTAGGTCATCTGGTGGCGCCACGTGTACCAGAGCTCCGGGAAACCATGGATGAATAGGATCACGGGGCCTTGCCCTATTTCCGCCACGTGCATGTTTATGCCGTTCACGCCCACTGTCTTGTGCTCTATTATTGCCTCCATGAATTGTCTCTCCCCTCTGGAACTGGAACCCTGTTGATTTTGGAAATGGCGTCGTTGATTCAAGGTTGAAGACGAGACGGGGTTGGCCGCTTTCAGGTTCTGCAGTAAGTAGCCAGCCAGGGATTAAGAAGGCGGCTTTTTGTTTTGGGAAGGAATCTGAATTCTGGAAAGATGCTGGAACAAAGAGTGGTTATTATTGTTTAATATATAGGACCCTTCATCTTTACAGCAAAGTATCTTGCAGGGATATTGTTGGGTCGGATGTCATTGTCAGTTTAATCGTATATATATATAAGAACAGTAATTTTAGCCATTCTAATTTATAAGTTTTAACTTATGTGAATGGATTGTTGTTTTCCATCTTACGCCCGCAGTTAATTCTTTTTACATATTTTGGGATTTAGAGTTTAAGATACTATTCTAATTAATTAATTAATTAAATGTTAGACCCACAGACCTTTTAAAATCTTATAGAATAATTACAAGCTAAGCATATTTTAATATTTAATTAAGGAGAAGTTAATATAATTTTGTAAGATGCAATAAGTAAAACAACCGAGGTGGGAAGCTGGAAGTTGAAACTTGAAAGTATTAATGAATGATTAAAGCACTAAAGCCTGGGGGTTGGGGATTGGGGAAGCAACAACCATAAAGTATTACTTCTTAAAGCACTCAATCGGAGCACAGATTGATATTCTCAAGTATAGCCTTCAAAGCATCAAACTTTAATCTATAAAGTATTACTTCTTTTTTAAAGTAAGATTTCTTATCTTATTAATCTTTGCTTGGATCATGCCGGCCCAATCTCAGCTCTCAGTCCACGTCTCAATCATAGCTAAATCACGACCCAATCTCAATTCACAGTCCAATTTTGACCCAATCTTAGTTCTACAGCAGTTTGTAGCAAACATTATCTATATAATAAGGGAGAACAGTTTTTAAATTGTCTTAAATGTATAGACATTTTAATGATTGAGATTATTTTTAGATAAATTGATGACTGAGATTAAAAATTTTCCCGCCCAACAGCAATCATTAAAAATCTCACTCTCTCTCCCTCTGTCTTTCTCTCTCTCCCTTCCACCCACTCATCCCCGTCTCCAGGCCCCCCTCTCTCTTTCTCTCTCTCTCTCTCCCACCCACCCATCCTTCTTTCATACACATAGGCAGACTTCCTCTATCTATCTCTATATAAATACAGTACAGAAAGCAATGGAGCCTGAAGCATGTAGCGAGCTGGATGCGACGGTCAGAGGCACGACCAATGGTGATCAGATGCGGCGAACAGCGATGGCGGTTTGTGCGCGTAGGCAGAGGCGCGGGAGGTGCCCCACGGCGGCGAACGGCTAGCGACGACGGTGGGGTGTTGGCCGCGGAGGCCAAGCCAGCGGGCGGTGGCCGTGTGTTGCAAGAAGAAAAAGTGGGAGGAAGAAGATGAAGGGAGAAGGAGAAAAAAATAAAAGGAAAGAAAAGAAATGCTGTGCTTAAAATACTTAATAGAACGAACTTAGTTGATTATAATTTCGAGTTAATGTGCTGAAAATTCTGTTGGAAGCTTCAGAATTTGGTCAATGTCTCATTGAAAAGAGAGAATGAAAGATCCTGAAATGAAAAGTTGGTTTGTGGTTTATGTATGTATATGTTTTAAATTTGGGTTTGGGTCTAATTGAATGGTTGATCCATGGAGGCTTCAGTATTCATTCATCCTTTGGGTTTAGGTTGCATTTTGTTGTAGGGAAATGAGCCCGCTGCATGTCAATGCATTCTGAAGTCATTCCTCTCAAAGATGGAATTGAAATTTTTTTGGGTTTTTGATTTTTAACAGCAATGTTGGTATTGCAGCAAGCAAGCACACGTGATCACTCAATATGATAGTTAAAATTTATATAATTGATTATAATGGAAGAATTGAAGAGTTAAAATTTTTTATTTTAAAGACATAATTAAGTTATTAAGAGTAATTATATGTATTTTTATTTCTTTGCTCATTCATTATTTTTATATTTTAAATAAGTCTTCACTAAAGTATAAAAATGCATAAATTCATTTTATATAGAATTTGGGTGGTAGTAAATATTATATTGGATAAATGTATTATATATAAATTTTTTAGAATTTTATTTTCAAAATAAAGATAAATGATGTCTTTTCTTAGAATTATATTTTTATTAAATTCAAAATAAAGATAAATATAGTTATAATGACTTATTTATATATATATATATATATATATACTAGCGTATACTCTTGCCTAAAGACACGGTGTAAATAATATTAACGGTGGGGGAGGCGGCCATCAACAGCGGGCAAGGGGGGAGGGGCGTTGGTGGCTGCCCATGACGGTCATTGGGTTCGAGGAACGTTGATGGGTGAGGGGGGGTTGGTGGTGGCCATCAGCGGCTGACGGGCGGGGGGAGGGGGCGTTGGTGACCGCCCATGGCGGACGTTGGGTTCGGGGAATCTCGAAAGTCATGTAGGACGATTGTAAACAACTAAAAACAGTCTTATTTTTTTATTTATGTAAAACGATTTCTTATTTTAAAATGTCACTATATTCTATGAAATTTTCTGTAATTATCTATCCTCATATACTTTAAAAACTTCAAGCCCAAAATCAAGCAAATCATTTGCCTAGAATATATTAGTGATAAAGCACAGAAAATGAGTATGGCACTGATTAAATTTATCATATAGGACGATTGTAAATAACTAAAAATAGTCTTTTCATATAATAAAGATAAAATTAAATAAAAAACCCTTATAATTTATCTAGGACGATTTCTCTATTTTTTGATTTCTTATTTCAAAATTATTAAAATTATTATTATAATTATCATCTATATAATAAAGCAGGAGAATATTTAAAAATATGTAAAGTAGCGCAGAGACACATTTTAATGGTTGAGATGAATTTTAAATATATATTAATGGTTGAGATTGGCTGAGATGAATGATGTTCCCACCCATTCACTCCCTCACTCACTACCCCTCTCTCTCCCTTTGTCTTTCTCTCTCTCACAGATCCACCCACCCACCCCTCACTATCTCTCTTTATCCCCCTCTCTTTCTCTCTCTCACAAACTCATCCGCCCATGCCATTGGCAGGTGCAACAATGGTGAAGGGAAGAGAGGGTCGACTGTGGGTGAAGGGTCGATGGGTACGACAACCACTCACTCCCTCAATTATTGCCTTTCTCTCTCCCTCTTTCTTTCTCTTTCTCATAGACCTACTTACCCACCCCATCGGTAGGTGCGACAGCGGTGGAGGAATGGAGGGTTGACAACGGGTGGGGGGCGGGCAAGTGCGATGGCAGTAAGAGGGGTAGGAAGGACGACGGCAAGTGGGGGGCCTACGGGTGCAACGACCACTCACTCACTGCTTCTCTTTCCCATTCTATTGCACCATTTCTCCCTACTCCCTCACTCATTGCCCCTCTCTCTCTCTCACACACACATACCCACTCACCCACGCCATCAGTAGGTGCGATAGCGTAAGGGGGGAAAAAAGGGTCGACGACGGGTGAGAGGGCATGCGGATGGGGGTGAGGCGTTGTGAAGGTTAATAGGGGTGCGATGGCTGTCCGAGATGACTTGCACGCCCCCAACCGGTCGCTGTTGGGGGCTCCAAAAGTCCCCGACGATCGACGATGGCTGACATGTATTGTTTAATATTTAATTTTTAATTTAATTTATTCGGTAGAGCACTTACTGATGTGTTTTATTATATAGATTTAGTAATTTTTTTTTATTATAAAACATTAATAAGTATATAATAATTTTAATTTCTATTTTTTGTTCAATGTTTATAATTTTTTTTATAATATTAATAAATATTATTATATTTTAATTTTAATATTATTTACACCGTGCCTTTAGGCACGGGTATATACTAGTTACTCTATATGCTACGCTTGCTCCAAATATCATCCCATCAATGAGAATCTCATTCTTATTAATAATAGATCTCCTCCATATTTAGTGAAGGTTCCGTTGGTACCATGTCACTGTTAGGGAGCTCTTTTGATGTCGGATATCCAGTTTCATCACCCTACATCGCCTAATACATGTATGCATGGGATCTCTCATCTTCTTATATAAACCAGTTCTATCAAAGAGTCAATGTATGCTCTTTTCTACCCTAACAATACTCTGCCACTTTATTCTTTTACTTATTTGATCGTCGAAATGTTTATAGGTGCCATCTATTTCCCGACGAATCGATTGTCGGAGCCCATTCTTTGTTGCTGCAAGCT
Source organism: Diospyros lotus (assembly GCF_014633365.1). NCBI lineage: Eukaryota > Viridiplantae > Streptophyta > Magnoliopsida > Ericales > Ebenaceae > Diospyros > Diospyros lotus. The sequence goes on from NC_068341.1 coordinate 6,347,937, forward strand.
CACGTCTGACCATCGATTTGAGTAGGAAAGAACAATGTTAAATTGAAATCTCTCTGTAAATAATAAGATAAATATATATATATATATATTTCTCTTTTGTAGAAATTTTATTGTCGCCTTACTCTATTCTCATGTATTATTAATGTAGTTAGTTAGTAATGACTCAATAAATAAGTTTTATTTATTTAAAATTAAAATAAATTTTAAAAATTATGATTTTAATATATAAACAAAAAATATATATTTTAAACATTTATTCAATAGATATAAATAAACTGACTTATTATCATCTCTAGTGACAATATGAATATCTTACACTAAATATTTCTCTGTCTTGGTTCAAAAGCAACCAGAGATGACATGATTGCGTGGTTTGCTCTAGAAAGACACTCATGGAAAGTGTTCCTTTTAATTATAAATTACAATTCTTCCTTTTAACTCTTCCCAACGGGTATCAACAGCCATTAGACCATAATTGTTAAGGTCACTTGCTACCAACACTATGGTAGTTATTTAATGACGCATTATGTAGTGTGTGAAAAAAATATATCAAAATAAATTTTTGAAAGAATAAATTTTAATGGTCGAAACTTAACTTTTAAGAAGACGTAAAAATAAGACTATTTTGTTAAAAAAACTCAAATATGTTACTGAAATTTGATTGAGAAAAACTTGATTACAATATCTAACTTCTAGGTATATTTATAGTGTTTGGCTAATTCAAATTCATCTAATATTTGTAACTAAAATTCAACTAGAATCCTAATAAAAATAAATTCTAAGTAAAAGTCAACAAGAATCATAATAAAAATAAAACCTAATTAAATATGAAGTATAATTCTAAATCAAATAGAATAATGGGGTAAAATCATAAATCAAATAGAATTCTAAAACTTAAGTATTAAAATATTGTTCTGGCGTGGTTGAGTTGGCTTTAGACCGAGTCTTAATCAATGACCATATCATTCACCTTCACTTAAGAAGAATTCATCCTCGAATTATGATTCAGGTATGACAACTCAATATCTGACAAATATAAAGAAAGATTAGCAACATTGAATGTTTTGCAAATACCCATATGATTAGGCAAATCCACAACATAAGTATTATTATTGATTTTCTTTGTAATCTTATAAGGACTATAATTTTTTAGCTTGAGCTTGTTTTACTTTCTTGCTAGAATCCGTTCATTCTTTAAGAATATCATGACTTTATTTCCAACCTCAAATACCTTGTGTTTCCTATACTTGTTAGTTGTCGCCTTGTACTTTTTATTTGTGCAACTTTTACTTGGCATCTTCTTGAACCGCTTGAACTTTTCTACTAAGGAAACATGAGCAAAGACATTCCTTCCCCTCTTAACCCTATCTTCGTTGGCATAGGTCCAACCATCACCATATTTGTTGTCATTTGCCTCCATTTTATTATTATTTTTATATTGACGATGCTGAACATTCCATCTTGAACGCTTCTCTAATCTGGTAGACCTTATCACATGTTTTTTTTCTCCCATAAACTTGATTTTGACTCCTCAATAGCTTTTAAATTCATTCGTAGATTTTTCTTGTCTGGAGAAATATTCTTTTGCAACTGTTTCTAATAGAAGTTGTCACAAATCGATTTCTAAATAAGTAATGACCGACACCAATCCTTAGGCCCAACAGCCCCACCGTGGATTAGTAAGCCTTTTTCTCTAGCTCGATATGCTAAAAGCATTAATACTATTGATAAAATAAAGAACATGGAGTAAAATACTATTTCACCTTCTATAATAACATTTCAATATTCCATATACAGTAACTGTACAAAAATAAGAATATCAATCACACTACTGTCATAAATACGTATACAGTCCCATATCTCTGGCCCTTGGCACAATTATGTGCCACAAAAATAAAAGGCAAATGATCAAACTCAACAGTATGTGTATGTCTTTACAGAGCATCCTATATCACATCAGGAGTCAAAAGGGAGTCTGATATCATACCAGAAGATCTGCTGGACCAATATTCAAAAATGAGAATTCCCTAAAAATATTTTAATAAAAGGGGTGAGTCTTGTGAACTCGCGAGTATAAGGTATGTCATGCCCACTAGGAGAGTATGCAATAAAAATGCTAAGATGAGTATCTTGGATACAATAATATATAATAGTAAGACGAACAACGAGTAAATGTAGTATAAGTTACTTAATTTGAGATTCAAAAGAAAAACATAGTGTAGGAAAAATAGGTGCCTAAAAACAACCCCCATAAGTTGTTCCCGAACCACCTAAGTCCCTTATACTTTTATATGAGATACATGCACTGATTTTAAGGACACACTAGTAGAAACTGGTCTAACGCCTATACACACATGCACTCAAGTATATATACTGGCACATACGTCATCATCACTATAATATCATAATGGCCCATATGATAGTAGTGCTGAAACATACTATCCGTATCTCTCATGGCCTCAGCATGCCAAGCCTCACAGTACCATGATCTTTTCCTACTGTGAGTCACTAGGGAATCTACTAGATAGTCCTCTAATAATAATGCAAGTGATACCTTATTTAAAGCACAAGTCATAATCATTTATCATTTCATGTGGTGCCTAAAATACACCATATCATTCAATATTTCACATTCTTAAGACAAGAAATCAGTTAAGGTATCTTTCAACTTATGTCTCTCCCAGTAGGATGAAAATATTTCATGCAAGTTAGAAACATTTAAAAATATTTTTCTATGATCCGCATATAAAAATCATGTACAAGTTATGCATATAAAAATCAGTACAAGTTTATAATCTTTATGTATGAAATAGTATATACGTGCATTATATAAGGTAAACATAACATATTATGTCTACTCGCTTGGAAAACGATGATTCAAGTCTGAGTCTGGGGAGTAGATCAAACAAAATTCTGGGAATCCAAGCCGACAATAAATAGAATGGGATGGTCACATTTGGGAAATAAAAATAACGACGTAATAAAATTATGGAAGATCCTAACTATTGCCTAACACCCTAAATCAGTTATTTTATACCTTGGCCCGTGCAATATTCGAATTTGGCGTCATGAAATTCGTCGAGCTTAGCCATCGACTACGTCATCATGCCTCACCTTGCATGTTACGCGTAAGTGTATAGTGGAACTACACACCCACTTATAGGCTATAATAAATTAGTATATATATATGTATTTCTGTATTCACCCATAAACTAGTTTTCTTTTAATATAGATAATATATTTTTATTTAAATTTCTCATTTTTTTTTCAAAAAAATATATATATTTATATTTATAACTCAATTGATAAATTTTTAAAACAGAATAATTAATTAATTAATAATTTAATAAATGACTTAAAAGAAATAAATTGCAATATTCTAGCCTCAGAATAAAATGAATCCATCAGAAATCAAGATTCGGGATAAACCCACGTTATCATCATAGGCTAGCCTAGAATGCACTCGGGGGTCAGTCTTGCTCGGCCTTGAGTCATTTAATAGAGCTTTGTCCTTAGGATTCTGACAACAAAATGACTTGCCAATCACATCGCCAATTCCAGGAGACCTAAAGAGAACCCAAATTAGATTGACGTCGATATCCTGAGTAGGGCCAATCTAACCAAGTTATCTTAGGTCCACGGACAAGCAACAAGAAGGGAGAACAAGCCGAGTGGGCCAGCCCAAGGGCTGCCACAACTGGGTCAAGCCATGCCCATCACATTGGGCCATCCTATAACCCAATCGGGCCCTGCCATCATAGTCTAAAACCTAACCTGACATGCCCAATCCCAAAAGCCTTCATTTTCTTTTTCATTATATTTTATTTATTTTTATTTTCTTTTATTTTCTTCTTTTTCTTTTCTTTTCTTTTCTTTCTTCCCAACAATCTGTTGCCGCCGGCGACCACCACCGACCGGCGAAAAACGACTGACTAGCATACCGATTCGAAGCCTTCGCCACGAACAACAACATATCTCAAAATGAGACCCATTGGACGGTTGGATCTTAACAGATATAAAAATTAATTTTTGGCTAAATAGGGACGCATTCTGGCCATCGTCGTTGGCTAATTACCGGCCATTTTTTTGACGATCGGAGGCTACCACAAGGTGCGCAGCCAGGGGCGGAGCCAGCATAGGCCCAGTGCAGGCCATGGCCCTCACTGGGCTTTTGCCCTCCATTAATTTGGCCCACACTGGGCCTTGGCCCTCCATTAACCTTGGCCCTCCATTAATTTGGCCCTCACTGGGCCTTGGCCCTCCATTAATGATGAGAAAATTTTGATCGGCTTTGTGGTTTATACTAATTTTTAATATATTTATATTATTTATTATTTTTTTCTTTAAATAAATTTTGCCCTCACTGAAAATATCTTTTGGCTCCGCCTCTGTGCGCAGCACCAAGGGGACCAACATACCAAAAAATGAGAAAGATCGAACGGCTAGATTTTCATAGATCTAGGGTCGAACTCTCGGCCATAATAACAAAGCTCACTGCTAGTCACCGCCGGCCAACATGGCCAGCGATTTCCTACGATCGGAGACCGTCATTCAACACCCTCAAGACATCCGACCAACATATCCCAAAACCAAAGAAATCCAACGGTCGAATCTTTGTAGATCTGACCTTAAACAACTGGCCAAAAACCTACATCGCGCTTCAATACACACACACACACCCCCTTGAAACAGCAAGAAAAACCGTCAAGATTAAGCCAAAACGCTTACCACTTTGTAGATCAGGGGCACTTAAACAGTAGAAATGAAGTCGGATCAAAGATCGAACGGCCGGATCGCGAGGAATCGACAAGAATCTGAGAGGAAATAAGAGAGATAATAAGAATGAGAGAGAAAAGGAGAGATGATTTGGGGGGGGGGGGGCTGCGCGCCTCCTTTTTCCTTTTATATTTTCATTTTTTTATTATGTATTATTTATTATTATTATTATTTTATTTTGTTTTTTGGATCTTTACAAAGGCTTATTCTATGACTTCTAGTAGTCTCTCCATCACTTAAAATATTGATGTTTGAATCCTCATTTGATCTAAGCACTTGATAAGCTATAGCAACAGTTGCTACAACATTCTTAGTTTCAAAATCTAATTTCAGATTAATACCGAAAGCAGTCGTACTACCCGAGTTAACTAGCTTGTGAGATCCAACACCCCTATCCACAAAGAGACCCCTGTGACCATCTTGCTTTTGTAATCGCACAGGTGAATATGTTCCTATTGCTTTTGACTCAACCATGCCAAAGCTTTAATAAATTGTAGAAGGACCTGCTACCATGGCCTCCATCTCATTTATAGTTGCACGTCGATCAGAAGAAACATCACCATCCTTGGATAGGGAAGCAATGCTTGAGCTCTCGGGACTAGAAAATACCCTAATATGAGTCAATAATCTTGGAGTTTTTGTCATGTTAGCAGCATAAATTAGACATGAGTTTGCAAACTTTGAGGTTGCTGGGACAACATAATGTTCAAGATCAAGCTCCAAACTCATCAAATAACCATTATTTAGTTTATACTTATCGTTTCTCGAATAGTTGTGTTGATGTGTATTCTTCCTAACCTATTTACCACTAAGGTTGGCTATCATACGATCAAGATCATCCTCATTGTCACTATCATCCATCATTGGTCTTCTAGGATTAATGAGGACATGATTAATGACTGGTTTTCCAGATTTACATAGCCGGCTTGATTTATGCCATTAGTTCGGTTCCGATTATCCTTAACTCGTTGTAAAATGTCCAATTGGTTGCGGATTCGCTCCAATTGCTGTTTCATTGTACAAGTTATTTCCCATTGTTCTGTGATTACTCTCCAAACCACGGGCAGCCCTCGATCACCGTCACGAGGTTGGTTGCTACCTTTACCTTCAAGATTGGCCATCTGATTAGTTGATTAATCGCTTTGATACCACTTAACGCAACGTGTAGCGCATGTGTGAAAAAATACACCAAAATAAACCCTTGAAAGAACAAACTTCAATAGTTGAAACTTGACTTTCAAGAAGACGCAAAAATAATACTGTTTTGCTAAGAAAACTCAAATAGATTGTTGAAATTTGATTGAAAACAACTTGATTACAATTCCTAACTTTTAAGTATATTGATAATGTTTGGCTAATCTAAATCCATCTAATATTTATAACTAAAATTCAACTAGAATTCTAATAGAAATAAATCTAAGTAAAAGTCAACTAGAATCATAATAAAAATAAAATCATAATCAAATATGAAGTAGAATTCTAAATCAAATAGAAACATGAAATAGAATTTTAAATCAAGTAAAATTCTAAAACTTAAGAAGTATTAAAATATAGTTCCGACGTGATCAGGTCGACTTTGAGCCTAGTCTTGATAAGTGATCGCATCATTTAATGAATGTATAGTAAGTATTAGCGAGCCTCTTATTCTTTATAAACTTTAGAAGCTATCTAGAATTTAATATAACCTCCCGTTGTTACCGCACAAGGGCTAACACAAAAAGCAACCGAATTGGGTTGGTAAAAAGACCGTTCTTCCATTGAACTGTCGAACAGATCCCGGCAATGACACTGCGCATTTGAGGTTTTTTTACTCCTTTCTCACTCGCCTAAAAGCCAAAAAGTCACTTGCACACATTACTCACAATGGACAGATGACAGACGACAGATAGAGATGTTAATGAAGCTGGTTCCAGGGCTGACCAAGAAGACAATTGGAAAGGCCCCCTCTGTACAAGTATAAGCGGCACTGAAGTAGCAGCATGTTTTCATTTGGCTGATGGCGGAAGAAGACGTGGGCTGGGCGCCGTGCCCGACGACACAAAAACCAAAAAGCCAGAGAGCAGCGCATGAGCCGGGGCCTTGGCTACTTGTCGCATAGCCAGCCAGCCCGCCAACCAGCCATACGCCACCGCCGCTCCTGTTTTGGACACTTCCCCGATCAAGACAACTCCCCATCCTCAGGCGCCCACTACTACTTTTTGGACTGTCACCTATTTAAAAATTTAATCTCGAAAAATAATTCACACGTAAATTTTAATAAGATTATGAACCCCTTCACCGAATGACGAAGGTAAAGGTAATCTTGTTAATCATCTTAAACAAAGAACCACTCTGAGATGATTCCACCTAAACACTGTTTAAAACCAATGGAGCTACCACTCAGATGATTCAACCTATGCTGCTTTTGTAATTTAGTTCGCTGTCGTTGGATCCAATCCAATGAAAAATCTACACTTGTGACGAGGAATATTTGTAACGGTAACTTGGCTTATATGGGGCCGCCTAACGTCTAGGGATACCGAACCGAAACAAACCCGTTCCGACTAATCCGGTTGGGGCCCCAATGTACCGCAAAACTAGATCATAACAATAAGCAAGTATCAGGGACCCAGAAATATCAGTGCCATCTTTAGAAGATCAAATCAAAACGTCGGCGTATCATCTGTTCCCTCCTTTTGTGCCTTGGCACTTGACAGTGGCCACCATCTCGGGACATCATTGGGAAAATGCAAAGGAAAGAAAAAAAAAAAAAAAAAGCCTAGTGGGTCAAACCCCGATTTGCTAGTTGCAGATAGCAGTGAAGAGGAGAGAGAAAGCATAAAGTTTTCTTCATTTTCCTCCATTGGCTCAAAGCGCCTTTTGCAAGCAAATTTGCACAGAAAAGGCACCTCCTCTCTAATCAAAGCGGAAAACAAACACTTAAAAATCAAATCAAACCCAGATCACTTGGGCTGAACTGCTGACTAAAAGTTAAAAAAAAAAAAAAAATTAGTAGTCACCATGATACTGGATTGAGTTTATAATTCACGTGACCAGGTATATGGGCATGGCAGCAGAGGTTGAGATCCTATGCGGCGGCGGCTCCACGTTAAGGTCCCGGAGGCTGATGTACGGAACCTCCACCTCGCCCCTCCTCGTCGGCGTCAAGGTCCCCGCGAGGGGCCCCGACGACGGCCGGCTGGTGGTGCGGTAAGGCGAGGGCGACCCGCTTCGGCTCTCAGTGATGTACACGGGCCCGGATATTGATTCCCTGCAGCAGGCGCGACCACGGCGGGGCGACCCAATGCCGTCATCGTCGTGATGATTGGCGCGGCTGTGGGCGTGGGTCCAGCGGCGGCTGAAGAAGAGGAGAGCGGCTCTCCACCAGCGGCGCTTGCTCTTCTTGACCCGCTTCGAGTCCTCTTTGGAAATGGGTTTCTGGAGCTTGAAGTGGAGCGGGTCTATGGATCTCGACGAGGTCTCTCGCTTGTGCTTCCTTGCTTCCTCCAGCACCTGCATTTTCACAAGGGCGGGCTTGAAGTGAATCAATGGGAAGTGGATAAAACAGGCAGATATAAGCAAGTAGAAACCAAACCTGGAAGTAATCGATTTGAGGATCAAAGCCATAGTCGCTGAAGTGGTGAGGATCTGGGATAGGAAACACTGGGGACTTGTTTGACATGCTTTTGTGTTTTGTATATATCTCTCTATTCTTCTGTCTCTCTCCCTCTCTGTCTCTCTCTGGTGTATGGTTGGTTTGGATGAATTTAATGTCTGGGTCGTGGTCCTGTTGCTTGAGGGAAAGGGCGAAGATTAATTTGAAGGTTCTGCAGTGGAAAAGGAAAAGGGTAGAGAGAGAGAGAGAGAGAGAGAGTTTGGAGGCTCAAGGGTGGGCGTGGCGTTGGTACTAGGGAACCCTAGTAAATGCAGTCACATTCTTTTTCAGGATTCCAATGGAATGAAAACCCACGCCTGTGTTTTTAAATGCATTTATGATCTCACATGGACATGGCTGAGTGAGGCTGCAGGAAATCTGGGAAAGGGGATTGGGATTTACTGCTGCTAGCTACTGGCCGGGTTAATGAATTACCTCCTCAAGCTCCAAACAGCGAATAGGCCTTGGACTTGGGGATTGTCTTGTTTTGTTTTGTTTTGTGGGACACATGAGATAGATATCCTTCTCCGTTGTTAAGGGTCCACCATTACCGATGGTTGTTGTTACATTTAGAAACGTATCAACTAAAAAAGAAAGTGATCAACGACTTTCAACTTGCCTCCTCATTTTATTGATCACATCGTTGACTGCAGGCTAATTTCTTAGCAAATTTAGTGTTACATTTCATTTAGATGTGTTTCAGACTTGTTAATTGCTTTTATTTCTCAATGATTATATTATTATTATGCAACTAAAAGAGTTTTGCCTCCAAATGAAGTATCCTATATTTAGTTTTGTGGGCGAAGATATGCTTCAATCAATATAACCGCATATAAACAAAATATATATATATATATCTATCTTTAAATACATAAAATATTCCTTATCTTTTAGATTAGTTGAATAATAATAATAATAATATAAAGAGAGCCCAAACCCAAAGGTCTTTAATTCACATTGCTTTCTGTCCAGTGTTTTACCTAACTTTGCCGAAAAAACGCAGCTTTAGGAGGAAAGTAGCATCAAGACATCAGACAGATTGCTTGGGATGAAAGGGCTGTGGCGATGATTGATTGACCAACCAATAATCAAAATGATCGGTTCACCCAGCTTATCTGTCCCACCGTCCAGTCATCAGAGTATAATGCAACACTACAAATGCCAATGATGTGATAACAAAATTAACTGCAGTGGGACTTTTAAGGATAGAAGAAGGCAAAGGCACCAATTGCAGCTTGAGGTTGATCAGGGCTTGATCAGGCAGGCACGTTAGAAATTCTAATTCCTCACCTCACCTTCATTCTTTAACTCGATCTTTTCCCATACTTAAAGATGACTTCTTGTAGTTAATTATTTTGGATCACTAATTTTATTGAAGAAAAAATATCTCATGAGTGGGGAATTGATATCACTCCTTCTTAGCTTATACTTAGCTTCAAATAATATTTATTTAATTATTTTTATATGTAATCATTTTTTTTATTTATTTATCAATTAACGATAGAATAAGAGATCAATTATCATGACTTTGAAACTTCCATACCACTACTTGAGATTTTAGATTAGTTCACATATTAAATAGTGTATTATATAGTTTTCCTTTTCTTTGTAAATAATAGTGTATTATTGTTAAATTCGTTTTAAATTTTTATTAATTTAATTTGGAAACTTATGATTATAATTAAATAAACATAAAAATGTATACACATAAATTTAGTCTAAAAATATATGAATCACAAAGTTTTGATTTCATCATGTATAAGGAAAGGGGTGTGAAATGATGAATTTAAAGATGTAAGCATTTGAATGGAGTTGGAATTTTTTATTAGGAAGGTGAGAGAGGCTGTTGACAGACACTTGATGACGACTAAAAAGGAAGGGTGGGGGTGAAATAATAATAATGAATTACCAAGAAAAACTTGTGATCTCAACTCATCTAATGATTGTCTTAATCTATGGTGAAGAAAGACCATCACCATGATCAGTCTTTCCCCATGTTATGTCGGGCTAGGTGCGAGGAGCGACTGAGATAAACGATTTTATCTTTTGAACCAAGAAAGACAACCACCACACTCCATACTTATCACGTGACTTAGTCCTATCTCGTTTCAATTCTTTTTCTCTCTCACTTAAATATTTATGTATTTTTAATTTCTTTTCTTTACTTAAGCCACGCCACCTAGTCTTATTCTCCAAATCCCTGGACGAGGTGGACCTTGGACCTTTTGTTGGGTTCTGGTCCAAAAGTAAGTTTTGAGGCAGGCGGCCTAATTTCCAGGCCTTACCCTACGCTCCCGGGCCATCAAAGTTGCTGATGAGTAGGTGCTGTCCAGTCAAGTGGTAAGTGGATCCGTTGGGTTATAATAATAATAAGTATACCCCCAACAACAACAACAACAAATTTCAGCAGTGGCGCAGTTGATGAAACTAGTATAATTTGCCAACTATCCCACGAGCCCTCTAATAATTGCACTCACTAATACAGGTAAATATTTTCAAAGGGCATATATACATCATATTTTGTATTTGTTGTCAAATCCCATAATCGTATTTTGTTTTCCCTATTTCTTTCTGCTGCTAAATTACGACTATAATGTTGTTTATTGAAAAAATAAATGAACAAATAAGTATATATATGGACATATATGACATTGATATGAGAGGTCGGGTCGGCTGCTGCTGCTTAGCCTAATACAACGGAACCAATCCACAACAATAATCAATAAAAAGAAGGTAACACGGAATTTAAACATGTGAAAAGCCGGAGGGTATACAAGTCATTTCGTCAACCCCGCGTCACGCTCGGCGTCTATTAGACTGCGAGCAGTGCTAATCGCAGACCTAAGCGCAACTACTCAGAAACCATCAAGAACCTTCCCCCGCACCCCCCCCCCCCCCCCCCCCCCCTTCCTTCTCTCCTTTCTCTCTCTCTCCCCCGCCCGCCCCCCGCCTCAAATACCAATTCTATCTATCTCACACCACAATTCTCACTCTCCAGCTCTCTCTCTCTCTCCCTCTCTCTCTGTTCAACATTCTCAGACCAAAATGGGTCGTCCAAAGGGGCCTGTTACGAACTCCTCGCCGGACAACGGTAACTTTGCGCTCAGTGGCAGGATAATGCTCAGCGCAATCGTGATTCTCTTCGCCGTGGTGGTTTTAATGATCTGCCTCCACATCTACGCCCGCTGGTACCTCCTCCGCACCCGCCAACGCCAACGCCTCCGCCGCCGCAGCCGACGCCGCACCCACCTGATCTTCTACGTCGAGCCCAACGCCCCCGCCGCCTCCCGTGGCCTCGACGGCTCCGTCCTCAGCTCCCTCCCGGTCTTCGTCTACTCCGCCGCCGCCCAGCCCGATGCGCTAGAATGCGCCGTGTGCTTGTGCGAGTTCGAAGAGAATGAGAAGGCCCGTTTATTGCCCAAATGCAAACACAGCTTCCACACGGAGTGCATTGACATGTGGTTTCATTCCCATTCCACTTGCCCCCTTTGCCGGTCGTCGGTGGAGGCGGTGCCGGAGTGCGGCTCCAACGTTGTTGTTTCGGTCGGCGAACCAGATGGTGCCGAAGCGGCTTCGAGTTCCAGTCCTTGTGCCGCGTGCCGGCAGCAGGAAGATGCTTCGTCCTCATCGTTGGCTGATCGAAGGAAGGCGTTCGAGCCGGCAAACGTGAGGATCGATGTGCCGAGTAGGTCCGAGTTGGTGGATGAGTTGGGGCTGAGTTCGCCGGCGAGTCATGGTACCAAATCGCCGTCGAGTCGTTTGCTGTCGCTTAGGAGAATCCTGAGCATGAACAGGAAGGGGCCGGCGGTTTCTCCGTCTTCAGAGCTGGGAACGAGTTGCGGGGTTGGCACGGCTGAGTTGGAAACGGAGTGTGGAGGGCACGAGTCGAGTCGGCATCAGACACCGAGGTGAGGCCGACAATCCGAAAGGGAACGTAATTTGAGTCACGCGATTGATGAAACATTCGACGACGAATTGTGTGTCTGTAAAGGCGCATGGCCATTTGCCGGCCTTTCACGGCATAATAATAATGAATTAGTATTGACGTGGCAGAAGACGAAGAGTGGTGGATTAGTATTAGTAATAGTAGTAGTAATAATAATAGAGTAACAGTACGCAGTCTTTGCGGACTCGGAATAGTCAGTGGCGCTCGTCCAGTCCAGTATACATGGGATGGGAGCAGGAACGAATCATTTTATTTGATTTTTTATCTTTTATGTATTCTGGTTGGTTTACTTTACTAGTGGTGTAAAAAGAAAGATAGATAGACAGATAGGAGGAGGAGTTCTTCTTGTGAACATAATAATAATAATCTTAAAAAATATGTTTCTTTGTTTGCTTGCTGTGCTACTACTTCACGTCCCATTTCAAATAATCTCTCTTTCATTTATTTAATAAATAAAAGAGATAAGAAATTTTTATCCCAATTTAAATTCAGTTACCGAATTTATAGTATCATCCAGACCAGAGTTAAAAAGGTTTATATATATTTAATTCAAAATTCAAGGACTGACAGATTAGAGACCCCACGCATATATATGTATATTACCGAAATGGAATTTGACATTAATTATTATTATGGTGTAGTTTAAAAAATATCAAGAGTTATTTGGGATGAGATTTTGGGTTTAAGTATTAATTATGGGATTTGTTTTTGTGTTCCATTTATTCTCGTCAAATGATATCAATTCAATACGGCATAAAAAAAATATAGAAATGAAAAATAAATATAATATGAAATAAAAATAATATTTTCTAAAAATAGTAAAAAAATACAAAATACATAAATAAAAATATATGTGAATCTTTTTGTAAATATAATTTTTAATTAAAAAAATAGTTATTCAATTTAAAAGTATACATAAATTCTATTCTATAATAAATTAAAGAAATAAATTTTTTAAGTTAGAGACAATTAGAGATAGAATTTTTTCAATTTTTAATTTTTTTGAGATAAAAATATCTTTTTGATATTTTTATAATATTACGAAACGATTCTAAATTTATAAAAAGGCCCACAAACATTTTTTTTTTTTGCCGTTTTTAGTATTTTTGAAATGCCCTCGAGATGTTACTGTGCATCAAAGTTCAATACTAAAAAGTGATATTAATATTTCCTTTTTTAATAAAAAAAAATTGATATCAAAGTTAGTTACCTAACAATTTTTAATACTAAAAAAAATGAATATTAATAATAAATTAGAAAATGACCCTTTCCATTACTTAATAAAAACATAAGAAATTTGCATGATTAAGAAAAAGGTATAATAAAAAATTTAACGGTGCATTTGAGAAGGTGAAAATGTAAGTCGGATTCATTATTCATTCAAATTTTAAGAAATTTTATCAAATAATTTTTTTAATAAAATTTGAAAAGTAATTTTTTTTTTTAAATCAAAAAATTAAAAACCTTAACGAATGATGTGAGAATTAAAATTTCATAAAATAAAAATTCTGTCATACTTTTGACTCCCAATCAAACACACGGTAAAGCTAGAATGATGTTCAAATATTGAATGTCTTAAACATAAATGAAGCCGTTAAAGAGTATTATACAATGTTAAGCCTTGAGCGTTATAATAATAAATAAATAATGGCAGGGTATTAAGGAAAATAAGTATTTAAGACGAGGGTAGAAAGGGAAAATGCAAATGGGAAAGAAAAAAAGGGCTGTAGATATTATTATAATGGGTAGACTTTGACTCTTACTCTCTGGCATAATAATAGTCTTTGCAATTGAGTTGAGTTGATGTGGAGTGGTGGCGAAAGTCCTTAAACCCGACGAGAAACGTGACGGAAGCGTCTTTGCAATTGCAAGGCCATGGCAACACGGCATCAGAATTTAGGAGGGAGGGAGGAAGAATCTTCTTTGAAACGCAATGTTAGACTTAGAAGTTGACAGTCCCCCCTCTCTCTCTCTCTCTCGCCACTATTTCCACACGCTTTCTTCCCTTTTGCATTTTGTCGTGACAAAAAATATTATTATTGTATGATAAATAAAGTCTTGAAAGAAAGAAACATCGGGGATTAAGGTTAACGCTCACTGATTGTCTGATTGATTACCACTTGTCTATATGTTACCAGCTACTTACCAAATTGTTATTATTAATTGAAATACAAGAAGGGAAGGGAAGGAGAGAGAGAGAGAGATGGTGGTTTGTCAACCTATCTATAGATAAGGTTGTATGTACAAGTAGCAAAATCTGGTTGGGTTTTCCTTGTTGATAATGAATTTTGTGTTCCCCTTATTGATAATAATTTTAAATAATAAATAACTGCATCTTATATTTAAATATTATGTATTTATATATTGTATTTTGTTTTTTAATTAATTAAATAAATTATTTAAAACATGATATATTTATTATCAACTAATAAAATTGTTTAATTATTATAAATAAAATATGATTAATCTAAAAATAAGATACATTTATTGCTATTTAATCATTTCCCTAAAAACACTAGTTGTTATTATTATTGTTTTTCGATAAGATATATTTATTATATCTCTTTTTTAATACAACAACAACAACAACATATCTAGCCTTTATCCCACTATGTGGGGTCGGCTACATGAATTCTAGACTTCCATGTATTTCTGTCTTTTGTCATATCCTCATTTAGATCTATATATTTCATATCAAATTTTAATGTTTCTCCCAAAGTCTTTTTGGGTCTACCTCTACCTCTTTTTGTGACTAATTGTTCTATTTCATCAACTCTCCTCACATGAGCGTCTCTTAGTCTCTTTCTCACATGACCAAACCATCTTAGTCTAGTCTCTCTCATCTTCTCCTCGATTGGCACTACTCCTACCTTATTACGAATAACTTCATTTTTAATTTTATTATTTCTTGTATGTCCGCACATCCATCTTAACATCCTCATCTCCGCTACACTCGTCTTTTGCTCATGCTGGTATTTGACTGCCCAACATTCTGAGCCATACAACAAAACTGGTCTTATAGCTGTCATATAGAATTTTCTTTTCAATTTTAATGGAATTTTACCATCACATAACACCCCCGATGCATTTCTCTATTTTAGCCAACCTGCCTTAATTCTATGTGCGACATCCTCGTGGATTTCTCCATCTTTTTGAATCACTGATCCCAAATATCGAAAATAGTCATTTCTTTGTAAGATTTGGTCTTCTAATTTTATTATAACATCATCCACTCTTGCATTTTTACTAAATTTGCATTCCATATATTCTGTTTTCTTTCTACTTAATTTAAATCCCTTAGATTCTAAATTGTTTCTCCACAACTCAACCTTAGTGTTCACTCCTTCTTTTGTTTCATCCACCAACACTATGTCGTCTACAAATAGCATACACCATGGCACATCTGTCTGAATATCTTTAGTGAGTTCATCCATTACTAGGGCAAATAAGTATGAGCTTAGTGCAGAACCTTGATGCAGTCATATTGTAGTTGTAAATGGTTCAGTATCCCCTCCGCATGTTCTGAGCATTGTCTCTACACCATGAAACATGTCCTTAAGGACTTGTATATAGGCTATTTTGACTCCTTTCTTCTCTAAAACCCTCCATAATACTTTTCTAGGGACCCTATCATAGGCCTTTTCTAGATCTATAAACACCATATGTAGGTCCTTCTGATGATCTCGATACCTTTCCATTAGACGCCTCAGTAAATATATAGCTTCCATTGTTGACTTACCAGGCATGAAACCAAACTGATTTTCTGACACCTTTGTTTTCTTTCTGAGCCTCTGCTCTATTACTCTCTCCCAGAGTTTCATGGTATGACTCATTAACTCAATTAATTAAATTATTTAAAATATGACACATTTATCATCAACCAATAAGATTGTTTGGTTATTGAAAATAAAATATAATAAATATATTTTATTCAAAAATAAAGTGCATTTATTGTTATTTAACCATTGTTATTGGTATTTCCCGTATTACCTCTTATGGGTTAGGCTTGATCCAACAAGTTGGTCCAATCGCCTAAAACCTAGTAAGCCCAAGCTGAGCTCGTTAAGACAAGTTTACACATCGCTAAAACCCGAGCTCGGATCGCGAAACAAAGTGAGCTCTCAGCGATATGCTCAACGAGGTCCTAGTAATTCTTCCAACTTGCTAGCCTAGCCGTTCAAACTATTTAGTTCGCATAACAACATTGTTGCTGAATAATCGAAGGCAGGGATCGATCTACTTTATCCGATGCAAATCAAATCCCTTATAATACGGAGCCGCACTCCCGATTTTATTGAATGGATAAAGACATCTTGTTCCTATGATGTTATTTTTTCACTCTTGTATTTTATGCAACTGTAAATACTTCTTACTATAAATAGGGGTCGAAAATACCATTGTAGGGGAAAGGACAACAAGAATAATATACTGTTACTCTGACAAAATATCCAGAGAACAGTCATGGAATATGCATCATTCTGGTCTAATCACGTAAAAATTTATTGTATCCATTTTATTTTATTCTTCCTTCTTGTGTTTCAACTTATTTATTCATTACGGAACTACAAATTACAGTCGGCTGGTTTTGAACATGGACAACCATAATCTTAAATCAATAGTTAATATTACTTACAAAGTAATGTTTATATATTAATCAAGATATAAATTAAAAAAATATAAAATATGAAAAATATTCTAAATTTATGTAGAGAGTTAAGTTTTAGAGGTTTCATTTTTCAGTTTTTAAAGGAAGACAACTTTATTGAATTTGCCATGGTATATAATAGGAGGCAAAAATATAAATGATTTAATGAATTGGCCTTGAATTTGGCATTTTCCTGGGTTAGACGCCCTTTGTTTGCAAAGCCTGAAACCACCAAACGATGGGTTTTTGGTGGGGGCAGCAATTTGACCAACAAAAAGAAGACTTGTCCCACATCGTCGATTGACATCCGAAAATTTTTCTTTATAATGGATGACTAAGAGGAGTGCATCACGCCGAGCTAGGTTGCGTTAGCTTGTGACCCAGGCGGGGGCATTAGAGTGGCTGGACAATGGCTTGATCCATCGTGGCAGGGCTTGCGGACTGCAGTTCCCGGTCTGCCCGGTCCAAGTAGGGAGCTGGGCCATGCGGCCCGGGCGAAGGCCCGAGCCTCATGACTCCTAGAGAGGAGGGCAAAGCGTGAGGCTGGCTTCACAGAGCAGCGACAACTTCCCGCTCTCGACGGTGGAAGAATAACAGGCCGGAGCACTTCCGGCCCATATTGTCACATGGGTCTTCTCAATTGGACAGCCACCTTTTTCTTTAAAGAATGCTTGAGCCGTGTCATTTGTCTAGCACTTTTGACATATTAAAATATTCGTTTGTTGGGAGTAAAATTGAACACAATAATAATGCTAGTGATACAACACAATTATTTTCTTGTTAAACCCACAATTAGCTTAGGGGAGAGAATCTGGAAAATTTTTGCTTATTTATGGTATTTAAATTGGTCTCTTTATTAAGAATAATCTACTTACCTCTCTAATATAGTCAGGCCACACTCAAGTAGCCTTTGTTTTATATTTTGCATTGACTTATCTTTGAAAGCTCCAAACAGAACAACTCCAATTTTGCATGGAAGAGTCTTCCTAAGCAGGCTTTGGTTTAGACATTAAAGAGTTTTTCTATCACCCACCCGTTTAGTGGTGGTTATAAACACCTGGACCATTATCACACAGAATGAATCAAAATCTCATTCCAATTATGTCCAATCCAAACAACACCCTTTGAAATTCCAGCAACATCTCACACGTTTCTTTTCAAGCACCATGACAAGATGAAATACCTTAAAACTAAAATAGACAACAAATAGTAATAATAATTGTTGTTAAGAGTTGTCACTATCACGAATGCAGCCTGATGCCGCAAAGCAAAGGAAAACATCCATTTCTGTGATAATCAAAGATGCCTTGTTTAACTGCTTTGCCTAGAAAAAGCTTAATATCCCAGTAGTATAAGTAGTTGGGAAAATCATTCACCATGTGGTAGTTGAGTGATAATGGCCCCTACATTTAAAAGTTCATGTATTTGTAGGATAACAGTACCTTCCCCCCCCCCCCCCCACAAAAAAAAAAAAAAAAAAAAAAAATTCGTATCATAAGAATGTCAAGATAACTAACCCGAAAGTTTTCAAAGCATCCTATTTGATAAATAAAACAAAATCAAAGCTCAGATAGGTCATACATAACAACAACATGCATATGTTTGTTTACTTATCCCACATCGCGTATCTATAACAGAGCATACTTCCTTATAATAGACACGGGAAATTCCATCATGTCGCCGAGCTAAGTAGCGTTAGCTTGTGACCCGGACGGGGGCATTAAGATGACTTGGACAATGGCTTGGCCCATTGTGGCAGGGCCTGGGCCAGCAAATGCTGGCCTGCCCGCTCCAAGTTGGGAGTTGGGTCATGCAGCCCGGGCGAAGGCCCGAGCCTCATGGCTCCTAAAGAGGAGGGCAATGCGTGAGGCTGGCTTCACAGAGCAGCGTTAACTTCCCGCTCTGGACAGTGGACGGATAGCGGGCCGTCGCACCCCTGGCCCATATTGCCTCATGGATCGGGTCAATTGCACGGCCACCCTTTTTTTCTGGCAATCGTAGAGATTCCTTTTGATTAAAGCACCCTGTTTGAACTTGAAGGGTAAACTAGTGGAAGAAGCAGACTGGATGCGAGTCTTGTCTCTCTCATGGGAGAATAAAGATTAAAGATGTTCAACGTTATCCTCAAGTCGTCGTTGTTTTCATTTTGGGTCAAGTGACTTAGGGAGTAAGATAAAAATATTTTCTTAAATATCCAAGAGAATCTAATCTAATTAAAGACCACGTAAAGTTAACCAACAACATGTTATAAATATTTTCATCTCTCACAAGTATGCATAATTATGGTTTTTTCACTAATTAATTGTCTCTGTGTTAAACGCCAAAGTTAACCAACAACATGTGTGTACATTTATATATATATATATATATATCAAGCCTCAGTCCATCAAAATAGGTTATATATCAGTATAAATATTAGATTTGAAGCTTCTAATAATGTAAAGCTTAGTTTAAGAATTAGAGAAATAAGATGTCTTTGGCACAATATGATCGAGTAGGTGGGATAAGAAGAAAATATTCATTGAACGCCAAGTGGAGCACAATTTCTGACTTGATATTTTGATCCAGCACAGCGCCCAATTGATGATAAGGATATATACGCTTTTGCCATGCAACAAATTAAATGTTTGGAATGGCCGATATATATATATTGATCATATCCACTGCCACTCGACTTTATACGATGAGAATCCACAAAAAAAGAGAAAGTCCATGGTTATCTGATTGCTATATATAAAAGGGCTTCTAGCCTTATAACAAACCAAAAACCAAACCAAATACACTTAAGCTCAGATTTGTACACTGTGAGCCAAGTTCCAATATGGCACCACAGGCAGACCTCTCTACGATTGCGCAGGAAGGCTTCGGTCTCATCGAAGAATACCATGGCCGGACGACTAGCAGGAAGAAGCCTGCGGCCGCTCCTCCGCCTCCCCATCATCATCATCATCAAGAGCCTCTACTTCATCAGCAGCAGAAAGCATATTCATACTTGAGGTCTATGCCTATGGTTCACCCCACGGCCGATCCAATTATTTGTCGATACAAGGGAGCCCAAACTTATGATGTGGTTTTCATTACAGAAACTATAGTTACACATAGTATGGTCTGCTCAAGCAAGCTCTTCTAATGTTTTCTTAACTTCCCTTTTTTCCTTTTTTTTTCTTGTTTTCTTGGATTTTCTTCTTCTTTTCTTTTTTCTTCTTGTGTATGTTTGGGATACATACTCCTCTCAGTAGTGTCAGAAACCGACATGCATGTAGAGAAAAGAACCCTCCTCCCCCCTACCCACAAAGAAAGAAAAAAAAAGAAAGGTAAATGGAAGAGTGATAGATCTGCTCTCCTTGTAGAATAATGGAGCTTTGATATGTTAGCTATATGTAATGTAGCTATTTAGACTTGCTAGAAGTTTCAGAAAGTAAAAGAAAAAGCTTTATGTTCACCGACTCTATTCACTTCGTCTCTCTCTCTCTCTCTCTCTCTCTCTCCCTCTCTCGCTTCTGCAGAGTAGGTTGTGTGCTATGTATATATCTTGAATAGGCAGGCAACACACAACACACTCTAATTAAGTGTTCTCTTATTATGGTGGAGCTGTTAAATATGAGCATTAAACCAAAATCTATGTAATTAGTCTATCTTGAAAAAAAAAAAAAAAAGTATCCCATGTGATATCGCCAAAAAGAATTATACAATATACTATTGGTTTTAATAGTATCAAAAAGTTTTGAGGTTTAGAATTTAGACTGGGTGGTTAGTTTTGCAACATACGATTAGTTTTAATAGTATAAAAAAGTTTAAGATTTAGAATTTAGAATGGGCGGTTAGTTTTGCAATATATGATTGGTTTATGTATACATTATGATGTCGAAAAATTAATTCTATTTACAGATTAATATATCTAATTTCTCTAATATAATAGGACGGGCGTGACTGTTAATCTTGATTCTTGGTTTCGTTTTTGGAAGATTCATTTGGATAGGTACTTGTCCCAGGACATCTAGGATTGGCTATCCTTAATTTATCTTAAATTCCTGTAAATTAGCTTCCCCAGTTCACAAGCTAAAACCAAATTCTTGATCTTTGTGGCAGTATTTAAAAGATTTGGAAGCATAAAAACTCAAGAATCAAGTGTGGGTCTTATCATTTAAATTTGCTCCAGATTAACACATCAAAAGCATAAAATGGATTCACAAGTGGAAGCTTGAGAGTGGTGCCCGCCAAATGTACAGGAAGAACATACATATTCAACTTTGAGATGATATCTACCGGTCTGAGAATCCTATCTCTTTATGGTCACTGTCTAGAAATCATTAATGTATTATTCAGCTCAGTCTACCAACAGTGCTCAAAATGGGATTGATCAATTTTGTTAGTCAACTTATCAGAAACCAAATGAACCAGATTTAGTGCAAATCAAGGCTAGCATGGATTTGCAGATAAAACTATTTGATCTACAAGAGTAATGTATCAAATCTCAAATCTTCCTGAGTTTGGTTGGTGGATGGCTATATGAATTGTAACTAGTGATCATCCATGATGATCTTGTGATTGAGAACAATAATAAGACATTAGAAGTTGTGTTTAAGGTCAAGGATATATAAGGTTTTCCTCAAGGCCAAGAGACTTGAGAAGTAAGATTGGAACCTTCCTTTTCCCATAACACAGGGGTATCTAAATAAAGAAAACCAAACAAATAGTATTGTGCTTTGCTTGCTTTATTCTGTTAGTATAATAACATGTTTGAGTCCCGCAGATGATAAGCCCCTTCAAGTAAAAGAAAATGGCACTTATAGAGGATTTTTATATAAAAGAATAATATATAGAAATAATATTTTGTATGATTGTAATATTCACTTTGACAAAGACTTTTTATTTAATATACAGATAATAATAAGTTATATTATTTTATATAAAGATTTTGTATAAAATTTCTGTTTGTAACATATTATTACCCCCAAGTACGTGAAAGGAAAATTAAAAAGACTTAGAAAAATATTCTTATACAAAATTTTCATAAAAAAAAATCATAAAGAATGATGGAGAAGTACGTACGTATCACATATAACTCGAGTAAGTGCCCTGTGTGAATGAACATTTACTCTTTTACCATATTTCTATTTGATTATCCCAAACCTCTAAAGGCAATAAACTTATCTTACTAACTAAGCAGCACTAGATATGCATGGAGAGGATCCCACCATAAGGTGGGAATGTTAATTAATTAAAAGCCTGCCTTGACCCAGATATATATATATATATATATATATGGTTCTAGCTGCAGCAAATCTCATCACCATCTATATACAGGAAGCTTAATTAATCTTCTTCTGGTTGCAGTGGTCTTCTTCATCAAAGGGCAGCCGCATGATGATGATGATGATGAGGAGGAGGAGGAGGAGGTTGGAATAATGGAAGCCATTGAAGTGCCGCCAAAAAGAAAGATGATGGTTAAGGCTGCTATGAAACAGAGGTTGTTAAGGCTGCTTTGGCCAGGGAATAATATGGTTGTTAAGGATGCTGCTGCTGGCCGAGGATTAATCCTTGGCTCCGACAAAAAACCGAGGTGGTTGTTTTCTGGTAGATTACAAGAAGAAGCAGCATCGTGTTCGCGCTGTGCCCCTACAGAGAACAGCGTCGGAGATTGGGATACAATTGAGTCATGGTATACTGTCATAATTAATAATATATGTCCTATATATGGTGTAGCTTAATTATGTGGTGGAATAATGTTGTTTCTATATATGACCTAAAATTACTGGCTTTTTATATTACAGTAGCAGCCTCTGCTGTTGCTGTTCTAAATTTGATGCTATCCCTGGGTCTGGGGTTTAGTGGTGTTGATGCTTCACGTAGAATTAATTAATTCAAGGGTTTGGAGAATAGGCATGTTGATCTTCTTTCCTGCCAGGGGCGGATCTGGATCTAGGGGCCTCAGCCCTCCCAACAAATTTGTCCTGAAATTTGGACCATTTGAAAGGGGAGAGGGGCTATAATGAATGATGGATCTGCGGCCAGCCCTCCCGCAGATCCATCTCTGAATCCACTTCTGTTCCTACCTTAACCTCCAAGGTCTAACACAAGCAATATTACAATAGAAGGCCACATAGGGCCCTACATACAATATCTATAGCCTAGCTATTATCATATGCTATTACCTAAAATCCTTTCACTTACCATAAGAAAATTGATGAACTAGATCGAAGTGAACCGAATCATGCATTTTGGATTGATTTTATGGTTCAAATGTTAGGTTAGAATTTTAAAAAAATTAAGAACTGATATATTTGGTTTGGTTACTAATTTTTTTTTTTTTTCAAATCGTGATTCAAACTGAACTAGAACTGATATTATACTTATATATATTATAATATTTTGAAAGAGAAATGTGTTGATGTTGCTATTGAATTTTTTGTGCTGTTGTTAAGAATTTGAGTGTTTGACTTGCAAGGAATACTTTCTGATGCTGCTGCCGGAGGTAGTGGGAACTTTGTTTTGATTATGTTACTTCAATTTTAATTTGTTAGTTTTTGTTTATTTCTTTTTTGTTGCTAGTTACTTTTATTTATGAACTCTTTTATTTCTAGACTTTTATGCGCTATTGCTATACTAAATAGTCGATGCAATCTCATTTGATGAGATAGTCTATGAATTATTTTGTTCTACTTTTATTTCAAGACTTGAAATATTAATGAAATGATAGGTTTATTTTAATTAACAAATTTGTTTGTAATTTCATATTTTGCGAAAATATTTAGAAGCTAAATGTTAAATGGATAGAATCGAAATCGATCCGATATGACGGATTAGTCACAGTTTGGTTTTATATATATAATGATTCGGTTACGATTCTTATTTTTTTGGAACTGTTAAAAATGGTTCAGCTATTGAATTCTTATAGAATCGGACCAATCCGAACTATTGACACCTTTACATAACATAATAGGGTTGTTAATGACTTGGATCTATGCATAGAATAGAGTCCATTTACATATGGAATCAGCCTAGATCCAAGAAAGACTAGAATTTCCAAATCCATTTATAATTAGGATCGATATACAGATCTATATCAACCAACCAATCAAAGATGGCATCAAACTAAAGCTATTACTTTAAAGACTTCATTGCAAACAAAGTCCCCTATTTTTATATTTATTATTTGAATTTTTTTTTTTTGCTTAAAAGATATCTTATGTAAAAAATGTTGTAAAATAATATCGGATTATAGAGCTAATAATTTGAGAAAAAAATAAAATAATAAAAACAAATTAAACACACTGAATTTTATGCGAAAACCTCCCAAACAAATCAAAGTTAATATTTTTCTCTAAAATTACAAGTAGATAAGAATACCAATCTCTTTCGAAAATAGAAGAAAACACCTAGGCTGCATTCATTTTTGTGTTTCAGTTTTCAGCTTTCAATTTTGAATTAATTTTTAGTTTTGTGTTGAGATTTTTGAAAACGTGTTTTTTTTATCATTATGAAAAATTGTTTCTTAAGACAAAAAACTAGAAAGCACGTTTATTTTGAAATTTTGAAAAAAAATTATTTTATGATATTTTATTTAATGAATTTAATTATTAAATAATAAAATTAACTCTTTTTAATAAAACTAATGGTAAACCTGTGCGATGCACGGGAGAGTTTAATTTACAAATAAAAGATTAAACTTGTTATTTTAAATAACTCTAACATAACTAATAATTATAGTGTTTTTTTTCTTTTAATACTCAATTTTTTTATCAAAATTTAAGTTTAATTAATTATTCACTATTTAATATGTTAATGGAGAACACTCTTAATTCAATATACCACCATTCAATGTGCTAAAAAATAATTAACACATTAAGTAGGTCACTTGGAAAAATACTTATAAATTTTTTTGTATTATATTATATTTATTTATAAACAAATATTATAAAATTTAAAATATATCCATTCAAAGATGTTCGTTATTTTTTATTTATTATATTATATTTATTTATAAATATAAATTAAAACTCTTAAATGTGAGGAAAAATAAGTTTTTCAATACATGAGTTTTTCAAGGATAACAAAACTTTAAAATTATGGATTTTGATTTCTTCCATAGTATTAAAAATGTGATACCTTAAATATCAATTAGTATTGAAAAACCCAATCATTTGACAACCTTAAATATCAATTAGTATTGAAAAACCCAATCATTTGACAACCTTAAATATTTTTTTATGAATTTGTTAAGATATCACATTTTCAAGACTATAATATAATTATTAAAATAAAATTAATAATTAATTAATCACTACATTTGATTTAATGCAAATTTTGGAGGGAAAAAATTCACCATTAATTTACATTTGGCAAAATACTTTGCCTGACTATCCTACTTTAATATTATATATATATATATATAAGATAAAGATATAAAGATAAGCTTTTATACAAATGGACAATTTTTTCTCACTTAATTAATAGTTCAAGTTATCTATTAATATTTTTCAGAAAATCCATGCAAATTTAATACAAATTTTAAAAGCAAAAAACAGTTTGACAGATTTTTGGAGTGAAAAAAATTTGCAAACTATTCTACTTTAATATATTAATATATATTAACATATATATATATATTATATAAAGATAAGATTTTATATAAATAGACAATTTTATGTGACTTAATTAATAGTTTAAGTGTCTATTCATATTCCTCATAAATAATATTTATTTTTGATTATTTTTAACTTTTTCCTGATGACTATCATTTTTTTTAAATATATAAAGATAAAGATTAAGATTAAGATTAAGATTAAGATTAAGATATAAAGATATAAATATAAGATTTTATATAAATAGATGATTTTCTATGACTTAATTAATAGTTTAATTTGTTTATTCATATTCATTCGAAATAATATTTAATTTTGATTGATTGATGGATTAATTGATGAGAAGATGATAGAAAATATTTATTTTTGATTAATTAATAGTATTGGAAAACACATGCAAATTTAATACAAATTTTAGAGGTAAAAAACAGTTTGAAGGAAAAAGTTGTTGACTTTTTCCTGATGACTGTTTTTCTTTTATATATATATATAATGATATTAACTCAATATTTAATATACAAATAATAATGCATTGGAAAACTTATAAGTAGTATTGAAAAACTCATGTATTGAAAAATTCATTATTAATTTTATAGTAATTATTAATTAATACTATTTTTAGTAATAATAATTTAATTATTATTAATGCAAGTTTTGGAGAAAAAAATTCTTTTGCAAACTATCTTACTTTTATATATATAAAGATAAAGATTCTACTATTAAAATAAAATAATAAATTTAATTAATGAATTATTGACATCCGAAAAATAATTTATATTAAATATTATTATACATAATATGTATAATATACTTAATAATATACTATATGTTATCCTATATTTTTAATTATAATATAGATATACTACATTTTTAAAATTTTAAATAAATATATAATTTTTTTTTTTCAAAATTTAGGAATAATTTTTTTTCTTTTTTCCCCTTCTTTTCTTTTTTTTTCCCTTCTATTCTCTCTGGCACCGCCGACCACCGCTGACTGAAGATTCACATGATTAGAACCTACCATTAGAAACGTCAAGCCAAGAGGGTTAACATACACAAAAATGAGCCGGATTTAACGGTTGGATTTTCATAGATTTGATTTTTAATTTTTTGTCAAAATTAAAAAATGCATTGTCAGTTGCCACCGGCCATTGTAGCTAGTGGTTTCCAGCTATCAGAGGCAACCACCCAACACCCTCATTCCCATTAATTGACCAACATACCAAAAAATCAGCAACATTCAACGACTGAATTTCTATAGATCTAAACTTAAATCTTTGGCCAAACCCATTTCTGCGCCGTAAACACATTGGCAGTTGCCACCGGCCACTGTGGTTGGTGATTTTCTGAGATCAGATCCAACCACCAGACACCCTTATCCCCATCAATCAACATATACAAAAACTAGCAAGAGAAGGAAGAGAAAAGAAGAAAGATGAGACAAAAACCAACAAGAGAAGAAAGACATGAGGCAGTCAACATCGGCTCGCGGTGGTGATGGCAGTGGTGGGCGTGATCGACCGTGACTCGTGGTTATGATGGCGATAGCAGGCACGGTTGACGGTTGAACCTTGAGAAAAAAGAGAGGAAAGGAAAAAAGAGAAAAGAGATGAGAGAAACGAGAGATGTTGTTATGTGCTAGATTGGGGTGAAGGGAGGAGGGAGGAGGGGGTTGGGAGTAGTGTTTTCCATATTTTGGTGTTTTCTATGTGTTTTGGCTTAAAACACCCAAAACAAGGTTTTATTTATAAAAAATTTTCTTATTTTCAAAAATGCGTTTTTGAAAATAGTAAAGTAAATGCGTTTTTAGTATTTTGAAAAATTAAAAACCCAAAACAAGCTAAAAATAACAAAGAGAATGCAATCTTAATATTTCTAACTCTCTATTTTTCTCTCTCTGACAATGAGATATTTAGGATAGAAAACAATTGAGTTGAGGAGGCCTATTTATAGATCTCCCTTATGCATTTAAAATGTGCGCCACCTAAAATTCAAATTGTCAAAATTGCAACCGGTGCTTTAATTGCGACTACTGTACGAAATGAGGATGCTAGGTTCTTCTAACTTCTTCTTTCAATTTGTTTTCTTTGTTTATTTTGTGGTTGGCCACCTTTTCCTCTTTTTGCCTTTTCAACAGAAAATGGTTTCATATTAAAGAATAGAATGGTGAGATTTTAATTTTGATCTGAAAAGAAAAAATGATTTACCAACATTTTCTAAGGTTTTTTCATTTTGAATATATGGATATAAAATGGTTATCCAATTTTTTTACATGATTGTTTTTGTTTGTTTTTACAAAAATAATGATTGTCTAGGTTGATTCCTAGATGCAGTCTTATTGTGCGTTGATGAGGTGAGACCTATCCAATTTACATATTCAGGGTACTGTTGGTGCATGCAGCTTACTAGGCAAACAGAGAGGAATTTGTTATCTTATATTCGTACTCTTAACTCGTTCCCCAATAATCAATGTTTTTGCAATTTCTTGTTAAATAATTTAAAGCTGGAACATGAAGAATCGAGTGGGTCTTATGACGTAAATTTGCTCCAAATTAACACATCAAAAGTACAAGATGCATTCACAAGTGGTGTCCGCCAAATGGACAGGAAGAACATATTCAACTTTGAGATGGTATCTACGACTGGTTCGAAAATCCCGTCCCTTTATATATATATGCCCAAAAATTGTCTACCTAGAAATAATTAATGCATTAGAAGTTCAGTGAACCAACAGGCAACAGTAGCTCAAAATGCGATTAATTAATTATCTCTTTGTCAAGCTCACAAACCAAATTAAGCTGTGTAGTTTTGTTGCAATTTAAAGGCTACCATGGATTTGCAGAAGAAGTCTTTGATTGTGACAACAATTGTAATGACCCAGTATTTTGGCAAAAGAATAAATGGAAGGGAATAAGTTAATTAATTATATATTGATTTAATTGTGACTCGTAAGCTATTTATGGGCTAGGAGAAAGATTACATGTGAAGTTTGAGAAATGAAGTAACTAAACTTAATGTTGGAAGTTCAAAGTTTAAGGTGAGAAGAGATATATAAAAACCAAGCAAAGGGAATTATAAAGAAGTGGAAAGTTGTTTAATCAAAGTCAAATTTGGGGTAGTTGGAAGAAAGGGTAGTCAAGTGTGTGGTGTATGTGAGTGATTGGATGTGGAGATAGTGTATATGGGTTTGAGGGGTGACAAATTGAGGTAGAAGGCAGCATAGTGAGAGGAGGAAGCTGTTGGCCATCGCTAGATTGGTGCAAAGGGTTTTGTTTGTTGACAGATGGTGTTGGATCTGTCAACAGATTGCAGGGAAAAGAAAGAATATGTCGACAGATGGAAGCAGATCTGTTGACAGATTGTGAAGGAATGTTTCTGATAGTTGATAGATGCCTTTGAAATTGTTAACTGATTGTGGCTGGGCATGATTTTTTAGGTCATTTGGTATATAAATTCAAGAGGGATGAGAGAAACTAAGGAAGGTCGATGGAAGCTTGTAGAATGAGAGAGGGAGCCAAGAGGCTGTGGGTCTTCTTCTTTTTCTCCTTTTCTTCTCTCGTTTTCTTCTTCAAGCTTTTCTTCCGTTTTTCTATTCTATTCTCTTCTTCTCTTGATTTATAAAGTTTCAAGTATGAGGGATATCAAGGCTGGTGGGTTGCATCTTTGGTCCAACCATCCGAGGAAGAAATCAAAGCAATCTTTACTTCCTTTTCCTTTTTGTTTTATAAGCAAGTTCTTTCATCATTCTTTTCATTAAAGAAGCAAGATTTTGTGTTGGATTGGTCTTTATGAGAAGTTTTTTCTCATATGAGACAAGCCTATTTTGTGGGGGGTGGTTGTGAATCTTGTATTTCTTTCATGCTTAGACTTTTGGTGTTGTTTTCCTTGAGATTTGATGGGAGGAAATCCCTATTTTGAGGAAAAGGGATACATATTTGCTATATACATAGAGAGCTTGTAAATCTCTCTCGTCTCTGGTCAGTTTATATTAAACTCTTTGTAGGTCTCAAATAGGGTCTTGTATCGCTCTATAATTCTTGTGGAATGATGGCTAACCATGTGAGATAGGTTCCTAGAGAGTATGAAAGTGTTGTGTATGTATTTAAAAGTGTGAGTTATAAGAGTTGTTGACTGGTTGGGCTAAACTGTAAACCGTTTGGCTGTTTTGTGGGAGGAAATTGTCCACTGGCTCGGAGAAGCTGTTGGCTGATTTTCCCAAAATCACAAACTATTGATCGATGGTTGGCAATTGTTGATCGATTCTGCCAAAGATGGTTATCCAGCATTGGGCTTGGGATTGCATTTCTGGTGGATAATTTGTTATGTGTACTTGGGAACAAGCATGGTAGGGTGATTAGGAGCACTAGCATTGCATTGGGTGTGATTTCCTATGTAATACCCCATGTTCGTATAAAGTTGCCACGTAATTTCGATGAGTTTAGGATACCGAAAAATTTGATTTTATAGCAATTTCAGGTACCAAATTATCTGCAGGGAATGTCTCGGAGTGAAATTATCTAAAGAAAATCATACGACATTGATGAGCATCCCAAGATATGATTTATGGTGTCGAGAGAAATTGGATCGGGAACAGTTTTCGGTACAACTAAAATACAACTGCCATTTAGGCTGAAAAACCGAATCGTTGTAGGAGGCTCCCGAAAAATCAATGGACCCCTAGGGGGGCTTCGGTTTTGCATAGTGAGTAACCCTTCAGTGGTTTTAGGATGAAACGATAGACCGGTGAGGACGCAAAGGCAAAATCATCTATATCGAGTAAAATTTAAGTTATTAATTGTGGATTTTTAGTATTGTAATGTAAATTTATTTGAGGTTTAAGGGCATAATTATAATAAAAGAATTTCCCTAGTGATATTATGAGAAAATTAAGGATTAATAAGCAATTTTCTATATATAAGTGGCATAGCAGTGCGCGTGATGGCTAGCTTCTGTGAAACTTTAATGGCTGCGATTTTGGGTTGCAAATTGGAAGATAATGGCAGCCGAATTTGCGAAAGATAGTTGCAGTTGGATTTAAGGGATATGGCAGCCGAATTTGTGAGATTGTGCAATTATTGTGATGTATATATATATATATATATATATATACACGCCATTGGAGAGCAAGCAATGGCTGCCTATAAATAGGTAGGGGATTTGGCTGATTGAAAAGCACCAAGAGGAGAGCCGAGAGAGAAGGTGAGAGAGAAAGAGAGAGCTTGAGAGCATTGGCGCAAGGAAAGAGAAGGCCGAATTCAGCCATGGCAGTGAGCTGAAACAGCCATGGCCGTGACCTGCAAGACACGCAAAAGAAGGCGAGCCAGCGAGCAGGGGCGGAGTAGCAACACGGAGGCGGTCGGAGGCCCGGGATGGCTGGTTTTAGCCATGGCAGCCGCAAAGCTGCGTTGTAGCAGTTGGGCCGCAGCGCAGCCGGTGTCGATAGGGCTATATAGCAGCCTCCGAATGGGCTGAGAGAGGCCGTCGTGGGCGACTGTGGTCGAAGGAGGCAGTGGCAGGGCCAATAACGAGGCGATGCGGTGGCTGGGCGAAGCTCGCCATGCGTCCATGGCGGAAGAAAAAGAAACAGAGGAGGGAAGAAGAAGAAGAAGAAGAAGAAAGGAAGGAAGGAAGGAAGGAGAAGAAAGAAAGAAAGAAGAAGAAGAAAAGAAGAAAGAGGAAAGAGGGAGTTGCAGGAGTAGGGGAGACGGGAGGGAGAAGAAGAAGGAGGAAGAAGAAGAGAAGAAAAAAGAAAAAGAAAAAAAAAAGAAAAGAAAAGAAGAGAAATAGGAAAAAATATAAAAAAAATGTCAAAAAAATAGGAAATAGTGGTTTACTAATATCCCGGAGCTTTTGGCGAGAAAAACGGCTCGGGCACGCGTTTCAGGTATATGGCACGCATACCAAGGAAGTCGGGGAGGCTAAGTCAAGATAAGTAAAATTCCCTAAAAATTTTAGAAATTCAAGAATATTATTTTATGAATTGTCGTAGAAGAATATTTGAGAAAATATTTTAGAAATATTTAGTTTGGATTTATTGAGGAAAATTAGGAAGAAAATCAAAGAAAATGCCAAAAATTATAGAAAAATAGGTTTTAATATTTATTTAAATAATTATGATGATTAGGATACTTTGAGGTTGAAGTTGAAGAGACTCGTGCAAATTTTGAGGTTGGCATGTAAATCGAGACAAGACACGGATATCGAGATAGCCCGATAAGCTTGAGAAGGTAAGTGGTACTTCCCAATTAAAGTTAGTTTTATGGAAAATGCTTTCATCATATTGACATACTTTGATATGTACTCATCACGTAGACTGCATACATGACATGACTATGAATGCATAAATACACGTTGATATCATTGATCACTCACATTTGAGGCCGTTGGGAGTACGAACTGGCATCGCTACTTTACCAAGGGTGCACCCATACACCTCGGCTTCGATAGAGGGGGCCGCAAAAATGGTAGGTAGCATGAGGGGTGCAGTTGACACCTACGAGGTAAGACATTGCATTCATACACGAAATATGTTTTCTATACCCTTACTTAGATGATTCATCATCTAACTTGGGCTTTGCCCCTGAAATATTCAAACGTTCCAGATGGAGATTGTAACAGATACGAGGATGAACAAGGCATGAAATGGCATTTAGCAGAGTGCATGATAAATGAAATGTACGTAACGTAGCCCATGTATTTAAGTTCTGCTCTTTAGATTTTGAACGTTTTGAGAAATGTTGAAGATGTAAGAATTTATTTATGATTAATGTTAAGATATTAGGTTTCGATCATTGCTTCCGCATTTGATGTGTATAGTGATTATCTTTTAAGAAAAATGATTGGGAATTCTAGGTCGGATTCGAGGTATGATGTGATTTAGAATTAAGTTTGAAAGAAAAAAAAAATTTATTGTCCTGGAATTGTCCCAATTTATAACGCTCCCGAGAAAGCGGGGCGTTACATCCTATGTGGGCGAAGGATGGCCTAATACCTAATTTTATGGGGGCCTTGTATCACATTTATGCTTATATCGCCATGCATTTTCTATGTGTTGCATTGCATAGTTATTGATGTGCGAGGCGAATTTATCTGCAGGGTACTGACTGCACTCTCACCCTGCAATTAAAACACAATAAAAACAAATCATAATAAAACTTTTATATTTTTTTTTATTTTAGTGAGAGGTTTATACTCGCCAGTGTACGAGTGCAGTTATAGTCCAAATTTAAATTTATATTTTCTGGATGAATCCAGGTCGTCCACTGAGAGATTTATTTATGGCAAAAGAAAAAGAATGTCACACACACGCACACGCATTTGGACAAATTGGCAACAAGGTTTTTTTTATGGGTTTTTTTTAGACAACAAATACTAGAAAATAAAGTAAGGCAGAAATTGAAATAAACATTAAACGTAAAAATATGAATTTGGATAGTGCTTGAGTTAAGATAATTTCAGTACCAACCCGTTGATTCCCAAATTTTAGCATAAAAAATTAGCAACATTAATTTAATTTCAGATATGAGGGTTTGTTATTAAATGCAATTAGAGATGATGATAGTTCTAGGTTAAGCAATCCCCATACATGATATACGAGATTCTAATTTAAGCAACCACCATAAATCCAATTACAATTAATACACAAAACAACTAAATTAATCATCTGGGTTTAGGTATGATAGCGTTTCCAGTTCTAGTAACTCTCATACATGGCATGAAAGCTCTAAGTTAGGCTTACGCTCCAATCCAAACCTAGTGATTTTTCAATAATTAATACACACTCATACTGAAATTTAAATTAATGTTACTTATTTAAAACGCAGCTTTCTTTGGGAATCATTGGCGTTGGACACTGTCCTTGCCTTAACCCAAGATTAGATTTAACTACTCATTTTTATTTGAAAGTTAATTGACAGAAATTTAAATGACGTAATTTAAATAACAGAATTTAAATGACAAGAAATTTAAAGGCATAAACTAACCGGCCATTTAGGCGGTGGATAATTAAATGACAAGAATTAAAATTGCAGAAATTTAAAAGCATAAACTAACCGACCATTTAGGCGGTGAATAATTAAATAACAAGAATTAAAATTGCAGAAATTTAAAGGCATAAATTAACCGGCTATTTAGGCGGTGAATAATAAAGTAATAATAAATGACATAAGAATTTAAAAGAAGAAAGAAAAAAAATAAGATTATAAGAGAAAGTACTAAAGAAAATGAGAAAGAACAATTCTCAATTCTCAAAGAGAGAATTATAAGGAAACAACTAAACTTTTATTCAAGAATAATAATCACACTTACAAATGCAATTAAGTGATCTATTTATAGGCCACAAGATGCAATACAAACCACACAATTTCAATTATTCAACTAGACATAATTATATCTAATGGGCACTCACACACTTAAAGTTAAATGGATTTTAGCTATAATACACACCTAATATTAAATGGATTTTAGCTAAAATACATACCTAATAAAGCACTCATAAAGTTAAATGGATTTTAGCTATAATATCCACCTAATAGTTAAATGGATTTTAACTAAAAAACACACATAATAAAGCTCTCACATAAAAAATAAAAATAGATTTCTATAAATTGGTTTTTAATCTTCATTAGGATTAAAAATAATCCTTGGGCCTTTTCCAAATAATATCTTCCATGGGTTGCTCAAATTGGGCCTTAATTCTTCATGGGCTTGAATTCTTCATGGACTTTAATTTTTCATGGGCTTGATTTCTTCATAAGTTTGATTTCTTCATGGATTTGAATTCTTCATGGACTTGATTTCTTCATGGATTTGAATTCTTCATGGACTTTAAGTCTTCATGGGCTTGAATTCTTCATGCCTAAAAAAAAAAATAAAAATAATTTAATGTTATTAATAAATGATATATTATATATATGTATTACACATGGCACATATATATATTAGATTATATTATATATATATATATATTACATGCATGCATATAATGATGTATATGTATTATATATAATTTTATATATTATTATTATTTACTTTAGAACTTCATTTCATTCATCTTTCAATTTAAACTTGCATATAACCATAAAATATATATTAATATCTAATTTAAACCATTTTTAAGATCAAAAGAAGGGTATAATTATAACAAATTTTTTATAAAATTAACCACTAATCATACCCCCCAACTTAAACATTGCTAGTCCTTTAGCAATCAGACTATACACATGCCAAACTGTATGAATGTAAAAATTTCAAATTCGAAACCGAAATGCATAAAATTGAATAAATAATTTAGCATTCTAAATCAGATTTTTTTGGTTAAAGGTCATACAATCTCAGGAATGGAAATTAGGATAACCAACACACAGACTTACTCCCTCGAAGTTTTGACTTCAAATCTTACTATGGATTTTCTCTCCAATAAAAAGGATTCTTCAGGTGTACACACAAGGGGGTGCACCGTTATAAGAGTAAATGCAGAACAAGTTCAAAACTCGGTGTCATCCCAAATACAAGGAACGTATTTTCATGAAAGAATAGGGAAATTGACATAGCTTCATGATTGGAATAATGCTCTAGACGAGTAACTTCTGAATTTAAACATGATTCCCTACTCCAAACTCGAATTCTGAGATCACATGATTTATAGCATCAAAAAGGACCAGACTGGGGCTATAAGGTTAATACGGGTTGTCAAAGAAAAGGTAGAGTGTGAAAAGGGTGTGTCGGGATTTTTTTTTTTTTTTTTAGAATTTATTTTGAAACAGTTATGCTGAATAGCTAAGAGAATTTGCCCATTTTTTTCACTTTTTTTTTTCTTCCTTTTTTTTTTCTTTTTCTCTTTAAATATGAAAATAGATAAACAGACTAATTCCCAAAATCTCACCAGGTTGGATAAAATTCATATGGTTATGGGTTAAACAAGGGTAATGAAAGAAGTTGTACTACAAATGGCTCAAATGGGCTAACAAGAGGTTGATTTAAAGAAAGAAATAGGCTCAAAATGAAAGAAATTGATCCCCCTATCATGCTTCTCAGTCATCTAATTCATAGTTTGAAACTAGTCAAATTCATCCGCTATCATACTAGACATTCAAAACGAATTGATATTTTGAAGCCATTGAAAAGATAAGATAAACAAGAGAGCATATTTAGAGTAAGTGTTATTTCACTCAGAATTAACGGTTATTAGGCTCAAACACTTACTTGGGTAATAGTCTCCACTTCTGTTGAGGGATCATACAATGTACTAATCAGCTAATTACTGTTACCTTTGACTTTATGACCGATAACCAATTTTTAAATTTTGAATCCCCGATGAATGCAAATTACTTATTCTAATGCACATACGTTTTCAAATAAGAAATCAATGCATTCATGTTTCGTATTGCAAATTTAACTGGCTATCAGTGCATAACTTCAAAACTTTAGGAATAGCATTATTTAAAACACAATTTTTTTTTTTAATAAGAGCAGATAAAGATAATCAATTCACACAAGACTACAAACTAGCAATAGCAAACTCACAGTTAAATATGAACCAAATAATTCATAACTAAACCTTACACCCCCAACTTGAATTGCAGTAATAAATTAGGGTTGTTAAGAATACCTGTAACTCCACAAGTCCATAGATTTGCTGTGAACTGCTAAAACTTAAACAACAAATGAACACACCATATATATATATATATTTATATTTTCACACCAAAATAAAAATTTCATGCAAGTCATAAGATAAGCAAAATGCGTCTCAAGAGTACAAAAAGTACTCCTTACTCAACCACCTTATCAAAGACTTTGCTAACAACATTCCACAGTTTTTTTTTTTTTTTTTTTTAAAGAACACAACCAAGAAAAATCCTGCAAGGTGTACAATAACTAGATGCGTCTCAAGAGTACAAAAAGTACTCCTTACTCAGCCATCTTAATAAAGAGCATTTCTCACAGTGATAAATCTAAATTAATCGGACCCCTTTGGCGCTTGTTACTAATTGCCTTAGACCAGTCTATCCGAGGCTCATGAGGATCGTACTGTGGAACATAAGCATATAATTTCTCTAGCAACTTATCAATGGTGGATGCAGAAATGAGAATCTTTCTTGCTGAACGAGAAATGAACTGTTGGTCCACAACCTGATCAAGAAAAGAGAGTAACCCATCGAAAAAATGGTTAACATTTAAAAGTCCAATGGGTTTGGTATGGAGATTACTCTTGGCCCAGGAGATTATACAAAAGATTTCTTCAAGTGTTCCAAAACCTCCTGGTAAAGCAATGAAGGCATTTGACTGATAAATCTTACAAGCCATGCGCTCAGACATAGAAGTCGTTTCTATAAGTTGACCGCGTGTAATCCCGAAAATATGTGGTTCAGCTAAAGGGATTGGCATTACACCTACCACAGATGAATTTCCAAGATGTACAGCTTGTGAAACATAACCATTCAATCCACGACTTCCCCCTCCATATACCAAATTAATTTTTTTCTCTCCTAATTTTTTACCAAGTTCGCTCGCTGCAAGTGCGTAACAAATATCGCTCCCAAGTTGAGAGCCACAAAGTACACATATGGTATTGATTCGACGAACTAACTGGCCTTCCATGTTTGTTCCTTTTGTATGTCCTGAAAAGAAGTTTGGCGATCAAAAGTAGCTATACAACAATTCAACAAGAAATAAATACAAACAAAAATCATGCGTATGTATAAGTAGTTGTGATTGTGGCTCACATTTTCCTCTGATTTTATGTCCAGAAACGGCTTAAACACTTTCTATGAAGCGGGGATAAGCTTCCCATCCAATTTTCTTATAGATTGGCAAACAGGGTCGTTTTTAGTCAGATTTCCAAGACTATAGCGTTGGTGGTCACTTCTGAACTGGGTCCATAAAGCAAGAAGTTTTGTCTCATGGTGGTTGCGGTGTTGATGGATGTGATATGGGGTGGGTATGGTGTTGATGGATGTGGTATGAGGGTTTTGGCTCATGTGATTGATGTGTTAGCTAGTACATGACTGCAGACAGATTTGTAAACAAAACTTTGGGTGATAGTGTGTATTTTATGTGGGCCTCTCAGTTCATTATATGTGTGCATTGATGTGTTTACAACTGGTGGGTCAAGTAGTGATTCATGGCATGACATGACTTGTGTGTGGTGTTTGGGGAATGCTATGTTCAATACGATTTACCTTTGTTCCATTATATTCTTACAAAGTCTTATGAATCACTCTTACTTCATATCATTCCATATAAGAACGAAGGGTATATATGTCGAGGGTGGGTCCAACTATGTCTGATTCTTCATGGATAGATGACGTGTACAGAGATTCCCTGATCAAAAGATGCCTGGGTGATTTTGTGTGTTGTGTCCAAAGAGAGCACTGTCATATCTTGTTAAATTATTTTATTTTGTATCTTATGGACATATGAGCCCGAATATTATGTAAAAGAGTTGGGAGTATGTTATGTCATGATAGGGTCTTTACAACAATAATGTATCAAATCTTAATTTCTCTAAATCTGATCGGCCATATGAAAATGTAACTCATCCATGTGATCTCTTGACTAAGAAAATTATTACAAGTTATGTTTGAGGTTGAGGATATATAAGAATTTCCTCAGAGTCAAAAAACTTGTCAAGTAAGTTTAGGACCTTTTCTTTTCGCAAAATAGAGAATCTAATGAAGAAAACCAAGCAGTATTTTGCCTGCTTTATTCCGTTAGTATAGTATATAATAGTTCAGGCAATCGGGTTCCCACCGTCAATGATAAGTGATGATACTGGACCGATTACCGAGGTCTGTCTCGAAGCAAGTACCTACAAGGGCAGGGCCTTTAATCCCCTGGGAGAACTCCGACGCCAAAATCAGTAGAAGAAAAATACTCGAAATAGAAAGTCACACAGTCGTTAGATGATCCATACCTGTAGAAGTTGACCTTTATTTAAAGATGGCGTTGAGAATACTCTGAATAGATAAGATAACCTCTGAGTAAGACGTTGGAGATAATCTCGGTTGACCGAATCAGCCTCGTTCAAAATCAAATATGGGATGAAAATCTAGATGACACGTGGCGTTTCTTGAGACAGGCACGTGGCGGCACCGGGTTAGTAGTCTACGAGGGTAGTATAGTAATTTTGCCCTTAGTAAAATACCCCCTCATCATTTGCCCCCCAACTCCTTGAGCTGTGAGTGTGAGGGGCTCGGGACTCTCTAAACTTTTTTGCTTTCCTATAAAAAAAGAGTTTTGCAAAAAATAAATAAGATTAATGATCTCCATTATTGGCTCGCTTTCCAACTCAAAGTCCCATTACCCTTCACATGGCCCTCCAAGGACTCTATAAAAAGGGATGTGGGCATGGTCCCCTCCTCCTAAGAATTATTGGAGTGAGAGCATTCTTGGAGTTGAGTAAAAAGGTATGAGGTCTCCCATCTCTTCTTCTTTTTTATTTTATTTTATTTTATTTTTTGTTGTTTGTTATTTTTTATTATTATTTTTTTTAATTAGTTGTGTGGCTGGTGGGGGCCGCGGTGGCCTCGACCGCGCTCGGGTCCTGCTGCCCCCCCCTTTTTTTTGGGGGGGGGGGCTTGAGGCTTCTCTCCCTCTTTTTTTTTTTTTGGGGTGGGATCTCTTAACCCCTATCTCTAATTGCTCTTTCTTGGCTGATTTTTTCGCACAGGCTTTTCACAGGGTGCGGGAGACTCTGAGCAGCGCCTTCAAGTTCAATAGGGGACGGATTGGCTCCCTCCTAAGGGTTCTCTCGTGCATCTCCCTTTCATCTCTGGAATTCTTCTCCTCAGCCGGTATTCCTTTGCCTCTCTTCTCTTATTTTTTGTGGTTTTTCGTTGTCTCTCTTCCCCATGTCACGTTGCTTTAGTAAGTCGATCTCCATGACCTCCTATAGTAACTCGTGTGGGAATAGCTAGGACTCTTTTAGCTCCTCTTCCCAATCTGGTATGCAAATAGGAGACGCTGGGACCTCCCGGCCCCATCCTGATGCGTCCTCTTTTGATAACGATACTGACCTAGAGTTAGAGCTCTATCATAGTGGTCTCCTTGTCCGAGGATGAGATCTCTGGACTCGCCCAAAAATATCATCTCCCTATCACAGGCTACTGGTACTCTACACCCTCCAACCTTAGAGCCCATCAATCCCCTCTTGGGGGTTTAACCATCTATGAAGCCTCTCTTGAAGCCGGGTGTCGGTTCCCTTTCGAAGGCACCTTAGCTGAGATCTTCTGCCTCGTAGGGTTATCTCCTTCTCAGCTAGTGCCCAACGGGTGGAGGAACTTAGTCTCTTTCGTTATATGTTGTCGGGAGAGAGGTATCGTCCTTAAAGCTGAGCTCTTCTTAAAATTATTTCGCCTTGTATGCGTTGATAAGTCCGAATTTCTCTACTCCTTCATGCATATCATGGCTGTAAGTTCCTCGTAGACACCCCGTCCTCTTTGAAAGGTTAGAAAAATCGGTATTTTTTCATGGGATCTTCCTCCGTTACCATGGGTGTGCCCACCGCCTGGCGTCGGCCTCCCTGTACAAATTTTTCACGTGAAATGTCCCATTTAGAGAGGAGGGATGCTGAGTTGTTGATGGGTTTGGAGCACGTCAATACCGCCAGATTGATTAACGAGCAAACTCTATCTCTCGGGGGTGTGTGTCGATACCCCTGCCCAGCAGCCGACATTCCGTTAGGTTGATTTTTTTCAAATCCTCTCATTTCGCTTCATATCTCCCATTTATGTGTACTTCTTTATCCTAACACTTGATCTTATTTTGTTATATTTTGTAGCTAAGATGATTGACAACACGAAGCTGTGGGGGACCGATAAGCAGGCCACTGAATAGGCCAAATGGGCTCGAAAGAATGACAAGAGACATACCAAAGACTCTCGGCTCCCACCTCAGCACAAAAAATCGAAGGCCATTGGGTCTCGTTCTTCTTTGCCCCGAGCTGAGGTAGGGGGTTCCCAAGGCACCGAGCCTCTTTCTGACATGATCGAGGGAGAGGCGTCCATTCCTGCCCGGGCTCTTCATCGACTAGATTGGAATGTTCATGAGTCAGACCACAGCAATGAGGCTTGGGTGGAGACTTAGCTTATTCAGGGTCTACTAACTCAGGCGGACATTGAGGGGGCTGCAGATCTGACTTTGGAGACCTTGGAGTCGTGCTACTGCCAGGGCTTGGTTCAGGTTAGTCTCTTGGTCCTTTATCATGGAGAACTTTTGTTTCCCCCATATTATAATTTTTGCTATTTGCACACAGAGTATTGTTTCTTAGAATGAGCTCCAGAGGCGAATGACGAGGAACTCCCGTAAAATACTTGAGTTGGATAATGCCTTTGCTGAGTGCCATAGGACCATTGAGCAGCGGGACGAGAATCTGAGGGCTCAGCATCAACAATCTGCGGAGCTGGAGGAGCACCTCCAAAGCCTTGAGATTAGCCGCCATGCAACGGAGGGAGAGTGGGGCAGTTTAAAAAGCGTGTTCGGGAGCTAGAAGAGAGATATGCAGACCCCACCCAGCTCCCCGAGGTGAAAGGGTTTATCAGATAGGAGTTGCAGGGTGTCTGGAAGAAAGGCTTCCTTCGAAGCAAGGAGAAAGTGCAACAAACCTACCCCGACCTCGATTTCTCCCCCGTCAGACCTATGGAGGACGTGATCGTAGAGCTGACCCGGGCATTATTCTTCAAAGCCTTTGCCATTGATTCTGAGGAGTCCGAAGAAGAAACCTAGTTGTTAGTTCTAGGTTCATATGTACCTTCTTGCCATGATCATGAGTTGTACTAGACCTTTGATCCTTTGCTAAATAAAATGCCTCGAAGTTATGTTTTTTTGCAATAGTTCGAGTTAGGTGGTCTCTGTTATCTGATTTCTTGCACCTCTTATCGTAATTCTCATGTTGACGTGGTGGTGGATGTCGTTCTACTTGGTTCCTTTTTATTAGGGGTGGTCCCCTGGGTCATATCTGCCCCTATTATTTTTAGCCCTCTTTAACTCCGGTATGGAAGTGAGGCCTTAGGAATCTCCTCCGGGACCCCTTAAGTCAGCTTCTTTAGGGGTCGTTTCCACCATCCTTAGCCTTTCTTTCCTTTTTATTTTAAGGGTGGTCCCCTAGGGCCATATCTGGTCCCTTGCTCTTCCTTTTTTTATCTTAGGGGTGGTCCCCTAGGACCATATCTGGTCCATTGCTTTTTCTTCGTCCTCGCTATCTTTGATGACGAAAGGACTCAAGAAATCTCTTTGGAGCTTTTTGAGGTAAGGGGAAAACAATTCCTTCCCCTTCACCTTTTTTTTTTGTTTTATATTCTGTAGGATAAAAAATCTGCACATGTAAAAAGAAACATAATGAGATTTTATTGAGAAAAATACACAGCTCCAAATTCCTTGGGGTAAACCCCTCATTGATAAAATTTTCTCAAATTCTAAATATTCCAAGTATTCTTTATGGGAGTGCTGTCCATGGTCTCGAGCCGGTATGCCCCAGGGCTGAGGGTCTCGGTAACCCGGTAGGGGCCTTCCCATGTTGGCGACAATTTGTTAGAGTATCGGAGATTGCTAACACTTGCTCGTCGAAGAACCAGATCGCCAGGTAGAAAATTTCGAGCTTTCACCCTTCGGTTGTAGTACCTCTCAATCCGCTGATTATAAACTGCCTGGCGGACCCTTGCTTCATCTCGAAGCTCCTCCACGGTATCTAAGTTATTCCTCAAGCCTTACTCATTGGACTCTGGGTCAAAATGCTCCACTCTAAAGTTGGGATCCCGATTTCTACCAGAATAAGGACCTATGAGCCATAACATAAGCTGAATGGGGTCTCCCCGGTAGACCCCCTTCTCGTGGTCCGATAAGACCAAATGATGCTTGGTAACTCGTCCACCCAACTTGGTTCTAGGTCGAGACATAGCTGCTCCACCATCTCGTCAATGCTTCTTTGGGGTAGTGTCGATAAAAATCTGTCTGGAATTGGTTGGGAAAGAAGCCAACGCGATCCGGGATAAAGCGTCTGCTTCCACATTCTGGGATCGAGGCACATGCTCAATTTTCACAGATTGAAAACAACTCATCAATTCCTGAACGAAAACCAAATATTTGGACATGTGATCCTCCCTGGCCTCGTATTCTCCCTTCACCTGCTGAACCATAAGATTAGAATCAGACTGTACGTTGAGATGCCTCGCCCCAAGCTGTGCGGCGAGCCTCAACCCCGCTATGAAGGCCTCGTATTCTGCCTCATTATTAGACACCCGAAACTCAAAATGCAGAGCATATAACCAGGATTGGCCCTCAGGGCTCTTAATCATCAGCCCAGCTCCTCCACCCCCAAGGTTTGAGCTGCCATCTACTGCCAACATCCATGGTCCTAGGCTATCTTTTGGAGATCCGTTGAGCCCAAATCCTTTGGCGATGAAGTCTGCTAAGGCTTGGGCCTTAATAGCTGAACGGGGCTTGTACTCTATGTCGAATGTTGTGAGCTCCATCGACCACTTAAGCATTCTCCCTGAGAGCTCCGGCTTTCCCAGAACCTATCTTAGAGGCTAGTTAGTAAGCACGATGATAGAGTGCGCTTGGAAGTAGGGTCGCAACTTCCTCGCTGAAACGACCAGGGCAAACGCTAATTTCTCCATGGGAGAATACCGAGCCTCTACCACAGACAATCGTTTGCTTGGGTAGTATATTGGCCTCTGCTTCTTATTCTCTTCGCGCACCAGTACTGAGCTTACTGCCTCTTCTACTATGGCTAAGTAAAGGTAGAGCGGCTCGCCCATTCGTGGCTTGGTGAGGACTGGTGGTGAGGCCAGACATACCTTGAGCTCATTGAAGGCCTCCTGGCACTTGTCGTCCCAGACAAATTCCTTGGTCCTGGATAGGGCTTTGAAGAAAGGGAGGCCATTTTTCTGCCGACCGGGAGAGGAATCTCCCTAGAGTCGCTATCCTACCCGTGAGCTGCTGGACCTTCTTAATGCTTCTTGGGGTCGGCATTTCTAATATCGCTTTAATTTTCTCAGGATTCACCTCGATCCCACGATGATGCACAATGTACCCGAGGAATTTCCCTGCAGAGACACCAAAAGCGCACTTAGAAGGATTAAGTTTCAACTGGAATCTGCGCAAGGTTTTGAAACACTCTTCCAGGTCTGTCGGATGCTCCTCTGCCAGTAGGCTTTTTACTAGCATGTCATCCATGTAAGCCTCCATGTTGCGTCCTAACTGGTCCTGAAAGAGCCTATTTACAAGCCATTGGTATGTAGCTCCTACATTCTTCAAACTAAAAGGCATAATAGTATAACAATAGGTGCCCCAGTCTGTAACCAATGCCGTCTTCTCCTGATCCTCTTTATGTAACGGGATCTGATGATATCCCTGAAAAGCATCTAAAAAACTCATAAGGTGGCATCTGGTCGTGCTATCAATTAGGGCATTAATCCGGGGAAGTGGGTAACTATCTTTTGGACAGGTCTTGTTTAGGTCAGTGAAATCAATACATAACCTCCACTTACCTTCTCCCTTAGGGACCAGAACCACATTGGCGAGCCACTCTGGATAATCGACCTCCCGAATATACCGTGTTGCCATCAATTTTTCCACCTCGGCCTCTATAGCCCTTGCCCTATCTGGGGTAAAATTCCTCTTCTTCTGTATGACGGATCGGTAGCCCCGCTTTATTCCCAAACAGTGTGTCATCACTTCCTGGTCTATGCCAGGAATGTCGTGGACTGACCATGCGAAAATATCTGCATATTGGCGAATAAGCGATACAATCCGAGCTCGAAAAGGGTCTTTCAATTGGGCACTCACCCTCACGCATCTGTCGAGTCGGTCTAGGTCCAGTGGTACCTCTACAAGCTCATCCACCGGCTCAGCA
Source organism: Diospyros lotus (assembly GCF_014633365.1). Classification (NCBI taxonomy): domain Eukaryota; kingdom Viridiplantae; phylum Streptophyta; class Magnoliopsida; order Ericales; family Ebenaceae; genus Diospyros; species Diospyros lotus. The sequence goes on from NC_068341.1 coordinate 6,392,379, forward strand.
GTCTTCGGGTCTTCTAGGCCCTCCAACAAAAAACTGACAGTGGCAAAAAGGGAGATTCCGACCTCTCTCCCCTTGGGGCCCTGTCCTCGTCCTGAATCCTCATGGAGTTCTGACTGCTCCTACACGATACCCCTAGCAGTGTTAATGGATGCCATGTAGCACTCTCGGGCGAACCTTAGGTCTCCTCTGACTTCGCCAACCCACGCAGCAGTAGGGAACTTAAGCATCATGTGGTAAGTGCTCGGCACAGCTCGGAGAGCATTTAACCCCGATCTCCCCAAGATCATATTGTAGGCCGAGGGGACGTCTGCTACCAAAATGTCTGACATGACCTGGGCAGACTGAGAACCCTTTCCAAGAGTTAATGAGAGCTGAAACATACCGTCTACATACACCACTTCCCCGTCGAATCCAATCAAAGGGATATGAGCTGGCTTCAACTGTTCCATCTTGTATCCCATGCCTAAGAAGGCCTGTCGATATAAAACCTCAGATGAGCTCCCTGGGTCCACGAGGATTCGTCGAAGCTCCCATTTTCCCAACTTTGCTGTGATGACCAACGGATCATTAAAAACCAGATACCCGGGTAAGCCGTTATCCGTAAAAGAGATAACGTCCCCTGGCCGAGCCCTCTTGACTTCAACGTGTCGATGTAGATAAGAACTTTCTCCCGACTCCTTGCCTGGCACCATCCCAACTGCTAAAGTGTGAAAAATTAAATGTTGTGGAAGACTTCCCTCCCTCTGGCGACTCTCTCTCCTGGGCGGAGTTTTGGTCTTGCGCCTTTCCTAGGATCTACCATATCTACGGGGAGGGCTTCTTGATCTCCGACGTTCGCCCCTTTGTGGCTCAGTATCCTTAGCCACGAACCTCCTTAGGAAACCCCAATTGATGAGCTCCTAAATCTCTTCTTTCAGCTAATGGCACTCATCCGTGTCATGTCCATGATCTCGATGGAATCGACAATACTTGTCTTTATTCCTTTTGTTAGCCAGGGCCTTCATAGGTCTCAGTTTTTTCAAGTAATCCTTATTCTCAATTGTAGCCAGGATCTCTGCCTGAGGAGTATTAAGCAGAGTGAACTGACCGGACTCCATCGGGGGCCCAACCTTTTCCCCCGACGACCTGGTTTATCTTCCGGCTTCTGCTCCCTGTTCTGACTTTTCTTCTCTTTCTTATCCGAGTATTCAATTCTCTTGGCCCGCATTACCTCCTCAGCATTAATGTACTTGGTGGCTCGGCTCAGGATCTCCGTGAACATCTGGGGAGGCCTCTTAGCCAGTGACTGGGTAAAAGGGCCAGCCCTCAAGGCATTCTAAAAGGCCACCATGGCAATACTCTGATCAAGATTCTCAATGCTCAATGCCTCCATATTAAATCTAGCTACAAAATCTATTAATGACTCCCCTTGGTTCTGCTTGAGATTCACAAGGGTCATGGTTGACCTTCGGTGCCTTCGAAGGGGAGCGAAATGTGCCAAGAACTTGTTTCGAAATTGTCTAAAATTAGCAATCGACCGGTGTGCCAGGCTTGAATACCAGGCGCATGCATGTTCTTCCAAAGTGGCCGGGAAGACTCTACACCACATAGCATCAGGTGCCGCCTGGACCATCATGTGAGAGGCGAAGAGATTCAAGTGGTCAGTAGGGTCGGTTGTGCCTCCATATGGCTTGATGGAAGGGATTCAGAGGCGCTCAGATGGAATAATCGCCATGATCTCCTGACTTAATGGCTGATTGGAAACAATATCATGTGGCTCTTCCTCCTTCCGCCTCAACTCTACAACCTCCCTCTCCAAATGCCGCAAACGCCTTTCTCGTTGAGCCCCTCTGGCTTGGGAATAATCGGGACTAGATGACTCCTCCTCCTCTGAGCTCAGCCTACCATACTCGTCCCGCCTGGAGGGTCCACTCCGTCTCTCGTCTCGATGGGACTCCCTCCCAGCACGAGGGGATCCACCACCTTGGAATCTAGAGCGGCAGTCTCCCTAGTGTCGACTATCGTGGTTGGAGTGCTCCTCTTGCCTCACCTTTGGAGACTGCTGTTGGGTCAAAAAAGGTGTTGAGTAACTCCGTCAAGCGTTGGACCTGTCCCTCTAACTGGGCGACACGATCTTGTAATGGTGAGAGATCTGGGGGATGACCCCCTACGGGTCCACTCTCCGGTGGTTGGTGTTGACTTTGATCTGGGATAGGTTGGGTACTAGCAGCTCGCGGTGGATTTCTTCTTGTCACCATAACGGGGGGAACTTGAGCTCGTCTAAGGTACTTGACAAACAAGAGCAAATAAAGCAACCGGCCCCACGGTGGGCGCCAAATGATGATACTAGACCGATCACCGAGGTCTGCCTCGAAGCAAGTACCTATAAGGGTGGGGCCTTTAATCTCCCGGGAGAACTCCGACACTCAAATCAGTAGAAGAAAAATACCTGAAATGGAAAGTCACACAGTCGTCAGATGATCCATACATGTAGAAGTTGACCTCTATTTAAAGATGGTGTTGAGCATACTCTGAATAGATAAGATAATCTTTGAGTAAGACGTTGGAGATAATCTCAGTTGACCGAGTCAGCCTCATTCAAAATCAAATATGGGATGAAAATCTAGATGACACATGACGCTTCCTGAGACAGGCAAGTGGTGGCACCGGGTTGGTAGTCTCCGAGAGTAGTATAGTAATTTTGCTCTTAGTAAAATATCCTCTCATCAATAAGTAAAAGAAAATAGCAAGCACTTTCAGAGATTTTTCTACAAAAATTATATAATACTTTAATAGTTATTTGAATTGCTATAATCACTTTAACAAGTAATGAATATGTGATCGTTAATGAGATATTTTTTATTTTATAATAATAAATCAGCTAATTTTTATATTAATTATTAGATGTCTGGAGGGAATCCCATTCCAACAAGAAGGTGGGGATGTTAATTAATTAAAGGCCTAATTGCCAGATCATGTGTTCCTTGCTAGCTTGAACAGCTAATATCTCTCTCTGCTTGTCTATGTTGTTCTTCATGCACAGCTAGCAAGATTGGAGCAAAAATCCACACACACAGACACAATTATATATATAAATGAGAGGAAGCTTAATTAATAATCTTCTGGTTGCAGTCGTCTTCATCAAATTAATGGTGGGCACTGGGCGGTTGTTAAGGCTCTGGAATGGAAGGCTTTGCAGTGCTGAATTATGAATATATGATTACGGATTACAAAAAGGAAAGCCGCCCGCTCAACATGCTGCTTGTTAGACATTGGTGGAAGAGAAATCGAGAGACTTTTCTTATTGAAAGAAGTCGTATATAAACAATACATCAAACCAGCTATATAAATAGCTACAACAAAAATAACTAGAAACACAGTTACACCTGCCAGCTATATAACTAACCTTCAAATCAACGCAAAATAGCAAAATATGTACAATAGCTAATACTGCTGCTGCTGCTCAACTTCGAGTTCGTCCTTTCGCAGCCTCCAAAGAAACACGACTTCCCCAACACGGTCAAGTTGTGGCCAATTACAATCAGATGCGGCGCCGTATTCATGGTCGTCGTCCAATGCTGTGCTCTTACGAAGAACGGGCTTGGTTACACCGGCACCTACTCGTGCGAGTAATAAAAGGTTACTGTATCGATCGTGATGATGATGATGGAGATGGTGTAGCTTAATCGTGTGGTGGAATAATGTTGCTAATCTGAACTAATTAAGATTCATTAATTACTAGCCCTTCAAATCAGTAATTAGCCAGCAGCTTCTGCTAGCTGCTGTTCGAATTTGATGTGCCTGCGTTGAGTGCGGAATCTGTATCTTTCAAAATCAGGTGTGGTTAATTAAATAATTAAATCAATTATGCATGACAAGGGCAACGGTTGAACAGAACTGTGAGATGTATTTTCTCCGAACAAATTAGTAATTAAAAGGATTGATTATAACAAGTAATTGCAAGAGCTCTTTTTCGTTTTAGAGCATATATAGAAGTTGATAGAAGGCAACAAATTAAGGTGCTTTCCATTTCCATACAATACATGGCCTAATATCATATGCTATATATTACCAATTTAAAATCCTTTTGTTGCCTTATTAGTAGTGTTGTTTAAGGGATTGGATTTATCTGAATAATTCAACTCATAAAACACACAGTCCATTAATCTAATCTAAATTCAACCCATAAAATACAGTCCATTTACATATTAGTAGGGTTGTTTAAACTTCACCTACTCCATAAATAAAGGTGGGAAAATTAAGGACCCAGTTTAATCATAGCAGTGGGTAATCTCACTTGAGTTTTTAAAAATTACGTACCACTCTTTTTCCCTTAAAAAAATCGACCAGATAAACGCCAACTGTATCCTTTCCAAAGACCCATGTCAGTGTTAATCTACTTCAAGTTTAAGTTTAAGGTGAATATATAAGCATCACATTCATTGCTACGTATACTTACATTAATGCTAAGAAAAGAATATATATCGAGAGACTTTAATCATGTAGTGCTTTAAATGGTATATATCCTTCATGTATATACATCCCCCTTCCTAATCCAAAAGCTCAGTCGGAAGGAAAGAACCAATAAAAATTCTTGATAATTTCTTTTTGAAGCGGTCAAAAAGGGAAAAGAAAAAAGAAAATCATGCAACTTTAGAAAACTTTATTAATTTCTTATAGGAATCTAATCCCATGCTGAAAATGGAATCTAGAATCATAATTGTCGAAAGCTCTATTAGTTTCTGTTTTATTTGATACTAATATATAGGTCCATCAATTATGACGTTAAATGACTAATTGGGTGCTCTTCTGTCAGCAGATGACATCATCTGCTTAATTACCACTCAGAATTATCATTAATAAACTTCCTGAGTTTATGGTTTACATGTTAACAGGTTGGTCTGATAGAAAAAATAAACATGAAAATGAATTAGGTATGGGGCTGATGAAAACTAGAAGAAAATTTATATAAATATTTTTTAAAAATAACGTTCAAATGACACTTTATAGTTACAAGTCAGTTGATTAATATATATATATATATATATAGTTTTAAACATCACTGAGCAATACAATTATGCAATATGTTCCATAATTTTTTTATTTCCATCGTTGGCAGAAATGAAAAAGTAAAAATAACAGTTTTGCTATATGCATTACAACAAATTTTAGATTAAGAGACATTTAAAAATGCCTTAATAAATAATTTATTGAGACATTTTAATTATTAGAACATTAATCATAATATCACATGTAACTGTGCCCCAAAAACGTATTGAACCACTTACAAATACCTTAAAAATAACTATAAATTTAAGTTTGTTGTGACACTTAAAAATGTCTTAAAAATCACTATAAATTTATATTTCACATTCCATGTAAGGTCTTCTCTTAACTCCTACGTACCCCTCACATCAGCTTGAATCCTGAACATTTCCTTCTTCTTGCATGCGTATGATCACCTATTTGTCTATTAGGACACTTCATCAAAGTGTCTTATTAGAATTATTTTAATAGAACATTTCAAAATTTCTATCCTTATTAGATTTGTCTATTAGGGCACTTAGATTTGTCTATTAAGATATGCCATCGTTGTGCCTCGTTAGAATTATTTTGTTGTGGTACTTTTTTAAATTGAGGCTTAAAATGGTATTTTATAAGGCATTTAAGCATTTAGATTTATCTATTAGGGCACTTAATTATTATATCTCATTAAAGTTATTGTATTGGGGCACTTTTTTAGATTGTGTCTTAAAATGATATTTTAGAGAACACTTTTTAAAAAATATCCTAAAAAATATGTCTCAACAAATCATTTTTGTTGTAGTTTATGAATGTTAGTTGCGATAATTAGGACAAAATGTCAGATGTCCCAAATGACAAGAAATTATATCAAGGGTTCTTCTACAGAGGCAGAGAGGGTGATAAAGAGGCTTCCAGAATGAAGGCAAAAAGACGAAATTACCCTCGCCCACTTTACAAATTTGCAAAGTAGGCCACTGCCATTCTCTCTCATTTTCCCTCCTATGGTCACCGCTTCGCCACCACGCCTTACTGCCATGTCGCCATCACTTCGCTACCCTCACCTCGTCTTTGTCGCCTCGTTGCCATCGCCGACCGTCGTTGCATCTTCAAGTTGCAGTGACGGAGGTGAGGCACAACAGCGAGGTAACGACCATGGGAGGCAAAAGAAGAAAGCAGAGTAGGGAGAGGAGAGGAGAGAAGGAGGCAATTTAGTCTTTTTGCCCCCTTTTTGTAAGCTTGTCAGTAAGATTGTCTGGCTTTCAAGCATTTTCCTTATATGAGTGATGGTTACATGGATACTATAACTAAATATGATATTTAAAAATTATATGAGACTTATAAACAATAAAGAATTAGAAATGGTGTGTTTGGTTCTTTATTCACTATAAAAATACGTTTATCATTTTGTTTTTTTTTCTTCCCTTACCACATTTCTCATTAGGGTTGATAATGGTTTAATTTGGTTTCAATCTTTACTAAAACTATAACTAAACCAAACTTAAACTATTAAAATCAAACCAAACTATTACCCATTAGTTTTAAAAATTAAAAATCATAATCAAACCATTCAGTTTAGGTTTTAACCATAATTTTTTTAATTTGATCCACTACAAGAAAATTTAAATTTAGTGACGGATTTAGTGACAGACACCCGTCACTAAAAAAATTTAAGGTTAGTTTTACATAAAATTTAAGATTTAGTGATGGTGTTGATAGCCCCGTCACTAAATTCACTGTTTAGTGAGGGGGTTGTTAGCCCCCTCATTAAACGACTTTAAAATTCTGCTCTCCCTCTTTTCTCCTGACACTGTTTTCTTCTTTCCCATCTCCCTCTGCAATTTCTCTCTTCTTTCCCATCTCCCTTTATATTTCTCTCTTCTTCCCCATCTCTCTCCGCGCTGTTTTCTTCATCTGCTGCTGCCTCTCACCGATACTGTCTCTATGCCATTACTATTGCTTTTTGAATCTTTTGGAGGTAATTTAATTTAAAGTTAGTTTTATTATTCAGTTAATAGTTATTTTATGTTAGTTTAATTTTAATTATTCTGTGTTGTTTAGTTATTCTATATTGTTAGTTTAGTTTAGTTTAATTATTTAAAGTTAGTTATTTTTTGTTAGTTTAATTTTAGTTATTTTGTGTTGTTAGTTTAGTTTAGTTTAATTGTTTAAAGTTAGTTATTTTGTGTTGTTAGTTTAGTTTAGTTTAATTGTTTAAAGTTAGTTATTTTGTGTTAGTTTAATTTTAGTTATTTTGTGTAGTTTAGTTTTAGTTTAATTGTTTATATTATTTGTTATATTTAGAAACTAAAATGTAAAATTTATTGATTGTTATTTAGTAGTCATAGTATAAATGTATCCTATTTTGTTATGTAATTATATTAATAAATATTATTTTTATTTTTTATTTAAAACAGTAAAAGTTTTCAATTTCAAATTTTTAATATTTTCTTTTTAATGTTAATTTTTAATTATTTCTATAATTAATTTTAAATTTTTATTTATAATATATAATTTAAAATTTTAAAAATGTTTCTTGTTATTTATCAAATTTTTATTTTTTTTATTATTTTTATTTTAAAATTTTATTTTTTTAATTTTTTAAAAAGATCTGTGAGGGACACGTCTAGTGATGGGAAATTCCCGTCACAGATCTGTGACGAGTTGCAGAGCCGTCACAGTAGAGCTGTCATAGATCTGTGATGGCTCTGCAACTCGTCACTAGACGTGTCTCGTCACAGATTTGTGACAAGATATCTTCTATGACAGGATTGAAAAATTCATCACTAAAATTTAGTGATGCCCACTTTAGTGACGAATTCCTTATCCGTCACTAAAAAATTTAGTGACGGAATTTCTATTATTAGTGACGGATTTTTTCGTCACTAAAAATAAATTTTCTTGTAGTAAACCATACCCAACAAATAAAGATAAACTCTTGCAAATAACATTTATAAAATTTTTTAATAACTCCACAATAAATAAAGACAAACTCTAAGAGCAATTTCAAGAAATACACCATTTTGGTGTTGGGCACAATTTTCAATCACCAAATTTGGTGTTGAGTGAATAGTATAACATCAATATTTAGTGTTATACTATTCATCAACGCAATTTTATTTTTTATTTTATTTTCAATTTTACCCCTCTTTGTATAATTTCAAAATAACCTATTCCCTTTATATCCTTTATTATTTTTATTATATTTGTATACTTTGATTAATAATTAGAAATATAAATTAAATTGTTATAAAAAATATATATCGATGTAAATATTTTATTAAGATGTATAAAATGAGTATAATATTGAATATATTTTAAAATATTTAATATATTTTATAAATGCCATGTTAATATAAAATGAACTATTTTTCTTTATGTATATGAAAGTTTTTTATTTTAATAATTACTTAATAAAAAGAAAATATTCTTAATGCAAAAACTCAATAATATAATAAAAAAACAATAACATTTCCATTAACTTAAATTAAAAATACATGATGAAAATATAAAAACAGTTTAAAATAAAAACAACAACAACATGGCTTAAAAATAAAATGCTTTCTATTATTATATTATGCTAAGTTAAATAAATTAATTAACATTTATTAAATATTTATTTATAAAATATTCTTTAAAGATTCTCTTTTACACTAATTTGGTGTTATACATTAAAGACAACACCAATTTGATGTTAAAAATTTTGATGTAAAACACTATTGGACACCAAATTAGCTTTGGATTTGGTGTCCAACGTTAGAATTGCTCTAATAAAGTTACTTTTTTCTTACATAAAGTTAAAAATTAACTTCAAACGCCTTGGATATAATTATTTGATTGATAAAAATAAAATAATTTAATATTAGATTTTATTTTTATATGTTAATTACTTTATAAATATTAAATATTTTATATATTTGTAATGCATTAGTCAATATATATTATGTGTATATATAATATATTAAATAAATAAATATCTATTATATATATATATATATTCGGTTTGGTTTGGTTCAGTTTGATTCGATTATCCACACATTTAGTTCGGTTTCGGTTCGGATTTTGATTTGAATTTAACGAAAACTATAACTAAACCATACCTATTGAAATAGTGTTCGATTTTTCTCTAAACCAAATCATTATCCAATCAAACAATTTTTAACCGCGTTGACTGATTCGATTCCCCCACAATTTCGATTCCAATTGTCATTCTTGTTTGAGGCAATTTGATATCGTTGAAAAGTGGCCTATGGAAGCCCCCCCTCATTTGTTGCCAACCCTCAGAGCTGGCCTTATAGTAAGGCTAGCAAGGCGGTTGTCTTAGGCCCCAAAATTTAAAAAAATATTATTTATATATATTTTTATTTTTTAATAATAAATATTTTATTAAAAAATTAAATATAAAATACAATTTGATGAAAATATCAATGATGATAAAACAAAATCTGTTGAAAAATCCTTTAGAGTTTCTTATTTTATGTACACGATTGATCAAGTCATTTCTTCACTGCCAAATAAGTTTGAGTAATTTGGAATATATGAAAAAAAAATTAGATTTCTATGTAATTATAAGAAATTAAAATCAATGGATAAAGATGTTTTAAAAGGATATTGTTTGAATCTTAAAAATGTTCTTAGATTTGATGGACTTTCTGATATAGATGGTTTAGATTTATTTTTAGAATTAAAAGTGTTAAGAGAAACTTTTTAAGAGAAAAAAAAATAGTATATTAAAAATTCTTCACTACATCAAAATAGTTGATTATTTTTCAAATGCATATATTGTTGCTTATAGAATATTATTCACAATTCCAGTTTCAGTGGCTTCTGCTATAAAAAAAAATTCAAAATTAAAAATGATAAAGTCATATTTGAGGTCAACTATGTCGCAAGAAATATTAAAAAGATTAGCTATATTATCTATTGAAAATGGTTTATTAGATAAACTTAATTATAGAGATTTAATCAACGATTTTGTATCTCAAAAGACAAGAAAAATTAATTTTACATAAAACTGAATATAATTCAACGCATATTTGTAGAATAAAATTTGCTCATTATTGATGAACTTTACCTTTAATGTTATCAGTTTAATGCTTTATTTTGTCTTCTTTTATAGGAAAATCAGGAATGTATAGTTTTTTACTCGAGTTGCACTGACTTTTTTAGAGTTTCAAGAAAAAATTAGTTTTATTTTTTCTTTGTTTATTGTAGTAGTTTGTTTAGTATTTTTTAATCTCTGAGATATTATATTTTAGTTAAAAATTTATTATTTTTAAGAAATTATCAGATTTTGTAGTTGATTTAACTTCAACTTTTTTTTTTTAATTTAATGAAATAATAAAAAATTTTAGTAAAAAATATATTATTTATTTTTTATAAAAAAATTAATACTTACCTTGTTAAATTTTTGTCGCCTAGAGCCCCCAAATTGGTTTGGGCGGCTCTGCCAACTCTTAGAGGTTCAATCCTTCAATCCATAAATGTGAATTTATGAGCCTCGATAGCATGTATATATATATATATATACATACACGTATGTTAGGTCATGCATCATGTAACAATTTAACACAAGGTTAAGAATTCAGATATATTAATCTGTAAATAAAGTTAATTTGTCAATATCGACAATGAACATATAATTGAGATAATTACTGAACTACATATTTAATTAGCCTATTTAAATAGATTTTCAGTAATAATTAGCAGCCCCAGGTTCCAGCATAATATAAGAGAACATTTATACTTCATTGTACAAGTATAAAAGTACCACATGCATATATTATATAAAAGCTTCAGCTTCAGGTTACATATATATATATGTATATATATATATTTTGGCATCAACATTTTGCAAGTCTAAACCATAGCTATATAGTAAGCGCCACCCTAGACCATACTACTACTACTATTACAAGGTGAGCAAACATATCAATCTACACCCGAAAGTTTGAGCAGACCATATGATGTGCAACTTTAGTTTCTGTAATGACAAGCACATCATAAGTTTGGGCTCCCCGGTATCGACAAATAATTGGATCGGCAGTAGGTTGAACCATAGGCATAGGCCTCAAGTAGGAGTATGCTTTCTGCTGCTGAAGAAGTAGAGGCTGTTGATGATAATGGGGAGGTGGAGGATCGGCGGCAGCCTTCTTCCAGCTGGTCGTCCGGCCGTAGCGTTCGTCGATGAGAGCGAAGCCTTCCCGCCCAATCTTAGCGAGGTCCGCATGACTGCGTGCCATAATAATATAATTATAATTGGGATTAAGTCACTAATTCAGAGTAGTGAACAGATATTCTAGCACAACCACACAAATTAAGGTATGCAGGTAGCTGTCGGTTTGGTTGAGGACGTTATGAAGCTAGAAGGCACTTTATATAGCAATCAGATAGAAACCACAGTCTTTTCGTAGAGATTATCATCGTATAATTAAAGTAGGCTGAGTGAGTGGCACCGGATATGTGAGCCCATGTGTACCAAACTTTTTATTCTGTTCCATGGCAAAAGCATGTATCCTTTATATGTCAGGAGGCAAAAGCATGTCCCTGGAGCTCAGGAAACCGGAATCATGCAAATCTTCAAATGCGATGAATATAATTAATTGGGCTCCAGTGGACCTGGGAAAATCCCTTACTTGACTTAAGCGAAGACCTTATGTTTCAACATTGGATAACGCTGAACATCTTTATCTCGAAGCAAAAAGGATGGCTGTCCAATTGCGTGGGACCATGTGGCAATATGAGCCACGAGTGCACCGACCTCTTCTCCGTTCGAATAATTCTATTCATCTAGAGACAAAGATAACACATTTTTATCGGATAATAAAAATATGCATATATTAACACTTATATATTTTTATTAATTAAAGATAAATTTTCAGTTTAAATGAATTGTAATACTTTATTCGTCCACCTCCCCCTCTGCAAAGCTTCACCCTTGCCCTTCTCCCTTTCTTGCTTTCGCTGATTCGTTTGCTGCCCTGCCTTTCTCGTTCCATCACTCCCTCCATTGCTTTCGCTCTCGCACCTCGCACTTGCCCTTGCCCACGCCTTCACTCTCGCCTATCGCTACTCCGTTGCTTGCTGTCTCTCTCTCCTCTCGCCCTCACTTTCACTGTCTCTCTCTCACTCCGTCATTTCGAGCCTTCATCACAGTTTCGCACCCTTGTCGTCTCGCTCTTGTGGCCGATGGCTCAGTCTTGCCTCTTGCTTCGTTGCTCGCTGTCCCTAGAGGCTCACTGTCTTAGGGCTCCAAAATCTTAGGTACGACACTGATATGAGCCAAGAGTACACCCACCTATTATTCGTCCGAATAATACTATTCATTTAGATTGAAGATGAAAATCATACATTTTTATTAGACAATGAAAATTTACAAATATCAATATTTATTATGTACATTTTCATTGCTCAATAAAAATATATCACCTAAACTGAAAATGAATCTCTAACCTAAATGAATAGCAATACTCTACCCATCTACTGCAACGACAACTTCCGGCTCTCGACGGTGGACGGATAATAAGCCAGCACATTCTTGGTCCATATTGTAATACACTAAGAGCTTAAAAAAATATAGTATATATCGAGAATAAGTAAGAAAAAAAATAATATTAGCTGGATACCTTTTAGTCTGAATGTAGGCAAAGAACTTTCGGGTTAAGCGTGCTTGAGCTTGGGCTTAAGGATGGGTGACCCCCCTAGAAAGTTTGTGTAGGCTCATCAAGGTAAATTATTCCGGTTCTTCCTATCGCTTGATGCGGGATGTTACATGTGGTATTAAAATTGACCTTTGGTGAAAGCAGTCTGATGAGGACGGGGAATGACGCTGGGGTTTGAAGGCTTGAACAATGAGCAGCTCTTGACAGATTTCTAGGATGGTAGCCACCAAAAAGGAAAAGATTTGAGACTAGTTGTAAGATCACGTGACGAGGACATCATGTACTCAAGGGGGAGAATGTAATATCCTAAGAGGCTAAAAAATTGTAGTATATATCGATGATAAGTAAGAAAGAAAATAACATGAGCTAGATATTTTTTGAACTAAATATAGATAAAAAACTATCAAATTAAATATACTTAAGCTAAAAAAGTTCAAGAATATATGACCTCATAGAAAATTCGTTCAAGAATATATGACCTCATAGAAAATTCGAGTAAACCTCTTAGAGATAAGTTATTTTAATCCTTCTCATCACTGAACGCAAGATGATGCTACAGATATTGCCCACATGGGCCACTCTCATTTGGATAGCCACTTTTGCCTTTTAATTTGTACTACTACAACCTTTCCAACCGAGAATTCTTTTTATAAATTATAATTTGTTGTAAGTACAGAAAACGAGAATTCTTAAAAAGTATCCAATCCAAGTGAAAGAATGATAAAAATTACAATATATAAAATATTCACAACTTTGCCTATCACCTTTTTTATGTTAAAATAATTATAGATAACGATCCCCGAAAAGATTTAAATTCATAATTTTTTATTTATCATAAAAGATTAATCATTGCTTGAGTTATTTTTAAATATTGTGTTCTTTCCCTAACACTTTGACATGATGTTAAAATATTGTCTTTGTTGGGGTGGAATTAAACATAATAATAAAATATTACATGAACGAGGAACATTCTATTTAAGTTTTCTTTAAACATTTTGGATAAATAAACAATTCATGGTAATAATCATTTTCTTGTTAAAGGATATAACCTACAACTTAGGGGAATAAACACTTTTAGTCCGAATATAACACAATATAATATATATTTGATAAAATTATATTATTAATGTTTAAATTTTGTAATTTATAATAAATTAATTACTATATTTTAATTTTTATAAGCCTGAACTTTAATTTTTATTGTAATTCAATTTAATTATATTTTAATTTTTCATCAAATTTTGTTATAGTAGAATAGTATAATATATAGTATAATAGTATGTAAATATTTCTTTCCTCCAAAAATCTACCAAACTATTTTTTACATCTAAAATTTTTATTAAACTTGCATAAATTTTTCAATGCTATTAATTAATCAAAAATAAATATTATTTATGACAAATATGAATAAACACTTAAAATATTAACTAAGTCACGAAAAATTATTTATTAAATAAAATTTTATTTTTTGTATAATATAATAATATATAATATATTATATTAAAGTAGAATAGTTTGCAAATTTTTGTTCCCTCCAAAAATCTGTCAAGTTAGTTTTTGTCTCTAAAATTTGTATTAAATTTGAATGGATTTTATGAGAAATATTAATAGACAACTTAAACTATCAATTAAGTAATAGAAAATTGTCTATTTATTTAAAATATTATCTTTATAACTTTATTCTATATATATTTATATAATATTAAAATATGATAGTCAAACAAAATATTTTGTCAAGTGTCAATCAATGGTGAATTTTTTTTCTCTCAAAAACTTGCATTAAATCAAATGTAGTGATTAATTAATTATTAATTAATTTAATAATTATATTATAATCTTGAAAATGTGATATCTTAACAAATTTATAAAAAATTATTTAAAGTTGTCAAATGTTAGGGTTTTTCAATACTAATTAATATTTAAGGTATCACATTTTTAAGACTATGGAAGAAATCAAAATTCTTATTTTTAAAATTTTGTTATTATTGAAAAAACTTATTCTTACAGAGTTTTAATTTATATTTATAATTATAATATAATAAATAGAAAATAACGAACGTGTTTGAGTGAATATATTATAGATTTTATAATATTTATTTATAAATAATATAATATTATAAATAAAAAAATTTATAAATATTTTATCAAGTGACTTACTTAATATGTTAATTATTCTTTAGCACATTGAATAACAGTACATATTGAATAATAAATAATTAATTAAACTTAAACTTTGATAAATAATTAAAAATTAAAAATATTATAATTATCAATTCTATTAAAATAATAATTTTTTTTTATTTTTAAATTAAATTCTTCCATTTATCACACGAGTTCACCATTAGTTAAGTATTAAAGGATCTTATTATCATGTAGTGCTTTAAATGATATATATCCTTCATATATACATCTCCCCTTCCTAATCCAAAAGCTCAGTCGGAAGAAAGAAATCAACAAAAATTCTTGATAATTTCTTTTTGAGCCGTTCAAAAAGGGAAAAGGAAAAAGAAAAAGAAAGTCATGCAACTTTAGAAAGCTTTATTAATTTCTTATAGGAATCTAATCCCATGCTGAAAATGAAATCTAGAATCATAATTGTCGAAAGCTCTATTAGTTTCTGTTTTATTTGATGCTAATATATTGGTCACTTAATTATGACGTTGGATGACTAATTGGGTGCGCTTCTGCCAGCAGATGACATCATCTTCTTAATTACCACTCAGAATTATCATTAATAAACTTCCTGGGTTTATGGTTTACATGTTAACAGGTTGGTCTGATAGAAAAAAAAAAAATGAAAATGAATTAGGTATGGGGCCGATGAAAACTAGAAGAAAATTTATATAAATATTTTTTAAAAATAACGTTCAAATGACACTTTATATATAGTTACAAGTCAGTTGATTAATATATATATATATATAGTTTTAAACATTACTGAGCAATACAATTATGCAATATGTTCCATAATTTTTTTATTTCCATCGTTGGCAGAAATGAAAGACAAAAAATAACAGTTTTGCTATATGTTGGTCTGTGGGTGCCAGTTGCGGTGATTAGGACAAAATGTCAGATGTCCCAAATAACAAGAAATTATATCAGTGATGGTTACATGGGTACTATAACTAAATATGATATTTAAAAATTATATGAGACTTATAAACAATAAAGAATTAGAAATGGTGTGTTTGGTTCTTTATTCACTGTAAAAATATGTTTACGATTTTGTTTTTTTTCTTCCCTTACCACATTTCTCACCAGGGGCAGTTTGATATCGTTGAAAAGTGGCCTATGGAAGCCCCCCTCATTTGCTGCCAACTCTTAGAGGTTCAATCCATAAATGTGAATTAATGAGCCTGGATAGCATGTATATATATATATATATATATACACATACGTATGTTAGGTCATGCATGCGACAATTTAACACAAGGTTAAGAAATAAGGATTCAGATATATTAATCTGTAAATAAAGTTAATTTGTCAATATCACAATGAACATATAATTGAGATAATTACCGAACTATTTAATTAGTCTATTTAAATAGATTTTCAGTTTAGTTTATGATTACACTAATAATTAGCAGCCCCACTGATGATTATTTTTGGGATCGACCACCACGTGCTACCTCTGTGAGTGGATTTCGGGAATCGAATATCGGACTTGGCAATGTCGGACCTCGGTAATAGAGCTTGTAAAACAACGGAGTGGCGGGGCTAGGGTCTCCCGGGGTGGACTCCGACGCTCAAATCAATAGAATAAATGCAAATAGTCATAAATGTGAGAACTGTAGAGCTTTTTATACCTGATGAGAACCGGCCCAGATCTTTCAAACTCCGCACAAGATTATTGACTTACCACGTGTCAACCTCTCGGGTAATCCATGTGGCGAGCGAGGCCACTAGTGCGTAGGGGTATTCTTGTAATTTTAGATAGTGCCACGTTACTTGCCCCCCATTCCTTGAGCTGAGTTGAGAATCACGCTGGGTCGAAGAGTAGCTTAATTTCTGAGGTTATTTGACTGTTAATTTTTCTCAAGGTGCATAAGAGTATTTCTAAGTATGAGACAACTAAATCCCAAACTCTTGAGGTTAATTTTTTCCTCTCTTTTCTTTTTTTTTTTTTTTCCTTCCTTTGCTTTTTCTATTTATATTATTTTTATTTTATTTTATTATTTTTTGCTTTTATCTTTCTTTTTTTATTTTTTTTTAAAATTGCATCTTTTTCCTTGGCCAGGCAAAGGTCTACTTGGCCGAGGTCGGCCTTGGCCAGGCTCGGCCTCGCCAGATCTCGGCATGGCCGAGCTCGGCCTCGGCCACGCCTTGGCCAAGCTCGGCTATGGCTGAGGCGCGGCTAGGACTAACCTGGCCGCCCTCAGCCAGGGCTGGCCTGGCCGAGATCGGCCATGGCCGGCCTCCTTTGGGGTGCTTGCCCCCTGCTCGCTTTACTTTCTTTTTTTTTTAATATATAAATATATATACATATATAGATATATTGGGTCGGCCATGGCCGACCCTTGGGGCTTTTGCCCTCTTCCTTACTTTTTTATTTGCTACTTGTGTTTTTTTTTTTTAATATATATATATATATATTTGTAAATAACAACAAGATAAGTTTTAAACTAACCTGTTTCTTTTGGATTTTTTACTGCAGGCAGGGCTTGAGATTTCCCAAGGTAGGTCGTGCCTATTGAGCTCCATTTGGCTTGTGCCTAGCTGTGGTTTTCCTTCCCTGAGCTTCTACATTTCTTTAGTTCGAGAACGGTCTAGGGCTCTTGACCCTTAGACTTTAGCGACTTCCGTGAAAGTGTGATTTCTTTCTAGCCATTAGTCCACCTTCGTCTTGGGGACGGTCTAGGGCTCTTGACCCTTGGATTGTCGCCATTCCCACGCGAAGGAGGGTGTTGAGTTTCTTCCGGCCATTAGTCCATCTTTGGCTTGTGGACGGCCTATGGCACTTGACCTTTGAATTTTCGTCACTTCCTCGCCGAGGAGGGCATTGAGTTTCTTTCGGCTATTAGTCCACCTTTGGCTTGTGGACGGCCTAGGGCACTTGACCCTTGGATTTTTGTCACTCCCTCGCCGAAGAGTGCATTGAGTTTCTTCCGACCATTAGTCTATCTTTGGCTTGTGGACGGCCTAGGGCTCTCACTCCCACGCGAAGAAAGGTGTTGGGCTCTAAATTTTTTCCTTGGCCATTAGTCCATCTTCGGCTTGTGGACGGCCTAGGGCTCGTGATCCTTGGATTTTAGCCACTCTCTCGCAGAGAAGGGTGTTGGGCTAGAGTTTTTCCTTGGCCATTAGTCCATCTTCGGCTTGTGGACGGCCTAGGGCTCGTGACCCTTGGATTTTAGCCACTCCCTCACGGAGGAGGGTGTTAGGCTAGAGTTTTTCCTTGGCCATTAGTCTATCTTCGGCTTGTGGACGGCCTAGGGCTCGTGACCCTAGGATGAGTTTTTTCGTGGCCATTAGTCCACCTTTGGGGACGGCCTAGGGCTCGTAACCCTTGAATTTTTCTTTGGCGAAGTGTTGGCCTTCATGAGATTGCAATTAGATGGAGAGAATCCGAAGTCTTGCCATTAGTCGCAAAAAAAAAAAAGTACAAAGAGGTTCGAGGAATTTCCCTCCTCATTGAAAAAACTTCCTTAACTTTTAGACATTCCTGGTATGCTTCAAGGACTTGCTTTCCATGTCTTTTAGTCGATATGCCCCCTGGACTTAAGGATTCTATCACCTGGTACGGTCCTTCCCAATTTGGAGTTAGTTTATTCGCGTCTCGAGGATGGCTCATGTCAAACCGTCGCAATACAAGATCTCATGGCATGAAACTCCTAGCGTGGACTCATCGGATATAGTACATAGTAATGCGGCTTTTCGGATTTGCGACAGGTCTCGGAGCTCATCTATCCCCAACGGGCTGTTTTCCTTCTCTCCGGGACGGTGTCCAACTTCACTCTCGGAAGCGATCCCGAGTAGGAGACCTTCTCCTATTATCCGACTTGGACTTTGTAACGCCCCGTTTTCCCACAACGAGCGTTAACTCGAGATTTCGGGAATATATATATATATATTTTCAACACACAACATAAGTCCCTCGATACCTTCATCATAATCGTTTCCCGACAATCCCTATCGTACCTTCTTAGCATATCAAAATTTAATAATAAACTAAGACAGGTATCAACAATCACATCAGCGGAAGCAAGATCGAAACCTCAATGATATATAACCGACAATTCCTTTACAATAACCAAATCGATGTTTCACATGAAGATATCAAAATATTACATAACCTCTGAACATCGTAATCATGGACAAAACCTACGAAAACTAAACATAGCCACTACATCTCGATGATATTCTTTCCCTTGGCGCCACTGCTTTCACCTGGAACGTTTGAATATTCCAGGGACATAGTCCAAATTAGATGCTGAATCATCTAAGTGAGAGTTCAAAAACGTTTTCATGCAGATATGAAAAATCATATACAAAATCGATAAATCCCGACATGCACCAGCCTAAAAGAATCCCACATAGCACTTAACCCTAACCGGGGAAAATGCAATCTCTCTAAAGGCGACACAACCACTTCGGCCCATTGGCAAACAATCCTGCTTAAGAGGGACAACCTCGACATATGAACCCGGGAATCACCCCATTGTCATTGTTAGGCTTTACGCTCCAACTCAAAAGCAATCCAAAACCCAACGCAACCCTAGCCCCAGGAGTGCCACATCAGCACTATCCTCGGAATCGACGTCACCTCAGCATTAATGCTATTGCTCAAAGGAACCTGGGGTGGTGTCCACTCGCAGCCCCGCCACTTGAGCCAACAACCGGGGTGGTGTCCACTCTCAGCCCCGCCACTTGGGTCCCGTAGGGTGAAGTCCGTCTCAGCCCCGTCCTAAGTGGGTCACCTAGCATTAATCCTAGGTACGCATCCTGAGTGCTGTCACTCTGGGCTACGTCACAAGTTACCAACCCACGTCCCACATGGACAACACAGAACAAGCCAATGCCGAAAAATCATAACATGCATAAAAATCAACATCTCAATGTATGTAATTTACTGTACGAAATTCAATGCATGTGTAAATAACTGTTTGGACAACCATAATACACCAAGCCATAGGGATGAGCATTCACAGTAAACCATTCACATGTCACTCAAGGTCCCTTCGGGTAGAACCACTCATAAGTCAAAACAAAGTTGGGGGAGAACACTCACCTTTGGCGATAATTCGGTATGCCTCGATTTGCGTGCCTGCCTCGATTTGTGTGCCTTCTTCGATCTTCGCACGAGTCACTTCGTCTCAAGCCTCAAGGCACCCTAATCATCACATTTATCCAACAATTATAATTTTTCTTAATTTTCTCATAATTTTTCCTATTTTTCTCCCATTTTCTTTTCTAATAATCCAAAATAAATATCTAAACAACTACTTTATCAAATATTTATACATAATAATTCATAAGACAATATTTATAAGCCTCTGGGATTTTCTGGAAATTTTCCAGATTTTTCTCCTATTTTCTCAAATTTCCATAATTACTTTTCCTTGAGAAAATTTATTTCTCATCGATTTACTTCGAATATACTTCAAGACAAATCACCAAAACTCATAAAATAAATTCCTTATACTTCTGGAATTTTTTCAGAATTTCCTAAAAATTCATCCTATTTATTTTCTATTTACATTTCCTTTCAAAAATCAAAAATAATTATTTCCCCAAGAAATTTCCAAGATAAAAATTCATCAAAATAAACTATTCATCTTTATATAATTTCTGGATATTTTTCCAGAATTTTAATTCCTTTAATTCTATTTTTTATCGAATTTTCTATATTTTCAGTATTTAAAAAAATATAAAAAAATACCTCCGGTCATCTTCTCCGGCGACGGTACACCGTAAAATTGAAGCGACGACACCAGGCTGATCCTCTCCCTTAGTCGATCCCAATGGTACCAATCTTGCTCAGAAAAGACCACCGGAATCCTTCCGATTTGGCCAAAAACAGTCGGCCGAAGCTATCCCGCCATCGAACTCCGGCGAATCAAATTGACCCTCGATTCGAACTCCGATTGGCACGAAATTTTCCAGATCAGTTACCCATCACCTTGCGAACAAAATCCCCTTATTAGATCGCTCGATCGATCACTCTACAACCCGATTTGGTATTTCACGCAAAATATATATATATATACGACCGAATGTATATATATGCTAAACACCCTCTATACTACCCCAAAAATTCCCAAAATCTCCAGAAATGATCCCCTTCCCTCAAGGATCAAAAGCCCCTTATTGGTTTCCCTCGATTTGCTCTCAAAACCGAGCAATTTGATGCTTCATTTTCGGCCGAAACCCTTGGCTATTTATAGCCAAATTCGACCCCCACGTGGCCGATTTCCGGCCAAAACTCCTCCTACACGCCACCAGGACAGTCCTTGGCCATGCCCTGATGATCCTAGGCTGCCAAATGGCCGGATTTTTTGGCCAAATCTATGGCCAAATCGGCCATGCTTGTACAATTTTCTGAAAATTGCACTTTGGTCCTTTGAAATTTCTCTTTTGCATTTTGGCCCTTACCCTCAAGCCCCTGATCTCTTTAGCACCCTCACTAAGACCCTCAAGATTAGGACTTCTCATTTCTCCCTTGAAATTTTCAAAAATTTACCGTTTTGACCTCCCTCGGGCATTTTTAGAAAATTACACTTAGGCCCGACTGATTTATTTGACCTCAAATCCACTCGATTCAACCTGAAACCACTTAAGGGTTGTTCTATACATCGAATAATAGTCCTTGACACTCTCTGTTGACTTTTTGGACGTCGTTTACAGCAATTCGGTAATACGACCTAATTGGCAGCTGTATTTTTGCTGTACCGAAAACTGTTCCCGATCTCATTTCTTTCATCACTAAAAATCATAATTTTAATTGCTCGTCGATACTATACCATTTTCCTTGGCTATCTAGGGTCCGAGGTACTCCCTCTGATTAATTCGGTCGTCCAAAGCTGTGTTAGTGTGCCCTATAGTCCTATTTTTCCCAAAATTCCAATTATGCCGTTTATCAAACATCATTTTTATCCTCAAAATTATTCTCGGGTGTTACAGACTCAACTCTGCCCGAACTCACGCCTTCTTGGCCAACGAAATCTCGGAGGTAACCCCGGTTGATAAACTCCTGAATCTCTTCTTTTAACTGGATGCAGTCCTCTGTAACATGACCATGGTCACGATGGAAACGATAATACTTCCTTTTGCTTCGAGTGTTGGGTGGAGACCTCAGCAGTGGAGGACGCCGCAGATAATCCTTATCCTTTAATGTCACCGGGCTGCCATGGGCGCCCCCAAAGCCCAGGCAATTCTGGGTTCGAGAGGGGCGATAGTCTGTCTTCTGTTCCATCATTGGCATTTTCTTTTCCTTTTCTATTTCTTTCTTATTAGGTTGTTCAGCTCGCTTCACCTTCATCACCTCTTCCGCATTAATATACTTATTAGCCCGTGTAAGGGCTTCTATGAAAATACTAGGTGGAATCTTGGCCAAGGACTGAGCGAATGGTCCCACCCTCAAGCCATTCTGGAGAGCCACCATTGCGATCCGCTGATCGAACTCATCAATGCTCAATGCCTCCTCATTGAATCTAGCCACGAAATCCTTTAGGGATTCACCCTGGTTTTGCTTGATGTTCACCAGAGCCATGGAAGACTTCCGGTGGCGCTTCAAGGGAGCGTAATGGGCTAGGAAGCAGGTCTTTAGCTCTTCCCAGCAGTTGATGGAACGATGGGGAAGACATGAGTACCAAGTCCAGGCATGGCCTCCCAAAGTAGCTGAAAATGCCCGGCACCACATCGCATCGGACCCCGATTGCACCAGCATGTGAGAGGAGAAAAGTTCTACGTGATCATAGGGGTCTGTGCTTCCATCATAGAGCTTGATGGATGGGATACGAAACCTTTATGGTGGAACCTTCGACATGATGCCCTTGCTCAAGGGTTGGTTAGAGCCAAGGTGGGCCAGCTCTTCCTTTCCCTTTTTTAGTTCCTGGACTTGCCTCTCTAGGAAACGCAATTGCCTCTCCTACGAAGTCCCTCCTTCTCGTGAGGGGGAAGAAGTAGATCCTGCCGCCTCAGAGGGGTGGATTTCCTGGCCCGACTGGTGGGATTGACGAGGCTCCTAAGTAGGAGAAGCGACTGGTGCTCCGCCCTCTGAGAGGGCATGTGAGGACGATGTTGTTCATTTTGGTGTAAATAACCAATCAACAACTCTGTTAACTGTTGGACCTGATTCTCCAGCCTGGTGAGTCGGTCCTCTGGCATTGGATTGGCCAGAAGTGGTGGATTCTCCTCTTGCGGCGGGGCCTCTAGATTGGCACCAGCTTGGCTACGAGTCACATCCCTTCGAGGAGCCATGTAGTTAATTATGGCCAGGAGCGAAAGTCGTGTGATACTTGTGGAAAGACCGAGGTTCGAGGTGAGGAGTTGAAGTCCGAATCACGAGGTAGGGAAAGAAGAGGTTGGCGAGTCTGGACGTCGGCCCCACGGTGGGCGCCAAATGATGATGATTTTTGGGAACGACCACCACGTGCCACCTCTGTGAATGGACCTCGGGAATCGAACCTCGGACTTGGCGATGTCAGACCTCAGTAATAGGACCTGCAAGACAACGGAGTGGCGGGGCTAGGGTCCCCCGGAGTGGACTCCGACGCTCAAATCAGTAGAATAAATACAAGTAGTAATAACTGTGAGAACTGTAGAGCTTGGTCATACCTGGTAAGAACTCTTGTCTTTTATATGCAGACCCGTTATGGTGTACCCAAGATAAACCCGTGATGAGCGGGGGGGGGGACGACTCCCGAGGATCTCGGTCAAGTTGGAACGGGTCTTCTGGCCCAACCCAGATTTTTCGGCCTCCGCTCCGGATTGTAGACTTGCCACGTGTCAGTCTCTCATGCGATCCACGTGGCGCGTAGGGGTATTTTGGTAATTTTAGGTGGTGTCACATCACTTGCTCGGCTATGGCCGAGGTCGGCCAGGGCCAGGGAGGCTCAGCCCCGCCAGATCTTAGCGGGGCCAACCTCAGCCATGGCCAAGCCAGGGTCCTCGGCCAGGAAGCAGCCTCGGCCATGGCCGAGGCCGCTTGCGCAGGCCGACCTCGGCCAGGCAGGCCTCTGCCTGGTCGAGGGAGAAGATGGATTTAAAAAAGAAAAAAAAAAACAAAGGAGAAAAACACAAGCAGTAAAAGAAAAAAAAAAAATCAAAGCAAAGGAGGGAGAGAAAGATTAACCTCAAAGGATTGGGAGCTTGTCTTGAAGTGATGAGTGTGGGGTGGGGCCTTAGGGCTTATATAGAGGGGCCCAAGACCTCAAACCAAACACCCATTAAAAATTCAAAACAACGAATGTTTCCCTCCAACGAATGTTTCGCTCCAACCAAAGACCCCTTGTAATTTCAAGGTAATAAATGAGGTTGTTAAGCATTAATCTCATGTTTAAAACACCCTTATGCGTCTTAGAGAGAATTTACGATCAAATAACCCCAGAAATTAAGCTACTCCTCGACCCAGCAAGAGTCTCAGCTCGGCTCAAAGAGTGGGGGGCAAGTGATGTGGCACCACCTAAAATTACCAAAATACACCTACGCGCCAATAGTCTTACTCGCCACGTGGATCGCTTGAGAGACTGACATGTGGCAAGTCTACAATCCGGAGCAGAGGCCGAAAAATCCGGGCCGGGCCGCAAGACCCGTTCCAACTTAACTGAGATCCTCTGGAGTCGTGCCCCCCGTTCATCACGGGTTTATCTCGGGTACACCATAATGAGTCTGCATATAAAAGACAAGAGTGCTCACTAGATATGACCAAGCTCTATAGCTCTCACGGTTATTACTTCTTGTATTTATTCTACTGATTTGAGCGTCGGAGTCCATCCCGGGGGACCCTAGCCCGCCACTCCATTGTCTTGCAGGTCCTATCACTGAGGTCTGACATCACCAAGTCCGAGGTTCGATTCCCGAGATCCATTCACAGAGGTGGCATGTGGTGATCGGTCCCAAAAACCATCATCGCCCAAGTTCCAGCATAATACAAGAGAACATTTATACTTCATTGTACAAGTATAAGAGGTTGTTTGGCTTACCTATTTTTTTCATAGCTTTTAAGGTATTTAGCTTTCTAAGTTAAAAGTTAGGTAGTATTTAAGTTGATAAAGTGCTTTTAAGCTATCAATTAATAATTATATATTTAGTTTGAAAGAAATGATAAGTTATTAAAACTTGACAAAAAGACCAAAATAGACATGATGTTGAATGATATAAAATTTTATTATTAAATATTAATAAATTATATATAATTATTAAAATATATTAATACAATATTACTATATATATTATATATACATATAATATATATTATGTTTATTATTGTTGTTTTATATATATATATATATATACGCTGCATGTAGAGATAAATAATAGTGGCTGATGGCTGACGGTTGCGCGATGGCGTGACCCACCAACTCGATAGCAGCTTGTAGCAGCCCAACTGGACGACAGCAACGGCGGATCTGGAGAAGGGGCGACAACGGAGCTTGTTTGGAGGAGGGGCAACGGTAGGAACGACATCGACAATGGCAATAATCTTCGCTTCTAATGATGGGAGAAGAGTACAAGGGAGGAGAAGAAGATGTAACTTGAGGGCAGAATAGTATTTTTGTAGGTCAACTATGTAGCGTTTTTTGCCAAAACTAGGGACACCAACTTTTGTAAAACGCTATTACAATCGTTTTTAAACTACATAGCTTTTTTAGCTAATTGTTATTGCCAAACACTTTATTATAAAATGTCATATAACTTATACGCTGCATAAATAACTTATAAGCCGTCAAACCACTCAGCCAAAGAGTCTCTAAATGTACCACATGCATATATATATATAAAGCTTCAGCTTCAGGTTACATATATATATATATATATATATTGGCATCAATATTTTGCAAGTCTAAACCTTAGCTATATAGTAAGCGCCACCCTATATACTACTATTACAAGGTGAGGAAACATATCAATCTACACCCGAAAGTTTGAGCAGACCATATGATGTGCAACTTTAGTTTCTGTAATGACAAGCACATCATAAGTTTGGGCTCCCCTGTATCGACAAATAATTGGATCGGCAGTGGGGTGAACCATAGGCATAGACCTCAAGTATGAGTATGCTTTCTGCTGCTGAAGAAGTAGAGGCTGTTGATGATAATGGGGAGGTGGAGGATCGGCGGCAGCCTTCTTCCTGCTAGTCGTCCGGCCGTAGCGTTCGTCGATGAGAGCGAAGCCATCCCGCCCAATCTTAGCGAGGTCCGCATGACTGCGTGCCATAATAATATAATTATAATTGGAATTAAGTCACTAATTCAGAGTAGTGAACAGATATTGTAGCACAACCACACAAATTAAGGTATGTAGGTAGCTGTCGGTTTGGTTGAGGACGTTATGAAGCTAGAAGGCACTTTATATAGCAATCAGATAGAAACCACTGTCTTTTCTTAGAGATTATCATCGTATAATTAAAGTAGGCTAAGTGAGTGGCACCGGATATGTGAGCCCACGTGTACCAAACTTTTTATTTTGTTCCAAGGCAAGAGCATGTATCCTTTATCAGGAGAAACTACTGGGATGTCCCTGGAGCCCAGGAAACCGGAATCATGCAAATCTTCAAATGCGATGAATATAATTAATTGGGTTCCGGTGCATGTGGGAAAATCCCTTACTTGACTTAAGCGAAGACCTTATCTTTCAACATTGGATAACGCTGAACATCTTTATCTCGAAGCAAAAAGGATGGCTGTCCAATTGAGTGGAACCACGTGGCAATATGAGCCACGAGTGCACCAACCTCTTATTCGTTCGAATAATATTGTTCGAATAATGCTATTTATCTAAATTAGAAATAAAAATAATACATTTTTATCGAGCATGCATATATTGACACTTGTACATTTTTATTAACCAATAAAAATGTATTATTCAGATTAAAGATAAATCTCCCGTTTAAATGAATTGCAATACTCTATCCGTCCATCTCTCCCCCTCTACAAAGCTACGCCCTTGCCCTTCTCCCTCTCTTGCTTTCGTTGATTCATTTGGTGCCCTGCCTTTCTCACTCCGTCACTCTCTCCATCGCCTTCGCCTCTCGCACTCGCCCTTGCCATCGCCCACGCTTTCGCTCTCGCCTCTCGTTGCTCCATTGCTTATTGTCTCTCTCTCCTCTCGCTACTTTGTCACCTTTCGCCCTCGCCCTCTCTCTCACTGCCTTTCTCTCGCTCCGTCGTTTCGAGCCTTCATCACAGTTTCGCACCCTTATCGTCTCGCCCTTGTGGTCGCTCGCTCACTCTTGCCTCTTACTCCGTCGCTCGTTGTCGTTGGTGGCTCACTGCCTCAAGGTTCCAAAATCTCAAGTACGACACTAATATGAGCCAGGAGTACACTCGTCTGTTAACCGTCCGAATAATGCTATTCATTTAGACTGAAGATGAAAATGATACATTTTTATTAGACAATAAAAAGTTACAAATATCAATATTTATTATGTACATTTTCATTGCTCAATAAAAATGTCACCTAAACTGAAAATGAATCTCTAACTTAAATGAATAACAATACTCTACCCGTCTACTGGAGCGACAACTTCCGACTCTCGACGGTGGATGGATAATAAGCTGGCACACTCTCGGTTCATATTGTAATATCCCAAGAGTCTAGAGAAGGGTAATATATATCGATAATATATAAAAAAAGAAATAACACCAACTGGATACCTTTTGATCTGAATGTAGGCAAAGAATTTCCGAGTTAAGCATGCTTGAGCTTGGACACAAGGATAGGTGACCACTTAGGAAGTTTGCGTAGGCTCATCAGGGTAAATTGTTTCAATTTTTCCTATCGCTCGATGCTGGATATATTACATGAGATATTAGAGTTGACCCTTGGTGAAAGCAGTCCGATGAGGGCAAGGGGTGGCACCGGGGCTCGAGGGCTTGAACAATGAGCAGCTCCTGGCAGGCTTCTAGGATGGAAGCCACCAAAAGGGAAAAGATCTGAAACCAATTATAAGATCACATAAAGAGAACGTCATGTACTCAAGGGAGAGAATGTAATACCCCAAGAGCTCAGAAAATAAAAATACATATCGAGAATAAGTAAGAAAGAAAATAACATGAGTTGGATATCTTTTGAGTTAAATGTAGACAAAGAACTCCCGAGTTAAACATACTTGAGCTGGAAAAGTTAAAAAATATGTGACCCCATGAGAAATTTATATAGATCGATCAAAATAAGTTATTCCAATCATTACTATCACTTTTTGTGGGATGTTAACATATTGCCGAGATGCACCTTTCTCAATTGGACAGCCACTTTTGCCTTTTAATTTGTACTACTACAACCTTTCCAACCGAGAATTCTTTTTATAAATTATAATTTGTTGTAAATACAGAAAACGAGAATTCTTAAAAAATATCCAATCCAAGTGAAAGAATGATAAAAATTACAATATATAAAATATTCACAACTTTGCCTATATATCACCTTTTTTATGTTAAAACAATTATAGATGACGATCCCCGAAAAGATTTAAATTCATAATTTTTTATTTATCATAAAAGATTAATCATTGCTTGAGTTATTTTTAAATATTGTGTTCTTTCCCTAACACTTTGACATGTTAAAATATTGTCTTTGTTGGGGTGAAATTAAACATAATAATAAAATATTACATGAACGAGGAACATTCTAGTTAAGTTTTCTTTAAACATTTTGGATAAATAAACAATTCATGGTAATAATTATTTTCTTGTTAAAGGATATAACCTACAACTTAGGGGGAATAAACACTTTTAGTCCGAATATAACACAATATAATATATATTTGATAAAATTATATTATTAATGTTTAAATTTTGTAATTTATAATAAATTAATTACTATATTTTAATTTTTATAAGCCTGAACTTTAATTTTTATTGTAATTCAATTTAATTATATTTTAATTTTTCATCAAATTTTGTTAAAGAAACTAATTATAATATACATTAATATAAACTCAAAAATCACTTAATTTTGAAATTTATTATGTTATTTTGATTAACACGAGAAATGAAAAGAGAGATTGAGTTATAACAAAAATTAAAATTTAGTGACAATGATGATAAAAATTAAAATATAATAACTAATTTAGTATGAAATATAAAGTTAAAAAATTTAGTGTAATTTGCTAGGAAAAAGAATATGACCAGACTTTTATTTTAAAAAAGGAATATGCAAACATTTAGTACTCTTTTATAGTAACAAAAGAGTATAATGGTATCGCGCCGAGTGCTTTAACGAACTCTGCACCTCCTTTTCCCAGATGCTTGTGCTTATTCTCATAGCCTTGTTAAAATGCAACATTCTCACGTGTCTAAGATGCCATGGATTAGATGGAGATGGCGGCATCCACTTATAAGGTCAGTCAATAATCAACAAATGCTCAATCCGGTCTTATATTCTATTATTATTATTATTTTGCTTTTGCTTTTGGTGCCTAACTAATTACTCACACTTGTTCTCTTGGAATATTTACTTTTGAAGGGGTGGATCCAAAAAGGGGGGAAAAAAGAAAGAAGAAAAATCACGCAACTATGAGAAGCCTTTATGTAATGTGTTGTTTTCCAAATATACAACGATGTTCAATATAAGATAATATCGTATATGAACGTTATGAAAATTATTATCAATGGAAGTATAGGATTGAACCTAAAATACTAAATAGTTATATAACTAGGATTTCTACTATATAGTTGTGAAACATAAATCCTCAAATTTCAACAAATAAACCTCTAGTATCAACACAGATTCCTTATACAATATCCATAGTACATCATTTGAGATATGTACATATTAATACAAATATAATCGTGGTACGCAATCTCAAAGTAATGAAACCCATAAAGGTAGCTCCTTTAATTACAATATCTAATTCTAAGAAATGACAGAAAAATTCAACAATTTACAATAGCTCTTTTATACAAAAATCTGTAATACACGAACATCAGAATGTAAGCTAAACTTCGACCATCTCTTTGCCTTTTCTCTTACTTGACTCCATGATACCCTGCATGTTTGATATATCTGGAACGTTGAATATTTTAGGGGTATGAAATACCCAAGTTAAATAATTATATCTAAGTGAGATGGTTTATGAAAGAAGATACATATGTGTATATACAAATATGTCAAATGTCATGAAATCATTTCCATCTATGGAAGCCCTATCCAGTAATCACTCCCGCGTTAACATGTCCAAACACCTCAGCCCACTGCATGCCCACATGGTCCCCAACCACACATATTGACACACAAGCTTGCCACAACCATAAATGTTATGATATATGAAAAATAAAAATAATATGCTTAAAATAAAGGAAACATGAGATGTAAGTCACAAACCACACATAAATAAAACTAAGAATGATCAAGATATAACAAAAACATGCATGAACCACTCACCTTGCTATTTTACATTTCGAATACACTCTTCACAGTTTGTTGGGTTTAGGTTTTCTATAGAAAACACAAGTTTTTGTAACACAAACACCTAATATTTTTACATAAATATTTTTTTAATTATTTTAAGCTATTTTTATGGAAAATTGCATAGGAAAATAAGGCCTCACACGCCTTGGGAAGAGAGTCTATGTGCCTGCATGCACAACCTTCCCTGATGCGTGGACTGCACACGTCACCATATTTTTCGGCGACGACACGACAGTCTCTCAGTTTTTTGGCCATTTCTCTCTCGTTTTAGGTCCGATTCGATTTTCGTTTGAACCTACGAGTTCATCTCTTTTCCCTCTACAAAAATATAGGATTAAACGAAACTTACCTCGCTGTTTTTTGGCAACTTCGACCCAAATTCCGGCGAAGCTTTGAAAACTTCAATGAGGCTTGGTTCTTTTTCGTTTCACCATTGATTTCACTCATCCTTTTTGCAAAACCTTCATCCCTCTCTAAAGAACACAATCCTTACCTCAAATGGGCAAAAATCTAGCCTAAATTCCAACTCGAATACTTTGTTCTTCATCTCCAATACCTTATTTATAGTTTTTCGAGCCAATTATCTTCTCCCAAATATCTTGCCACCTAGCACTATAATTATTACATTGCCACTTGTCTCTGTCATCTCATGCTTCATTTTGCGTGTCTCATAAATACTTCCAATGGTTAATTGATTTAGTTCGTTACTTGGTCTAGTTTTGAGGTTTCAATAATCATACATTGGTCTGATCTTTTTAGATAATTGCACTTAGACCCCTTACCACTTAGTCCCTGGGCCATCCTTAAATTTCTCTTATGTCTCTAGAAAAAGAATTTATTACACCTATACCCCTAAGTTTTAGTAAATTATACTTGTGTCCTAAGTTTTATTGAAACTGTACTTTAATCCTAATTCAAAAATTACACTTTTACCTTAAAACTTTCATAATCTTTTAAGAAATATTCTATTTCCTCAAATATATAATTTTATAAAATTATCTAGTATTACACTTTATTATTGATTCAATCCCAACGTTGAAAATGAAATCTAAGAATGAATTGTTCAAAACGAGCAATTAATAACCGTTCATCAGAAGATGACGTCATTTGATTTACTCATTCAAATAATTATGGGTGGGTTATGATGATCCATTGGGTCTGGTCACTAGATTTAAGTTTAGTTTGGCAAGCAAATGGTTAATTTTAAAACATAAATAATGTTTAAGATAAGAAAAATCATTACAATAATATTGGGAATTAATTGTTAATTCTTTATTAGTTTGTTACTATTGCAATATATTTATATAAAAAAAAAGTCACATAGTGCAAAAAACTTAGCATGATGATGACTTAATAATAAAGTTAAGGTTGCATTGAATATTTTTCTTTGAAAACATGAAACTTATCCAAAATGGAATTTGCTTGAATAATTATATACTAAAAATGAAAATGCTAATAAGAATAACTTATATTTGAAATAATATAACATTCATATTCATGTTTCGATGAAGATAGTGAATGCGATTTAAATAAAATTCTTATAAAAAAAATAAAAAGATTTATTCATGCATCTATACTATACATGAACATGAACAAGAACAAGAAATAATACTTACTAAAATGAATCACCATTAATTGTATGAAATCCCACTGCCACGTGATGTTGGTGACACTTGGTAGTTTCTAATTCTATACACAAATTTTAATTTTGTGTAAATTTGTGAAACAGAGGGGGTGACAAGTGTAATTTACTATATTTTGCTTTTGCACTCGCCACTCGCTTATAAAAGGGGGTTGAGGGCGGCCATATCTAATCATCGATAAGAAAAAGAGCAACAAATACTAAAAGAGCGCTTTCTTTTGCAGTGTGCCTTGTTTGTTTATCTGTCTGGAAATGGCAAACCGTAGAGACGACGGCCGGCTTGCTAAGATTGGGAAGGAAGCGTTCGCCATCCTGGAGCAGGGATTGACTCATCAGAAGCTTTCTGCTCATCAACACAGACCGTTCTGCTCACCAGCACAAGTACCCACTTCCAGATGGGACCGGGAGGCTCCACGCCACATGGTAGCCCAAACATACGGCTGGTTCTTGCTCGGGGATTACGCCATTAAGGCGTCCCCTCATGCTGATCACCCCGTTGCTACACCCTCCTATTTCTCTAGCTAGAAAAGCCTAGAACTAGGAAGAACTAAATCTACAATATATATATGTATACATATTACTGCGTGTACCAGCTCTTAGGAATAACTAAATCTGCAATATATATATATATATATATTACTGCGTGTACCAGCTCTTAGGAAGAGTGTGAGTACCACTACCAGCACTTAGGAAGAACTAAATCTACAATACATATGTATGTATGTATACATATATATATTTATATTACTGCGTGTACCATCTGTGAGTCCTTATCTCTTAGTTACAGTTTTGTGATGTTTTAATCATTATACACATATCTGTGGGTGCCTATTTGCTTCCCCGCTGGAGAAATCATGAAAACGAATTGCAGAGTTTTTTTTTTTTTTTTAAATTCCCCTGGAGACTGCAAGATATTGGGCATATGGGACAGATGAAAACTAAAAAGAAATTAAAATAATAATTTTAAAAAGTTTAAATAGAATTTAGCGCAGCAGAGAATTTAAACCCAAACACAGGGACTGCTAAATATGGGGGGTGGGGGGGGGGGGGGGGGGGGGGGGGGTGCGCGGGCGGCGGGCAATCAAGAATGAAGCAGCAATGCCGAATAATCATCCAACCCATATATACAAACAGAGGCCGATATTTGCTTTCAACTGGGAATTCGGTTCGACGAGAGGCCCATAAAAGGGGAGCTCTCTCCCACCGTCAAAAGGGAAAAAAACAGTTGCCATTTAGCATCAAAAGAACATGCAATAAAACCAGGCACCATTGTTTGTGCAGCCCAGTGCTTTTTGCAATGGCCTGCATGAGAAGAGCTGCTGCAGCGGCGGTTCTTGTGTCCTGTTTAGCCCTGTTCTCTTCCCAGGCCGAGGTCAAGGCTCTCCCGCGCGGCCCCTCGGCCCCTATATTCGACAAAGACTTCAATGTGTTGCAGTTCGGTGCCAAATCTGGAGGAGAACACGACTGCACCGAGGTAATCAGAAATGACTGAGACGCTGTAATTCATGTTATTAAATCTATAAAAAGACATGATATGTTATTGTAGGCTTTCATGAAAACATGGGTTGCAGCATGCCAATTCAAAGGAAGAGCCAGAGTGGTTGTCCCTCCAGGGATTTTCAAAGCTTCATCGGTTTTGTTTGGAGGGCCATGCTCGTTCCCTATAACATTTGAAATCTCTGGAACAATGAAAGCGGACACAGACCTTTCTAACTACCCCAACGAGGGCTGGATCGTGTTTGACGACATCGACGGCTTGGTGGTCACCGGCGGCGGCACCTTCCACGGACAGGGCGAGAAAGTATGGCAATACAACGACTGCAAGGCTAATCCCAGCTGTACCCACCTTAATCCGGTAAAGATATTGTAACCAAAATCCAGATCCAATCACCGTTATTACTATTGTCATTCTTTTTGTTCCCGGCAAGAACCGATAATCACTACTCTTGCTTGCTGTGCAGTCGATATATATTAATAACGTGGCGAACGCGAAATTCCAAGGAATCCATTCGGTAAACAGCATGGGATTTCACATGCATATCACGAATTGCAATAACATTAGGCTACAGGGCCTTTCTCTGACTGCCCCGAAAGACAGCCCCAACACCGACGGAATCCACATAAGTAGATCCCTGTTAGTGAAAATAGGGAAAAGCATAATCGCCACCGGAGATGACTGCGTTTCCATAGGGCAAGGATCAATGAATGTGAGTGTCAACAAGGTAGTCTGTGGCCCTGGACACGGTATTAGGTACTTCATTAACACCAAACCGTTAAATTCTTTCTCCTTAATAAATCTTGTATTCAGTTGCATATATATTATGTATAATTAAACAACAAAAAAATGGCTTTCAATTGAAACATTATATATAGATTGCAAGTCTTGCAACCTTGTTTCAGTTACTACTTAATTCTAATTTTCCTGTACAGCCCTTATAATTAGCTTTGTGCCTCAATTTCATGTGTTGGACTTGGACAGCATCGGCAGCCTTGGCAAGTTGCCTAACGAGAAGGATGTGAGAGGTGTCATCGTCAAGAACTGCACGTTGACAGAAACAACAAACGGAATTAGGATCAAAACATGGTCGGGATCCGAACCGAGCAGCGCCACAGGCTTCCTCTTCACCGGCATCACCATGAAAAATGTCAAAAACCCCATCATCATAGACCAAGAATATGGCAGTCGATCCAGGAACAAGGTGCGTATAAATTATGAGGAACGACCACATCATATCAAGCTTTTTATCTCGCTAGCTATGTGCGGATTCCGATCGAACTTGGATTAAGCTTTGGTTTTGCCAATGAATTTTGTGCAGGCATCGCAGGTAAAGATCAGCAACGTTGTATATCAGAACATTGAGGGAACAACTGGGTCACCAGTTGCAGTGAAACTTGTGTGCAGCAAGAAGGTTCCTTGTGAGAATTTGAGCTTCAGCAACATCCATTTGAAGCCGAACAGAACCAACATCCGGCTCAGCTCCACATGCGTTAATGTGCGAGCCGGCTACAGCGGCGTGCAATTTCCAGCGCCGTGCAGTTAGCGGCTTAATGTGTATCTATTACTCATTGATTAATTGACTAATTTGATTATAAGAAAATATATAATATGTATACCGATCGAGTGGTGGCAAATGTGAATTAAATGGATTGAAATTACACTTGCTCTGTTGACCAGTACTTGACCATATATTGTGTATATTTTGTACTATATGTGACGAAACAAGCTCATTTTTTATATTATTAAACATATATCTTTCAATCTATACATGAACAGACAATCATTCATTCAATTATATATTAGTACTAGCCCCAGGGGCTATCCCGACTTGATTATTAATTTTCTATAATTACTGTAGTAGTAGTACTAAGTAAAATCAATAATAGCTTACTAGCAAATAAACCAAAAAAATAAACATTTTCTTTTGGTCTCAACTCAACCAACTTCTTAGTAAGAGTATTTTAAGTTTTTTTTTTTTTTTTTTTCAGGGAGTAAATTAACTGGCAAATGAAGAATCGTTGGGGTGTTGCTCTTTAGGCTCCCAGGTTCCGTGTTCAAACTCTGACTAAGAGATAGTTTAGGAGACAAAGAACGACCCTGAAAAATGAAAAATGCTTGTCGCTCTCACGTTTGCAGTTGTACTAGGGTCGAAACTTGTCTGCTGAGTTTCTTGATTTACCTCTCTTGCTGAAATCATAAGACCGAACAACAAGAGCGCTCGTAATGGTACGTTAACCAAAAAGTTCTTTTGGTCTCAAAAAAATAAATAATTTTTTTTCTGTCCCCCATAATACAGGTTAAGTAGTTGAGATATGATAAGCTGTGATTCATATTTATAACGCCCCGTTTTCCAAGAGCATTAAAATTCAAGACAAATCTGAGATAATAATTTTTTTTTCCTAAAAATTATTGCTAAACCATATCATTTCTCATATCCATCCCAAAATTTTCATGCATCTATGTCGAAAGAGAATCATCATAAACATCATATGCGGAAGCTAGAATCGAACCTAACATCTTAACATTAATCATAAATCAGTTCTTACATCATCATTAACCATAGGGTTATATATCATCATTCATCAAAACATTCATAATTCAAAGTAACAAAACTTTAATACATGGGCTACATAACATACATTCAATTAATCATCATTCAATTCATAATGCACTTTGTTAAGTGGCATTGCATGTCTCATTCATCCTCGTTTCTGCTACAATCTTCATCTGGAATGTTTGAATATTCCAGGGGCAAAACCTAAGTTAGATGATAAATCATCTAAATAAAGGAACAATAAACATATTTTGTATATGGATGTAAAATATCATTTTCCATATTATTTCGATTTGAATCGACCATACTTTATTGCTACTCCCTATTTTTACAGCTTCCTTACCAGGCGATGTATGGGTACACTCTTGGAAGAGCAGCGATCACGGCCTGTACTCTCAAACTCTTATGCAAATGCATGATCAACAATATCTTCGTATACATATACATATTTCATCATCAATACATATAAATGTAATTTACATGAATATATTTACATCAAAACATGACAACATGATAAAATCATTTATTAAAAATCAGGTTTTTGGTAGAACCATTTATAAACTAAGCATTTTCATAAAATTAAATCCAGTTGGAAAGTACACTTACTTTCTCAAGCTTATCGGGCTACCTCGATATTAGCATATTGCCTCGAAATACGTGCATGATTTGAATTTGCGTACCAACCTCAAAATTCGCACAAGTCACTTCAATTTAAACCTCAAAGCATCATAATCATCATATTTAGGTAAATAAGTATTAAAACATATTTTTTCATAATTTCTTGCATTTTCTCTATTTTTCTTTCTATTTTTTCCTCAATAAATCTAACTAAATAATTCTCAAATATTTCACTATAAGAATTCATAAAATAACATTCCTGAATTTTTAAAATTTTCTAAGAAATTTTACTCACCTTAACTTAGCTTCTCAGGCTTTCTCGGTATGCGTGCCTTGACCTCAAAACGTGTACTTAATCAATTTTTTGGCTTCGGACATGCTTCTCAAAGCCCAAATTAATTCCTAGATCTTTCTAGAATTCTTCTACAATTTTTTCATTTTTTCCATAATTTTTCTTCTATTTTTTTTATTTTTATTTATTTATTTTTTCTTTTTTTCCTTTTTTTCTTTCCTCTCATCCTTTTTCTTTTTCCCTTCTTCTTCCTACGACCTGCATGCATGAGCCCCACGGCCACTTGCCACCCACCTCCACCTCTGCCACCCGTTGTTGTGGTCAGCACTGTTGCCTACCTCGCCGCCCATCATCGCAACTGGCTCCGCCACGCTTGCTGCCCGCAACCATGGCCGTGCCTCTGGCCTCTTCGGTCGTCGTACCGGCCTTTTCCGCTCCACCTTGCGCCACTACATACTTGCCGTGCTGTTGCTCCGCTGACCTCCCCTACTCATCGCGGTGTTGCCATGGCTGCTGCAACAGCAACTTTGCGGCTGCCATGGCCACGCCTCCATTCATCTATCTCAATCTTCATTCTCGGCTTCTCTCTCAAGCTCTGCTCTTTGATCCCTCGACCAAGCTTTCTCTCTTTCATTGTTTCACTCAGCTAAGCTCTTTGCCAGACGCCCACAGTTCACACACACACACACACACATATATATATATATATTATATAGTTACCATCCTATCTCATCTCAGATTCCCTAGCCTATCTGCTCTGGATTTTCCTCCTCAATCACTCCAAATTTCCTCATCCCAATGCCCTCAATTGGGGCAAAGTTTGTCCCCAAGCCTCACAGCCTAATGCGCTTAAATGCTGGAAAGTTGCCCTCGTGACTCACACGGATGCATATATATGTGGAAATTTACTCATTAATCCCTATATTTCACCTTAATTACTCTTGAGAATTTCTTAAAACGCAAATACTCATTCTGATATCCAATTAATTTGCGTTACGATACAATAAATCCAAAATTAAAAATTCCAAACTTACTCGATAAGGACGATTTCGTCCATGCGCCATCACCGGACATTTGTTTTGTCTCTAAACCATCACAGGATTGACAAATCGGAGCTTCCCTAGGGTTCCGTTGACTTTCTAGAAGTTTTCTACAATCATTCGTTTTTCAATCAAAATCGAAACTGTATTTTAGTTGTACCGAAAACTGTCTCAATCTTAATTTCTTTTAACATTATAAATTCTATTTCGGGACACTCATCGAAAACATATAATTTTCCTTAGACAATTACATTCTGGGGCATTTCCTT
The DNA here is from genome assembly GCF_014633365.1 of Diospyros lotus. Lineage (NCBI taxonomy): Eukaryota > Viridiplantae > Streptophyta > Magnoliopsida > Ericales > Ebenaceae > Diospyros > Diospyros lotus. The sequence continues at coordinate 6,430,525 of NC_068341.1, forward strand.
TAGTTAATTCAACACTTATAACTGTAAGAAATTACACTTAAGTCCTTAATCTTTTGATAATTTCACCTATGACCTATATTAAAATTATTCTTGAGCCCTTTAGAAAATTTGGGATATTACAATAGTAATAGGTCATGGGTTCTGATTCTTTGCTCTGCATAATTAGATAAAATCTCCACGTATAATTTACCTTATCTATCAAAATTAAAAGCACGAGCAACAGATGACCATATAAGGACAATAATCCCAAGAGTATTTAAAGTTTTGATCCTTATTATATTCACAACTAAGTCACAAATGTAAAAATCAATGACATTAATTAATTTAGTGAAAATAGTATGTGTAATATTCTTAGTTTAAGGGTGTTGAGTGTAAAGAATTATAATTAAGGGGTGTCGTATGCAATTAACCGGTCAAAGGGTTTCTGGTCTGACAGACCCGAACGACGTCGTAGCAATGTAGCCTCCTGCGCAGATATGGTCACGCTCACGCTTAGAGTAAACACGCTAATCCAGAGCAGCTTCTTCATCCATGGCGGCGGCGATGTTCCACACCCGGCGCACTTTAGCCTCCTTCCTCTCTCGCGCTCTCTCTTCGTCCCCATTATCATCGCCATCTCCTCTGCTACGCACTTCTCGTTCTCGCTTCTCTCTCGCGCTCTTAAACCGCCATCCTCAACTCGCTCCAGACTTGGCTACGATTCCGACTCGGTGCAAGACTACCGGATCGGGCTACTCGCCTCTCAACGACCCGTCCCCGAACTGGAGTAACCGACCCCCCAAGGAGACGATTCTTCTCGATGGCTGCGATTACGAGCACTGGCTCATCGTAATGGAGTTCCCCACCGACCCCAAACCCTCTGAAGGCGAAATGATAGACGCCTACGTCAAAACCCTTGCCCAAGTCGTTGGAAGGTAATTTAGGCTTCCGGTTTATGCGCATTTTCGTGCGAATTTTGTGCGGTTTGGTATCTTTAGATGTATTGTGTATTGGAATTATTGTTTGGTTTCAGTGAAGAGGAGGCGAAGAAGAAAATCTATTCGGTTTGCACGACGACTTATACTGGGTTTGGTGCTTTGATCTCCGAAGAGCTTTCTTACAAAGTTAAAGGTATTCGGTTCAAATGTCCTTTATGCCATTTCTGCTTCCTTTTTTTGGGGCAAAATTTATATATATATCAGTTTCTCGAATGGAATGGAAAAGGATCGAGATAAGAGAAATGAAAAATAGTAGAATGATAAGTCAAATATTTTCTTATTGTTTGGGTGAGTAGGGATGGAAAATTATGTGAAATACTTTCTCTTGGTTTGGGAGAGTAGTGAAAATGGATTGAACAAAAAAAAAAATATTGGAGGATCTGTAACAATTATGCCATTCAATGGATAGATAGAATTTTATTGTTAAGGTTAGTGTTAACCTTCACAATAGAGTTCTCTCCATTTCCATTTCATTCATTTTTTCCCAATTCACGGGAAAGAAGAAATAGGGCTTCAGAGGAGATTGGATAGAAACACTTCCTATCAATTTCAATTTCATTCAATTATTATTACCTTCCAAAGGGAGAGAAATCCTATCCACCCCTCTGCCAAACACTTAAGGTTTGGTTTTATAGTTGTTTTATGGCTTTTTCTCTAATTTTTATCAAATTTCAGATTTTTTGGGGGGTTTTAAGATTTAATGGTTGTGTGTGACTTTATTTGATTAAATTTCAGATATTTTCTCGTTAATAGCGTAGGTTTAGTTTTTTAACTTGGGTTTCATGATCCACACACATTAGGTTTTAACAAAAAAAGTTTTGTTTCAAATATTGGTTTTTAATGTAATGCAGCTGTGCTGCTGGGGATTTAGGCTCTTACTCTGGATATATAGTTTCGAGAGAAATCCTATCCACCTCTCTGCCAAACACTTAAGGTTTGGTTTTATAGTTGTTTTATGGCTTTTTCTCTAATTTCAGATTTTTTTTGGGGTTTTAAGATTTAATTGTTGTGTGTGACTTTATTTTATTAAATTTCAGATATTTTCTCATTAATAGCGTAGGTTTATTTTTTTAACTTGGGTTTCATGATCCATACACATTAGGTTTTAACAAAAAAAGTTTTGTTTCAAATATTGGTTTTTAATGTAATGCAGCCGTGCTGCTGGGGATTTAGGCTCTTACTCTGGATATATAGTTTCAATCGAACTATTGATCCATGCATTGATGACACATTCGAGAATAGTGCTTCCTAGTTCGAAGTTCAATGAGAGAAATATGTAATCCTGAGATGAGAAAAATGGCCTATTATTTCACAATAATATAATTTTTTGATCTTTTTTATTGTTTTGAAAATATCAGACTTTATTTAACAATATTGATTTATGTGTGCTGTACGTGGGCTACCTAGTACCTTCCTGCATTTGCATTAGTCTTGATCAATAATTTTCTTTCCTTTTTTATTTGATAATGTAGTCATGCTAACTGTTAAGAGATAATTGACGAGTTAGATTCCATATAATCGATACCATTAACTGGGATTAAAGCTGGGTTGTTGCAGTTTTGGTAATTATTATTATTTGAGTTGATGCGTAAAGTTGCCGTGTTCAGCCATTTTGTTCTGCTTGATGGTGATTTAGAATCATGTGGCAGATGTTTATTTAATCCTCTGCATTTTGCTGAGTGTTGTTCTGATCTTCTTTAATTGTGACTGGCTTCTGATGGACAGGCCTTCCTGGAGTGTTGTGGGTTCTACCTGATTCATATCTCGATGTTCCTAACAAAGATTATGGAGGTGGGTTTTAATAACCTCTGTCTGTAGATAGTCCTGGACCCTGGTTCAGTACTTTGGTTTTGCCTGTCCTCATCTATTTGTACATAGCATAATTTTCCTTCTTATTCGTTTTGATTGTTTATAGGAGATCTGTTCGTTGACGGGAAAGTCATCCATAGGCCACAATATTGGTATAACCAAAGCCAACAAACCAGGACCAGGCCTCGGCCACGGTATGACAGGCGTCAGAAGACAACGCAGACTGAAAGGAGAGAGCCATTACAACGAGGGACCTGGGCTCAAGATCAGAGAGGTCCTATGCAGCAGTCAGTATCAACGGATGGCCAGAACGTGTCTCAGACTGGTGGAGGTCATTCTATGAATCAGGGAGGCTCTCCTGTGGCTAGGCCTGATAACTAATCAGCTACCGACGGATTCCAAACTTGGAAGAATCAAGTAAAGGTCGGGTTTCTCTTATCTTAAGAACTCAGCTTCCATCACCTGCGTCATTATGTATGTTCAATGTGGCATGCATGATTTTTGCGTAGCCTTGTGAAAATTCAACTGCGATTAGTGATATAATTCTCTGGATTTAGGGCAATGTGGGTCTCTTCAATTTTTTCTATTATAGTCTCAGCAGCCGTTTTTGCTCTTCAGAATAGTTATTCCTTTTCTCAGTACCGGTTGCTGCAACAAATACCTATGGCATTAACCTCGGTGTTGCTGCCTATCGGGAGTGGGTTGTTAAGGTCTTAATACCATTGCCAGTTCTGTATTTGCTCTTTGGAAGACCATATAATTACTTCTGAATATATATATAAGGGAAAGGTATATTGATTTTGTCATGTTTAGAATTGAATATTTTCTTTCCAGTCAAGCTGGTTTGGGATTTCCACTTCTAAAGCTAGACATCTCGAGTGTTTTAATGTTTGATGAAGCATATCCAATCGAGAAATTTTGAGGTCTCATCCATGCACCGCTGAGTCTTTCTAACTGTTTCAAGAATGGTTGGCCGGAGGTTCCCGAGGACAAATTTCTTCTCCAATTGTGGATTTGATACAATTGGATTTTTCGTTATGACATAGGTTTGTTGGGTTGAAGATTTGAGGTTACCAAGAAGAAGAAGAAAACTTGTTTTTGTGGGGGAATCCTTCATCTTCTTTGATCTAAGAGTCGTTAGTTTTTCTGAATTCAAGGGTTCTATTCTTTCAGGGTTAAAGTTGTTTTCGACCGCTGGTCAATTGGAACTTGATTGCTCCATTGTCATTCTTTCTATTTTTAGTGAATTGATTTATCAACAAAATCTTTTTTGTTCTTTGTCAGCAAAATCATATGAAAAATGTAATAATTCATATAATTTAAAGTTTTTATTTTTGAAAAGTATCAGGACAAATAAAACATAATTCAAAATTAGAGACTATGGACTCATAAAGAATATTTTGTAGCACAGATTCTCTTGTTAACACAGGTGACAGGCTGCCTTCAAAAAGAAATTATTTTAAAATAAAGCTTTTGAGTGAATGGTCGGCCGTTGCATGGAGGGGGAGAAGGGGGAGAAGCAAGCACTGGGTTAGAAGCCATTCTTTTGGAAAAGAGAAAGCAGATTACTAACTTTGCTCGAGACAAAAAAAAAAAAAAAGTAAATAAACAAAAGTGTGGGCATAATTATCCCTCTTATATACAACTCACAATTGCCTAATCCTGCTAGGTCTATGAATCCAAAATACATAGATTAACTACCTAAAAAACTTAATAAAAAACATAAACTAATTATTTTTACTTAGCAACAGCCAAAATAAATAGCTTAACTAAACCCCACAATGCAGTTCCGGTAACATTTTACGAAGCATCCTATAAGCCATGAGTTTATATGCTCTTTGCGTCGAGTGAATTCCATCCCAGCTAATATATTGATCCGGATTTGAACAAATTGGAACATCCTGCTCTCCACACATCTTATCGAGATTGAAATTGTAGTCTCCTCCAGTTCCACAACATGATTTTTGGATCCACTTTAAATCAAATCCTGCATGCAACAAAGAAAAAAGGGCGCTAAAGATTTAATACTTGTTAAGAGGTGTGTATCTTTTTTAATTTTTATGTGCAACTTGAAGTGATCAACTCACCGAAAATAGCAAAATTCTTGAGAAGCCACTTGTACGCATTGTAGTAGTCCCCATACACAATATTTACATGAGAGAATTCTTTTCTTAACTCTTCAATGGCTTCTTGTAGATGATTATTGTGATACTTTGCAAAATCGTTTAGTCGCCTAAGACAACGGTGTTCATCATAGGCTTGAGTAGCATTGGTGTTAAATGCCGTCAAGTAAATTGGAAGACAACCTATTGGAAAATTACCCGGAACAATGATTCTAACGGCTCCATGACTAATAACTCTCTGTATATAAGATGACAATTTTAGAATTAAAGTTGAATAGATAAGCATTTACTCAAATTAAACATAAAAAACTATATATAACAGCTATGCTAATTAAAAAATGCATCATAAAAAAAATACCTTTATTGCATCGGTTATTTCTTGGACAATCTCGGGTACCATACTCATCACTTGTTCAATACTTTTACCTTGGAGTAGTGCGTAATTGTAATCATTTCCTCCTATTTCCCCAACCATGAATAGAGAATTTTTAAGTTTTTCTACACAATCTGTCAGCCAAAAAAAAAAGGTAAATAAGTAAAATAAGAACATAAATATTGAAAGTGAAGTTTCGATCCTTTATGTAAATTTTGAATTATGCCAATATTCTACCCCTTTCTGAGTAGCAAATTGAACTAAAATGGGAAGTCATCCAATCCAGTTGAATGCCAAGAGAGCTTGTAGTTACTGGAGACACAATATTTTTGCTTGCAAGATGTTCTGTTGATAATGCAGTAGAACCAGCTACAGCAAAGTTCACTCCGTGTCTAAAATTGGCATCCATATTTTTGTAGGGATTGAGGAGTGGAAGTCCAGCTGCATTTGCTGTAAATAAAAATACAAAAAGATATGATATAAGTAATTAACTCAAGAATGTTAAAACTAGTCATTCCTTGAAATTTTCATTCACCATTTACGAATCACATATAGATATTGGAAAAACACGTCGTAAACGCTTAATAGATAAATACATACCAATATAATCAATCATGAGAAGACCATTGGAGCAGCGGCCGGTTGCTTTTTTGAAGAAGGTCATGCCGTATGGAAGTTTTGCAAAGGGAGTGGTAGATCCAAAAGGTTCGCGTATTAAGTTTCCAGTATCAGATATAGAATCTCCAAGTTGGTAAATCTGGTCGAGGTGACAAGCTTTGAGTGAATGGGCGTTGGATGAAGGAGAGAGAAGGAAGAAGAAAGAGAAGGCTATGAGAAGCGTAATAGAAAACAATCGGGTGGAAGCCATGATTGCAGAAGATAGGGCAGATTAGAATGTAGAATGTAGAATGAATGTCTCAGATGACATGAGACCGCTCGACTTATAATACAGAATAAGGGCCTCTCATAAACCTATCAGATTTGTGAATCTAAAATGGATTGGAATATGGTTTCCTAATTAAATCCACCAGGGTTTATGAATTCATCCACAAAATCCAAAACCATATTTCTTATCAATCAAACATCTAGATACATTTGGATTTGGAGATATGGCCGTAAATTATTTGAATTATCAAATTTTGAAATTAATATCTCTCTATCTATCTATCTATAAAACTCTTTTAATTCAGATTCAGTAGGAATGATGATTCCGATCCATATTTACGATCGAACCTCAAATAATTTCACCGCCGGAAAATGCGGAAACAATGCCAGAACTGCAGCTGCTCATCTTCTCCTCCGACAAAAGATCTATCATTTTTTTCCTCTCTTTCTGAGTCCTTCTCGTTTGTGGCCTCAACAGAAGAAAAGATGCCTTTTTATACACTACAAAAAAATTAGCAGTGATGGAAAAATAGGTCGTTAAGGTTTCAAATTCCGTTGATAAATAATTTAGCGACTAATTTAGTGATTGACAAAAATCCGTCACTAAAATTGGAGTCGATAAATTTTAGCGACGAAAATTAGCGATAGAGCAATTTAGTGAATAAATCAGTGGTGGAATTAACTTCATCACTAAACAGCAACGGAATGTTCCCCATTGTTTGTTGTTTAGTGACGGAATTTCTGCCACTAACGAAATTAATTCTGTCACAAAACAGCGACAGAACAAATTCCATCCCTATTCAGTAACGGAAATTCCATCATTGATTCAGCAACTGGAAAAAAATAAAAGCAAGACCCGCGCTCTCATCGTATCATGCAAGCACTGTGTGGCCTCGCTTCTACTCGCCACTTGGCGAGCATTTTATTCTTGTGTTTTCCAGGGATTCAACCATGGACCTCCCAACCTCCAAAGACTTACCCCCGCGCACGCGACCAACTGATCTAAAATCTCCTTGATTTACTATGAGCATAAAATATTTTTATAATATTTTTGTTTAAATTTTTCATAATTACATTTGGACCCCAAAATTTTTCAAAACTTATTTTCAAAATATTCCATCACTCATTTTGAATTTAATTTGTAATTTTATGTTTTATTAATTTGTAACTTAATAACGGAATATTTCGTCACTAATTTTGAATTTAATTAAATTTTTTATAAATTCTACATTTAACTATGAAAATTTTTATTATCAAATCAGATTTTAAATTTAATTTAAATATTTTATGAATTTAAAATTAAATTTTTATAAATGTTTTGTTAAAGGTTATTTTCAGCAACATTACAAAGTTTCTGTGTAAATTCCTGAATTATATAGCGTGTGTAATGTCCCATAAATAGTAATTTAATTTAATTTTAGAATTTTTTGGCATGAGAAGTGATCAGGTACGTGGGTAAAAATTAGTAGAAGCATATTATGTTTAAATTATAAATTTTACGCGATTTAAATTAATTAATTTAAGTCTCGATTGTGTTATTTGCTAGGAAATGAATTAATTTGCCTCGGGAGCTTGAGAGAAGTTAGAATCAGCTAGTTTCAGACAAGTTCCTAACCCTTTCTTCGTATTCCTTAATTCCCGTGAGAAACCCTGTGATTTCTCGTATTTTATACCCTCCATTCGTTTGTTTCAGCCCGTTTATTACTTATGGAATTTTGAGTCGTTTGATTTAAATTTAAATTATTAAACTGGTTTCGAGGATTTTATTAGCGTGATTTAATTTAAAATAAATGAGGCTTATTGGGATTTTAGTGTGGTGCGCTTACGAGGGATTTTAGACGATTAAATTATTAATATTACACGGTAGATTTATTTAATTAAAGCTGCGATTTTATTTATTGCCAGCGAACGTTTTACTTCGCAGCAGGTGCGCAAGAAAAGCAAGGAACGGCCATGTAAAGGCAAGCTCTTAACCCTCTCTTCCTGATCTTTAATTCCCATGAAAGACCCTGTGATTTCCTGTATTTTATCACCTCCCTTACTCTAATTCGGCACCTAACCTTATTTGTTAAATTATTATTTATTTGTTTTAATTTAAATTAAATCCGAGACTTCTAGAGTTTTATTTATTGTGTGCCTACAGGGGTTTGTATCGCCCCCACTCCTTTCGAGAATGATGCTGAACCAGTTTGGGGACTAGGTTCCTAGACGCGAGGGTTTATTTACGATTTTATTAGGTTTATTTACAGTTTTTCTCAGATTTATTTATGGTTCGGTTAGAGCTATCGAGCAGTGGGGCAAGGGTCGGTTGTTGGTGACGTTGGGATAGACTATGGTACGACCCTGATGTGGACCGTCGGGTGGACACCCCTAGTCACTGGCCATTAACCGGTGCCGGGCACTGCTGACTAGCTCTGCCGGTATGTGATTTACTGTATGATTAGATACATTGTATTACTGTTCATGATTTGATGTGCACATGGGTACGGGCTGCATGTTGGGATTATCATGATTTGGTTATGCTTAATCACAATCATTCTAGTTAGCTAGGTTGCATTCAGCACGGGCATATGCATCGCGTGTGATTTACTATGTGAGCGGAGCATGGCCTGATGCCTGGATGTATAGGCGCCTTGTATCATGTTGATGCTCATTACACCATTGCATTTTATGTGCATTGCATGGATACTGGTAATATTTAGTTCTCGGACGGGAGTACCATTTCGAGGGAGCCTTTGGCTCGGCTATCGGGAGTACCGGCAGGGATACGGGTGACGGGAGTACCGACCCGGGACAGTGCGCACAGGCTTATGGAGATATATGTTGCCTTTCAGGGCAACGGCAGGTTGGTATGGGACTTGGGTGCTAGGTGTCTTATGTGGGCCCCAAGGACCGGTATGTGCTTTTATTACGCGGCACTATTGTTTGGTTGCGTCACATGGCTTGTGTGTACATGTGGGTTTATATTTGGGGTGATCTTTTCTTCGATTCATGTTATAGCCTTCCTTTTCATATAAACTTGTTGAGTCTTGCGACTCACCTTGCTTTCCATCATTCCAAGTAAGGGTAAAACGAAGGCCGAGGGCGAGGATCGCGCCACCTAACAGCCAGCCGTGTTGGTAAGGTGTACAGTTAGCTGCTCCCGTCATCTCTGATGTTTTGCTAGAGTCGCTATCTTTTATTTTTGACTGTGCTAGGTTGTCATTTGTACCTCATATTGTTGGCACAGGGTCTGTATGTATTTTTATATACTCCATGACCGCTGTATCAACGGGGTACTTGTGGGCATACATGTTTACCGTTTTGCTTTCGCTGTTAAATTTCTTATTTATGCATGCCAGGGTATTTTTGTTTTTTGTCTATTCCTCTTCCCTTCTGTGAGCGCACTCGTTCGGATAGACCGGGTGGTTGGGATATCCGAGCGGGGGTGCTTACAGCGTGATATCATCTAATTAATGATGAAATTTAAAAAAAGTGAAACGTATCATCTCAACGTTGTGGATATTAGAAATTTTATCTGCATATTATTCAATTAAAAATATGGATATCCGCTAAAGGACAACATATTACTCAATAACGAAGATCAATATCTTTAAAAAATGTATGCATATTAGGCAAATCTAGATTTTTATTTATGTACTTCCACATTTTTTTTTTTTTTGTACAATCACTCAAATTTTTTGTTATTTAATTCACTTCTTTATTAATAATTTAAAGTTAATTTAATTTATATATATGTATTTTTTAATCAATTTAACTAATTTACTTTGGTGTGTAAAAACAAAAAAATGGAAATTGTAAAAAACGCCCCAACACAAATACAAACTTCGTTTTTAGCCATTTTTTTACAAAAAAACGTTTTTACCCCTTACAAATGAATAGTTTCAAAAAATAGTCATTTTATCACTTTTGACTCCATTTTTTATTGTTCAACTCCCCACTTTAATTAAAAATTAAGAATAAAAATAAAGACAATAAATTACCAAACTACCTTCAATACAAAACAAACAAAAGGGTTAAATTTATATTTAACCCCACAAACAAACTCGAAAAATCCCTCATAATTATAACAATAAATTTTTAATTATTAAAGTATTATTATTATTTCTCAATACTAATTTTTATTTTTTAATAATTTAATAACTAATTGGGTCTTCAACCCACGGGGTGCCCCACCCCTTTTTTATTATTAAATATATATCTATTATCACATATATAATGAATAAAATTAATTAAATAATAATTGAAAATTTTAAATATTTATGTATTATTAAATAAATAATTAAAAAATTGTTATTCAATGATTATTATTTTATTTTTCAAGTGTAATAATAATTGCAAATCATAATTATGATAATAAATTTTTTACTATTAAATTATTATTATTTTCTAATAATTACTATTATTTTTTAATAATTTAATAACAAATTGGGTCTCGAACCCACGCTCCGTTCCCCCCTCCATTTTTTTATTATTAAATATATATGTAATAATATTACATATATAATAAATAAAATTAATTACATAATAATTGAAAATTTGAAATATATATGTATTATTAAATCATTGAAAAATTGTTATTCAGTTATTTTTATTATTTTATTTTTCAATTATAATAATAATTGTTCAACTATTAAGTTATTATTATGTTTCAATAATAATTATTTTTTTGATAATTTAATAACTGGATAATCGGGTTTGGTTGCTTGCAAAATTTGATTTTTTATTAAAATGGCTTTTTTCGATCTTCTCTTTTCTTTTCTTGACCATGAGATTTTTCCAAGTTATCCAATAGACCCAAAAATAAATTATTACTTAAAAATTATATTTTCATTTTTGATTAATTTTATAATCATTGCATCAACTTAATCCAATGTTGTTAGTAGTTAGAACACTTGATCATGTATTGGCTGTATTTTATCATCATTCCATTGTTATTTATTGTGAATTCTTAATTCGGTTGAGTCGAAAAATATAAAAAGATATCATTTTCTATTGGGCAACTTTGAAAAATCACATGGCCCCCCCAAAAAAAAAAGATAAAAAAAACCATTTTAGAAAAAAAATTGGGTTTTGTGGGCCACAAAACCCGGAGCCGAATTTGGTTGCCCACGAAACTTAGAGCCGAGTTTTGTGGCCCACAAAATTTTGTTTTTATTAAAATAATTTTTTTGATTTTTTTTCTTTTCTTGGCCATCGGATTTTTTCAACTTATCCAATAGTCTCAAAAATAAATTATTATTTAAAAATTATACTTTTATTTTTAGATAAATTTTATAATCATTACATCTGTCACGATCCAGAAATGTTTTTCCTCAAATCTTAAATTGCAATTCAACCAAAGTCATACAACACACCACAACAGCAGAAGCTAGATAAATACGGAATAAACCACTTAGGGGCTTAATTATACATAACAACATCACAACCAATCAAATCAATCAATCCAAAATATCCGAGCCCCCGAACACAATTCACACCTCACCGATCTTTTAGTCGGGATAGCCCTGTACACACAATTATCTGCAACTGACACGCCAATAGTTTAGCCACTGCGTCAACTCCTACACCTGGAATGATGGTAAAAACAAGATGAGCCACAAGGCTTAGCAAGCATAACAAAATAATGGAGGTAAGGCTAGCCATAGATCTCCCACACTGGAGTGCATCCCACTAATACAGGTAAGACAAACCAAACCCGAAATAGCCATACTCAACATACACCTCACTAGACAATGATAAACCAGAAATAAACCACAATAGAGCACACATCGCTACATAATAACAACAAAGCTGGGAATACATCCTTCACCCAGAACACACCCACACAAAGTGCAATGCAGTATATGAACATGCCATGTCATATCGTGCAACAGAGAATTCAGTACTCCACATAAATATAACATTGCACACAACAGTCCTTGGGGCCCACATAAGAAATGCACATCCTGGCACGCACCCAACTCTCAGCATACCAACCTGCCACGTCCATGAATTGGCTGGCATAAAGTCCACGAGCCCGAAGCTCCCACAACAAGATCCATACGAGCCTGAAGCTCTCATCACAGTCACATACCGGAGTCCCCGAATCATAGCTATCTGGAGCCTAGCATCCACTCATAGCTATCAAGGGTCAACTCCATACCACAATCCTCAATCATAACCAAATCAACGATAACCACGCGATGCAACAGATAATAAATGCAATGGCTCTTGCAGCATTAACGTGATGTCAAAGCCCCCATAAGCCAAGCATCAGGCCATGCTACGCCCATATAAGAATTCCACACATGCAAAATGCTCTCAATGCATATGCGCGCCTATCGTACCCAAATTGGCACTTAACAGGCCAACCGGGTTATGCCAATGAGCACACTTCCCCGTACATACAAAGCATGACCCCCAATGGATGTGAGCCCAATCCCATGCAATGTAATGCCATGCAATATGTCACATATTGGCAGAGCCGGTCGACAGTGACCAGGTACCAGTCGACAACCCGTGACTAGGAACAACCAGTCAACAGCCGCCCTCGGCCCGACGACAGTTCGCTCCAGTGTCACAAACAGTCAACGTTACCTCACCAGACGATAGCTCACGTCGCCTATTATTACCACCCATACCCACAAAATAAAACCATAACCACAACATGACAGGCACACACTAATGGTGGGTGTTCGGCGATACCAGCTTACCCGACTTGTCTATAGTCTATCGCAACAGCTGATAATTAACGTCCATACGTCCAGCCATCAACTGTCACGACCCAACGATCGACGGTCAGTAGCTGTATATCCCACACCCTACAACTCACACAAATAAAACCCCAAGACTCTCGATTACAACAACTCATCCCAGAGGGTATCCACAACCACCACTGACTCATTAAGAACCTAACCCCAATCAGGTTCAACATCATTCCCAATGAAGTAGGGGCGATACAAGCATTTGCAGAATTAAACCCCGAAAGTTTTCTATTTAATTTAATTTAATAACATTCAGATAATAATTAACTATAACGGTCACAGTTAATTTCTATAACCAAATCGGGTTGAGGGAGAATATAGAATTCATAAATTGAATGAGAATCATGAAAGGAGTAAAGAACTTGCATTAATTCAACTAATTTCGGTGATTAAATGCCCATACACTGCTAAATTATTATGCGCTGCAAAATAAGATATAAACTTCTAAAATTAATGGAATCGCATCCAAAATTAATTTCAAACCGTACAAATTTATTTAGATAAATTACTTTACTTACCTATTTATTTAAATCCCAATTAACCTGAATTTCCCATAATTTTTCCTGAATTTTTCCTTCATTTTCTCTCTCGGAGCGCTGCTTCTTCTTCCTTGAATTTCTCTTACTGTTGCTGTTAATTTTTCCCCCCGAAACCCACTGTAATCGACCTTAAAAAGGCAAGGAAATGAAGCACCAAACGCTGCTGCGTGGCAGCCCAGCGCACCACCGCCTCAGCCTCAAAACGGCGCTGTTTTGGGCGCATGAGGCTTGATAAAATCCAACAAAATTCCTCCACAGCGCGCATGCTCCCAACCCAGCTCGATCCCTCGTCTCTCGCCTGGCCACGCGCGCGACCGCCCGCGCTGGGAGACTAAATTAGTTTTAAGGTGATCCCACAGCTGATCCGAAAATTACATTTAAACCCCCATACTTTCACAAGTTTCTCACATACACCCCATATAAAAATATCTCTTATATCCCCACTTCCCAAATACAAAATAATTTAATATCTTCTTTTAATACAATTTAAATTAATATTTCCTTTAAACTTATAACCATTTAATAATCACTTGAATTACGATAATTAATAATTATTAACCATTCCCAATTTAAATTAATAATTATCAGTTGTTTCCAATTAAATTAATAGTTACTAATTATTCTTAAATTACTGAGATGTTACAACATCAACTTAATTCAATGTTACTAGTAGTTAGAACGCTTGATCATGTATTAGTTGTGTTATATTATCATTCTATTGTTTATTGTGAATTCTAAATTCAATTAAGCAGAAAAATGCAAAAACAAAATCATTTTCTATTAGTTAACATTGAAAAATCCTATTGCCCAAAAAAAAAAGGGATTAAAAAAGCCATTTTAGTAAAAATATACTAAAATGGTTTGGTTGCCCGTCGAGTTTTGAGGCCCACAAAACCTTATTTTCTTTTTATTAAAATGGTTTTTTCTATCTTTTTTTTTTCTTGGCCATTGGATTTTTTTCAAGTTTCCAATAGTCCCAAAAATAAATTATTGTTTAAAAATTATACTTTTATTTTTAGATAAATTTTAAAATAATTACATCAATTTAATCCAATGTTATTAGTAGATAGAACACTTGATCATGTATTGGTTATGTTTTATTATTATTTGATTGTTGTTTATTGTGAATTCTAAATTCAATTAAACCAAAAAATGTAAAAGAACATCATTTTCTATTGGGTGACTTTCAAAAATCCTATGGCAAAAAAAACAAAAAAGATAAAAAAAAACCCATTTTAGTAAAAAATCGAGTTTTGTGGGCCACAAAACCCGGAGCCGGTTTGGCTGCCCACAAAACCCGATTTTTTTTTATTAAAATGATTTTTATGATCTTTTTTTTTTCTTAGCCATTGAATTTTTCCAAGTTATTCAATAGTCCCAAAGATAAATTATTGTTTAGAAATTATACTTTTATTCTTGGGTACATTCTATAATAATTACATCAACTTAATCCAATATTGTTAGTAGTTAGAACACTTGAGTATTGGTTGTGTTTTATTATCATTCCATTGTTGTTTATTGTGAATTCTAAATTCAATTAAAGCGAAAAATGTAAAAAGATATTATTTTATATTGGGTAACTTTGAAAAATTCCATGACCCAAAAAGAAAAAGGATCAAAAAATTCATTTTAGTAAAAAATAGGGTTTTGTGAGCCACAAAACCCGGAACAGGGTTTGGTTGCCCACAAAACCCGGAGCTGGATTTTGTGGCAAACAAAACCCAATTTTTTTTATTAAAATGGTTTTTTCTATTTTTTTTTCTTTTCTTGGCCATGGAATTTTTCCAAATTATCCAATAGTCTCAAAAATAAATTATTTTTTAAAAATTATACTTTTATTTTTGCTTAAATTTTATAATCATTACATCAACTTAATCCATTGCCTTTAGTAGTTAGAATTGAAAAATGTTAAAAAGACATCATGTTCTATTGGTAACTTTGAAAAATCCAATATCCAAAAAAAAAAAAAAAAAAAATCAAAAAGTCATTTTAGTACAAAATAATGTTTTGTGGGACACAAAACTCGGAGCCGGGTATGGTTGCCCACAAAACTTGGATTTTTTTTTATTAAAATTGTTATTTTGATTTTTTTTCTTTCCTTTGCCATGGGATTTTTCCATTTTATCCAATAGTTCCAAAAATAAATTATTGTTTGAAAATTAAACTTTTATTTTTTGGATAAATTTTATAATCATTACATCAATTTAATCCAATGTTATTTGTAGTTAAAATAGTTGATCATGTATTGGTTGTATTTGATTATCATTCTATTATTGTTTATTGTGAATTTTAAATTCAATTAAATCGAAAAATGTAAAAAGATATCATTTTCTATTGGGTAACTTTGAAAATTCCCATGGCTAAAAAAAAAATAGATTAAAAAATCCAATTTAGTAAAAAAATTGGGTTTCCTAGAGCCGGGTTTGGTTGCACACAAAACCCAATTTTTTTTTATTAAAATAGTTTTTTCGATCTTTTTTTTTCCTGGCCATGGGATTTTTCGAAGTTATCCAATAGTCCCAAAGATAAAATATTGTTTAAAAATTATACTTTTATTTTTTGATACATTTTATAATCATTAGATCAACTTAATCCAATGTTGTTAATAGTTAGAACATTTGATTATGTATTGGTTGTGTTTTATTATCATTCAATTGTTGTTTATTGTGAATTCTAAATTCAGTTAAAGCGAGAAATGTAAAAGGACATCATTTTCTATTGGATAACTTTGAAAAATCCCATAGCCCCCCCCCCCCCCCCAAAAAAAAAGGATCAAAAAAGCTATTTTAGAAACAAATTGGGTTTTGTAGGCCACAAAACCCAGAGACGAGTTTGGTTGCCCACAAAACCTGATTTTTCTTATTAAAATGATTTTTCTGATCTTTTTTTTTTTTCTTGGCCATTGGATTTTTCCAAGTTATCCAATAGTCCCAAAGATAAATTATTGTTTAAAAATTATACTTTTATTGTTGGGTACAATCTATAATCTTTACATCAACTTAATCTAGTGTTGTTAGTAGTTAGAACACTTGATTGTGTATTGGTTGTGTTTTATTATCATTTCAACGTTGTTTATTGTGAATTCTAAATTGAGTTAAATCAAAAAATGTAAAAATACATCATTTTCTATTGGGTAAATTTGAAAAATCCTATGGCCCAAAAAATTAAAAAAAAAATCAAAAAAGTTATTTTAGTAAAAAATAGTGTTTTGTGGGACACAAACCCAGAGCCGAGTTTTGTGGCCCACAAAACCTGGAATTTTTTTTTATTAAAATGGTTTTTTTCATTTTCCTTCTTTTCTTGGCTATGGAATTTTTTCAAGTTATCCAATGACCCCAAAAATAAATTATTGTTTAAAAATTATACTTTTATTTATGGGTAAATTTTATAATCGTTACATCAATTTAATCCAATGTTGTTTGTAGTTAGAACACTTGATCATGTATTGGTTGTGTTTTATTATCATTCAATTATTATTTATTGTGAATTTTAAATTCAGTTAAGCAAAAAAATGTAAAAAAATATCATTTTCTATTTGGTAACTTTCAAAAATCCCATGCCTAAAAAAAAAAAAGGATCAAAAAAGCCATTTTAGTAAAAAAAATTGGTTTTGTGGCCAAAATTTGGTTTTGTGGTCCATAAAACCTGATTTTTTTTATTAAAATAGTTTTTTGATCTTTTTTTTTCTTGGCCATGGGATTTTTTCAAGTTATCCAATAGTCCCAAAGATAAATTATTGTTTAAAAGTTATACTTTTAATTTTTGGTATATTTTATAATCATTACATCAACTTAATCCAATGTTGTTAGTAGTTAGAACACTTGATTATGTATTGGTTGTGTTTTATTATTATTCCATTGTTGTTTATTATGAATTCTAAATTCAGTTAAATCAAAAAATGTAAAAAAATATAATTTTCTATTGGGTAACTTTAAAAAATCCCGTGGCCCAAAAAAAAAAAAAAAAGAAAGATCAAAAAAGTCATTTTAGTAAAAAATCAGGTTTTGTGGGCCATAAAACCCGGAGTCGGGTATTGTTGCCCAGAAAACCCGAAGCCGGGTTTTGTTGCTCACAATACCCGATTTTTTTTTATTAAAATAATTTTTTTGATCTTTTTTTTTTCTTGGCCATGAGATTTTTTCAAGTTATCCAATAGTCCCAAAAATAAATTATTATTTAAAAATTATTTTCTTATTTTTGGGTAAATTTTATAATCATTACATTAACTTAATCCAAATGTTGTTAGTATTTAGAACACTTGATCATGTATTAGTTGTGTTATATTATCATTCCATTGTTATTTATTGTGAATTCTAAATTCAATTAAGCCAAAAAAATATAAAAAAAAACATGATTTTCTATTGGGTAACTTTGAAAAATCCCATGGCAAAAAAAAAAAAAAGTATCAAAAAAGCCATTTTAGTAAAAAATCGAGTTTTGTGGGCCACAAAACTCAGAGTCAGATTTTGTGGCCCAGAAAACCCAATTTTTTTTATTAAAATGGTTTTTTTTATCTTTTTTTTTTCTTTTCTTTGCCATGAGATTTTTTCAAATTATTCAATAGTCCCAAAAATAAATTATTTTTTAAAAATTATACTTTTATTTTTGTTTAAAGTTTATAATCATTGCATCAACTTAATCCAATGTTGTTAGTAGTTAGAACACTATCATGTATTGGTTGTGTTTTATTATCATTCCATTGTTATTTATTATGAATTATTAATTCAATTAAGTCGAAAAATATAAAAAGACATCTTTTTTTATTGGGTAACTTTGAAAAATCCCATGGCAAAAAAAAAAAATATCAAAAAAGCCATTTTAGTAAAAAATTGAGTTTTGTGGCTCGCAAAACCCAAAGCAAGATTTTGTGGCCCACAAAACTCGATTTTTTTTTTAAATGGTTTTTTGGATCTTTTTTTTTTCTTTTCTCTGCCATGAGATTTTTTCAAGTTATCCAATAGTCCCAAAAATAAATTATTTTTTTAAAAATTATACTTTTATTTTTGTTTAAAGTTTATAATCATTACATCAACTTAATCCAATCTTGTTAGTAGTTAGAACACTATCATGTATTAGTTGTGTTTTATTATCATTTCATTGTTATTTATTGTGAATTCAAAATTCAATTAAGCCAAAAAATATAAAAAGACATAATTTTTTATTGGGTAACTTTGAAAAATTTCATGGCAAAAAAAAAGTATCAAAAAAGCGATTTTAGTAAAAAATCGAGTTTTGTAGGCCACAAAACCCGATTTTTTGTTATTAAAATGGTTTTTTGGATCCTTTTTTTTTTCTTTTCTCTGCCATGAAATTTTTCCAAGTTATCCAATAGTCCCAAAAATAAATTATTTTTTAAAAATTATACTTTTATTTTTGTTTAAAGTTTATAATCATTGCATCAACTTAATCCAATGTTGTTAGTAGTTAGAACACTATCATGTATTGGTTGTGTTTTATTATCATTCCATTGTTATTTATTATGAATTCAAAATTCAATTAAGCTAAAAAATGTAAAAAGACATAATTTTTTATTGGGTAACTTTGAAAAATTTCATGGCAAAAAAAAAAAATATATCAAAAAAGCGATTTTAGTAAAAAATCGAGTTTTGTGGGCCACAAAACCCGAAGTCGGGTTTTGTGGCCCTCAAAACCCGGAGTCGAGTTTTGTGGCCCTCAAAACCCGATTTTTTGTTATTAAAATGGTTTTTTTTAACTTTTTTTTTTCTTTTCTCAGCTATGGGATTTTTCCAAGTTATCCAATAGTCCAAAAAATAAATTATTGTTTAAAAATTATACTTTTATTTTTAGGTAAATTTTATAATCATTACATCAATTTAATCAAATATTATTAATAGTTATAACACATTATCATGTATTGGTTGTGTTTTATTATTATACCATTGTTATTTGTTGTGAATTCTAAATTCAATTAACCTGAAAAATGTAAAAGGACATCATTTTCTATTTGGTAACTTTGAAAAATCCAATGCCCCCCCCCCCCCCCCCCCAAAAAAAAAGGGATCATAAAAGCTATTTTAGTAAAAAATGGGTTTTGTGGGCCACAAAACCCGATAACGATGTGCAGTTTTGAAAAATTATTTTTTCATGAAAATAGTATAAATCTGGAATGATATCTACCAA
Source organism: Diospyros lotus (assembly GCF_014633365.1). Taxonomy (NCBI): domain Eukaryota; kingdom Viridiplantae; phylum Streptophyta; class Magnoliopsida; order Ericales; family Ebenaceae; genus Diospyros; species Diospyros lotus. The sequence goes on from NC_068341.1 coordinate 6,450,118, forward strand.
AATATGTTATATTAACAACCACAATCATACTACCCAGCTTTAATAAGCAATGTGAACAAAAAACAAAACAAATAGAAATCAAATCAATTCTTAGAGATTGAGTGAGTGAAATTGTTTGTTGGAGAGAAAGAATCTTGTTGAATGAGATTTCAATGAGGTCGATGTGATTGATGAAAAAGGTTGAATGACCCAATAAGCAAAAAAATTGAATGTATGATGAATGACTGAGTTTTGATGGTTTGACAAAGGAAAGAAAGAGAGTAACGTAAATGTTAGAAGATGAGAGATAGGGGAAAGACAATATGAAAGAGACAATGGTATTTTGGTAAATGAGGCTAAGAGCAATGTGGACTTTCTATTTTAAAATCTCATTAATGGTATTTTTGATATTTTACATAAAAGTAATTACTTTGTTTAAATGATTAAAAACGTTTTTTTTTCTATAAAATGGATGAAAACGATTTTATACATTTGACTCAGGTTAATTATGAATTTCTCAAAAAAAAAAAAAAGATAAATACAAGAACATAAATGTAATCAAAATAACAAAAAGTTTAAGGTATCACAAGGAAATAGAGTATATTTAATTAAATTAAGTCAAAAATATAAATTTAGTTCCTTAAATGTGAAATTAAAGTATGAATTTCACATTTCATAAATTTAGTTGATAAAATATATATTTTTTTCTTTTTTTAGCGATGGATTTGTTCAATCGCTAATGTTTTAAATTTTTAATTTATTTTTTTGCTAACATTTTTAATTTTTTTTTTTTCTTAGTCGTCGCTAACATTTTAACTTTTTAATTTATTTTTTTTCTATTTTAGAGACGTCTATCACTAAAGTTTTAACTTTTTAATTTATCTTTTTCTTCTTTAGCGATGGATATCATCCGTCGCTAAACTTTTAACTATTTAATTTAATTTTTTTTAGCGATGGATAATTTCATCACTAAAGTTTCTAATTTTTAATTTTTTTCATTCTTAGCGACGGATATCTTCTGTGGCTAAAGTTTTAACTTTTTTAATTTATTTTCCTTCTTTTTTAGCTATGAATATCTTTCGTTGCTAAAGTTTTAACTATTTAATTTATTTTTTTTAACAACGGATAATATTCGTTGCTAAAGTTTTTAATTTTTAATTTAATTTTTTTCTTTTTTAGCTATAGATTTCTTTTATTGCTAAAGTTTTTATTTTTATTTTATTTTTTTCTTTTTTAGTGACTGATATTTTCTATCCCTAAATTTTTTAATTTTTAATTTATTGTTTTTGCAATCGATTTTTTCATCGCAAAAGTTTTAAATTATTTATTTATATATTTATATTTTTTAGTGAAGAATTTTTTCATCCCTAAATTTAAAAATTTATTAAAAATATAACAAATTATTTAGTGAAGGAATAAATTATTTAGTTTCCATCTCTAAATTGAAAAAATATTAGCGATGGAATAAAGTGTCGCAAATTCGTTGCAAAAATTTAGCTACGGATATCCATTGTTAATTAGGGACAGAATAATTCCGTCACTAAAATTTGTCGTTAAAAACTATTTTTCTTGTAGTAATATAGGTGATCTTTGGCAACCCAAAAACGTAACATGAGTCCATTTGATAGTCACCTCTGCTGCCTCTTGTCGCTGCTTGAAACTGTGCTACCATTGTTGGTTCCCATAATCAGCTTGTCAATCCAGCCATTTCCCATCACCATCTTCCGATTTGTTTCCATTTTTGCATGCTTATGTAACGCCCAACCCTCTTATTGCCATTTTTATGGCCAGCGAGCCCTAGAGTTATCCAGATATTAAGAATGTAATTAAATCTTATTAAATTTCCACTGCTAGAATAGTAAAATGAGTTGAGTTCAATTTTGTTCTATATCATTTATGAAATGACCTTCTTTGAGTATTCGGAAGCGAGCCCTACATTTGTTGTGTTTCAAGCATCACTTTTTCTTCTTTTTAGTTTTTCAACCTTAATTATTTTCGATTCAATGGTCGATTGTGAAATCTGATTGCATCCACTCTTCTCGATTATACTTATTTCAACATCCATCTTTTGATTGGTTGCAATCGTTTAAGTTTAGATTTGAATAACTTTTTGTTTCATTTGTTGATTTCAGACGTAATTGTGTTTTACAAGTTTGCAATAAGCACATCTACGACGCGTAATATTGGGCCTCACCTAATTTAACTTCAGAACTAGCGACTGCAGATTCATAGAGAATATTTTGTAGCTCGTGAGATTCTCTTGTTACACAAGCGACAGGCAGCCTCCCTTAAAATGAAATTGTTTTAAAATAAAGCTTTTTGAGTGAATGGAATTATGGCCGTTCCATGAAGGGGATGAAAGGAAGAAGCAAGCAGGAGCAGAGCATGAGAAGAGCCAGAAGAGAAACAGAGAAAGCAGATTACTAACTTTGATTGAGACCAAAAAATAAAAATAAAAATAAAAATAAAAATAAAAATTTAAAAATAAAAATTAAATTTTAATTTTAATTAATAAAACTGTGGGCTTAATTATCCCTCTTATATGCAACTAACTCATAATATAACTGCCAAACCCTGCTAGGTTTATGAATCCAAAATGGATTAGGATATGGTTTCTGTAACCCACACAAGGTTTTTGAATCCATTAAGGAATAACGCTTCCTAATTTTGTTTTTGCTTGGCTATTACATTATATTGGAAACAATTAGTAAGGTGGAGTAATATTAGATAATTATATAATTGAGTATGATTTAAAGTTTTTGTTTCCAAAATTGCTAAAACCAATAAAACATTACCGATTACATATAAACTACCTAAAAAACTTAATAAAAAACATAAACTAATTATTTTTACTTAGCAACAGCCAAAATAAATAGCTTAACTAAACCCCACAATGAAGTTCCGGTAACATTTTACGAAGCATCCTATAAGCCATGAGTTTATATGTTCTTTGCGTCGAGTGAATTCCATCCCAACTAATATATTGATTAGGATTTGAACAAACTGGAACATCCTGCTCTCCACACATCTTATCGAGATTGAAATTGTAGTCTCCTCCGATTCCACAACATGATTTTTGGATCCACTTTAAATCAAATCCTGCATGCAACAAAGAAAAAAGGGCGCTAAAGATTTAATACTTGTTAAGAGGTGTGTATCTTTTTAAATTTTTATGTGTAACTTGAAGTGATCAACTCACCGAAAATAGCAAAATTCTTGAGAAGCCACTTGTACGCATTGTAGTAGTCCCCATACACAATATTTACATGAGAGAATTCTTTTCTTAACTCTTCAATGACTTCTTGTAGATGATTATTGTGATACTTTGCAAAATCGTTTAGTCGCCTAAGACAACGGTGTTCATCATAGGCTTGAGTAGCATTGGTGTTAAATGCCGTCAAGTAAATTGGAAGACAACCTATTGGAAAATTACCCGGAACAATGATTCTAACGGCTCCATGACTAATAACTCTCTGTATATAAGATGACAATTTTAGAATTAAAGTTGAATAGATAAGCATTTACTCAAATTAAACATAAAAAACTATATATAACAGCTATGCTAATTAAAAAATGCATCATAAAAAAAATACCTTTATTGCATCGGTTATTTCTTGGACAATCTCGGGTACCATACTCATCACTTGTTCAATACTTTTACCTTGGAGTAGTGCGTAATTGTAATCATTTCCTCCTATTTCCCCAACCATGAATAGAGAATTTTTAAGTTTTTCTACACAATCTGTCAGCCAAAAAAAAAAGGTAAATAAGTAAAATAAGAACATAAATATTGAAAGTGAAGTTTCGATCCTTTATGTAAATTTTGAATTATGCCAATATTCTACCCCTTTCTGAGTAGCAAATTGAACTAAAATGGGAAGTCATCCAATCCAGTTGAATGCCAAGAGAGCTTGTAGTTACTGGAGACACAATATTTTTGCTTGCAAGATGTTCTGTTGATAATGCAGTAGAACCAGCTACAGCAAAGTTCACTCCGTGTCTAAAATTGGCATCCATATTTTTGTAGGGATTGAGGAGTGGAAGTCCAGCTGCATTTGCTGTAAATAAAAATACAAAAAGATATGATATAAGTAATTAACTCAAGAATGTTAAAACTAGTCATTCCTTGAAATTTTCATTCACCATTTACGAATCACATATAGATATTGGAAAAACACGTCGTAAACGCTTAATAGATAAATACATACCAATATAATCAATCATGAGAAGACCATTGGAGCAGCGGCCGGTTGCTTTTTTGAAGAAGGTCATGCCGTATGGAAGTTTTGCAAAGGGAGTGGTAGATCCAAAAGGTTCGCGTATTAAGTTTCCAGTATCAGATATAGAATCTCCAAGTTGGTAAATCTGGTCGAGGTGACAAGCTTTGAGTGAATGGGCGTTGGATGAAGGAGAGAGAAGGAAGAAGAAAGAGAAGGCTATGAGAAGCGTAATAGAAAACAATCGGGTGGAAGCCATGATTGCAGAAGAAGAGGCAGATTAGAATGTAGAATGAATGTCTCAGATGACATGAGACCGCTCGACTTATAATACAGAATAAGGGCCTCTCATAAACCTATCAGATTTGTGAATCTAAAATGGATTGGAATATGGTTTCCTAATTAAATCCACCAGGTTTATGAATTCATCCACAAAATCCAAAACCATATTTCTTATCAATCAAACATTTAGATACATTTGGATTTGGAGATATGGCCGTAAATTATTTGAATTATCAAAATTTGAAATTAATATCTCTCTATCTATCTATCTATAAAACTCTTTTAATTCAGATTCAGTAGCAATGATGATTCTGATCCATATTTACGATCGAACGTCAAACAATTTCACGCGGGCCCCTTTCTTTTGCGCTCTGCTGCTCACCGCCGAAAATGCCGGAACAACGCCACAATTGCAGCTTCTCATCTTCTCCTCCGACAAAGATCCATCATTTTTTTCCTCTCTTTCTAAGCCCTTCTCGCTTGTGGCCTCAGAACGGAAGAAAAGATGGCTTTTTATAGGCGATCTTTGGCAACCCAAACACGTAACATGAGTCGCCTCGACAGTCACCTCTGCTGCCTCTGGTCGCCGCTTGAAACCGCACTATCGCTGCTGGTCCCCTCAATCAGCTTGTCCATCCAGCCATTCCCCGTCGCCATCTTCAGGTCTGTTACCATTTTTGCATGCTTATGTAACGCCCAACCCTTTCTCCGTCCGGCCATTGCCATATTTGGTCAATTTTTCTTGGTTTTTTCAAGATTTATTCATCGTTTCCAGTTTTCAATCCATTGTGAAAAAATCCGAGAGATCCATTTTAGATTTGACAATTCCTTAATCAGTGTTCTGTATTAATATTTTAGTCAGTTATAGTAAGAAATTAACGCAAAATATACTTAGGTATTCTCTTTTATATCATTTATGGGCATTGTAAAACACTTTAATTTGATTCACAATTATTTGTTCAAAATCTTAGCTCAAACCTAAGTTGTTTGTCTCGTGTTTCAAGCATCTCTCTTTTTTTTTTTTTTCTTAATTTTTCAAGCTTAATTATTTTTAATTCAGCCGTCGATTTTGAAATTTGATTACATTACATCGTTCTCGATTATACCTATTTAAACATCTATCTTTTAATTAGTTATAATCGTTTAAAATTTAAATTTGAATAACTTATGTTTTATTGTCGATTTTAGACGTATACTTATATTATATTGTATGAGTTTGTAATAATCACATTTACTATACTTATTATTGGGTTTCACCTAATTTAACTAAATTTGGTTAGCTTCGTTAACTTAACAAAATTAATTTATTTTTATAATTTTTTAACTAATTTCACTTAACCTCAATGCTTTGTAAATCCATATTTGACTATGATGGGGGTTGGTGGTTAGTCAAATTAGCGCTAAATTTCTTTTCCAGTCTCTCTCTCTCTCTCTCTCTCTGCTTTGTCTATTCCTTGTCTATCGATTTTCAAAACCTATTGATAGGTTTTGGAAATCTGAAATTAATTGGTTTCAAATTTTAAAAAATCAAACCCATGGATGAATCATTTCTCTCTCTCTCTCTCTCTCCTTTATTTATTATTTAATTTTAATTATCTTAATCAATATTAAACTAATTAATATTTAATTAATTTAACTTAAATTAATTCAAAATTGACAAAGATATCTCAAAAAAAAAAAAAAGAAGAAAAAAAAACCAAACTATGGAGACTTTCGAAATTATTATTAAATTATAAGAAATATCTCCACAGGTATCACAAATGAGGGAAAAATTAGATGTAATTTACTTGTTTTAGTCTACAAATTATTTAATATGCACAATCACTACTCACAAAGATGAAAAATTCATATATGTCACAGCGAAGGGAAGGGAAGGGAAGGGAAGCTTATCAGTTATCACAACCTGAATATAAATCTTTTTACATATTTTTCTCTTTGAGTTTCCAATCCCAACGAAGAAGAGTCCAGAAAAGCGAAAGAGCCTGATTTAGCATTCAAGCAAATCAACCAGATCTCATTGACCGACCTCTCCCCCCCCCCCCCCCCCCCCCCCTCTATCTCTGCTTTTTTTTCCTTCAATTTGGTGCGATCACGAATCAATCCTATTTCTCGATCTCCTTCGAACGCAGGTTCGCAATCAGATCTCATCTACACCTCTCTGATCCAACGCATTTCTCACCGCCCTATTCCCCTGATTTCGTCATTCCCATTCGCATCACCTTTGAATTTGATAATTATTAGTTTTTGTTGCTATTTGAGATCAATCCCCCAACGAGAAATTCCACGACATGAACTCCAACTACGGGAAATCCAACAAACCCTCGTCCCTCAACAACTACGGCTTCGATTTCGGAGGACTCGGCTCCAATCGTTCCCGACCTCTCAACGAGCAGAAGAGCCAAACAGCTTCTTCATTCACTTCTTCCCAATCCAAGCCCAATACCTCGTCTTCTTGGCAGCCTAGGCCGTCCTGGACTCACCAACCGGCGGCGATTCAGCCGGCTCCCCCGCTTGAATGGTCCATCCTCGATGGTCGGCGACATATTCGGGAAGACCTGGTCTTCGTCTTCCTCCTCATCGACCGCCACCTCCTCCAGCATCGGAATTGCCAATAAGAACCCTAATTTGTTCGGAGACCTTGTTGGATCTGCGTTAGGGCAAAGTAAGGCTAATAGCAACGTACCTTTGAAGGTTGCCGCGCCTGTCTCTGCATCGGGATCGAACAAGGGTGCATATTCCATGGGGAATTTAGCAGATTCGCTGCCGAAGACTGGTAATTTGGCGAAGGGAAGCGGTAATTGGGGCTCTTCGGAGAGTTTTGGGAGTTATACAAGTGCAAACAATAGTAGTGCCAATACTAGTAATGTCAATAGCATGAAAAGTGGGACTGTTGGGGGTCCGGCAATGAGGAGTGGAGGTGGGATGGGTTCAAATAAGGACCCATTTGGTTCCTTGGTTGATTTTGGATCAAAGCCAATGGGAAGTTTGAATTCAGCCACCAAAGGCACTAATAATAATAATTCCACTTCAAAGGATGATGCCTTTGGATATTTTCAGAATGCTTCAAAATCAAGCACACCTACATTTGATCCTTTTCCTCAGGTTAAAAGCAATCCCGTGGGATCAAATTCTGGTTCTTATTCAAGAATGGATGATTTTGCTGTCCCTACCCCTCAGAATCAGCCTCCTGTTCAGTCATCTGGTGGCGATGTCTTTGACTCGCTGTTTACCTCATCCTCGGCCTCTGTTGGGGGCTCAACTAATATTTCTGAAGAAATTGGGAGCCAGCAGTTTTCTGGTGGTGATGATTGGGGAATGGATACAGGATTGGGGGAGGGAATGACACAGGTGGGACAACTGAGCTTGAAGGTCTTCCTCCACCACCTACAGGTTTTTCGGCAACAGCTGCAAAGAATAAAGGGATGGATAACTACAAGCAGGGACAGTATGCTGATGCCATAAAGTGGCTTTCTTGGGCTGTGATTCTTCTTGAGAAGGCTGGTGATGATGCTGCTACCATGGAGGTCTTATCCAGCAGAGCTTCGTGTTACAAAGAAGTTGGGGAGTATAAAAAAGCTGTCGCAGATTGTACAAAGGTATTATATATATATTTTTCTTAGTAGTTTCTTTTATGATTTCTGCTTAGAGTTGATGTATTTTTAATCTATGGTAATATTAAAGCCTGTGAATTAACTTGAGTGTTGCTCGATCTGCTTCTTTTTTTGATGGCTTGAAAGTTTTAACGGTCAATATAACTCTGAGAGCTGTTTGTAGATTGATAGGATCACTGTTGTTAGAATCTTATGATTCACGATTCAAATGGTACGATTCGACTCGATTCATATAGAAATCGAGTTGAATCTATAGGGTGAATCTAAAATCCCTTAGAATCGTACGATTCACGATTCGAATCGTACGATTCGGCTCGATTCATATAGAAATCGAGTCGAATTTATAGGGTGAATCGAAAATCCCTTAAAATCATCTATGAATTGGACGAATCGACCATGAATTGCATGAATAGCACGATTCATCCAATTTGTGCGACTTCGTCTGCAAGTGTGCTTTAATCAAATATTTGTTCTATTTGGCTATCTTTGAAAACAAAGAAGATGATGAAAATGATGAAGATGGTGATGCTCTTGAACTTGAAGATGAAGATTATTGATAACTAGTGAAGATTATGGACAATGGAGTTTATTAGTAACCTTATAATTGTAGGTTTTTTTTTTTTTTTTTTTTTTTTTTTTTTCTAACTTGTTATTTTGAAAGTGGTTTGGTTTGGTGTAATTTGAATTTAAAGCCAACATGAATATACTTTTGCCTTTTGGTATAATTTTAAACTTAGCAAATATATTTAGAAGTTTATTTATCTATTTATATTTAAAAGAATTGATCATGGTGGGTACATTATTTATTTTCTATGGATATATATTATTTATAGTTGAAATTGAGAATGTGTACCGAATCTTACGATTCGATTCGATTCTCGATTCACGATTCATAAAATAAGAATTTCGATTCTCGATTCGAATCTCGATTTAACAACTATGGATAGGATCATTTGCAGCACAAACAACCAGTTAATGGAAACTCTGAATTTCAGCTCATATATTTGTTAAATTCTTCTAATCTGGGTAGCTATGAAGCAGCCCTCTAATCCTTGATAATTTCTCAAACTGGAGCTGTGTTCCATGATTCAAAAATGAAAGGTGCTCTTATTTCAGAATTCAGGTCTGAAATGTCCGAAATATTTTCTTGACTGTTCATGTTTAAAGGATTCATACAGGGCGTGCAAAGTTTTAGAGTGCTGTAGGCTTTCTAACCAAACCTCCCTTCCTTTTTCCATGCTTGAACTGGTTGTCCAACGAAAAACATTCATTTCAATATATGTTTTAAGCATTGTATTGGTTTTCACTTACACGTCGTTGACTAAGTTAAGAGATCATATCTTATATAGTCTAATGTCATTTATACTTATTTTTGGTCATGGGTGATGGATAGATGCATTGTGTGTTCCATTGCTTCCTCTGGTTGTCATTTTCTTAATCATCTTCACTTTTCCCAATTGAAAATCTTCATGTCATAACCTGTTTGCATGTTGTTCAGGTCCTAGAGCGAGATGGTGAGAATGTAGCTGTCCTTGTACAGCGTGCTCTCTTGTATGAGAGTATGGAAAAGTACAAGCTTGGTGCAGAAGACCTGAGGATTGTAATGAAGCTTGATCCGGGTAACAGGGTTGCAAGAAGTACCATCCATCGGTTGACTAAAATGGCCGGCTAGAGAAGTTTCTTTTTTCCACTTGCTTTGTTTCTTTTTTCTCATTCATTTACATGATTGATATTTGATAGTTATATTCTCTCTTTATATCAATTTGTGGGGGAGTAATAGCATTTTGCTTGAGAACTGTTATTCTTCTTATGTTTGTTCTGTAACTTTACATGCTTGTTGTATTTCATGTCCTATTCTGGTTGTGATCTGAAATTCTCTTGTATGCATTTAAAATTTCTCTTGGATTGGAGGTTGAGTTCAATACACGCTTGGTGTATCTTTTTCTTTGTAACTGCGATTCATGTCTTAAAGGCAGTATTCTTGGGTACTTAATCTAGTCATATGGTCTTTTGGGAGGTTTAATGTCACTTCAACATTTCTGAAGAACCATGTACCTATGAAAAAAAAAATTATTATTTGAGTATGTCTACTTGGCAGTGCTAGATGTTCAACCTATGAAGTAACCAAGCAACATTGAGGAAGAGATAGGAATAAAGCAGATCAAGAAATTTATAGATGGTTTGTGACCAAGCCATGGCAGAATGGAAGAATGGCGTAAATCTGAATTGGCAATTAGTATCATGAAAATGAAGCAAACTCCAGCTTGTAGCTCTTAAAATAAAATGCAGAGAAAGACCAAGAACAGCATGTTTGGAATGACCAAAAAAGGTTGGTTTTTAGACCTGATTTTCGCATTGCTTTCTGTGGGAAGGTTTGTGCAGGATGACTTTGTAGGGACTAATAAAACTGGTATAGATAACCTGCACCTTTGATACTTTGTGTGATTGCTATGCGTTATATCTCCAACTTGAAAACCAAACATCTTGATTCCACATGAAATTGTTGCCCTTTTTTATCATACTTTCATGTATGCAACCTTATCAATGGAAAGCAAACTGTTTGTGCACAAACAAATAAATACAATAAGTGGGACTGTTGACATATGTATTCTTTTAGGAGGCTCAACTATTCATGTTTGGGAAGGAAAGGATGCAGCAGAAAAATATCTGAAACCCTTTGGTTAACCAAGTACAGAACACTGGATTAACGTGAAACCCAGGTCCATTGCTTATGGTTAACCAAGTCTTGCCAAACAGGTATGTCGTTGAGACCCAAGCAGTCCGATTCTCATCCCTGTATGTATCAATAAAAAGAAAATAAATACATAAAAAAGAGAAATGAATCCGTGATAGAGTATGGAGTTCCCTTAAAAGAGCCCTTTTAATTATAGTTTACTATTGCTGCAAATTTTTCACTTGATGAAAGGAAAACCATGCTTAGATATATGTATACATATTGAGTTTTGTCATATATATGTCTGATATATTTATGGAACCATCAGATAAACTGGGAATGGAATTAGAGGAAGCATACTTTTGACATATTTGTGGAACTACCAGACAAACTGGGAGTGGACAAAACTGGAAGCATGCATTAGGGTTCACCCCCAGATGATCAGATTTTTTTAGGACCAAGTACATGCAGTTGTCTCTTACTATTAGTTTTCGTTATTGTTTACCATTTCTTGCAAACGATGATGATATCAATTGATAGGCTCGACTAGTTGTTAAGATGACATTATACCTTGCAATTTTCCTCTGGCATCTCCAAGAAGCCCACTCAATGGAAGTGTTAAAGAGTTTAACTTGATAATAGTTGACTCTCTTTGAATTTATAATTTGGGAATGTCTAGCAGTCTATGATATGCGCTGCCTGTTTAGTGCTATGCTGTCCGTTTAATATATGTATGTTCTTTTATAGAGACTTCAACTAATGTTTTAGCTATCGGTTTACGACTTTGGCGAACTGCACAATTAAGACTCAGCCAACATGGTATTGCATATTAAACGTATAGAAAACTGTATTCGCTCTGCTCCCCGTGAACTGGCAACCTATTTTATAACTCTGTTTTCTTAAATGGCATGCATACAACAATCCATACCTCTTCTAGATGCTTGTGAAATTTGAGTTGTACCTATACAATGACCAGGTGATGTTTTAGACTTCAAACTGGAGAAAGGTGCATTGTGGCAAGCCTTTGTTTTAAGAAAGAAGAGTAAAATTGAGTAGTGCGCGCGCTAGCCTCTAGGTAAGCTTACTGAACTTCCTTCTGGTCCAAAATATCTTGTCATCTGTTACTTAGAAGGGAAGAACACTGAGATTTTTTTACATTATCTGACACGCTTAGTCACAGAGAAAACATAGTTTTGGTAACGCCCAGAACAGGCGCCCTACCCAAAGGCCCCACACCATGGGAGGGGGGGTAAATTAGGACCCGAGCTCCCTTGATTTCGAACCCGGGAGCATCCGCACTTGCAGCACCTCCACGAAAGCGCCAGAGCCACTCGGGCTGAGCCCTGGGGACCATAGAGAAAACATAGTTGATGAGCGGGAGAGGGGGAAAGAATAGAATATAGAATTGGGCAGTGAAGTGAGCAGTTGCGAGTTGCGAGGTGTAACTGACAGCAGCGGTCTATCTCTACAGCTTTTGGGTCACTTGTTTGCGGAAAATGCTAGAGAGCCCAACGAGTTTACCGAAAGGGGCAAAAAGATCATTTTGCCCCCACGCCTTACTCTCTCCCTCTCCCTTCCCCTCCCTCTCTCATGGATTCCCCCCCCCCCTCTTTGTGTCACCCCTGCCTGCCATGGCCGTCGTTTGCCTCTCCGCTGCAGTCGCTCGCGCCTCGCCTCCGTCATCTCGCCGACAATCGATGCAAGCCAGGCGAGGCCGGGCGACTGCAGCGAGGTGTAGTGAAGAGGTGAGCGACGGCCATGGCAAGCAGGGGAGCGCAGAGTGAGGGGACAGTGGCCTGCTTTGCAAAGCGACGGGGCAAAATCGTCATTTTGTCCGCTCTCTGTGAGCTGCTCAGTTGGACCCGTTGGCCTATAGAGCGACTCCTTGTTTGCTCTCAAAAGCCCGTTTTCCTTCGGGATGAACTTGTCGGCCTGATCAGTTTCTGGCTATTGTCGATGATTCTACTGTACAACTTGATAAGTCTGGGAAGTCATCCTGCCCACCCACCCTTAACCATGCCCAGCTTTAAATGCTTTTCCACTGACATGCATATCTTCTACCTTTTGTTTGATTCGGCAGGCCACGTAAAATTGGAACGTCTTTCCAAGTTTGATTCTTTTCTTTTATCTTTTGTTCATTCAACATGAGGATTGTGGAAGTTTCTTTTCTTCGAACCTATAATAATATTTGGGTGTGTAAACTCACTAGTTTATAAATTACTTACATGCTTTAAGCAAGTACAACAATCTGTATATAGTCTCAAATCTCTAGTGGAGAATGCCCCTGTAATTCCTTTTAACACTAGACTAGACCGATCTTGATGACAAATATACAAAAATAATTATGACTATCTTGGTATAATATCAGCAGTATTGTCGGATTAAACAAGCATAAGCCTACATGGAGAACTTTTATCTGATTTGAATCTCATAGGCCATGGGCCCATGGAGAGAAAACTTTTGGGCCAAATATATTATACAAGGGCCTCTTTCTCTTCTTTGATAGAACATTTGTTTTTTAGTTTTGTTTTATTATTGAAAACAAAATAAAAATTTGTAGTTGGTTGTTTGCTTTGATTTTAAACAAGGTCAAAAACAAAACATGCTAGGATAGGATGTCTTGTCTTATTATTATTTTTTTTTTTTATTTTGTTTGGTTCCATTTCAATTTGTCAACTGTCGTGCTCAATCAAGCCCCAAACCCCCCTGAGTTTGCTTATCCCATTAAACGTGTGTAATCGAGCCCTGCCCTCTCTTCACAAGTGTGTAGGGCCTTGAACTTGATAAAATATTGATGACTTGGGAAGGCAACTTTGTTCATAAGCTAGTTCCAGTAAATGTTTATTTGGAATTAGATTAGGGAATGGTAAATTCATATATAATTTCTTAGGTTTATTTAAATTATAATAATTACTTTTATATTTTAAAATATAATATTAATCTCTTTTAACTTTTAAAATCAAATATTATAAAATTTCTGTTTAATTAATTTTTTTCAATTGCCTAAAATACCCTCAATCCTTCTCTTTTCTTGTCCTTTTTCTCCTCTTGCTCCTACCAAGTAAGTCGTCAGCTTCAGTTCGACTCTCTTTTCTTTTTCTTCCAGCAACAAGTGTAGCAGCCAACGTAGGTCACTCCATCTTCCTCCTCACTTTACCATCGATGAGCTTCACAAGAGCAACAAAACCACATCATGTGGACACATGATCCTCTTGAAAGTTTAAGCTAACAAGAAAAAGAGAACCAAGTTTTGACCTTCGCCAGAGGGAAAAAGGCTCCATCATGAGGGGATTTTTTCCCCGTGTTCTTTTAGAAACTTTAAGCTAGTAAGAAAAAGAGAAAAAAGTTGAGCTAGGGTGACGAAAACAACAACAAAGATGAAGATTGAACCCAAACTTAGGTACAATCCAGTAACTACCATTCATGTTCTTCGTTCTAATTTTTCATGATTCTTCTTTCCACAAAACTTATATCTAGGTTCATGTTCTTCGTTCTTTGTGATTCTAGGTTTTGCAAAATGAAGAATAGGAGACAAATTCAAATATTCCCCTGTTATTCATCGTCTTGTTCATTTTCATTCCAATGTTTGATTTTGAAGAATTTGTGTTCGATTTTAAACTCTTATGAAAATGCCCCATGGCGAAATGGGGATTCGTGTGGTGGAGAAGGACAGAGTTGATTTAGAAGTTGTAACTATCTAACTATCCAAGAAAAAAAAAGAATTGAAAAAATATAAACACAATAAATCAATTACAATGAAAACAAATATAAAATTTTACGTAATTTGACTTTATAACCAGTTTACGTACACAATCCTAAACTTTATGAGATGTTTTATGATATTCATCAATAATTATAAAGTTTTAATGAAAAAATTTAACAAAATCCTTATTCTCACACACCACCCATATACTCAAGTGGACCCCTTTATCATCCAAATCTCTCTATAATTATGTGTGTCTCTCTATTTATAAAATAACGTAGAATAAGACCTATTTATAAAAAAAAGTAACATCTCTACCTCCGATTCCTAGTCAATGTGAAATTCTATTAATTACTTTTCATTTGAATTTAAGGAGCCCCACAACAAAGTTGCTAGAAGATAAGGTCAAGAAAGGAGAAAGAAATAGAGAATAAATTATTTAACTATAAGAATAAAATAGTTAATTTTTATATTTAATTAACTATAAGGGAGGACTATGATTTTTTTAAAAAAATAAAATATAATCAGTATAATTTAAAACAAACTTAAGACATATAATATTTAAATTTATTTAAAAAACCAAATATGATCATAGTAAATTTGTGAGTAAATTATATATTTTCCTTTTTCTTTTTAATTAAAAAGTACTTGTTCCCACTTATCTTATTGATGCAATGCAATGAAATGTTGAATGCCCATTTTGTTAATTGTATTTTATATATTATTTTAAGAAGTAAAATAAATCATAGAACTTTTAAGCTACGTTCTTTTGTTGTTTTCAAACTATTTTTAGTTTTTAATTTTTTAAAAACAATAAAAATACTTTTACTTCGTTATTTTTAAAAATTAAAAAAAAAACTCAAAACAACAAAAATATATTTTGGTTGTTTTTAACCAAAACAATCTTTAAGTCCAAAATATAGAAAAGATAATTCATTTTTCATGTTTTGGCTCTAAAAAATGAATGAAGGAAAAAAAAATATATTTTTTTAAATTTTAAAAATAAAATTAATATTTATTTAAAATTTAAAAAATATAATATTTTCTAATTATAATTAAAAGTATAAGATACATATAATATATTATTAAATATATTACACATATTATATATAATAATATTGAAAACAAATTATTATTTAGATGTCAGAAATTTATTAATTAAATTTGTTATTTTATTTTAATAGTAAATTTTTATTAAAAAGAGTTAATTTATTATATAATAATTAAATTTATTAAATAAAATATCATAAAATATTTTTTTTAAATTCTAAAATAAACGTTTTTTTTTTTAAGAAATAAATTTTAAAATGGAAAAAAACACGTTTTTAATTTTTTAAAAATAAACTATCAAAATAAAAAATTAAAAATAAATTTAAAATATAAAAATTAAAAACACATAAAGAATAAACCTTAAATTTTGATAAAAATATTATGTCATTTATATTAGATAATATAATAATTATTCGATAGAACCAAATTAAGAGTGGGCGTGAATTCCAAAAAAGAAATAAGACTCACACACCCACCCTACAAGCTGACGTCAGAAGACAACATAAGAGGCATGTGAAGTTCGAAACGTTGCAAATATAAAATTAAAAATAAAGACTCCGTAACTGACAATTTGCTGAAGCAAGGAGAGAGTTAAAATACAACACGAGAGCCCGCCGTGGCCTATTATTTGGAAAAAACAGTCGCAATTTGGTACCTGCAGCTGCAGTCCAACTCCACACGCACGCACGCACCCACCCACGCAGTAGTCCTATTTTGGAAATACGTCTGTGAAAGTCCGAGCAGTTACGCGCGTGGCTTACAGCTCCTCACCAGCATGACACGCAATGCACCTCCTAATCATAGACGTCCAGGTCTGCAAATTTGTCATCGTCTCTTTTATCACCGATCCCCATGCTGGACCCCGCATTTTCCTCGTCCATCCTGGCCCCCGCTCGATCTGCCCAGTGCCCCCCACGCGTCCCCCTTCGTCACATCTAGACCGTCAACCAACAGACCTGTCCCTTTTCCCGCACCGCTTCAAGGCACCCACACGCAATAATAAAAATCAATCAATCCAAAGCCTTCTTCCTCCTCCTCTGCGTACATCAACCCTCTCTCTCTCTCTCTCTCTCTCTGGATCTCTCTAGAAGTAGCATGGGCGAGATGTGCGGTGGGGCGATCATCTCCGACCACGAGCCGGACCAAGGGCGCCGGAAAGTGACGGCATCGCACGAGCTCTGGGCGGAGCTCTTCTTGGGTCTTGACGGCCATGGTGGCAAGGAGCTTTAAAACCGAATCTGATCAGAAGGCCGCCCCGCCGGCGGCAAGCCTAAACAACTAAGCAAAGGCAAATGTTTATGAACAAAAATATAAGGCCATCCGTATAAACAGAAAGTTAGAATTCATCGTGTGTAACCGATAACTTGTTAATTGTAGGAACGAGCGAGGAGGCTCAGGGGAAGATTCCGAGACCACGGAAGAACGTGTACAGAGGAATCAGGCAGAGGCCATGGGGGAAGTGGGCGGCCGAGATCCGCGACCCACTCAAGGAGTCCGAGTGTGGCTCGGAACCTCAACACAGCGGAGGAAGCGGCCCGAGCATACGACGCCGCGGCCAAGCGCATCCGCGGCGACAAGGCCAAGCTCAACTTTCCCCATTCACCGGCTCCGCCGCCAGCCACCCCGCCGCCTGCCAAAAAGCCGTGCGTTGAGCAAGCCCACTTCCCGGTCGTGGGTACCAACACAATGAATCGGGCCAAAACCCGGAGGCGTCTGCTGCAGAGGAATTGAAGCTGAGGGAGCAAATTTCCAACTTGGAATCGTTCCTGGGTCTGGACCAGGACCGACTCCATCCGTCGGACCGGGTGAGCCCGACTTGGTTGATCTCTGGATGCTGGACGAGCTGCCAGCGACTCATCACCACCACCACCACCTGGGGTTCTAAATTAAGATTTAAGTAATTTGTGTTTGCGTTTGTGTTAGCGTTTGAACTTATACTGTGTTATAGTGTTTCAATTCAGTATCAAAACTTTTCGTTCCTCTCTTATGATCCTAGTCCTAGATCATATATATCTATCTATTTCGACATATAGATACAACTATCTATCTATGTATATATATTATATATATTATAAATAAATAAATTGGGTCTGTTTGCGTGCAATCATCTATCTGCTTGTCTTATATATGCGATTAATTAACATTAATCTAAGCCATTTGTGTGGTTAATTATTCTGATGCATGCATGTTTCTAGCTCTCTCTCTCTCTCTCTCTCTCTCTCTTCCCTGATTTCTTATTATATTTTTATCATTCTGCTATTTTATTGCATTATTATTAGTGTTATCCTTGTAATCGTCGACGTTGTGAGTGGGTTGATGCAGTCATCCTGTCAAATCCACACTACTAGGAATATAATGTTTTTAAAACCATCAGTAATTAATCTCTCGATGATGCTTATTGTCTGATTATGCTTTGACGATACTTAATTAATGCTTATATTTTAATCTATATCTTTTCTTGAGATTGTATGATGCATGATTATACAAATCCAATATATATTTTATCCTGCCTGCAAATTATATAAGAATGTTGCTACGCAGTTGAAATATCTGAGAACCCAATTCAAAATTATTTAGATGCATGCATGTATATGTTGATCACACAGACAGATCGATGTTGAAGAAGGGTGGGAACTTTAAGTTTTTATATATAGGGAAGTTAATACTTCTTGTTGGCATAATGATGGTACTATTAGTTAGCATTTTGGGCTGGCTCCATTTGCCAAGCACGCACCTCCCAAGCACGCACTGTTATTATACTATAGCAATTAAACAGCAACACCTCAATTAATTAGAACATAAATAAAATTAAAAACAACATATGTATGTACACACACATATAATAAAAGCAGTA